>NC_142069.1:84597320-85197320 GCF_059756535.1 Pantherophis guttatus
ACAGCCCCAAAGCAGTGCGCCACAATAAAAACAATAAAAATAGTGTACATACTGTATAGTTTTATATATATATATACAGAACAGCCTGATAAAAAGTGAGTGGAATCATGAGGCGCGTGGGAAAAGAAAAACCTGAAGGAGAAAGTAAGGATGTGGCTCTAATGGAGGTTTCTTTTAACCCCCCCTTTTTTTTCCAATGATAAATAAAAATTCACGGGCCCTCCTTGTATGCAGGCTAATGCTCGCAGTGTGAGAAACGACCTTGAATTCCCGATAAGTCAAGGCAAATATGATTGAACAGTGATAATGTGAGAAGCCTCCCAGGATGGCAACCGAAGGATAATCTGGGATCAAAAAGAAGGGATCAAAAGGAAGGAGTTGCGCATCTCAGATAAAAGAAGTGGAGGAGAGAACAAAACAACGTTAATAAAACATGATTATCATTCACCCAGCCAAGGAGGAGATATGCAGGATGCTTTTCTGAAGGTGAAATCCTGATCTGATAATCTCTTTGAAAGAACTTCTGGGAAATCTCTGAACGGTGTCCCTCTTTCAGAGAGGGCTGGAAGGACGACAGGAACCATCGTCCCCGACTTGACGTTAATGAATACAGGTATGAATTCATACGGAAGGCAATCTCCATTTGCACTTGTACAGGACAGGGTAGTCCTCGACTTACGGCCGCAACTGAGCCAGCGTTTCCATTGCTAAGCGAGACAGTTGTTTACGTTGGAGTCGTACAACCATTTCACAACCGTTTTTTGCCGCCGTTAGGCAGAGCGCTGCCGTTGTTAACTGAATCATAGAGTCTTTATTTATTTTATTATTTATTTATTAGTTGAACTTATTTGCCACCCTATCTCCGAAAGGACTCAGGGCGGCTCACAACAATAAAATACACAAAGTTAATTTTTTTAAAAAAATACCCAATAAAACTATAAAAACCATTAAAATCCCCTCTAAAACCCCTTCAGTCCAAGCCGGCCAGGCGGAATAGCCATGTTTTAAGGCCACGGCAGAAAGAGCGAAGGTCAGGGGCCACCCGGAGCCCCAGGGGGAGTTGATTCCACAGGGTAGGTGCGCCCACAGAGAAGGCCCGCTCCCTAGGGGTCGCCAACTGACATTGTCTGGCTGACGGCACCCCGAGGAGGCCCTCCCTGTGGGAACGCACCGGGCGACGGGGAGCTGTTGCTGGCCGCAGATGGTCCACCAAATACCCCGGGCCTAAGCCATGTAAGCAAACCTGGATTTTCCCCGTTGACTTTGCTACTCAGAAGCCAGCTGGGAAGATCCGCAACTGGTGATCACGTGACCCCGGGAATGCTGCAACTATCACACGCCCGAATTTTGACCACATGACCATGGAGATGCTGTAATGGCCATAAATGTTGAGAATCGGTTACTAGTCATTTTTTTTCAGTGCTGTTGTAACTTCGAACGGTCACTAAACGAATTGTTGTAAGTCAAGGACTACCGGTAGAATCAAGATCATGGGAAGTACTAGTACCACTTTATAAAACCCTAGGAAGGCCACACCTGGAATACGGCAACCAATTTTGGTCACCATCCTACAAAAAAATAAATATATGCTGAGACCTTGGAAAAAGTGCAGAGAAGAGCAACTAAGAGGATCGAAGGCCTGGAGACTAAAACATACAAAGAACGGTTGCAGGAATTGGGTTTGGCCAGTCTAGAGAAAAGAAGAAGTAGGGGGGACATGATAGCAGTACTCCAGTATTTGAGGGGCTGCCCCAAAGAAGAGGGGCTCCAATTATTCTCCAAAGCACCGGAGGGGAGGGCAAGAAACCATGGATGGAAACTAATCAAGGAGAGAAGCAACCTGGAATTAAGGAGAAACTTCCTAAAAATGAGAACAATTAACCAGTGGAACAACTTGCCTTCACACATTGTGGGTGCTCCAACACTGGAGGTTTTTAAGAAGAGACTGGACAACCATTTGTCTGAAATAGTATAGGTTCTTCTGCTTGAGCAGGGGGCTGGACTAGAAGACCTCCAAGGTCCCTTCCAACTCTGTTAATCTATTCTATTCTATTCTATTCTATTCTAGTCTAGTCTAGTCTAGTCTAGTCTAGTCTAGTCTAGTCTAGTCTAGTCTAGTCTAGTCTAGTCTATCCTATCCTATCCTATCCTATCCCATTCCATATTTTCTATTCTATTCTATTCTATTCTATTCTATTCTATTCTATTCTATTCTATTCTATTCTATTCTATTCTATTCTATTCTATTCTATTCTATTCCATTCCATTCCATTCCATTCCATATTTTCTATTCTATTCTATTCTATTCTATTCTATTCTATTCTATTCCATTCCATTCCATTCCATTCCATATTTTCTTTTCTAGTCTAGTCCAGTCCAGTCCAGTCCAGTCCAGTCCAGTCCAGTCCAGTCCAGTTCATTTATTCTATTCTAGTCTAGTCTAGTCTAGTCTAGTCTAGTCTAGTCTATTCTAGTCTAGTCTAGTCTAGTCTAGTCTAGTCTATTCTATTCTGTAATGATTTTTAGGAACACGAGAATCTGCTCCAAAGTAGACAGAAAGGAAAGGAAACCTCCAAATTCCCTTATCAGGAAGTTAACAGCTCAGTGAGTAGAAAATGAAACGGCTCCTGAGGCTTTTGTTGAAACAAGCTACTGAACCAAGGGATTCCCCCCCACTCCTACAACCGGGAAAAACAAGATGTAGCAGAATAAGCATATTTACTTATGACAATCACAGAAACAGTGGGGTTCCATATTTCTAAGGCTATCCCTAACCTCAATAACAGAAGGAAGAGATTCACTGAATAAATTCGCTTAAGAAGTGGTTTCCAGGGCTATGTGCTAACGGAATATTTATTTTATGCCTAGATTATCCAGTGTTCTCTCTTCTTACTGTACCTTGGCTAGATGTTCCCCCAATCGCTTAGGAACCTCTCGTTCTTTTTCCTTATCGACTTTATTGCCGAGCAAAAGGACGGGGATGTTCTCTCCAGCTGCCTCCTAGGAAATAAGGAAAAGCAATTGAAGGAGAGAGAATTCTCCGGCAGGAATATATGAAGAAAGCAATCCACAAACTGACAAACGGAAGCATTTATTAGGCTACCAACAAGCCCTGAATCATCATCATTTTCTTTTAATGACCCCATAATCCCTTGCGGGGTGGAATATGGGCAACTGAATGAAGCTAGCTGACTGTTTTAATGTCCGGATGCCCTTCCTGGCACCAATGCGGAGTAATATTCAGCAGATATATTCTCATTGTGCCCAGAGAGAGAAATATCTGCCTCTACCTAGGATCGAACTCACAGCCTCCTGATTGTGAGGTGAGAACTCCACCTCTGGGCCACCGCACCGCTCCACCCATAAGCCCTGAATGATATTGTGAAAAGACTGGAGTTTCTGAATCAAGGAGGAGAATTTAAAGCTAGGCGCTGTAATTCCATCATCGTATATGTTTGTTTTGGGTTCAAAAACTTCTTCAGCTTATAGATTCTCTCCCAGTCTTTCTAGTTAGAGAATACTTTTTGGCTATTCTGGTACGGATCAAACGGTCTGGAATTCCAATCCCAGCAACTTAAATATACCCTGTGCACAGGGGTGAAATCCAGCAGGTTCTGACAGGTTCTGGAGAACCGGTAGCGGAAATTTTGAGTAGTTCGGAGAATCAACAAATACCACCTCTGGCTGGCCCCAGAGTGGGGTGGGAATGGAGATTCTGCAGTATCCTTCCCTCAGGAGTGAGGTGGGAATGGAGATTTCGCAGTATCCTTCCCCTGCCCCGCCCACCAAGCCACACCCACCAAGCCACACCACACCCACCAAGTCACGCCCACAGAACCGGTAGTAAAAAAATTTGGATTTCACCACTGCCGGTGCAGCTGTGCAATTTTCTTTATAAGGATGTTTTGGATATTTTTTTTTTTTTTATTTTATATCAAATTTACCTACCGCCCTTCTCCCTGAGGACTCAGGGCGGTGTACAGCCAAATAAAAACATAGACTACAAACATTAAAATACTATTAAAAAGATATATATAAATTTGGCCCTGTAATTAAAAAACAATGACAAACCAATTAAAAACATTTAAAAGTGTTAAGCCAGCCCGGCTTGCTGAAAAAAGAAAGTTTTAAAAGTTTCCAAAGCTGGAAGAGATGCAAACTACACAGTGGTGAAATCCAAAATTTTTCCCTACCGGTTCTGTGGGCGTGGCTTGGTGGCAGTGATGAAATTCAATTTTTTTTTACTACCGGTTCTGTGGGCGTGGCTTGGTGGGCGTGGCAGGGGAAGGATACTGCAAAATCTCCATTTCCACCCCACTCCAGGGGAAGGATACTGTAAAATCTCCATTCCCACCCCATTCTGGGACCAGCCAGAGGTGGTATTTGCCGGTTTTCCGAACTGCTCAAAATTTCCGCTACCGGTTCTCCAGAACCTGTCAGAACCTGCTGGATTTCACCCCTGATCCTACAGCATCCTCTTCGCTCTTATCCACCACAAAGTATATCCAAATGCCTCTTTTTTCCTGCCTGCTTTTTTTTGAGATGCTTCCGGCCTCTGCCTGCTGCATCAGCAGTGGAACATTAATTTTGTAGTATTCTATCGAGAGTGATTTTGAAATCTGTCTGAGAGCTGGGCAGAAGAACGATCTCTGCTGGCCCAAAGAGGCTTTTTCCAAAAGGCAAGTGGGCTTCCTCGGTTTGGATGAGAAGTGAAACGCTTTCAAAGAAAAACGACAACAACAAGAAAGTCCAGTTGACTTTTGAAAAAAACACCTTTGGGACAACCAGGATCTGGATGATTGAGAATCTCCACAGACAACATCTGCTAGTCTACTGACCAATGAAAAGTGGAAAAATATGCTACGGAGAAGCAAACGGGGGGCTTCTGATCTCCGTGAAGGAAATGGGAGTGGAAAAGTAAAGTTACTGGGTTTCTAGCAATCAGCCTTTAGCAATATATATGAGCCATGGTGGCACAGTGGTTAGAGTGCAGTATTGCAGGGTACCAGCAGTTCGAATCTCAACAGGCTGAAGGTTGACTCAGCCTTCCATCCTTCCGAGGTGGGTAAAATAAGGATCCAGATTGTTGGGGGCAATTGTTCTGTCCCCATCACACACGCACACACACCAACAGACGTTCAAGAGTTAAAGACCAAACCAGCTGGCAAAATCCTTTTCCTTATGATAACGGAACTTGGCAACAACCTAGTGGCTGCCTGCCAAGAGTTTATTACTTACGAAGAGGAGAGATAACTTCTCCCCACTCCTGGTACATCAAAAGAAACAGCTCAATAATTACGGAGTCAATCAAGTCCAGAGATAATCCAGCAAAGTCTATAGCAAAAAGTCCGGCAATGCAGAATAGCGTGGAAGCTTTCAGCTTTGTTCGTCACAAGGTTTGACTGGCCACCACGCTCCCTTTTATATCCTGTGGGGTCCAGTGACTCAGCCTAATCTCGGGCACGCCTTTTCTTCTGTTGCGTGCGATTATCTCTGCGACGCTGGCGTGGATCCAGCCAAGACTCATTATCCTCATCACTGTCCATCTGTGGCTGCGTGGATGTGCTTGGCCCCGGCCCTATCTCTTGCCCTTCAGCGGACACCGAAGGCATTGCCAGAGAGGAGGGTCCTGGAGAGGGAGGCCTTGCCAAGAGAGGACTCTCAGAGTCCTCTCTTGCCGATGACACAGGCTCAGGTAACGGAGCCACAACAGCAATAGGCTGACTCTGTAAACCGCTTAGAGAGGGCTGGAAAGCACTGTGAAGCGGTATATACTGTATTTTTCGGAGTATAAAATGCACCTTTTTCCCCCCAAAAAGAGGGTGAAAATCTGGGTGCGTCTTAAACTCCGAATGTAGCCTTGCCCAGCCTCACAAACAGAGATTTCAGAGGCTGAAAAGTAGCCTCTGAAAGAAGCTTCAGAAAAAAAGCCCCTGAAAGATTTCATCTAAAATAATATGGCAAGCAACAAAAGAAGAATCAGTAAAGGTTCTAACCAAATTATGTTAACAAATCTGGAGAGTGACACCATAATCAACAGATTGGAAGAGGTTAATCTACATACCAATACCAAAGAAAGGAGATTGAACAGAGTACAGATAGTCCTTCAGAATAAAAGCCTCTGAAAGAAGCTTCACAAAAAAACCCTTTTTTTCTGAAGCTCTGTTTCGGAGGCTTTCAGAGGCAGAAAAAGAGTTTTTTCTGAAACAGAGTTTCAGAAGTTTCAGAGGCAGAAAAAAAAAGCAAGGCACAGAGCTCACAACCAAGGAACCTGTTGCTAAAAGTCACCGCTGGAAACAGCTGATTGGGGGTATTCTGGGAGGCCGATCCACCCGCCAATCAGCTTTTTTCTTATCTTCCTCCCCAAAAACTAAGGTGTGTCTTATACTCCAAAAAATACGGTAAGTCTAAGTGCTATTGGTATTTTTGGAAGTTAACTGATTGTACAGGGTTGATAAGCTTTATGTTATATCATTGCTTAGTACAGATAATATTCGACTTACAATAGTTTGTTTAGTGACCGTTCAAAGTTACAACGGCACTGAAAAAAGTGACTTATGACCATTTTTCACACTTACAACCGTTGCAGCATCCCCATGGTCACATGATCAAAATTAAAATGCTTGGGAACCGGCTCGTATCTGTGACAATTGCAGTGTCCCAAGATCACATGATCAACGAGAGTCAAAGGGGAAGCCAGATTCACTTAACAACCACGTTACTAATTTACCCACTGCAGTGATTCACTTAACAACCATGGCAAGAAAGGTCTTAATATGGGGTAAAATTCTTTTAACAAATGTTTCACTTAGCAGCAGATATTTTGGGCTCAATTGTGGTCGTAAGTCGAGTATTACCTGTGCATTATCCCTTTATCCTGTTATATCACTGCTTTGAGTCTTCTGGGAGAGCTGTATAAAAAAATGTAAAGCAGTGTGATCAATCAGTCAATACTGACTGATGGAACTGAGCAAGAGGACCGATCAGTGGTGGCATTCAAATTTTTTTACTACTGGTTTTGTGGGTGTGGCTAGGTGGGTATGGCTAGGTGGCCATGTGACTGGGTGGGTGTAGCTATGTGACTGAGTGGGCGTGGCTATGTGGCCATATGACTGGGTGGGCGTGGCTAGATGGCTATGTGACTGGGTGGGCGTGGCTAGGTGGCTGTGTGACTGGGTGGGCGCGGCCAACTGGGCATCATTTCTTTGCCCCAATTACTGTTTTAAGTATAAATAGTTTGGACTCAATTGTGGTTGTAAGTTGAGGACTAACTGTACAGGTGAGACAGCGACTTTCCAAAAAACGGTGGGCACGATCCTAGTTCCCCCTATGAGGATTCCCCCATCCAGTGGAACTGAGGACCCCTTGGAGAAGAAAAAAAAAAGAGAGAAAATGCTGGAGAATTTAAATCAAATCAGACTTACCTCTATGCTCACCAACCACTGCTTCACAGCCACAAAGGTGTCTTGTGCTGTTACGTCATACATCACAACAACCCCATCGACTTTCCGGAAGAACTGCTTCGTGATGCTGCGATACCTGGAAGTCAGTGATTTTACAGAATGGGAACATGAAGGAGCCATCAAACCCAGCCATCTTCCCTGCTCGGTCCAAACTCAGTTCAATTTAAAACATTCTAGACCTGTGGAGGTCTAGTCTTGTGTTTGGACACACCTGGCAAAGAGAAGCCCACCCCCCACCCCCCACCATCCCTCTTGGTCGGTAGTTCAAATTGCTCTTAGCGTTGAGAAAAATTTTCTTTTTAAACATTCAGTCAGAATTCCCTTTTCTCTTTAAAGAGCTCTTTAACCGCTCTTCAAAGAAAATAACACCTGTAACCAAACTGAATTTCTAAGATTTAAGGTGCACACAGGGGTGTCATTAGGTTGAATTTCCAGTAAGATTCATCTTCTCGCTCAGAAAACTTGTTTCCTTCCTACATCCTTTGAGTTCTGCAACCTTAAACACTCAAACAGCCATTTGGACCCATTTCCCCACAGAAAAGAAAACACCGGGAGCCACAAAACCTGGGTGGGCGTGGCCAACTCGACATCACTCCCTTCCACCAGTCACATGATGCCATAGCCACGCCTACCCAGCCAGTCGTTAGGGCAGAGAACCAGTTGTTAAAAAACACCGGGAACCACAAAACCCTTTTGACATATCTCTCTCTCTCTCTCTCTCCTTCCTTCCCTCTCTCTCTCCTCCCTCTCTCTCTGTATCTCTCTGTCTCTGCCCCGGCTGCTTCTCCATCCCCCGCCGTCACCCTTACCTTCTCAGGCCAGGCAAGGAGTGACCGGGAGGGGAGGTTGAGGGGCGGGGCCAGCCAGTGGTGGGATCACCTGACAGGGAGCCGCAGCAGAGGGCCCAAAGAGCCACATGTGGCTCCGGAGCCTCAGATTGCTGACACCTGCTCCAGTCTTTAGCCTTTAACCCTGATTCCTGGCACAAGAACCGAATTTGAAAAGTTATATCCTGGTACCGAATTCTTGTAAAAAGCTGAAGGGCAGAAAACTCCTTTAGGATTCTTAGCTTAAGAAGAAGAAGAAAAAACACAGCTAGTTTGGAAAGCAGAGGGAATAGGGAATGGCCTTGACAGACAGGAGGAAGAACTGCAAACGGCCATCTTACAGGGGCCTGAGTGGAGGCCACGACATTAACTTGAGAAAAGGCCTCAAACTAGTCCCTTCCTAGATTACAGGAAGATAAAGGGAGAACATTCAGACTTGCAAGGGTCTGTCATTGCAAAAACTAAAAGTAAAATTTTTCGCTGTCCAGTCATGTCCGACTCTAGGCGGCGGTGCTCATATCTGTTTCCTAACCTAGAGAGCCAGCAATGTCCAAAGATATTTTCCATGGTCATGTGGCCAGTATGACTATACACCGAGGTGCACAGAATGCTGTTATCTTCCCACCAAAGTGGTACCTATTTATCTACTCACATTTGCATGCTTTCGGATTGCTAGGTGGGCAGGAGCTGAGGCAAGTAACGGACGCTCATCCGTCACGTGGCGCTCAGGTCTCAAACCCAAGCTGTCAGCTCTCCAGCTGACAAACTCAGCGTCTTTACCCACTGAGCTATCCCGCCCCACTCTCTTGTCATTGCAACTGTTGCCATAAAAGAAGTCCTAATCGATAAGCGTTTATGAGGAGTAGCATCTCTGGGGGAGGGCCCTGCCTGCTGTGCCCATTTTAGGGGCACTGATTCACCGTTGTTTCCCACCTCGTGCTCAGCCCTCACCTGTGGCTCCAAGTAGTTGTAACATGTTCAACAGCCACACCCCAGTAAACCGTCTCAGCAGACAGGTCAAAACAGGTGAGGGAAGCCGATAGATCTTTGGTGATTTTCCATTTACATAGTAGTGGTTTCCTACTCTGGTCTACCTTGAGGACGGACACACCTTACACAGGAATTGGGTTGAACTACACCCCGGGGGCATGCCCTACCAAGATCTCAGCCAGCAGATAAGAAGGTCTTGGATTACCTTTCTTGCCCAGCGGTGTCCCAGAGTTGCAGCACCACCTGGCTGCCATCCAAGTTCACAGTTTTCATAGAATAATCCACACCTGTAGGAGACAAACAGCTCCAATTGTATCAATCAATCAGGATACAGCTGGAAGGGACCTCGGAGGTCTTCCAGTCCAGCCCCCTGCTCAAGCGGGAGACCCTGTACAATTTCAGACAAATGGCCGTCCAATAATCTCTTCTTAAAAGCCTCCAGTGATGAAGCACCCACAACTTCTGAAGGCAACTTCTGTCCCGCTTGTAGTTGTTCTCACCGTTGGGAAATTTCTCCCTAGTTCTGGGTTAGTTCTCTCCTTGTTAGCTTCCATCTGTTGCTTCTCGTCTTCCCTCCGAGTGCTTTGGAAAATTAGTTGAACCCCTTCTTCTTTGTGGGAACCCCTCAAATCCCCGAATACTGCTATCATGTCATTGTCGTCTCCCGGTCCTTCTTTTCTCTAGACCAGTGATGGCTAATCTTTTCCGGATCGAGTGCCCAAAGTGCAAGCGTGCGCCCGAATCCCCAAAATGCAACGCGTGTGCGCCAGGGGTGGGTTCTAAATTTTTTTACTACCGGTTCTGTGGGCGTGGCTTATTTTGTGGGTGTGGCTTGGAGGTCCATGTGACTAGGTGGGCGTGGCTAGCTGGTCAGAGTCATTTCTGGAAGGTCCTCGCACTTACGACCAGTCCTCGCACTTACGCCCCGACTCATTTGTTTGCTTTTAACACTGATCAGCTGTAGGACGGCCCTTTGAAGCCCCGCGGCAAGAGTTTAAACGTTTTTTTTTCCCTCTAGTCATCAGCTGGGACTCAGGAGGCAGCAATAGATTGGGGGTGGGACCAAATAAAAGGTAAGAATAACGTGGGTGGGAGGGCGGGGGGGGAGAACCGGTTCGGTGACGTCATATCGTCACCGCTACCGGCTCGGCCGAACCGGACCGAACCGGGAGGAAGCCACCACTGGTGTGCACCTCCCTGCATGCACGCGCAGCCCCCTGCATGCCCCCTGCCCCCTATGCATGCGCCCTGCCCCCTGCACATGCGCGACAGGGACCCAAAGATCAGCTGGCTGGTGGGGGGCGCACACAGATGCGCAGCGGAGCTGAATGGGGTGACGGCTCGCGTGCCATTAGAGAGGGCGCTGCATGCCACCTCTGGCACACGTGCCATAGGTGGCATGCACAGCTCTAGACTGTCATCTACAGCTCTAGACTGTCCATACCTAATTCCTGCATCTGTTCTTCATATGTTTTTGTCTCCAGGTCCTTAATCATCTTAGTTGCTCTTCTTACAGTTGCTTCTTAGTTGCTATCTTCTTAAGATACCAGTAGTTGTTATCTTACAAAATTACAGAGTTGGATGGGACCTTGGAGGTCTTCTAGTCCAACCCCCTGCTCAAGCAGGAGACCTTATTCCATTCTGGACAAAAGGTTGTCCAATCTCTTCTTAAAAGCCTCCGTCCGAGTTCTATTCTTGCCACAGATCGTCTCTAAAAGAAACTGCCCAGGTATTGATTTTATTCATTTATTTAAATCCCACCGTTATCATTTTCTCAAATAACTGAAAGTGATGAAGACACTTTCCTTCTCCTCCTATTTTCTCCACAAGTCACCCAGCCTTTATTCCTACGCCAAACTGGCTCTCTTGGTAGTCTGGAAGATGTTTCAACAATTTAGCTTTGATTTCCATTTTTTTTTTCCCAAATTGTTTCATATGTTTGGCAAATGGACTTTTTTGGACTCGGTTCTTTAATAAATTGGAAACTTCCAAAATTTCTAAATATTTGTAGCCTTCTACGTTGGATAGACAGTGGATATTTCCAATCTGAATTCCAAATACCACTGTTATTGATTGATTGATTGATTGATTGATTGATTGATTGATTGGTTGATTGATTGGTTCGATTTATATGCCGCCCTTCTCCGGAGACTCGTGGTGGCTTACAATGCGTTAAGCAATAGCCTTCATACTTTTGTATATACCTGCTTAGTAGAGCTTTTTTGGGGGCCCCTAAGCGGTGTTCTTTTTTATACAAAGTCAGCTTATTGCCCCCACAATCCGGGTCCTCATTTTACCTACCTCGAAAGGATGGAAGGCTGAGTCAGTCTTGAGCATGGTGAGATTTGAACTTGCAGTAATTGCAGGCAGCTGGTGCTACTTAACAGCACTTTAGTCTGCTGCTCCACCAAGGCTCTTTTAATAACAAGGTTTGTTATTCATGGGTCTGTCAAGTGCTGGGGAACTCAGGAGATTCAGGGGGTTGAAATGAGTACAGGCAGTCCTCGACTTAGTGACCGTTCAAAGTTACAACATCACTATTTTAGCATCCCCATGATCACATAATTTACATTGGAATGCTTGACCACTGACTCACATTTATGACAGTTGCAGTGTCCAGAAGTCATGAATCACCTTTGATGACCTTCTCAGAAGCAAAGTAAGTGGGGAAGCCAGATTCACATTCACTGAACAACCATGTTACTAATTTAACAATGGCTGGGCTGTGATTCACTTAACAAATGTGGCAAGGAATGTCGTAAAACAGGGCAAAACTCATTTAACAAATTTCTCACTGAACAACATAAATTTTGGCCTCAATTGTGATCACGCATTGAGGACTACCTGTACAAAGTTTTATTGCAAACTTAAGCGCTCTACAAGAATCTGAGCTACTAACAGTCAAGGGAAATGAGCGGGAATTAAATAGGCATTCAAGGTGGGATGGACTTAGGGGAGACATGAGAGCAGTGTTCCAGTATCTCAGGGGCTGCCACAAAGAAGAGGGAGTCAAGCTGTTCTCCAAAGCACCTGAGGGCAGGACAAGAAGCAATGGGTGGAAACTGGTCAAGGAGAGAAGCAACCTAGAACTAAGGAGAAATTTCCTGACAGTTAGAACAATTAACCAGTGGAACAACTTGCCTCCAGAAGTTGTGAATGCTCCAACACTGGAAGTTTTTAAGAAGATGTTGGATAACCATTTGTCTGAAGTGGTGTAGGATTTCCTGCCTAAGCAGGGGGTTGGACTAGAAGACCTCCAAGGTCCCTTCCAACTCTGTTATTCTATTCTATTCTATTCTATTCTATTCTATTCTATTCTATTCTATTCTATTCTATTCTATTCTATTCTATTCCATTTTCTATTCTATTCCATTCCATTCCATTCCATTCCATTTTCTATTCTATTCTATTCTATTCTATTCTATTCTATTCTATTCCATTCCATTCCATTCCATTCCATTTCATATTTTCTATTCTATTCTATTCTATTCTATTCTATTCTATTCTATTCTATTCTATTCTATTCTATTCCATTCCATTCCATTCCATTCCATTCCATCTCTTATGGGCACGCAGGGACTAGAGACTGATGACGTGTTTGACCCCTCCCTCGGGGTCAGCCTGGTCATTTCCTACAGGGACATGACACCAAGAAAATGAACGGCGTTATCATTTATCGCAAGCAAGAAATTATTGCCCAAGCAATGAAAAGATTCTCAACGGTTAATGGTCGCATTACGACCATCCCAATCTGTGCCAAGTCTCTCAAAACCACAGTTGTCCAAGCCTTGGTCCCAACGGCTGATGCCGCTGAGCTTGAAATAGAAGGTTTCTATGCCAGTGCTGAGAAAACTCTAAAAACCCAAGTGTTGAAAAATGACATCGTTTACATTCTGGGGAATTTTTAATAATAATAATAAAAAACCTGGCAGTCAAACAGTTCTGACAGCTTTGGATTTGAAGCGAGAGGAATGATGCAATTTGATTTGTTCGGTTCAATTTTGCCATCAAAACCGATTTCAAATCATGAATATCTGGTTCAAACAGCACAACGGTTGCTGATACACATGGGTCTCATCAAATAAACTGCACTGACTCAGAATCAGAATAGAGCTGGAAGGGACCTTGAAGGTCTTCTAGTCCAGCCCCCTGCTTAAACAGGAGAACCTATACCAGTGATGGCTAACCTTTTTGCCATCCCGTGCCAGGAGGGGGGGGGCGGGGGAGATTCGCGCGTGCGCACACCCATAATTCTATGCGTCCCACCCTGAGCATGCGCGTGCAACCCCCCTCCCCCCCCCGCTCCTGGCACGCAATGGCCTGGTAGGCCCGTTTTTCTTTCTCACCTGGCTCCAGATCCTCTCTATGCATCTGGGGAGGGCGAAAACAGCCTTCCCCACCCCCTCGGAGGCTCCAGGTTTTTGAGATGACATTTCATAACCATTCATAAAGTGAAATGAAATTTAAAATATATTCATAAACGTCAGGAAGGTAAGCTTGCAAACTTAAATAAATAAGTAATGAAATTAAAATCCACTAAATTACATAAATAACTGCTCACTGAGCTTCAGATGAATAAAGGTTACAGTATGTCAAACAAGGCTGCAAGGCGGCTTTGCTATAGACACACAGTACAGTGCCGTGATGGCGAACCTATGGCACGCATGCCACAGGTGGCACGTGTAGCCATATTGGTGGGCACGCGAGCTCAGCTCCGGCACCAGCTGATTTTTGGGCCTTCTGGGCCCACCAGAAGTAGGGAAACAGGCTGTTTCCTGCCCCTGGAGGGCCTTTCCCACCCTGCCAGAGGCCCTCCGGAGGCCGGAAACAGCCATTTGCCAACTTCCGGTGGGAAGACCCGTTTCTTGCTCTCCCCAGCCTCCAGAACAGTGGGACTGGAAGTTGGCAAATGGGCCATTTCCGGCCTCCGGGGGGGGGAGGCTGTTTTCACCCTCTCCAAGCTCCTAGAAAGGCTCTGGAGCCTGGGAAAGAGCAAAAAATGGGCCTTCCGGTCCCACCGGAAGTTGGCAAACAGGCAGTTTCCGGCCTCCGGAGAGCCTCCAGGAGGGTGGGGAAGGCCGTTTTCGCCCTCCCCAAGCTCCTAGAAAGGCTCTGGAGCTTGGGGAAGAGCAAAAAACGGGCCTTCCGGTCCCACCAGAAGCTGGCAAACAGGCAGTTTCCGGCCTCTGAAGAGCCTCCGGGGGGAGGGAGGAAGGCCGTTTTCACCCTCCCCAAGCTCCTAGAAAGGCTCTGGAGCTTGGGGAAGAGCAAAAAACGGGCCTTCCGGTCCCACCGGAAGTTGGCAAACAGGCAGTTTCTGGCCTCCGGAGGGCCCCCGGGCAGGTGGGGAAGGCCGTTTTCGCCCTCCCCAAGCTCCTAGAAAGGCTCTGGAGCTTGGGGAAGAGCAAAAAAACGGGCCTTCCGGTCCCACCAGAAGTTGGCAAACAGGCAGTTTCCGACCTCCCAAAAGCCTCCAAGGGGGTGGGGGAGGCCATTTTCTCCCTCCCCAAGCTCCTAGAACGGCTCCGGAGCCTGGGGTGAGAGAAAAACGGGCCTACCGGGCCCACCTTGCTATCACGTGCCAGGAGCGGGGGGGGGAGTGGGGGAAGCGCGCACATGCATGGGGGCTGGGCACATAGAATTATGGGTGTGGGCACACATGCACATAACCCCCCTCCCTCCCCCCCACTCCTGGTACATGATGGCAAAAAGGTTAGCCGTCACTGGTATAGAGTATGAAGTATATATCCAATATTGGTTTTGTAAAAAAAAATTTACGAATTCCCCTTCATGGGCCCCCTTTGAGTTCCATGGGCCCCGGAACAATGTACCGGCTGCACACCCCTCTCCTCAGGACTGATTAGCCAAACCCAAATCCTGCAACCGTTCTTCATATGATTTTTGTTTGTTTGTTTGTTTGTTTTAATTTGTATACCGCCCTTCTCTAACAGGACTCAGGGTGGTGAACAGCCAGAATAAAACAGAACATACAAAATTTAAAAACAGTTTAAAAATAATTAAATATTTTTGGCCACAATTTAAAATAACCCAATTAAAATCAATTAAATTTAACCAAAAACTGTGGGATCAAGCCAGCCCGGCTAGGTGAAATAAATAAGTTTTCAGGGCCCGACGAAAAGTCCGTAGGTCTGGTATTGTGCGTATCTCTGGGGGGAGGTTGTTCCAGAGGCGGGCGCCGCCACAGAGAAGGCTCTCCCCCTGGGGTTCACCAGCCGACACTGTCTTGCGGACGGCACCCTGAGGAGGCCCTCTCTGTGAGAGCGTACTGGCCGGTGGGAGGCTATTGGTGGCAGAAGGCGGTCTTGTAAATACTCTGGCCCTAAGCCATGGAGCGCTTTAAAGGTGGTCACCAACACCTTGAAGCGCACCCGGAAGATCACCGGGAGCCAGTGCAGATCGCGCAGGAGAGGTGTCACATTTTGTCTCCAGACCCTTAATCATCTTAGTTGTTCTTCTTTGCACTGAAACCGACTATGCAAGCATCGATCGTCCAGTTCAGTCCTCGGTGTTGAGACATACCTGGTTCAGATCATGAATTGCTGGCGGCTAAGAACAGAGTTTAATTCCGCAATGTTCAAGAGAAAGCAACACCACAGAAGTTTGACCTCACCAAAATCAGCACCCATCAAAATCCCTTTCCTTGCAATTGAGGTAGGGGAAAAAAAATTAGGTTTGAACTGCTGGACACGGCTCAGAAGACGCCTGATGCACTGGGGCAAGAAATCCGATCGGCCATCACTGGAACTGTGGTTGAACACCTACCGTGCAAGAAACCAGAGAAAAAGCACAAATGGCTTGCAGATGAAACCGCCAAAATTAGCCGAGCAGAGAGAGAGAGAAAAGCAGCCAAAGCAGAAGGCAAATGGGAGGAAGGAAAGAGATTGAATGCAGATGTCCAAAGAGCAGCTTCTTTGCTTTCCAAAGAGAACGGTCTTTGTCTTCCAAAGAAAGGCAATAAATTCTGCTGGCACCAGCATTGCAAGCAGCTAGAAGAGACCTGCATCAGGAATACATTTGTGAAAATCAAAAGGATTCCAACACCATTTTACTGCTCGTGAAAGCATCAACAAAAACAAACAAGGGAAAGAATTTCTGACCAACGAGGTGCCAAGGACAGTTGGCTCAATAAAGGAGAATATTTGCAGCTTAGGGTTGAAATGGGGGGGGCCCTTGGCGCTCTCGGAGCTCGGTTGTTTTCTTGCCAACGTTTCATTACCATACTAGATAACATCATCAGTGCTACCAAAGAAGGGTGTTTGATCTCAGCTTATATTCTAGAATCGTGATGGCAGATCTATGGCACCTCTCTGTAGGCACGCGCGCCGACCAGGGGTGGGTTCTAAATTTTTTTACTACCGGTTCTGTGGGCGTGGCTTATTTTGTGGGCGTGGCTTGGAGGTCATGTGACTAGGTGGGCGTGGCTAGCTGGTCAGAGTCATTTCTGGAAGGCCCTCGCGCTTACGACCGGTCCTCGCACTTACGACCCGACTCATTTGTTTGCTTTTAACACTGATCAGCTGTAGGGCGGCCCTTTGAAGCCCCGCGGCAAGAGTTTAAATGGTTTTTTTCCCTCTAGTCATCAGCTGGGACTCAGGAGGCAGCAATAGATTGGGGGTGGGACCAAATAAAAGGTAAGAATAACGTGGGGGGGGGTGGAGGGTGGGGGGGAAGGAGGGGGGAGAACCGGTTTGGTGACGTCATATCGTCACTGCTACCGGCTCAGCCGAACCGGACCGAACCAGGAGGAACCCGCCACTGGCGCCGACGCCAGCTGCTATTCTGGCAGCTGGTCTTTGCGGGCACTGGAGCACTGGGAAATGGCCTGAAAATGGCCCAAAAAATGGACAAAACCGGCCAAAAACAGGGTGTTTTTCAGGTAATTTTCAGGCTGTTTTCCGGGCCATTTTCAGACCATTTTTTGAAAAAAAAAATGGCCTAAAAATGGCCCCAAAAATGGCCAAAACCGGCCAAAAAACAGCCCATTTTTCAGGTTGTTTTCAGGCTATTTTCAGGCTGTTTTTAGGCCATTTTTCAAAAAAAAAAAAAAACCAAAAACCCAGCCTGACACTCAAGTCGGACAATGAGGAAGCTGGAGAAGATGTGGTGCCAGAGGCGGGGATTCCGCCAGGGCCTTCAGAACCTCCAGAAGCTCCCATAAGTGAAGAGGACGAAGAGGAGGAGCCTCTTCTCGATGCACGGGCGCGCAGAGCTGCCAAAAGGCAGGAGTGGCTCCTCAGGAGGAGGTCTCCTCGAGAGTAAGGCTTGGGGCTAATTGGCCACTCCCTTAGCCTATTTAAGGAGGAACCACGACTGAAGCAATTTGCAGGGAACAACTTCATTCATATACCTTCCTGTCTTCTCTTGCTTATCTTATCAGCTTCCTGCAAATTGCTTCTGGGCATTCTGCCAACCACAGTAAGCTTTCAGTATTATTCTTTGAATTCTTGGTGGCTGTTAATGCAGTTAATTAACAGCCGTTGTTGTAAAAAACTGGTTTATTTAGTAAACTAAGGTTTGAACGGACTTTTTGTGTGCTGCGTTCTTTTGGGGTCCGTAGCTGGGGCAGAACAAATTCTGGGCTCAATTGTGGTCATGAGTCGAAGATTACCTGTATGGTGACGACACAATTCTCACAAACAACCAATATATCGGAAACCAACCTGATATATCTGATCAAAAGGATTAAAGAAGAAAGTGAGAATTTTCACCTCTTCTTGAACATCAAACGGGCCAAGCTCATAACCACGCCAAGGAAAGGAACTGTCAAAATAACAATTGACAGTAATGAGATCAAATGCCTACAAGAATTTATTTTCCTAGCATTGCAGATTGATCAAAGCAGCGAATGCAATCCGGGGGGAGTGGGGGGGAGGTGTCAAAATTGAACCGGGCTACGCAGCAATAATTAGTGTGAATTATTGCAGACTGATTAAAGCAGTGAATGCGATCCAGAAAATAAAATGTCAAAATTGTACTTGGTTGCACAGCAATAATTAGTGTGAATTGAATATGGGGGAAAAAAAAGGGACATCAGCCTGGCACCTAAATGGAGATTTGTCTGCACCATTGTGTTTCCCATCGCTACCTACGGTTTTGAAAGTTGGACGATGAAAAAAAACCGGACAGGAGGAAAATCGACTCATTCGAGCTGTGGTATTGGAAAAGGCTCCTGCACATTCCTTGGATAGTGAAGATGACACACAAGCAAGTGTTGGAGCGTATAAAACCACACATGTCACTACTGGGAAGGCAAAATCACAAAATTCCAGCAATGCCATGCCATCAAACTCATCGGAAAAAGCAGTTCTGTACAAGAAAGATGCAGAAAAGTATGGATTCTACAAGGAACCACAAGAACTGGACAAGATACTATAGAGGACGGAGGAAAAACTGATTTAAAAAAAACTATACAAGTACTTATCGAGATTCAAAATGGAAGAAGAAACAGTAAAGGAAACGATGATAACCTGGGCAAAAAAAATTCAGCTATACTATAGAACTTGAAAACTGGGAAAAATTGTGGGGGGAAAAGTATAAATTGACAATGTCAGCAGCATACAGAGAAAACCTATACAAAATGTTCTATAGATGGCATCTACCTCCACCCAGACTAGCAAAAATGTTTCCAAACAGATCACCAGAATGTTGGAAATGAAAACAGATGCAGGGAACATACTGTCACATGTGGTGGACTTGCCCAATAGCAAAAAAATACTGGATAAGGATAAGAAAGCGGCTAGAGGAAATAGTAAAACAACAAATAGAGCTAAAAATGGAGATATTCTTATTAGGCATATTAACAGGGAACTATAATAAAAAAAAAACCCAATGTTTAATATTACATGTAATAACAGCGGCTGGAATTGTTTACAGGCAAAATTGGAAAAATGGAAATATACCAGCTGAAGAAACGGTGATAAAGAAAATATTAGATTGCGCAGAGATGGATAGGCTGACAATGGAAATAAAAGATAAAGGAGAAACGGAGAATTATTTGATTTGGAATGTATGGTATAACTGGTTAGATAGTAGATGCAAAGATTAGGAAATTAAAAAGAAAAGATGATTAACGAAGTAGAAAATAGTAATAAGTATAAAGATAAAGATAGATGAAGAATATATAGTCTCATAGTAGGATGTTATAAAACGTAGAATGTAAAAAAATATTCAGAATAACAACTACATATTGTATTCATAATAGCATATATAATATAAATGTATACCAGTACAAGAGTGTTGTAAAGATGGAAATTGTGATGTAAGGTGAAGAAAATGGTTAAATAAAAATAAATGTAAAAAGAAAAGAAAAAGCAGTTATGTTCAGAACAGTCAGAAACGAAATCGTTAAAAAAATAACTCCATGTGACGTGATAGCAGTTTTCCAATATTTGAGGGGCGGTCATGGAGAAAAGGGGGTGAACCTATTCGCCAAAGGCAAGACAAGAAGTAACAGAATTTAACTCTGTTCTTAGCCGCCAGCAATGCGTGATCTGAACCAGGTATATCTTAACACTGAGGACTGAAGTGGACGATTGATGATTGCATAGTCAATCTAGTTTCAGTGCAAAGAACAAGTAAGAGGATCGAAGGCCTGGAGACTAAAACGTATGAAGAACGGTTGTAGGATTTGAGTTTGGCCAGTCTAGAGAAAAGAAGGACCAAAAATGAAACTTTAAATTCAGAACAATGTGAGACAAGTGCAGAACTGAAACAAAGGTCGGAATCCTCCTGGACTCACGGTTAAATTTGGAAGATCATGTAACGACCGTGACCAGGGGGGGCATTTGCCCAGGTTTGCCTGGTGCGCCAGTTGCGCCCCTACTTGGACCGAGATGCCCTACGCACGGTCACTCATGCGCTCGTCACCTCTCATATTGACTACTGCAATGCTCTCTACATGGGGCTGCCCTTGAAGACCACTTGGAGGCTTCAGCTGGTGCAGAATGCGGCCGCGCGGGTAGTGATGGGAGTGTCCCGACACTCCCATGTTACACCTCTCCTGCGCGACTTGCATTGGTTGCCGATTGCCCTCCGGGTGAGATTCAAGGTGCTGGTGATTACCTGTAAAGCCCTACATGGCCTAGGCCCGGGATATTTGGCAGACCATCTGCAGCCAGCAACAGCTTCCCATCGCCCGGTGCGCTCCCACAGGGAGGGCCTACTCAGGGTGCCGTCGGCCAGACAGTGTCGGCTGGCGACCCCCAAGGAGAGAGCTTTCTCTGTGGGCGCACCCGCCCTTTGGAATCAACTCCCTCTGGAGCTCCGGGTGGCCCCCGACCTTCGCTCTTTCCGCCATTGGCTGAAAACTTGGCTATTTCACCTGGCTACCTTGGACTGATGGGGGTTTTAATTTGGGTTTTATTGAATGTCTTAATTTTAACTTGGACTTCTGTTTTAATGGTTTGTCTGTTCTGTTTTCATTGTTGTGAGCCGCCCTGAGTCCTGTGGAGATAGGGCGGCATACAAGTCCCAACAAATAAATAAATAAATAAATAAATAAATAGGAGCCTGGATAGCTCTGTCAGGAGCCTGGATAGCTCTGTAGACTAAAGCACTGTAATTTAACACCAGCTGTCTGCAATTAAAGTAAGTTCGAATCTCGCCAAGGCTCAAGGTTGACTCAGCCTTCCATCCTTTCTAAGGTAGGTAAATTGAGGACCCAGTTTGTGGGGGCAATAAGGTGACTTTGTATAAAATATACAAAAGTATGAAGGCTATTGCTTAACGCACTGTAAGCCGCCCTGAGTCTCCAGAGAAGGGCGGGATATAAATCAAATAAATAAATAAATAAATAAATAAATAAATAAATAAATAAATAAATAAATAAATAAATAAATAAATAAATCTCATGAGGCCAGTTTGGATTTTCAAGAAAGATCAGATCAAACCAGGCAAGTCTAGAGAAAAGAAGGACCAGGGGAGGACAAGATAGCAATATTTCAGTATTTAGTGGCTGCCACAAAGAAGAGAGGCTCGATTTATTTTCCAAAGCACCAGAGGGCAGAACAAGAAACAATGGATGGAAACTAATCAAGGAGAGAAGCAACCTGGAACTAAGGAGAAACTTCCTAACAGTGAGAATAATTAATCAGTGGAACGGCTTGCCTCCAGAAGTTATGGCTGCTCCATCCCTGGAGGTTTTAAGAAAAGATTGGAAAACCATTTGTTCGGAATGATGTAGCTCAGGGGTGAAATTCAGCAGGTTCTGACAGGTTCTAGAGAGCCGGTAGCGGAAATTTTGAGTAGTTCGGAGAATCGGCAAATACCACCTCTGGCTGGCCCCAGAGTGGGGTGGGAATGGAGATTTTGCAGTATCCTTCCCCCAGGAGTGGGGAGGGAATGGAGATTTTGTAGTATTCTTCCCCTACCATGCCCACCAAGCCACGCCCACCAAGCCACACCCATAGAACCGGTAGTAAAAAAAATTGGATTTCACCACTGGTGTAGCTTGAGCTCCAAAGTCCCTTCCAACTCTTGCTATTCTGTAATTCTCTAATCCAATTGCTTCCAGTTCATCTTGGTAAAGAACTGGTCTTTCAAAATTACACTCCTTTGGTCCAGAAAGTCTCTGCTCATTAACCTCTAAATCCAGATGTTTTTCTTCCCAAAACTGGATTTTTCATTTTTTTGAAATCTTTGTTTCAATGGCTCCGGTTGGTAAAAACATTCCATAACCGAGAAGTTCTTTTTTTTTTTTTTTTTTTCCTTTGACCAAATTATTCACTTTTGATTGCCTGTCAGTTTCATGCCTTGGTTTGCCTAGCAGAGGGAGGTGGACTCTTGTTAACACATTTCTTTTTTTTCCCATGAGTGCCCAGAAGCCATGGCATTCAACGCGACCCTTGTTAATCGGGGCGACGGTCAATCTGACATGAAATTCAAATTGTGTATTCTCGTGATATTGAATGGCTTCGCTTGGAACAGATTTAGTCTGACTCTGCAGCCAGGACCTGCCTGATACGGTTGACCTGTTTAGCGTAGCCGTTAGCATCACTAGAATACGTGGGCGCCTCCATCAAAACCAGGAACTGTTCTTTTGGAAAATTATTACTATTATTATTCTCATTTAAAAGGCCAAAATGTGACAGAATGTCTAACAGGCTCCGAGAAAGGAGGGGGAGGAAGAATTGTTGGTCCAAGGGACACCTAAGCTCAGGGGAAGGAAGGAGAGTCAGGGTAACTCTGCCTTAACTAATCTAGGAATAAGTTAAATAACATAATTGTGTTGACTCTGCTACATTTCTCAACTAATAATAAAGTTTTTTCTAGAAATCGCACTAATTCTTCTACTAAACCAGGGGTCGGCAACCTTAAACACTCAAAAATTCACGAAGGTCCTAACCAGAAGTCCCCCGTTCAATTCCCACACCATAGAGTCTCTTTCCTAGCGTGGCATCCTTTTTCCGCTGCCAACTGGAAGTCTGGTTCCCTCCACCATAGAGTCTTTTTCCTAGCGCGGCGTCCTTTTTCCTCTACCTGTCCTAACGGAAAGCCCTATCAATTGTGGAGCCGACCGGCAACAGGGAGCCACAGCAGAGGGATGAAAGAGCCACATGCGGCTCCAGAGCCGCGGGTTGCCGATCCCTGTACTAAACTTTCTTGGCAAGATTTTCCAAGAAGTGGTTTGCCCTTGGTTTCTTCCTTCGGCTGAGAGAGAGGGACTGGCTCAAGGTCATCCCGCTGTCCTTATGTTCACTCACAGTCCCCTCGTTTCCAACCTGCTCACCTTAACCACTACGCTGAACTGGTTCTCATTATATGAATTTGAAAAGATAAATTATATATGAGCCACGGTGGCGCAGTGGTTAGAGTGCAGTACTGCAGGCTACTTCTGCTGACTGCCGGCTGCCTGCAATTTGGCAGTTCGAATCTCACCAGGCTCAAGGTTGACTCAGCCTTCCGTCCTTCCGAGGTCAGTAAAATGAGGAACCAAGATTATCGGGGGCAATATACTGACTCTGTAAACCACTTAAGAGAGTTCTGTAAAGCACTGTGAAACGGTATATAAGTCTAAGTGCTTTTGCTATATATAACCTAGAACAGGGGTTCCCAACCTGGGGGCCACGGCCCACTACTGGGCAATGGCCTAGTCACAACCGGGCCCTGTGAGTGGTGGGCCAGCACGTGCACGCGGCCCCACTAGGGTAAGCAGCCCTCCGCTCTTGTGTCCTGGTTCTATTCTCCCTCTCACCAGCCGGGCCACCAAGCCGCCTGCTCTCGATGCTTCAAAAGAGGAGTGGGGAGGAGCAGAGGCTGAGTGGGATGTGTGCATCCTGCTCATCTTCGTTGACTCAGTGAGGCTGCCTGAGCCGGACACCTCATCCACTTTTGGAGTATCGGGCAGCCTCGGTGAGTCTGAAAGCACATGAGAGTGTGCCTCCCCCCCCCCCACTTCCAGGACTTCTCTTCTCCACGCCAAAAGCTTATGGCACGGAGAAGCCTGAGGGAGTGTGAAACTGTACCCTGAAACTTTGAGCGGGGCTGCACGTACGCGCCAGCCCACAACTCACGCGGCCCGGTTCCCCTCTCCCCCCCCCACAGTTGTTCTGCCAAGTTGCAAAGGTTGGGGACCACTGATCTAGAACACTGAATTGTCAATGCATGTTTTTCCTCAATGTTTGCATTCAACATACGGGAAAGAAAAGTATTTTTAAAGCCACAGTTTTCTTGTTTATGATTACTTATCTTATGGTTATTTTATTATTTATTGTGACATGATAGCGGTCTTCCGATATCTCAGGGGCTGCTACAAAGAAGATGGGGTCAAGCTATTCTCCAAAGCACCTGAGGGTAGGACAAGAAGCAATGGGTGGAAACTAATCAAGGAGAGAAGCAATTTAGAACTAAGGAGAAATTTCCTGACAGTTGGAACAATTCATCAGTGGAACAACTTGCCTCCAGAATTTGCGAATGCTCCAACACTGGAAATTTTTAAGAAGATGTTGGATAATCATTTGTCTGAAGTGGTGTAGGGTTTCCTGCCTAGGCAGGGGGTTGGACTAGAAGACCTCCAAGGTCCCTTCCAACTCTGTTATTCTATTCTATTCTATTATCTCCAGCCAAATCTTTTTCGCCTTTTTTTCTTAAAAACTATACATAAAGTTTCTAAAGGTCAATTTCTTCTTATTATTATGGTAGCCCCATAAATTTATCTATCCAGACTTATGCTTTTTTAATACAGGTAGTCCTCAAGTTGCAACCATTTGTTTAGTGACTGTCAGAAGTTAAAACGGCACTGAAAAAAGTGACTTAGGACCAGTTTTCACATTTATGACCATGGCAGCATCTCTATGGTCACATGATCAAAATTCAGACGTTTGGCAACTGACTCACATTTATGACCGTGGCAGTGTCCCGGGGTTGTGTGATTCTCTTTTGCGACCTTCTGACAAACAAAGTCAACGGGGAAGCCTGATTCACTTAATAACCGTCTTACTGACTTAACAACGGCAGTGATTCGTTTAACCAATGTGGCAAGAAAGGACATAAAATGGGACAAAAACTCACTTAGCAACTGTTTGTCTTAGTGAGGTACTAATACCACTCTATAAAGCCCTAGTAAGACCACACCTAGAGTACTGCATCCAGTTTTGGTCACCGCACTATAAAAAAAGATGTGGAGACTCTAGAAAGAGTGCAGAGAAGAGCAACCAGGATGATGAGAGGACTGGAGGCTAAAACATACGATGAACGGTTGCAGGAACTGGGCATGACTAGTCTAGTGAAGAGAAGGACCAGGGGAGACATGATAGCAGTCTTCTGATTAACAGATTTGTTAACAGAAGTCTTCCAATATTTGAGGGGCTGCCACAGAGAGGAGGGGGTCAAGCTATTTTCCAAAGCCCCTGAAGGCCAGACAAGGAATAATGGATGGAAACTGAACAAGGAGAGATTCAACCTGGAAATGAGGAGGAACTTTCTGACAGTGAGAACAATCCACCCATGGAACAGAAGTTGCCTTCGGAAGAGCTTCATCACTTGAGACTTTCAAGAAAAGATTGGACTGCCATTTGTCAGAAATGGTGTAGGGTCTCCTGCTTGAGCAGGGGGTTGGACTAGATGACCTATAAGGTCCCAACTCTGTTAATCTGTTAATCTGTTTTATTTAGCAATGGAAATTTTGGGCTCCATTGTGCTCATAAATTGTGCTTTACTGTTGTTGTTTTCTTTTTAAGTTTTAAAAAAGCAAAAAGGCATTCCTAAAATTGATCTAGAGATGTTGGCAGTTACCAAATTCCAGATACCGGCACAGGTATGAATGGCGTGTCCATCATATCGTATGTACAGGATGTCCGTTGTCTCTTACTTACCGACGGTAGCAGCTGTTCCTGGAAAAAACCGTTCTTCGCAGAATTGCTTTAAAAAGGACGTTTTCCCCACCGCTGAATTCCCCACCAGAACTATCTTGAATATACGATCCGGAGCCATGCGGAACTCTTCATCCTTCACACAAGCACAAATATTAGGTTGTTTAGGGTGATATGTAGTCATAATAACATTCCTTTCTCAGAGAGTCAAGGACATCTTGCCCTGCATCTGGAGGGCTGGAACTGGGAGGCACCCCCAGTTGGGATGGTGGTTTGATTGGACCATGTGATGGACATGTGGGTGCTGGGCAGGGACTCGGACTTTCCTTTGGGTGGGGAAAACCTGGAAGTTTTCAGATTCGGGTTTTCCCAGATGTGCCAATATGACATCTCTAATAAAAGCCTCGGAGTCTTCTTTCATTGGGGGTGTTACTTGAAACCCTGACATAGGGTTGCATTGTTAGGCATAGGATAAAAAAGGATGCATAGAAATGGCTGGTTCATATTCTTATAAAAAAAAAAAACCCAAAAAGTTGTGATTTGATGTTAATGCCTTATTTTACTGCAACAGAGTCGGGAGCAGAGGTGAAATCCAGCAGGTTCTGACAAGTTCTGGAGAACCAGTAGCAGGAATTTTGAGTAGTTCTGAGAACCGGCAAATACCACCTCTGGCTGGCCCCAGGGGGGGATGGGAATGGAGATTTTGCAATATCCTTCCCCCAGGAGTGGGGTGGGAATGGAGATTTTGCAGTATCCCTCCCCTGCCACGCCCACCAAGCCACACCATGCCCACCAAGCCACGCCTACAGAACCGGTAGTAAAAAAAATTGGATTTCACCACTGGTTGGGAGTCAATCTTTCTTTTTCTGTTTTTTTCTTATCCTCCCTCACTTTTCTTCCCCCTTTTCTTCCCCACCGTTTTCCTTTTTGACTTTTGTATTTTGTATCTTATTTTATCATATGACTCAATAAAAATGTTTAAACCAGGAGGATAAAGAAGAATGCAATATATAAATGAGAAATAGCTAGGTGATTCTTTTACATGGGATTAATAAGAAAATGATTGATCACGATAAAGATGATAGTATTTGCGCCTTGGGTGCAATCCCAAAACAGCTGGAGCACACTGTCGACATTGACAAAATCCCTATCGGTCAATTGCAAAAGGCAGCTTTGCTTGGAACAGCTTATATCCTGCGATGATACCTTTAAGACCATCAAAACATCCACCTCTGCCTATCTCAGGTCCCTGGGAAGGACTCAATAGGTGGCCAACCCAACCTGGACATCTGGCTGACTGTGCGACGAACCATAATAACAATGATAACAGATTAAAATACAGGATGTATAATAACACAAAGCATTAAAAGTTAAAACAATGCAATATGGTTTTAACTTTTTCTTGCAGTAGGAAGTCTCGCTGCTGCTCCCTTGATAAATTCCTATTCCTGAGTTTTAAATTTCTTGTTCTTTGATTAGAAGCAAGAGATTTATGCTTCCACATTTTTCATTTTACATCTTTACAATATCAATGTAACCTCAGACTGAAAACGCACCTTTCTTTACATTTTTTCCAATTATATATAAAGGTGATTGTTCGAAGCTATCCACGTGTGGTTTAAACTTTTTACAGGAGAGACCAAAATATTTATTACAGAATAGAATAAGAATCGAATCGAATCGAATCGAATCGAATCGAATAATAGAATAGAATAGAATAGAATAGAATAGAATAGAATAGAATAGAATAGAATAGAATAGAATAGAATAGAAAATATGAAATGGAATGGAATGGAATGGAATGGAATGGAATGGAATGGAATAGAATAGAATAGAATAGAATAGAATAGAATAGAATAGAATAGAATAGAATAGAATAGAATAGAATAGAATAGAATAGAAAATGGAATGGAATGGAATGGAATGGAATGGAATGGAATGGAATGGAATAGAAAATGGAATAGAATAGAATAGAATAGAATAGAATAGAATAGAATAGAATAGAATAGAATAGAATAGAATAACAGAGTTGGAAGGGACCTTGGAGGTCTTCTAGTCCAACCCCCTGCTTAGGCAGGAAACTCTACACCACTTCAGATAAATGGTTGTCCAACATCTTCTTAAAAACTTCCAGTGTTGGAGCATTCACAACTTCTGGAGGCAAGTTGTTCCACTGATGAATTGTTCTAACTGTCAGGAAATTTCTCCTTAGTTCTAGGTTGCTTCTCTCCTTGATTAGTTTCCACCCATTGTTTCTTGTCCTGCCCTCAGGTGCTTTGGAGAATAGCTTGACTCCCTCTTCTTTGTGGCAGCCCCTGAGATATCGGAACACTGCTATCATGTCTCCCCTTGTCCGTCTTTTCAGCAAACTAGATATACCCATTACAATTTTACTTGGAACTAATAATGAAAGAGCTAATGTACAGCTGTTGCCTTCTTTACCTAACTTTTATACCCTGATAGGTGTATTCACATTGTGAATTTTTAGAAACGTACGAATAATGCCTTGGTAAGGCCACACTTGGAATATTGCATCCAGCTTTGGTCATCACAATATAAAAAAGATGTTGAGACTCTAGAAAGAATGCAGAGAAAAGCAACAAAGATGATTAGGGGCTGAAGGCTAAAACATACGAAGAATGGTTGTAGGAACTGGGTATGTCTAGTTTAATGAAAGAAGAACTGGGGTGACATGATAGCAGTCTTCCAATACTGCCACAAAGAAGAGAGAGTCAAGCTATTCTCCAAAGCACCTGAAGGCAGGACAAGAAGCAATGGATGGAAATCAATCAAGGAGAGAAGCAACCTAGAACTAAGAAGAAATTTCCTGACAGTTAGAACAATTAAGCAGTGGAACAACTTACCTGCAGAAGTTTTGAGTGCTTCAACACCGGAGGATTTTAAGAAGAGATTGGGTAACCATCTGTCTGAAATGCTATAGAGTTTCCTGCTTGAGAGGGGGTTGGACTAGAAGACCTCCAAGGTCCCTACCAACCCTGTTATTCTTTTAATTTTGCCAAAATGCACTTCATCCACAGTGGTGGGTTTCAAATTCTTTTACTACCAGTTCTGTGGGTGTGGCTTGGTGGGCATGGCAGGGGAAGGATACTGCAAAATCTCCATTCCCACCCCACTGCGGGGGGAAGGTTACTGCAAAATCCCCATTCCCTCCCGATCAGCTGGGACTCGGGAGGCAGAGAATAGATGGGGGCAGGGCCAGTCAGAATTTTTACTACCGGTTCTACGAACTATTCAAAATTTCCACTACCGGTTCTCCAGAACTGGTCAGAACCTGCTGAAACTCACCTCTGTTCATCCAAAATAAAATCTAAAATCTGCAAGAAAACAACCCACCTCCGAGAGCACCAAGGACCCCAGAGTTCAACCGTAAGCTACAAATATTCTCTTCCATAAAATCTAAATAATTCAGTTTTGTTCCTTACATTTGTCAGGGTTTCTTTTCCTACGGGCTCTTCCCTAGGTGAGGCTTGAGACGGTTCAACCTGTGGCTGCCGTTGGACTCCGTTCATATCTGCTCCTCGTTTGTCTTCATCTTCTTCAGACCACCGTATTAGTTGCCTCTCTGTCCTGTTCAGAAGATGCGGTAGATGGTCTTCTTCAATGGATATTAGCCTTCTGAAGTGCTTCTTCTGGGTCAGCCCGCCAGGCTTAGGGGGCTCAGAATCTAATGAAAGATCCACATTCATACTAAGGGCACTTCTTATGTGGGATGCGCTAAATGTCTCATCTTCGGAAGGCTCACTGGAAAACGATTAGGAAAAACACAAGCACACAACTCAGTCATTTATAACCTAGTGGAAACCTGAACGTTGCTTAGAATAGAATAGAATAGAATAGAATAGAATAGAATAGAATAGAATAGAATAGAATAGAATAGAATAGAATAGAATAGAATAGGGGTAGGGTAGGGTAGGGTAGGGTAGGGTAGGGTAGGGTAGGGTAGGGTAGGGAGGAGGGAATAAGAATAGAATAGAATAGAATAGAATAGAATAGAATAGAATAGAATAGAATAGAATAGAATAGAATAGAATAGAATAGAATAGAATAGAATTCTTTATTGGCCAAGTGTGATTGGACACACAAGGAATTTGTCTTTGGTGCATATGCTCTCGGTGTACATAAAAGAAAAGATACATTCGTCAAGAATCATAAGGTACAACACTTAATGATAGTCATAGGGAACAAATAATCAATCGAATCATATTAGGAAACAGTCAATATAAATCTTAAGGATACCAGGAACAAGGTTACAGTCATGCAGTCAAGTGGGAGGAGATGGGTGATAGGAACGATAAGAAGATTAATAGCAGTGCAGACTTAGTGAATAGTTTGACAGTGTTGAGGGAATTATTTGTTTAGCAGAGTGATGGCGTTCGGGGAAAAACTGTTCTTGTGTCTAGTTGTTCTGGTGTGCAGTGCTCGATAGCGTCGTTTTGAAGGCAGGAGTTGAAACAGTTTATGTCTAGGATGCGAGGGGTTTGTAAATATTTTCACAAAAGCTTATTGCTTTTCATACCTGAACTCAAACATAGCTAAGGAATATCCAGTACATGAACTGGATTTTCAAAATATCAGAAGAATATTCAAATCTTTATAAGTCAACGCACTTTCACTCTAAGTCAAAATTATATATTATCTTTTATTTCAATGAAACACAACTATTAAGTGCCAATCAATAGAGTCACATTTGTTTTTAGAATGTTTTTGGACAAATTTGCTTCTCACTGTCACTTCAACGGTTGCTAAAACCGTTGGTTCCTTTATGGAAAGATGTCTATGACTAACCAATTCATCTGTCTAGGTCTCGGACATTTCAGAAAATATGAGAAATTGAAACTCTTGCCATGCGACTTTTTATATTTAGAACTTATTCTCCAAATGATAAATTTTGTAGAATGTTCATTTTTTCAAAATTTTATTTTTAAACTTCATTTTAATTTATTATTATTGACAAGGAAAATAACCAAAAAGGAATAATATGGTAAAGAAGAAAAAACAACAACAATGCAAGCAATAGGATACATGTAAATAACAAACAAATTACAAATAACCAGCAGATTGAAAATAATATATAGCTAATTGCACTGGAGTCAGAAGCACTGAGGCACTTCTGGATTGAAAGCAGGGGTGAAATCTACTTACCTTCCTTACCGGTTTGGAAGTTCGTGCGCGCGCGCATGTCACACATACGGACATACCTTCTGCACATGTGCAAAACCTTCTACGCATCCGCAGAAGGTAATGAACACATTACTTCCTGGTTAAAACCAGGAAGTAACAACACCCAGGCAGGTGGGCGGAGCTTTGCTCCGCCATCGCTACTGGATCGTCGAACCAGCCGCCAAGATCGCTACCGGATCGCCCAATCCGGTGCAAACTAGGAGGATTTTACCCCTAGTTGAAAGGATTAGCAGGTGACATCACCACTGCCCAGAGGACATCCAGTTGGGGGCTCCTTTCAGGTCCCTGGCAGGAGCTGGAGCAAAGGACGGGAGCTCAACCCTACCCAATGGCAGCACGCAGGTCTCGAACGCAGGCTTGCTAATCTCCATCCCAGCCTCCTTTTGTGACTTTCTGACAAGCAACATCAAGGGGGAAACCAGATTCACTTAACAACCATGTTACTAATGTAAGAACTGCATTGATTCACTTAACAACAGTGGCAAGAAAAGTCGTAAAAGCGGGCAAGACTCATTTAGCAAATTTCTCACTTTAGCAACATGAATTCTGGGCTCAGCTGTGGTCGTACATTGAGGACTATATCCCATGTAAAATTTCTAGTCAGGGGATATTTCCAGCAAATGGTAAAAATGCCTTTAAATAAAAACAATATATTGAAAAAAAAAATAAGAAAGCATTGTTTCTTGCTGTACTATGAATACTGTCCAATTCTGTAAATTATCTAAATAATAATAATAATAATAATAATAATAATAATAATAATAATAATAATACGCCCAAGACAAAACGGAAGGCTTACCTCTTCAGTGAACTTCTTCTCTCAATATATTTGCCAATAATAGAGCCAGACCTTTGTTTCCGACTGGCAGGGGCCTCATACCCAGATTTCTGTAGAAACATTGTTTTAAACTGTCAAAATATACTTAATAAAAAGTCAAAGATGTCAAAGAATGTCAAAACTATATAGATAAGCTTGTTTTTTACCAGGTAATCCTCGACGGACGACCACAATTGAGCCCAAAATGTCTCTTGCTAAGTGAGACATTTGTGAAGTGAATTTTGCCCCATTTTACGACCTTTCTTGCCACGGTTGTTAAGTGAATCACTGAAGTGTGGTTAAGTTAGTGACACAGTTGTTAAGTGACTCTGGCTTCCCCACTGGACGTTGCTTGTCAGAAGGTCGCAAAAGGGGATCACGTGATCCCGGGACATTGTAACCGTCATAAATATGAGTCAGTTTGTCAAGCATCTGACTGTAAATTACCTCACCATGGGGATACTGCAATAGTCAAAAGTTTGAAAAACGGTCATAAGTCACTCTTTTCAGTGTTGTTGTAACGGTGTTCAAATGGTCACTAAGCAAACCATTGTAAGCTGAGGACTACCTATAGCCGTGATGGCAAACCTATGGCACGCGTGCCACAGGTGGCACGCGGAGCCATATCGGTGGGCACGCAAGCGTTGCCCTAGCTCAGCTCCGGTGCGCACAGCTGATTTTTGGGCCTTCCTGTCCCACCGGAAGTCAGCAAACAGGCCTTTTCCGGCCTCCGGAGGGCCTCTGGGCGTGGGGGAAGGCTGTTTTCGCCCTCCCCAGACTCCAAGAAAGCCTCTGGAGCCTGGGGAGGGCGAAAAACGGCCTACCGGGCCCACCGGACCATCGCATGCCAAAAGTGGGGGGAGTGCAGGTGGGTGGGTCGTGCGAACATCGGGGGGGCGCATTGGATTATGGGTGTGGGCATGCACGCGCGTGACCCCCTGCGCTCTCCCTGCTTTTGGCACGTGACGGTAAAAAGGTTAGCCATCACTGACCTATCGCATTTTAAGTTGTTAATGATTTATAACAAGTGAGAATTTTCTCTTTCGATAGCTCTAGGCTCTGTCTCCAGCGTCCATCAGCTTCTAGAAAAATCCTTCGTCCTCCTTTGGGTCATTGATTAGGGCATGAGTAGTAGGATGAAATATCTGGTCTTCAGACATGGATCTTCTTTTACCACCTTTAAAGCGCTCCATGGCTTAGGACCTGGTTATTTACGGGACCGCCTACTACCACAAATAGCCTCCCACTGGCCGGTACGCTCTCATAGAGAGGGGCTCCTCTGGGTGCCGTCAGCCAAGCAGTGTCGACTGGCGGCCCCCAGGGGGAAGGCCTTCTCTGTGGGGGCACCCACTATTTGGAACGTGCTCCCCCCGGAGATACGGAGGATCCCGGATCTACACACCTTCCGCCGTGCTCTTAAGACCCTCTTATTCCAGCAAGCTGGCCTGGCCTAATTTTTCTCCCCTTTCTTTTAAATTTTAAATTGAAATTTTAATTTGTTTTAAATTTATTGGGATTTTAATTGCTAAATTATTTAATTTGGTTTTAAATTGTTTTTAACTTTTGTATTTCTGTATTTTATCCTGTGCCTGTTCACCGCCCTGAGTCCTTCGGGAGTAGGGCGGTATATAAATTTAATAAAACTAAACTAAACTAAAACTAAGCCAGAGGTGGGAAACGATGTTGGAAGGGACCTTGGAGGTCATCTAGTCCAACCCCTTGCTCACGCAGGAGAGCAGTTACTAGGGATTCGAACCGCCGAACTGCTGACCTTTCTGATCGACCAGCTCAGTGTCTTAGCCACTGAGCCACCTAGTCAGGCTTGTGTTATGACTTCAACTCCCAGAATTCCTGAGCCAGCATGGCTCCTTAGTCAGCATGGCTGGGCTCAGGAATTCTGGGAGTTGGGGGGGGCAGCCTTGTAAATTGAGATCTGAATTTCAAAACAAATTTTGGAATTTTGGAATTTTGCTGCGTAAGCTGGGTGCCAGACAATTAAGCTCCAGAATTTGTAATCTGTGATGGAATCATTATCAAAAAAAGAAATAAATACATATTTCGGCATTGTAGGAAGTTAGCACCCACCCCTCTCCTAGAAGAATGAAATATTCTAGGAAATATTAAAAAGGCAGAATATTATACCTCCCTGGATAAGAAAAGGAGATACATGCTCTTGGAAAGCAGCCCCCGCCTTTGCCCCAGAAAGACTGGGCCATCCTATCTACAAGACAAAAGGCTGGGCCAGTTTATCTACAAGACAAAGGATCTTCATCCTCAGGACGTAATAGGATTAGCCCTCTACCCATCTCACCACATGGCACCTGGGAAGATTGCATCACCCAGCAAGATTCAACCAAGCCTGGGACTCAAGACAACCTACAAAGTTACCCCTGCATGGCCCATGGGAATCTGACAACCAATCGGTTGTTCTTTCACAGGAACAGGAAGCAAGTTCAAAGCCCAAGAAAGGATATAAATAGATCTCGCTCTCCATCCATGTGGTCAGCTACCCAGGACTTCAAGCCATGTGGTCCGTTCCACCATTAAACCATCTTTCCAAACAGCCTCCATGTTTCCAGTGTCTTTCTCCCCACTTGGAACTGAACCCAGATGGACATTTTTTCCAAAAGTATCAAGGATATCACATTGAATCAAAAGGACATGGTCAGTCAGGGGGCTTGCTGCTCCCGCTTTCAAGACCAGGGGCTTATAATGACCAATAAATCATTTCATTTTTGATTTGACAGGTGACCGACCCTCTGGCCATCCAGAAAGCTGAGTCCTCTGTTCTCCCCGGCCAGACCCTAACCCACCCTTTTTAGCCGAAAAGCTACGGAACGTACCCGCTGAAGACACACGTCACGTTCATCACTCAGATGTTTGTTCCTTTCCCTGTGATGAGGAAGGAAGGAAAGAAGGGAAGAAAGGGAGATGGGAAGAAAGGAACAGAAGGAAAAGGGAGGGAGGGAGGAGGGAGGGAGATGGGAAGAAAGGGAGAGAAGGAAGAGGGAGGGAGGGAGGGAAGGAAGGAAGGAAAGGAAGGAAGGAAGGAAAGAGAGGGAGGTGGGAAGAAAGAACGGAAGGAAAAAGGAGGGAGGGAGGAGGGAGGGAGATGGGAAGAAAGGGAGGGAAGGAAGAGGGAGGGAGGGAAGGAAGGAAGGAAAGGAAGGGAGGAAGGAAGGAAGGGAGGAAAGGAAGGAAGGAAAGAGAGGGAGATGGGAAGAAAGGGATGGAAGGAAGAGGGAGGGAGGGAAGGAAGGAAGGAAAGGAAGGAAGGAAGGAAGGAAGGAAAGAAAGAAGGAAGGAAGGAAGGAAGGAAGGAAGGGAGGGAGGGAGGGAGGTGGGAAGAAAGGAACGGAAGGAAAAGGGAGGGAGGGAGATGGGAAGAAAGGGATGGAAGGAAGAGGGAGGGAGGGAAGGAAGGAAGGAAGGAAAGGAAGGAAGGAAAGAGAGGGAGGTGGGAAGAAAGAATGGAAGGAAAAGGGAGGAAGGAGGGAGGGAGATGGGAAGAAAGGGATGGAAGGAAGAGGGAGGGAAGGAAGGAAAGGAAGGAAGGAAGGAAAGAGAGGGAGGTGGGAAGAAAGAACGGAAGGAAAAAGGAGGGAGGGAGGAGGGAGGGAGATGGGAAGAAAGGGAGAGAAGGAAGAGGGAGGGAGGGAAGGAAGGAAGGAAAGAAAGGGAGGAAGGAAGGGAGGAAGGAAGGAAGGGAGGAAGGAAAGGAAGGAAGGAAAGAGAGGGAGATGGGAAGAAAGGGATGGAAGGAAGAGGGAGGGAGGGAAGGAAGGAAGGAAGGAAGGAAGGAAGGAAGGAAGGAAGGAAGGAAAGAAAGGGAGGGAGGTGGGAAGAAAGGAACGGAAGGAAAAGGGAGGGAGATGGGAAGAAAGGGATGGAAGGAAGAGGGAGGGGGGGAAGGAAGGAAGGAAGGAAAGGAAGGAAGGAAAGAGAGGGAGGTGGGAAGAAAGAACGGAAGGAAAAGCGAGGGAGGGAGGAGGGAGGGAGATGGGAAGAAAGGGATGGAAGGAAGAGGGAGGGAAGGAAGGAAAGGAAGGAAGGAAGGAAAGAGAGGGAGGTGGGAAGAAAGGAATGGAAGGAAAAGGGAGGGAGGAGGGAGGGAGATGAGAAGACAGGAAGAGAAGGAAGAAGGGAAGAAGGAAGGAAGGAAGGAAGGAAGAGAGAGGGTGGGAGGGAGGGAGGAGGGAGGGAGATGGGAAGAAAGGAATGAAAGGAAGGAGGAGGGAGGGAAGGAGAGAAAGAAGGAAAAACACCAAAATTAAAGGATATCTTTCAAGACTGCCCATTTACCAGTACACTTTTCCAATCTGGGGGCAAAGTATTTATCCTGGCCCAATGGTTATATTTTATTCCTATTTTTGTTTTGTGGGGAACTTCTGAGATGTCATTTTTTAAAAAGTAGGTTCTGAATGCTAGGATTTGATACGTTTCTTCTACTGGTGAATTACAGAGTCACAAATTAAGGATGGAGCCAAGCAGAAGAAGACATAAGCAGTTCCGAGCAGCTCGTAAGTTGAAAACTACGCAACTGAATCAAGACAAACGCGGCGCAGTCGTTTCCCGCCCATTCCGATCCCCTCAGCCCAGAACAGGCGGGAAAGTGTGGAGGCCAAAGACGGGGCATGTGGAGGGGGCAATAGGCTATGGCAATCCATGCAGCCTGAAACAGCTGATCCTCGGGAGGCCGATCCAACCGACAATCAGCTGCTTGTGCTAATCAGGCTGTGCTGAAAATGAAAATGAAACAGGCTGTTTACTGTTTGCTGCAAGGAGGCAAATTGCTGGGCGGCAGAGGCAGGTTTTTTTTTTCTTGTTTTCCTCCCCCAAAAAGGTAGGTGTGTCTTATACTCCGAAAAATACGGTACTTAATTTTTGCCATTAATGGAAGCCCCAATGGCCTTCCCTGTCTCACTGGCTCATCTAGAATGACCCAACCTAGATTTTATGATAAATGCTCCAATTTTACCGGGAAAAATATGTATGTGCATTCAGTCCCTGACCTGTTTTTATTTAAACAAACAGCTTTGTCTTCCTTATACAACTCCCGCGATAAAGAACACATTCATCAAAAAGGAAGATGACTTCCACACACACACATGAAGACACACAAAACTTGTTTTGGAAATCTTCTTACCTCAAAAAATCCAATTGTTTAAGAAGTCCTAATTTCTCCCTCTCTAATATTTCTGTCACCCGGCAAATCTCACTGGAGAGGAAACAAAAGAAGGGTTATGTAAAATCCAGTTCGACCTGCTTAGACGAAACACCAATAGAGCTGTGATTTACTTTCTCTTGTTAAGTATGGCACTAATAACTACAGAAACGGACTAAATTCCTAATTACTCCAGTTTATTTATTGTTAATGGCTACTTTTAATCTAAAGCCGGACAGAAAATTGCTCTTGAGACACAATAAAAGTAAAGCAAAGATCCAGTGTGGGAAGATTGTTAAACTTTCATTTTTATGGGGTGGGAAAAAAAACAAAACCCTACAATTTTACAGATGCAGCATTAGTTCAATGAAGCTCTGGAGACTTTCCTCAATGTTAACCAAGCAAAATCAGCAAATCGTATTCCACGTCTTGCTGAATGTTTGTCTGTTCAAGTTATTGTTTATTCTCTCTCCCGGATGATAATAATAATAATAATTTTATTTCTATACCGCCCTTCTCCCGAAGGACTCAGGGCGGTGTACAGCCAATTTAAAAACACAAGACACAACAATGATTAAAAATTAAAATAATTAAATAGATTTGGCCGATTTAAAACCCCAAAAATTTAAAATACCCCAATTTAAAATTATTATGTTGATAGCCCGGCCTGGCGGAACAACAGGGTCTTCAGTGCGCAGCGAAACACCCGGAGGTCGGAGATCTTACGCACTTCCGGGGGCAGTTCATTCCACAGGGTTGGGGCTCCCACAGAGAAGGCCCTCCCCCTGGGTGTCGCCAGCCGACATAACTTGGCTGATGGCACCCTGAGGAGACCCTCTCTGTGGGAGCAGACCGGTCGGTGGGAGGCTATTGGTGGCAGAAGACAGTCTCGAAGGTACCCGGGTCCTATGCCATGGAGCGCTTTAAAGGTGGTAACCAACACCTTGAATCGCACCCGGAAGACCACTGGGAGCCAGTGCAGCTCGTGCAGGAGGGGTGTCATGTGGGCACAACGAGTTGCGCCCATAACCACCCGCGCGGCCGCATTCTGGACCAGTTGGAGCCTCCGAGTGCTCTTCAAGGGGAGCCCCATGTAGAGAGCATTACAATAATCCAGCCGGGAGGTGACAAGGGCATGAGTGACCGTGCGCAAGGCGTCCCGGTCCAGAAAGGGCTGCAACTGCCGGATCAGGCGAACCTGATAAAAGGACCCCCTGGCCACGGCTGTCATATGCTCTTCTAAAGACAGCCATGCGTCCAGGAGGACACCCAGATTGCGAGTCCTCTCTGTGGGGGGCAAAGATTCACCCCCAATAGTCAGCGATGGCACCTGCTGACTATATCGGGACGCCAAATCATAATCTAAGAAAAGAATCAGCGGCGACGTCATAAAATTAACGCTGTTCCTAATAAGAGTGTAGCTTGAATCTCTTCTCTGATAATAAAAAAAAACAGACTTTTCAAGTTTTGCGTTCACTAAAATTCCATGAAACTAAGAACAAAATGAGAAGAACGTCTGGCGGGAAAAAAACACGACGCTCTTGAAAGCCGCTGAAAAAAGTGTTATTTGTGTTCTAAGAAGAGTAACAGATTACCTATTCATAACTAAGGAAGAGAGATTGCGTTAGAGACTGAAGTGCTGTGGTTTTGAGCTTTGATGCAGTCCCAAAGATGGACTGTGTTAAACTACTGAAGTTCGCAGATGACACAACGGTGATCGGTCTCATTCGAGACAATGATGAATCCGCATACAGACGGGAGGTTGAACAATTAGCCAAAACAATATATGCTGATACGGAAGGCTGTAAAACTACTTTACATTGTTGTTTGTCTTGTTTTTTTTTTCTGTTTTTGTTTTTAAAGGTGAAAAATGTTTAATAAAAACTATTTAAAAAACAACAACAACAACCTCATTTGGGCAAATTTCCAGGCCACCCTTAGACTTTTCTCTTCCAGTGGCCACTCTCTGATCAGTGCGATTTCATTTGTGTCATAAAGTATCTGTCCTTTGATAAATCAACCTCCTTATGTTAATTCCTCTTTTCCAGAATTACTCACATTTCCTTTTCTTCCTGCAGTTTTTTAGCTTCATCCTGAAGAATTTCCAACTGCTGTTGAGCAATAATTAACTCCTCGGAGGTTCTCTCCAGCGAACTGAGAAGCTCTTGGTTAGTAACCTTCAATTTGGTATTTTCCGTGGTCGTGTCATACTTAACATTGCGTAGCTCTTTGCATTGTTTGTCCAACTGTATGAAAAAGAAAAACGTATTTTAAAAAAACCCAGTGGAATGGATTTTTTATTAAGCACAGGTCCATAAAACGCCTCCAGAGCTGTGTTTTTTTTATTTATTCTTATTGTTTTTAAAACTATAACAGAAAAAAGAAGAAAAACACAAAGATAGCTATAATGCAAATGCATACATTTTTAAGAAAAAAAAAATCTACATATAAAATTTTAACAAAGACCTCTAGATGCCCCAAAGTCAAATCAATTTTTAAAAAAACGTTGGTGACTTTCATTTCGATACCCATTCAAAATGTCCCAAAGGTGCATTTTCAGGAGGCAACTGGACTTTCTTGGGGGTTTTTGAAGACGTTTCGCTCCTCATCCAAGAAGCTTCTTCATCTCTGACTGGATTTATACGCAGCTGTCTGCAAGGGTCGCAGACTCATCCCCATCCAGTCCAAGCTGAAGAAGCTTCTCGCATGAGAAGCGAAATGTCTTCAAAGAAAAACCAGAAAATCCAATTGCCTCTTGAAAAAGCATTTTTGGGACAACCATGACTTGGATGCAGTGGTGAGTTTCAAACATTTTTTTTACTACCGGTTCTGTGGGCGTGGCTTGGTGGGCGTGGCCTGGGACGGATACTGTAAAATCTCCATTCCCACCCCACTCCAGGGGAAGGTTACTGCAAAATCCCCATGTCCTCCCGATCAGTTGGGACTCGGGAGGCAGAGAATAGATGGGGGATAAAAGTGTTTCGCTTAACAACAGAAATTTTGGGCTCCATTGTTGTCGTAAGTCGAGGACTACGTGTATACTATTTGATATGTATTTTATCTGTGCTTGAAAATTTATATATATATGTTTTTATATATATATGTGTGTGTGTGTGTACATATATGTGTGGGTGGGTGTATGTGTGTGTATATATGTATGTATATATATATATATATACATACATATGTGTATGTGTATATATATGTGTGTATGTATATATATATGTGTGTGTTTTTCCTCTAGCCAGGTTTTTCCTACATATATATATATATATATATATATATATATATATATATATATACACATGTGTTTGAATATATATATATAATGTGTATGTATGTGTGTATATATATGTATGTATGTATATATGTGTGTATATATGTGTGTGTGTGTGTGTGTGTGTGTATGTATTCAGTATATTTGCTGGCTTTTGTAATCTGCTTACATTCAATCAATTACAGAACCACTTGCACTAAATAAATAATTAATCTTTCTGAATAAAAGCAAATGTATTTTCATTTCATTTCATTTCATTTCTATTTTTTTTTTTTTTACAAAATTCAATTATCGAATCATCTAGGCTTAAACCAGCATTACCATGACAACGATGTAATAAGGCAGCTGATGGCTGAAGTGGGCACTTTTTCAAAAGAGCACAAATAAAACGAACATGGCCCTAAAAACAGGTTAGAAGGGAGATAGCAGGAGTGGCCCGTAAATCCTCCAAGAACAGTGACAACAAGCCGATCCCGCCTGAACGGGTTATTTTTCAGGCCATGTGAACTTCTCGGTTTACCTACACTTGAACCTTCAAACGCCGCTAAGAAACATTTGGGATTATTTACAGCTTCTCAGTAAGAGCTGGGTTGAGTCAGTTCCGCAGAGGTCAGGCTGATATTTATGGGACATAGATCATCTGGCCAGCCGGCTAAAGAAGTTAAATTCACTGTGTTGGACTTGAAAAATAAGCAGAGGGCAATGCAGTGTGAGGGGCTGATCTTTGTTTAAAAGGATTTGTTCCGGAGGTCCTATCGGTCAGGCGGTGTGGTGCAGTGGTGGATTTCGATTTTTTTTACTACCGGTTTTGTGGGTGTGGCTTGGTGGGCGTGGCATGGCTTGGTGGGCGTGGCTTGGTGCCCGTGGCAGGGGAAGGATACTGTAAAATCTCCATTCCCTCCCCAATCCAGGGGAAGGATACTGTAAAATCTCCATTCCCTCCCCATTCCAGGGGAAGGATACTGCAAAAGACCATCTAATGGCCGTGACCGGGGAGGCCTTCGCACAGGTTCTCCTGGTGTGCCAGTTGCGCCCTTTCCTGGACCGAGATGACCTTCACACAGTCACTCATGCCCTGGTTACTTCCCGCTTGGATTACTGCAATTCCCTCTACATGGGCCTGCCCCTGGGATGCACCCGGAGACTCCAGCTGATCCGGAATGCAGCTGCACGGGTTGTTATGGGAGCCCCTCGTTACTCCCATATAACACCCCTCCTGCGTGAGCTGCACTGGTTACCAGTGGTTCTCCGGGTCCGCTTCAAGGTGCTAGTCCTCACCTATAAGGCCCTTCATGACTTAGGTCCGGGATATTTGCATGACCTTCTCCTGCCTGCCTCTCACCGTCCTGTTCGCTCACATAGGGCCGCTCTCTTCAGGGTTCCGACGGCGAGCCAATATCACCTTGCTGTGCCCAGGGGTAGGGCGTTCTCTGTGGGTGCTCCCACCCTCTGGAATGAATTACCTACCGAGCTCCGGACAGCTCCTGATCTCCGCTCCTTCCGTCGGGACTTGAAGACTTGGCTTTTCAAACAAATAGGCTGAGACTGATTCCGGGCTTTATTATTTACTACTAATTAGTTATTTGGATTAAATTATGATTTTATTGTACTTGTTTCTTAACTTGTGTTCGCCGTCCTGAGTCCTTCGGGAGAATGGCGGCATATAAATACATGTAATAAATAAATAAAATCCCCATTTCCTCCCAATCAGCTGGGACTCAGGAGGCAAAGCCAAGATGGGGGCGGGGCCAGTCAGAGGTGGTATTTACCGGTTCTCCGAACTACTCAAAATTTCCGATACCGGTTCTCCAGAACTGGTCAGAAGCTGCTGAAACCCACCTCTAGTGTGGTGGCTTTTAAGGTCCCTGTTTCTTTTCTTTCAGAGGAAACAGAAGAAATAAAAGTCTTTGCTTTTTAGGGTGTTACATTTATATTTATTTATATTTGGGCAGACCAGGTTGCCTTGATAAATAAAAAAAAAAAACTTTGCTTTTTTGACATTTTGTTCCATGGAATATTCCAGAAAGCAAGCAAACCGTCACATAATACAGGTACTCTTCGACTTATGACCACCGTGGAGCCCAAAATTTTCTTGTTGGGAAGCGACACAAGACGTTAAGTGAGTTTTGCCCCATTTTACGACCTCTCTCTCGCCATAGTTGGTAAGAGAATCACTGCATTTGTTAAGTTAGTAACGCGGTTGTTAAGTGAATCTGGCTTCCCCCCCCCCGTTGACTTGTCAGAAGGTCGCAAAAGGGGATCACGCAACTCAGTCTGCAACCGTCATAAATATGAGTCAGTTGTCTAAATTTTGATCGTGGGTCCATGGGGGACGCTGCAATGGTTGTTAAGTGAGAAAAAGGGTCGTAAATCACTTTTTTCAGTGCCGTTGTAGCTTTGAACGGTCACTCTATGAACTGCTGTAAGTCGAGGACTACCTGTAGTACTTTAAGTTGTTAATGATTAATTAAAATATATTAGCCATATAAAGGAGCACGATGGCTCCTTTAGGGGGCTGGGATGGAGATTCGCACGCCCGCGTTCGAGACCTGCGTGCTGCCATTGGGTAGGGTTGAGCTCCCGTCCTTTGCTCCAGCTCCTGCCAGGGACCTGAAAGGAGCCCCCAACTGGATGTCCTCTGGGCAGTGGTGATGTCACCTGCTTATCCTTTCAACCCGGAAGTGCTTCGGTGCTTCTGACACCAGTGCAATTAGCTATATAATATTTTCAATCTGCTGGTTATTCGTAATTTGTTTGTTATTTACATGTATCCTATTGCTTGCATTGTTGTTGTTTTTTCTTCTTTACCGTTATTATTCCTTTTTGGTTATTTTCCTTGACAATAATAATAAATTAAAAAGAAGTTTAAAAATAAAATTTCTGAGGATTAAATTTAATTTGAAGAATAAAGTACTAAACATAAAAAGTCGCATGACAAGAGTTTCAGTTTCTCATATTTTCTGGCATGTCCTAGACAGATGAAATGGTCAATCATAGACATCTTTCCATAAAGGAACCAATGGTTATAGCAACCATTGAAGTGATGGCGAGACTTGGTTCAAAGCTAATGGGCTTTCTTACAAGTGCAGCTAAAATGATATAGCAGACTGCCACCGTATGGCTAAGCTTACTTAAAAAAATTGCTGCTATTGCAACAGCATAATTTCCACCTACTATTTTCTGCTTCTGAGACAGCTGCTCGAATTCCTTCTCCTTTTCGACGAGTTTTTCTTCCAGTACCTGCTGTCGGGACTGGAACCTCTCAGCGCCCTGCGAAATTGGACAAGAATAAAAAGAGCAAGAGGGTTTTAGCTAAAAACACTGTCTAGGCGCAGGGGTGTCAAACTGGATTTCATTGAGGGCCGCATCAGGATTGTGTATGAGCTTGGGGGGCTGGGGTGGGCGGGGCCGGGGTGGGTGTGGCCAGCATGACATCACTTGTGTCAGGAGGGAGGGGCTGTGGTGGCCCGAGCGCTCTGCCAGCGAAAACGGGCTCCCGAGCTCCGTTTTCAGCTGCGACGGCCTCCTGCAACCCTCTGCCAGCGTAAACAGAGCTCGGGGGTGGGAAGGGGGCACAGGTGGCCCTTGCAAGCTCCATTTTTGACGGCAGAGGCACCACAGGCTGGTCCTTCACTATTTGCAGAGTGGCCCCACGGGCCAGATCTAAGCACTCCATGGGCCAAATCTGCCCCCGAGCCTTGAGTTTGACACCACTGGTCTAGAGTCAACAAAACAGCCAATTATAAGAATAAACTGGCGGTGTAGCGTTGTTGTTTTGCAATGCATATGTGCGGGGAAAAAACCACACACACTAAACACATATGCGCACATATACACCAGGGATGGGTTCTACTTACCTTTACTACCGGTTCACAACGGGATTGTGCACTTCTGCGCATGTGCAGATAGCTTCTGATGATGTCAGGGTCAGTGGGCGGAGCCTCCCGCCGGTTTTACTACCGGTTCTATAGAACCGGTCCGAACCGGGGGCAACCCACCACTGATACACACACATACATAAAGAACTTTTTGGTATGCTTCGTACAGGTTAAAAAAAAAGAGATGATAAGAAGTCCATACAATGAACAATTGAGTCTAGTCTTAAGAAAAAGAAGGACTAGTGGTGATATGATAGCACTCGTCCAATGTTTGAAGGGCTGTCACAGAGAAGAGGGGGTCAACCTATTCTCCAAAAGCACCTGAGGGCAGGACAAGAAGCCATGGATGGAACCTCATTAAAGTGAGAACCAACCTGGAATTAAAGACAAGTAAGTAAGTAAGCTTGGTAAGGCCACACTTGGAATAATGTGTTCGGTTTTGGTTGCCACGATGTAAAAAAGATGTGGAGACTCTAGAAAGAGTGCAGAGAAGAGCAACAAAGATGATTAGGGGACTGGAGGCTAAAACATATGAAGAACGGTTGCAGGAACTTGGTATGTCTACTTTGATGAAAAGAAGGACTAGGGGAGACATGATAGCAGTGTTCCGATATCTCAGGGGCTGCCACAAAGAAGAGGGAGTCCAGCTATTCTCCAAAGCATCTGAGGGCAGGACAAGAAGCGATAGGTGGAAACTAATCAAGGAGAGAAGCAAGTTAGAACTAAGAAGAAACTTAGGGGCTCAGGAACCAGCTCACTTTGATAGCTGCTTGCGATGTCCTGTAGTCACGAGTTACATTTTTGTCGAAAGACACTAGTTTACTTCCAACTTTTGGCAAAAAAAAAAAAAAATGCCCATAATGAACAACGGAGCTTAACAAGCTCCATTAAAAAAAAAAAAAAAAGCTTGTAAAATCAGGTTGGTTATGAGATGGCCTGCTTTACGACCATCTTGAATTGCAACCGTAATGGGCAGATTCCATTAGTCATAAACTGAGGACCATCTGTATTGTTAACTAGAATGCATCAAGAAAGGCAGAATATGGTGATGCGCAGAAAGGAGAATCTGAAGAGAGAATGGGGATTTTAAAGACAAAAGGAATGAGGTCAGGCATTTTAAATTCTTAAATTACAAGATCCAATGCTTGGCGCCATAGTTTATTTTACTATTATAGTGCGAGAATAACTCTGCAGTCATATTCTACATCCATCAGTCCTTTCACACCCATATTCAGTAGTGCTCTGCTGCTGGTTCGGACCAGTTCAGGCAGTGGTGAAATCCCAATTTTTTTACTACCAGTTCTGTGGGCATGGCTTGGTGGGTGTGATGTTGCTTGGTGGGCGTGGCAGGGGAAGAATACTGCAAAATCTCCATTCCCACCCCACTCCAGGAGAAGGATACTGCAAAATCCCCATTCCCTCTTCACTCCTGGGGAAGGATACTGCAAAATCCCCATTCTCACCCTACTCCAGGGGAAAGATACTGCAAAATCCCCATTCCCTCTTCATTCCTGGGAAAGGATACTGCAAAATCCCCATTCCCTCTTCACTCCTGGGGAAGGATACTGCAAAATCCCCATTCCCTCTTCACTCCTGGGGAAGGATACTGCAAAATCCCCATTCCCTCTTCACTCCTGGGGAAGGATACTGCAAAATCCCCATTCCCTCCCCACTCCAGGGGCCAGCCAGAGGTGGTATTTGCCGGTTCTCCGAACTACTCAAAATTTCCGCTACTCGTTCTCCAGAACCTGTCAGAACCTGCTGGATTTCACCCTTGGGTTCGGGCGAACCAGTAGTTCCGACTATCAGCTGGCCCCGCCCACCCGCACCTGCCCTATCCTGTTCTATATTTCCTTCTTTCCGGCTCAGCTGATTCACGCAGCACAGCTGATTTTCGCGCCTCCGCTGTTCTATTTACTGGGGCTGCCTCAGAAGGTAACCAGCTGAGCTTCAAATTGCTGCATTTTGAATGCTGCACAAAGTGTGTAAGGCGCCTGCACGCGTGTAGCCCGTGTGCGCACGCAGAACGTTCTCTCACAGAACCAGTTGTTACCCCACCACTGCCCATATTAAAAGTTATACTTGCCTCCAACACGACTTTTTCTTTCTCGGTTTTGATCTGCTGCTCCATTTCTTCATACAGATACTGGATTTCATCATCGTAGGCAGACATTTTGCTGATATGGGATTTTAAAAAATACAATAAATTACATCTTGGTTGGAGCACCAGCAAAAAAAAAAAAAGCACCAGCAAAAAAGAGAGACGAGAAACCGTATAATCCTCTTTTTAAGAGAAAGTCCAGTGTGGATAGGCAGGCAAATGTACCAGATAAATCTACAGCTGCTTTGCAAGTCATGCTCAGGGTCATTTCAATACAGGTAGTCCTCAAGTTACAACAGCTCATTTAGTGACCGTTCAAAGTTACAACAGCAGTGAAAAAAGTGACTTTGTGTTCGCCAGATTCACATCACAACTGTGTTACTAACTTATCAACTATAGAATAGAATAGAATAGAATAGAATAGAATAGAATAGAATAGAATAGAATAGAATAGAATAGAATAGAATAGAATAGAATTCTTTATTGGCCAAGTGTGATTGGACACCCAAGGAATTTGTCTTTGGTGCATACACTCTCAGTGTACATAAAAGAAAAGATACATTCATCAAGAATCATAAGGTACAACACTTAATGATAGTCATAGGGTAGCAATAAGTGATTCCCTTAATAACTATGGCAAGAAAGGTCGTAAAATGGAGTAAAATTCACTTAATGACTGTCTCATTATAGCAACAGAAATGTTGGGACTCAATTGTGGCCGTAAATCGAGGACTATCAGTACATCCTACATGGCATCTGTCATCTGCACCTCTATAACGATCTAGTTTGGTTCTGCAATCCAACAAGACAGACCCAGACTTCAGAGGATAATTAGAACTGCAAAAAAGACAATGGCTACCAACCTGCCTTCCATTGAGGACCTGTATACTGCACGAGTCAAAAAGAAGGATGTGAAAATATTTACAGACCCCTCGCATCCTGGACATAAACTGTTTCAACTCCTACCCTCAAAACGATGCTATAGAACACTTCACACCAGAACAACTAGACACAAGGACATTTTTTTCCCGAATTCCATCACTCTGCTAAACAAATAATTCCCTCAACACTGTCAAACTATTCACTAAGTCTGCATTACTATTACTATTAATCTTCTCATCGTTCCTATCACCCATCTCCTCCCACTTATGACTGCATGACTGTAACTTTGTTACTTGCATCCTTACGATTTATATTGTTTCCTAGTATGATTTGATTGCTTATTTGTTCCCTATGACTATCATTAAGTGTTGTACCTTATGATCCTTGACGAATGTATCTTTTCTTTTTATGCACACTGAGAGCATATGCACCAAAGACAAATTCCTTATGCGTCCAACCACACTTGGCCAATAAAAAATTCTATTCTATTCTATCTATCTAGATGCGGGTTTAATGGGATGGATATTATACTCGCGGGGCCAAAAACCTCGCATGGATCCCATCGAACCTGCTGCTGTAGCTTTCAACATGCGCTACGCACTAATGGGGAAGTTTCTGCCCCAAAAGAATCCTGATGAAAGAAACACGAGGTAAAAAAAAATCCCCTGAAAAAGCTCTCATAAAAGAAGCATTTACTTTTGCAGGGCGCACTCCAAGGTGTTCTTTTCATCATCAGCTTCGTGGAGCTGAGAGAAGATTTTTGTCAGGAATTCTTCGAAATTGGAAAGTAGGTGAGGCACATGTTTCTTCAGGTGCAGCCAGAGCTTCTTCACGTTGTCTTCACTGGGGGAAAAGAAAAAAGAAAAAGAAATGCAGGTTAGGATCTAATTCTCAGAGGTTTCAGTAGAAAGTATAATTTTAGCATTCTGGTGCCATAATGTAAGAATCCTGAGGACAGATGAGAGAATCGGTGGCTTTTTCCTTTCCTTTTCTTTTTTTTCAATTCTGATTTCATTTATTTATTGAACTTACGTGGTCTTTCGTCTTAAACTTGAGCCTGAGTGGCGCAGCAGACTAATGCTACTGTTAAAAGGTAGTATTTAGCTTCCAGCTGCCTGCAATTACTGCGAGTTCAATTCTCACCAGGCTCAAGGGGGTGGACTAGAAGACCTCTAGGGACCCTCCCAACTCTTTTAATTGAATTCGTAGCACTCTGGAGCCTCCGGGGGCGATCCTGGACATGCCCCCCCCCTTTCCATCTCCATCCCTCCCGCACCAACCAGCCTCACAGCTCCTCTGGGGACTTACTATACTCTTGATTGTTCTCACTGTCACTTGATTACTGCCAAAGCAGCGGGGTGGACTAGAAGACCTCTAGGGACCCTCCCAACTCAGAGCTATCCAACTGACCCTGGATAGCTCAGCAGACTAATGCATTGTAATTTAACTCCAGCTGTCTGCAATTAGTAAGTTCGAATCTTGCCAGGCTCAAGGTTGACTCAGCCTTCCATCCTTTCTAAGGTAGGTAAAATGAAGACCCGGTTTGTGGGGGCAATAAACTGACTTTGTATAAAATATACAAAAGTATGAAGGCTATTGCTTAACGCATTGTAAGCCGCCCTGAGTCTCCGGAGAAGGGCGACATATAAATAAAAAAAAAGAAAACAAAACTTATGACTGTAGGCAGAGAATAAAAGCTACCCTGTTTCCCCAAAAATAAGACATCCCCCTGATAATAAGCCCAATCGGGCTTTTGAGCGCATGTGCTAAAATAAGCCTCCCTCCGAAAATATTTAAATGCAGAGCTGGAAATCAGGTAAGACAGCAAGAGGAGCCCCATCTTGCTCCATGCGCCCCAAAATAATAAAGACTTCCCTGAAAATAAGGCCAAGCGCTTATTTCGGGGTTCAAAAAAATATAAGACGGGGTCTTATTTTCAGGGAAACACGGTAGATAAAAACCTTATCAAAGTAAATCCAGGTAGTTTTTGACTTACAACCATAACTGAGCCCAAAACCTCCAATGATGGAGCACCCACAACTTCTGGTGGCCAGTTGTTCCACTGGTTAATTGTTCCCACTCATTACTTGAGTGCAACAAGTGGAAAGCAACCGCCAAAACGTTCTAGAGGATTCTGTTTTCCACTCTGGAAAACAGGATTCCAGTTGGGTCGCAGAGCAGATGACAAAAGGGGAGAATAAAATAGAGAACCACAGAAACTCATTTTGGATCTGCTCCTGGGAGACGGAAAAATACAGCAGCGGCCAAAATTGTGGAAACCTTTTGGGGAAAAGTGTATTTGTGAGGTTTGATGGCTAATAACACCACTTTTTTTTTTTTTTGGAGTTTCAAGATAATCCTATTCCACTGCTGGAATGGCCCTGGGAATAGCCCAGACCTTCACCCAATTGAAAATCTAGGGAGCCGATTAAAGAAACTTGTTTGTCAGAAGCGACCCAGCAATAAAACCCAGTTAATAGAAGCCATCATTCAATCTTGGTTTCACATTAGAACAGCTGCAGAACTAAAAGACTTGGTTCACTCCATGGGAAGACGTTGTAAGGCCGTCATTCATGCTAAAGGTTACCCAACTAAGTATTAACTGAGATGGGGATCATTTTTGTATATTTCATTTTTTCTATGGTGATCATTTTTGTAGATCTCGCTTTTTCTACATGTTTCACTTTTCTTCTTTATACTGCAACTGCTATTCTAATAGAAAATCCTTCATAAAAGTGATTGCATTACATCCTTGACTAAATTATCTTTCCATTGATATATAACGTTATGGTACTACTCCAGGGGTGGGTTCTACTTACCTTTACTACCGGTTCGCACTGGGATCGCGCGCACGCGCTCATTTCACTCGCACACGTGCCTTGCTTCTGCACATGCGCAGATCGCTTCTCATGACGTCAGGGTCAGTGGGCGGAGCCTCCCGCTGGTTTTACTACCGGTTCTATAGAATCAGTCCGAACCGAGGGCAACCTACCACTGTACTACTCCCCAAAATAATTGGTGTTATTAGCTAGTTTTAGAAAATATACTTTTCCCAAAAGGTTTCCACAAGTTTGGCCATTACTGTAAGCCTATTGTCAGGTGGAAATTATAAATATGTTCTTTTTTTTTTTTTTCTCCAATGATATTTTAAACAAGTCTGGAACCGGGTTTTCTTGCACAAGTGGGTATATTTTTTTTCAACGTTGGTATATTCCTACACTTGACGTTTTTCCAGGCCAAAATAGCACAAACTAGAACAGTAACAGAGTTGGAAGGGCCCTTGAAGGCCATCTAGTCCAACCCCCTGCTCACTCAGACCTGTTCACTAGGGATTCGAACCGTCAAACTGCCGACTTTTCTGATTGACAAGCTCAGGGTCTTAGCCACTGAGCCACCTAGCCAGACTCCCAGAACGATGGGAGTTTCTGTACTTCTTCTGTCTCTCTATTGTTTCAGGGGCCATACTTACTCCTTCAAGATATTCCCGGCTCCGAGTTGTTCCATGAGATTTGAAAACTGGTCGTCTTCTTCATTTCGTGCTGCGATGCTTTCTTTCGATTTAGGACGAAAGCCAGTTTCACAGACCTCAGCAAAAGATTCCTTCCTCCCAGACAAAAACTGGCCTGCGGGTTTTAAAAGATGTGATTTGATTGGGTTTGCAATAAATGAAAACCAAATCTAGTTGCAAATTCCATGAAAAATAAATCGTATTAAATTAGCTCCTGCAATCTGGAAGAGAAAAAAAAATGTGTCGTTTTCTGATAAAGATTACAACAGAAGAGCGTTAAAGGCAGAGGTGGGTTTCAGCAGGTTCTGACCACTTCTGGAAAACCGGTAGCGGAAATTTTGAGTAGTTCGGAGAACCGGTAAATACCACCTCTGACTGGCCCCGCCCCCATCTATTCTCTGCCTCCTGAGTTCCAGCTGATTGGGAGGAAATGGGGATTTTGCAGTATCCTTCCCCTGCCACGCCCACCAAGCCATGCCACGCCCACCAAGCCACACCCACAGAACCAGTAGTAAAATTTTTTGAAATACACCACTGATTAAAGGTAAAGGTAAAGGTTCCCCTCGCACATATGTGCTAGGCGTTCCTGACTCTAGGGGTCGGGAACGCCTAGTTCATCTCCGTTTCAAAGCCGGAGAGCCAGCGCTGTCCGAAGACGTCTCCGTGGTCATGTGGCCGGCATGACTAAACGCCAAAGGCGCCACGGAATGCTGTTCCCTTCCCACCAAAGGTGGTCCCTATTTTTCTACTTGCATTTTTTACGGGCTTTTGAACTGCTAGGTTGGCAGAAGCTGGGACAAGTAACGGGAGATCACCCCGTTACACGGCACTCGGGATTTGAACCGCTGAACTGCCGACCTTTTGATCGACAAGCTCAGAATCTTAGCCACTGAGCCACCGTGTCCCTGTAGAAGAGCATTAAAATTCCACAAATTGTTTCCAGGTAATGCTTGACTTAAAACAGTTCGTTTAATGACTGCTCAGAGTCACAATGGCCCTGAACCTTATTTACGACTGTTTCATATTTACGACTGTTGCAGCATCCCCATAGCCACGTGATCAAAATTCAGACCCTTGGCAACTGATTCATATTTATGACGGTCGCAGTGTCCCGGGGTAAGGCGATCGATCACCTTTTGTGACCTTGTGAAAGCAAAGTCAATGAGGAAGCCAGGTTCACTTAACAACCATGTTAACCCTCAACCTAACTTAACAGCTGCAAATGATTCACTTAATAACAGTGACGCTTAATTAAGATTGTACAGGTAGCCCTCGACTTACAACAGTTGGTTTAGTGATTGTTCAAAGTTACAAGGGTCCTGAAAAAAGTGACTTACGATCATTTTTCTTGCTTACAACTATTTTTCACACTTACGACCATTTTTCACACTTACGACCATTGCGGTCACATGATTTACATTTGGATGCTTGATAACTGCTTCATATTTGCAGGGGATCACCTTCTGTGATCTTGTGAAAGTAAAAGCCAATGGGGAAGCCAGATTCACTTAACAACGGTGCTATTTTAACAACTTCAGTGATTCCCTCAAGCAAGAAAAGCCGTAAAATGGGACACTTAACAAATTTCTGACTTAACAACATAAATTTTTGGGCTCAGTTGTGGTCGGACGTTGAGGACTACCTTTAAAATGAGGCAAAGCTCACTTAACAACCAGCGCGCTCAGCAATGGAAATTTGAGCTCAAGTAATTGGTCTGGCAGTATCTCATGCTATGAGCATTTTTATTGAGCCCCTCGAGCAACAGAAGCGCTATTAAAGTCTCCATTAAATCACCAATCACTGTTTAAGTCTCCATTAAATCACCAAGATACTTATAATTGAGCTGCAGACTAAGCATCGACAAAAGCAGGGGTATCAAACTCAAGACCCCTGGGCCCCGTTTTCGGCCATGACGGCCTCCTGCAGCCCTCTGCCATGCGCGCTGCCCAGAGCTCCATTTTCGCTGACAGAGGGCTCGCAAAACAAACTAAAAGCAAAACAAAACAAAAGGAGAAATCAGTGGTGCTATTGAGCCGGTTCTATCCGGTTCGGGAGAACCGGTTGGGGTGGCTGTGTGAGGCTCCGCCCACCTGCCCGGATGTCATCACGTCCCATTTTTGATGCTCTGCGCATGCATTTGCGAACCGGTAGCGAAGGGAAGTCAATACCGCCCCTGGAAGAAATGTTTCCCCTTTTGCATTTGAGCATCCAAGAAGGGGCAGGAAAGGAGAAAGGGAAAAAAGAAAAAAAAAAGAAGGGAAGATGGGAAGAGAGCAAGGAAGGAAAAATACAGAAAGAGGGAAAGGAAGAAGAAAGGAGAAGGAAGACGGAAGGAGAAAGAAGGAAGGAAGGAAGGAAGGAAGGAAGGAAGGAAGGAAGGAAGGAAGGAAGGAAAAATACGGAAAGAGGGGAAGGAAGAAGAAAGGAGAATGAAGAGGGAAAGAAAAAGAAGAAAAGGAAGGAAGGAAGGAAGGAAGGAAGGAAGGAAGGAAGGAAGGAAGGAAGGAAGGAAGGAAAAATATGGAAAGAGGGGAAGGAAGAAGAAAGGAGAATGAAGAGGGAAAGAAAAAGAAGAAAAGGAAGGAAGGAAGGAAGGAAGGAAGGAAGGAAGGAAGGAAGGAAGGAAGGAAGAAGAAAGGAAGGAAGGAAGGAAGGAAGGAAGGAAAAATACGGAAAGAGGGGAAGGAAGATGAAAGGAGAATGAAGAGGGAAGGAAAAAGAAGAAAAGGAAGGAAGGAAGGAAGGAAAAATATGGAAAGAGGGGAAGGAAGAAGAAAGGAGAATGAAGAGGGAAAGAAGAAAAGGAGGGAAGGAAGGAAGGAAGGAAGGAAGGAAGGAAGGTTATAATGACTGGAGGGAGAGTCTCAGGGAAGTCCTGTCTTAGCACTTGGCCACCACAGGTGTCCCCGACATGAGTGATGTTGAGGTGCCCATCCACCTTCAACCCCCCCCCCCCCCGAGGTCAAACACAACCTTGATGCGGCCCTCAATGAAATCGAGTTTGACACCCCTTTATTAAGGTGAGCATCTCCCCGTGAGGTTGGATAGCAAAGGAGGACACTGCTGGCGTTTCTTCTGAGAAAAGAAGAGCCTTGATAGTACAGTGGTTTAGTGCAGCCTGTTATTAACACAGCTGCCTGCAATTTCTGCTGGTTCGAATCTCTCCAAGGCTCAAGGTTGACTCAGCCTTCCATCCTTTCTAAGGGAGGTGAAATGAGGACCCAGTTTGTGGGGGGCAATAAGCTGACTTTGTATAAATATACAAAAGTATGAAGGCTATTGCTTAACGCACTGTAAGCCGCCCTGAGTCTCCGGAGAAGGGCGGCATAGAAATCAAATTAAAAAAAAAAGCAACTTAGAAAGAAAACTAAGCCATCCCAACCGAGGCTGTGGGATTAGTCATCCAGGATATAGGAAGGAACTGAAGCCACACAGTGTGTTAAATGTGGTAAGTAAACAGAGAGAATCGTATGACGAACGAACGACTGAGGGAACTTGGTAAGCCTAGCCTATCGAAGAGAAGGATTGGGGGACGGACATGATGGCTGTCTTCCAGTATTTGAGGGGCTGTCACAGAGAAGAGGGGAACAATTTATTCTCCAAAGCACCAGAAGACAAGAAGTAATGGGTGGAAACGTGTTAAAGAGAGATCCAACCTAGAAAACGTGAGGAGAAATCACCTCACAGTGAGAACAATGGAGCAACCCAAAGAAAGGAATGTCCCAATTAACGGATCCCATGAGCCGTGGTGGCGCAGTGGTTAGAGTGCAGTACTGCAGGCTACTTCTGCTGACTGCCGGCTGCCGGCAGTTCGGCAGTTCGAATCTCACCAGGCTGACTCAGCCTTCCATCCTTCCGAGGTCGGTAAAATGAGGACCCAGATTGTTTGGGGGCAATATGCTGACTCTGTAAACTGCTTAGATAGGGCTGTAAAAGCCCTGTGAAACAGTATATAAGTCTAAGTGCTATTACTATTCCTTCCTTCCTTCCTTCCTTTTTCCTTCCTTCCTTCCTTCTTTCCTTCCTTCCTTTTTCCTTCCTTCCTTCCTTCCTTCCTCCCTCCCTTCCCTTTCTCCTTCTCCTTCCTCGTGGCGCAGTGGTCAGAATGCAGTACTGCAGGCTAATTCTGCCCACTGCCAGCAGTTCGATTCTAACCAGCTCAAAGTTGACTCAGCCTTCCATCCTTCCTAGGTTGGTAAAATGAGGACCCAGATTGTTGAGGGCTGTAAAGCACTGTGAAGCGGTATATAAGTCTTAATAGTATTACTATTCCTTCATTCCTCCCTCCCTCCCTCCCTTCCTCCCTCCATTCCCTTTCTCATTCTCCTTCCTCGTGGCCCAGTGGCACAGCTTAGGGAGAGCTGTAAAAACCACCATGAAGCGGTATATAAGTCTAAATGCTATTGCTATTGGCTTTCCTCTAGATCAAGTTATGCTACAGAGATGAGAAATCAAATAATATAAATGAATGCATAAAAGGAACCACTAAAATAGGAATTGACAGCTGAATTACTTCTAAAGCATGATGTGGATGGAGAACTCACTGAATCCGGTGGTGAATTCTTCTAGAGTAAGAAAGCCATTGCCATCTGCATCCAGAGTGTCAAATACTTTCTCCAGCTCTTCGGGGACAAGCGGCGACTCACCATGGAGCCTCTAAAACGACAACGTTTTCCTCAGTTACACAGACGTTACGTGTCAATTAAAAGGTTAATTTTGAAAAGGTCTTGAAAACCAAAAAGCACAAATAATTTAGGTGAACGCAGTGGTGGGATTGAGCCGGTTCTGTCCGGATCGCGCGAACTGGTAGCGGCAACTGCAGGAGGCTCCGCCCACCCGCCAGGGGTGAAATCCAGCAGGTTCTGACAGATTCTGGAGAAGCGGTAGCGGAAATTTTGAGCAGTTCGGAAAACTGGCAAATACCACCTGTGGCTGGCCCCAGAGTGGGGTGGGAATGGAGATTTTGCAATCTCCTTCCCCCAGGAGTGGGGAGGGAATGGGGATTTTGCAGCATCCTTCCCCTGGAATGGGATGGGAATGGAGATTTTGCAGTATCCTTCCCCTGCCATGCCCACCAAGCCACACCACGCTCACCAAGCCAGGCCCACAGAACTGGTAGTAAAAAAATTTGGATTTCACCACTGCCACACGCCCAGACGTAATCCGTGACTACTACGCATGTGCGCTCACATTTGTGAACCGGTAGGGAAGGTAAGTGAATTTCTCCTCTGGGTGAATGGAAGATTGCTTTTCTTTTTACCCAGTGAGATTGCAACTATGTAGTAAGAAATAAGCCTCATTGACTCATGAGGATTTCAGCCTGTGACTTACTAAGATAATGTCTGGATTCAGACAGAGTTACAAAGGCACCAAAGAAATTTGGAACCTATGCCATGCCTAAATTAAATAGCCATCAGTGAGTGACCCAAAATTCTGCAGATGTGATAAAGGACCATTCCTCCCATGCTACACGTAGTCCTCTACTTACAACAATTCATTTAGTGACCGATCGAAGTTATGACGTCGCTGGAAAAAGTGACATATGACCATTTTTGTCCCACTCACGACCATTGCAGCATCCTCATGGTCACATGATCAAAATTCAGACGCTTCACAACTGACTCACATTTATGACGGTTTCAGTGCCCCCAGATCATGCGAATACCTTTTGAAACCTTCTGACAAGCAAAGTCAATGGGCAAACCGAATTCACTTTACCACAATAACTAATTTAATAATGCAGTGATTCACTTAAGAACCATGGCAAGAGAGGTCGTAAAACAGGGCAACGTTCACTTAACTGTCTCATTTAGCAACAGAAATGTTGGGGTCCATTATGGTCGTAAATCGAGGACTGCCTGTGATTTCTCAACTCTATTGGTCATTATCCTCCTTTTAATACGGTTTGGGCTTCACCTTCTTGTCGTGGTGATTTATCCTTTGGCTAATAAGAGACCTAATTTGGAGAATCCTAGACATTTGTTCTATAAAGAACATTGATTCTAATCTCCATCATAAAACAGTCCTTTTACAGTAGTGGCCAAAATTGTGGAAACCTTTTGGGAAAAGTGTTTTTCTAAAACTAGCTAATAACACCACTTTTTTTGGAGTACTACCATAAAATTATATATCAATGGAAAGATAATTTAATCAGGAATGTAATGCAATAACTTTTATGAAGGATTTGCTATTAGAATAGCAGTTACAGTGTAAAGAAGAAAAGTGAAACACGTAGACAAAATGAGATCTACAAAAATGATCACCATAGAAAAAAACGAGATATACAAAAATGATCACCATGCCAGTTAATACTTAGTTGGGTAACCTTTAGCATGAATTACAGCCTTACAACGTCTTCCCATGGAGTGAAGCAAGTCTTTTAGTTCTGCAGCTGTTCTAATGTGAAACCAAGATGGAATGATGGCTTCTATTAACTGGGTTTTATTGCTGGGTCGCTTCTGACTAACAAGTTTCTTTAGTTGGCTCCATAGATTTTCAATTGGATTAAGATCTGGGCTATTCCCAGGCCATTCGAGCAGTGGAATAGGATTATCTTGAAACTCCAAAAAAAAAAAAAAGTGGTGTTATTAGCCATCAAACCTCAAAAATACACTTTTCCCAAAAGGTTTCCACAATTTTGGCAAGTACTGTAGTTATAATGATGAAACATTGGGCAGCTATACAAATTGGATGAATGAATGAATGAATGAATGAATGAATGAATGAATGAATGAATGAATGAATGAATGTATCTCTATCCCTTAACATTTGCAAAGATCCCTGTGACTCCTCCTAAGGAAAGGGCATCAATTCAAGCCATGATTCATGGCCAGAGTATCCCCTTCCTGTAAACAGCCTTTCTGCTTCCTGACCTGGCTTCCTTCCATATTCCTAAATCTTCTGGATCCTTACCAAACAGACAGATCACTGGCTTCTAATTTTAAGATTAACTCCCATGAGGTCCATTGTCCCAGGACCTTTAACGCAGATCTAATTCAATTCAAATCTTACTTGTCAGTGCATAACATATGTACAATGAGATTGGTTGAGCTCCCTTAGTGCACCCCCCCTCAACACAATACAACTCACAGTGAAGACAGAAAATCCCTAACCCAATAAGTCATATTAACACAACACCCAGTTCCATTGCACCAGTGTGAACATGTCACACATTGCGCCGGCCCTGCAGTCCATCATACTATGTAGTTATGATGTTATTTCTCATTCAGGAGTCTTGATAGCCCACGTTTAAAAACTGTTCTTCAGCCTGTTTATGCGGCTGGCTATACTTCTATATGTCCTTCCCGTTAATGACTCTAAAATTCCCTATTCGGCCCTCAGTACAGACCTACATTGGGATGCTCTTAAACAATAAAAGGTAAAGGTAAAGGTTTCCCTCGCACATATGTGCTAGTCATTCCTGACTCTAGGGGGCGGTGCTCATCTCCGTTTCAAAGCTGAAGAGCCAGCGCTGTCCGAAGACGTCTCCGTGGTCATGTGGCCAGCATGACTCAATGCCAAAGGCGCACGGAACGCTGTTCCCTTCCCACCAAAGGTGGTCCCTATTTTTCTACTTGCATTTTCTTTAATGGGCTTTCGAACTGCTAGGTTGGCAGAAGCTGGGACAAGTAACGGGGGCTCACCCCGTCACGCGGCACTCGGGATTCGAACCGCTGAACTGCCGACCTTTCGACCAACAAGCTCAGCATCTTAGCCGCTGAGCCACCGCGTCCCTTCTTAAACAATACATAAGCCAATACTCATAAGGGACTTTCTGCCAGATTTACATCCTTCATCCTGTGTGTGTGTGTTATCTTTCTTGTATTGAACTAATTTACAGCCAAGTAATAAAGCAGTAGAGCCAGTTTGGTGTGACGATTAAGGTATTAGGCTTAGAAATCGGAAGACCATGAGTTCTAGTCCCACTTTAGGCACAAAGCCAGATGTGTGACCTTGGGGCCTTGGGCCAGTCACTTTCTCTCAACCCTAGAAAGGAGGCAATGGCAAAATATTTCTGGAAAACCTTGCCAAGTAAACTGCCGGGGACATGTCCAGGCAATCTCCAAGAATCGGACATAATCAGTTGTTGAAAAAAAGGCGTGAGATTAAAAATGCTATTCATTCTTGCCGGCTCCCAACTATAAATTCAAACGGGAGAGACAAAGGGTTCCTCGAGAAATGAATGAAATACTTATATAAATCTACCTTTTGCGATTTACCTGCATGTCATGGCGAGCAATAAACCCCTTCCCTTCTACATCGCAGATCCGGAAGAATTCGTGCGCTTTGGCTAAAACATCCAGTTGGCTTCCCAAGTCACCTTCTCCTGTGCTGCTTTCTGGATCTTCCTGTGGCTGAGCCACACCCCTTTTCTGTCTGTCCATCTTCACAGGTTTTCATGAAGTTGCCATTTCGTTAAGTCTCAAAACGAAGCCCACGAGCTGAACAGCGAGAAAGAACGGAGGACAGATTAGGAGTCTTGCATTGAGGAGCCTTTGTGAGAAATTCTTTTTGCAACCACTCCTATAAGTACCAAAGAACTGCCTAAAAGGTAAACATACAGCCTGTTTGACGTTCTGATTAAGCTAGGCGAGTTAACATTGTTGTTTTATTTATTTTATAAGGATGTGCTGAATGTGTTGTTCTCCAAACCCAACAAAAACTCCTCATGGATGTAGAGCATTAAGCATTACAAATTAAATCAATCAATCAGGACAGAGTTGGAAGGGACCTTGGAGGTCTTCTAGTCCAACCCCCAGCTCAAGCAGGACATCCATTTCAGACAAATATCTCAGGGGCTGCCACAAAGAAGAGGGAATCAAGCTGTTCTCCAAAGCACCTGAGGGCAGGACAAGAAGCAATGGGTGGAAACTAATCAAGGAGAGAAGCAACTTAGAACTAAGGAGAAATTTCCTGACAATTAGAACAATTAATCAGTGGAACAACTTGCCTCCAGAAGTTGTGAAGGCTCCAACACTGGAAGTTTTGAAGAAGATGTTGGATAACCATTTGTCTGAAGTGGTGTAGGGTATCCTGCCTAAGCAGGGGGTTGGACTAGAAGACCTCCAAGGTCCCTTCCAACTCTGTTATTCTGTTCTATTCTATTCTATTCTATTCTATTCTATTCTATTCTATTCTATTCTATTCTATTCTATTCTATTCTACTCTACTCTACTCTACTCTACTCTACTCTACTCTACTCTACTCTACTCTACTCTAAATGGTTGTCCAATCTCTTCTTAAAAATTTCCAGTGTTGGAGCACCCACAATTTCTGGAGGCGAGCTGTTCCACTGGTTAATTGTCCTCACTGTTAGGAAGTTTCTCCTTAATTCCTTCAGGTTGATTGATTAGTTTCCATTCATTGTTTCTTGTCTTGCCTTCTGGGGCAAGTTACATCATGCCATCTTATCATCAATACCAACTGAAAGTGATTTCTTTGCTGTTCTTCTGCCAATGAGCCAAGCTAGCGAAATGTGGGCTTAAGTAGAAGACTGTTGGGGAGATCCATAGCTCGCACTAAAAATGTATTCCGTACTCAGCAACAGTTCAATAAATGAGGATAATGTATTAGGAAATAATTTGCTGATGCGCTTAAAAATTAGAAATCAGACTGGTATAAAATATTCCTTAATTAAAAGATTTGTTCTATAATTTGCAAGGAAGTTAATTTTTTTTCCCCTGCCAAAGCTATTTTCCACAAATCTCTCAATATCATTGATTCAAGGAGAGATGTTTCTAGCTATTTTGCCACAATAAAACATTTTAGGTTAGCTAAATAATAATAATAATAATATGTTGCCTTATGCCAGCTATCAGCAACAGAATTGTTACATTGCATCATCTCAGAACTTTATAAAAAAAAATGGAAAAGCCACATGAAAATTAAGAACCAAAGTTTATTGCCAAATGTTTCTAAATCCAATACAACCATTCAGTAACAGTTAACAGTAACAGAGTTGGAAGGGACCTTGGAGGTCATTTAGTCCAACCCTATACTAGGGATTCGAACCACCAAACTGCCGACCTTTCTGATCGACAAGCTCAGTGTTTTAGCCACTGAGCCACCTAGTCAGGCCTATGGGGGACGGGGAGAAATCACATGATGCCATCGTTTTCCTAGGCAGGAAAAGTTCCATGATTTAATAGCTCTTACATCAGGAAATTCTACTCATCTTCAGCCTGAATCTCCTTTCTTGGGTTCCAAGCATTTTCTCCTTGCTCAAGAGAGAATAGACCAGGCCAGAGAAGAGCAACTAAGATGATTAGGGGACTGGAGGCTAAAACATATGAAGAACGGTTGCAGGAACTGGGTATGGCTAGTCTAGTCTAGGGAAAAGAAGGACCAAGGGTGACATGATAGTAGTTTTTTAATATTTGGGGTGTAGAAAGTTAGCACCCACCCCTCTCCTAGAAAAATGAAATATTCTAGGAAATATTAAAAAGGCAGAATATTATATTTCCCTGGATGAGAAAAGGAGAAACATGTTTTAAAGACAAAGAGCAGCTCTCAGCCCATTCCCATCTTTGTCAATGGGCCATTATGGCAGGGGTGAAATCCAGCAGGTTCTGACAGGTTCTGGAGAACCGGTAGCGGAAATTTTGAGTAGGTTGGAGAACCGGCAAATACCACCTCTGGCTGGCCCCAGAGTGGGGTGGGAATGGAGATTTTGCAATATCCTTCCCCCAGGAATGGGAAGGGAATGGGGATTTTGTAGTATCCTTTTCCTGGAGTGGGGTGGGAATGGAGATTTTGCAATATCCTTCCCCTGCCACACCCACCAAGCCACACCAAGCTATGCCCACAGAACCAGTAATAAAAAAATTTGGATTAAGGCCTAGGCCAGTCTATTCTACATAACCAAGATCTACCTCCTTCAGGCAGAGCCATAATAGGAATTGCCCAAAGCCCCTTCATTACATCATCACCCAGCAAGAGTTAACCAAGCCTGGGACTCAAAAGACAACCTACAAAGTTACCCCTGCATGGCCCCATGGGAATCTGACAACCAATCAGAATTCAAGCTCAAATTCAAAAGCCCAACAGAGGGCATAAAACCCAGACACTCTCAGCATCTCTGCCCTATTTTCGCACAAGATCTCCAAGCCATGTGATCCTGTTCATCAATAAACCTTCTTTCCAAGCAACTTCCATGAATCCAGTGTCTTTTTCCCCCCACTTGGAACTGAACCCAGAAGGACATTTCTTCCAACAGAGGGACTGACACAAAGAAGAGGGAGTCAACCTATTCTCCAAAGCACCTGAGGGCAGGACAAGAAGCAATGGGTGGAAACTAATCCAGGAGAGAAGCAACCTGGAACTAAGGAGAAATTTCCTGACAGTGAGAACAATTAACCAGTGGGACGATTTGCCTCCAGAAGTTGTGAATGCTCCAATACTGGAAGTTTTTAAGAAGATGTTGGATAACCTTTTATCTGAAGTGGTGTGGGGTTTCCTGCCTAGGCAGGGGGTTGGACTAGAAGACCTCCAAGGTCCCTTCCAACTCTGTTATTCTCTTAAACAGAGCTACCTTTGCATGGCAATCTTTTAAAGATTGCCAGATTGCAATCACAGGGCCTCTCTGTGTCTTCCCTTTAGCAAGCTAAGCGGGCCCAGATCCTTGATCTGTTCCACAAAGGGCCTGGTTTCCAAAGCCCAGAGAATAATCAATATGTTTTTTTCCCTCCTGCTGTTTGGTAGGTCGGAGGAGAACAAAGCTGTGGACTCCCAACAATAGTTGTCCTCCGTGTGATTTCCACACATCACAATACAAATGTGTACTATTTTTATAAAAGGTTACCCGCCTTCGACTGATGTGCACTATTAAAAATAGATTTTAAAGGATTGCAACTTGGAGTTATCTGTCCTGTTTGATATTCCTTCCCAAAGATCTAACCTTCTCGGGTCAAGTCCGATGTTTTCTCCTGGAGCTGCTTTTCTGCCAGGTAAGAAGTTAAAAGCCTGGTGGCACAGCAGACTAATAGCCTGTTATTAACATTCAGCTGCCTGCAATTACTGCAAGTTCGAATCTCCCCAGGTTCAAGGTTCACTCAGCCTTCCATCCTTTCTAAGGTAGGTAAATTGAGGACCCAGTTTGTGGGGGCAATAAGCTGACTTTGTATAAATATACAAAAGTATGAAGGCTATTGCTTAACGGATTGTAAGCCGCCCTGAGTCTCCGGAGAAGGGCGGCATATAAATCAAATTAAAAAAAAAAAAAAGCAACTGATAATCTCCCAACCATATGTGTATTTTTGAAGCCCCTGATTTGGACTTTGAAGGAGTTGAGTAACATCTCAAGTGGAAACAGAGGCAGACTTAATATCCTCTTATGTGTACTCAGCTATTGGGCTTAAAAGCATCACGTATCTGGTCGATTCCGAAAGATCTGAAAATAAATATGCAGAAAGCCTTTGGATTTCTCTTGAGGGAAGATGTTAACCAGATCCAGAACGATAACAAACGCAACCCTATCACCCGTGCATCTTACAAAGGGCTGCCTCTGTTAAACCGAGTTTGTTATTAGCTTTACCTTATGAGAATGAATGCAGCACTGTGACCAAGATCAGGAAAGTGCAGCCGTGCCTCCCCCGTCAAATTTTTACAGGAAGTCCTGTGTATCTGCGGCGCCAAGACCGCTTACTACTGTAGTGTTTAGACATTTGCATCTGCTCGTCCTAGTGGAGTTTAATAGGGGTGGTGAGGAAATCCATGTAACCACAGGAAGCGTAACAGTCATTTCAAGCGTGTCAGGCTTGAAATGTAATGCAACGAAATTTCATTTTCACCTATGCCGATTAGTGTACGTACGAAGTGATAATAAAGTTATTTTAACTCTAAGTCTTCTTTGTGTTTGCTAGGGAAAAAAAAAAAAACAACGATCAGGATTTTTACACACTATTCACAAAGCCGGCGATTATGTAGGCTGAGATCTTAGAAAATTGTGGGCGTTGCGGATTGAGAATGGATCTCGGGCTTCTCAAAACTAGCCCTGATGTAATGTGAATTTGGGACGGTTTGGTTTAGTGGTTAAATCGCCAGGCTAGATAGCGGGAGATGGTGAATTCTAGACCTGAGTCGCCATGAAAGCCAGCTGGGTGACTTTGGGCCATTCCTTCTCTCTCTCTCTCCTCTCAGCCTGACTCACCTCACAGATTGTTGTCGTTTGGGGGGGAAATTTGGGGCCTTTCGTTTGGGGCCTTTGCACAGGTTCGCCTGGTGCGCCAGTTTGCGCCCTTTCCTGGACCGAGATGACCTTCGCACAGTCACTCATGCCCTGGTTACTTCCCGCTTGGATTACTGCAATTCCCTCTACATGGGCCTGCCCCTGAGATGCACCCGGAGACTCCAGCTGATCCGGAATGCAGCTGCATGGGTTGTTATGGGAGCCCCTCGTTACTCCCATATAACACCCCTCCTGCGTGAGCTGCACTGGTTACCAGTGGTTCTCCGGGTCCGCTTCAAGGTGCTAGTCCTCACCTATAAGGCCCTTCATGACTTAGGTCCGGGATATTTGCATGACCTTCTCCTGCCTGCCTCTCACCGTCCTGTTCGCTCACATAGGGCCGCTCTCCTCAGGGTTCCGACGGTGAGCCAATGTCGCCTTGCTGTGCCCAGGGGTAGGGCTTTCTCTGTGGGCGCTCCCACCCTCTGGAATGAATTGCCTACTGAGCTCCGGACGGCTCCTGATCTCCTCTCCTTCCGTCGGAACCTGAAGACTTGGCTTTTCAAACAAATAGGCTGAGACTGATTCCGGGCTTTATTATTTACTACTAATTAATTATTTGGATTAAATTATGATTTTATTGTACTTGTTTCTTAACTTGTGTTCGCCGTCCTGAGTCCTTCAGGAGAATGGCAGCATATAAATACATGTAATAAATAATAAATAAATAAAATAGGAGGAGGAAGGTGTGTTTGATATGTTTGCCACCTTGAGTTGTTTGTAAAAATAAGAAAAGCAGGATACAGATAAAGAAATATTATTTGTTGCTTGAGTTAACTATAGAAAATAATAAAAGACAAAATATAAAAAAACATCCTTCTGTCGTAAGCCAGCCAGTCAGACTCATTGAATACGAGATGGCTGGCAAATAAATTTTATAAATACACACACAGAGAGAAGACAGAAAAGGAGACAAACATGGAAAGAATGAATTGTCTCTCGTGCAAATCCTAAGCAGACTAAAGAAATGAGGGCTGTGGAAATATTTACAGACCCCTCACATCCATAAATTGTTGAAATTGTTAAGGAGTTGAAACATAAATTGTTTAAACTACTGAAGTTCACAGATGACACAACAATGATCAGTCTCATTCGAGACAATGAATCCGCATACAGATGGGAGGTTGAACAACTAGCCTCGTGGTGCGACCAGAACAATCTGGAACTGAACACACTCAAAACTGTAGAAATGGTGGTGGACTTTAGGAGCAACCCTCCCCTACTACCACCTCTTACAATACTAGACAACCCAGTATCAACAGTACAGACCTTCAAATTTCTAGGTTCTATCATATCTCAAGACCTAAAATGGACACCTAACATCAGAAACGTCATCAAAAAAGCACAACAAAGAATGTTCTTTCTGCGCCAACTCAGAAAGCTCAAACTGCCCAAGGAGCTGCTGATCCAGTTCTACAGAGGAATTATTGAGTCTGTCATCTGCACCTCTATAACTGTCTGGTTTGGCTCTGCAACCCAACAAGACGGACCCAGACTTCAGAGGATAATTAGAGCTGCAGAAAAAACAATGGCTACCAACCTGCTTTCCATTGAGGACCTGTATACTGCACGAGTCAAAAAGAGGGCTGTGAAAATATTTACAGATCCCTCGCATCCTGGACATAAACTGTTACAACTCCTACCCTCAAAATGACGCTATATAGCACTGCACACCAGAACAACTAGACACAAGAACAGTTTTTTCTTGAACGCCATCACTCTGCTAAACAAATAATTCCCTCAAAACTGTCAAATCATTTACTAAGTCTGCATTACTATTAATCTTCTCATCATTCCTATCACCCATCTCCTCCCGCTTATGACTGTATGACTGTAACCTTGTTGCTGGTATCCTTAAGATTTATACTGACTGTTTCCTAATACGATTTGATTGCTTATTTATTACCTATGAGAATCATTAAGTGTTGTACCTTATGATTCTTGCGATTCTTATATATCTTTTCTTTTATGTACACCGAGAGTATATGCACCAAGACAAATTCCTTGTGTGCCCAATCACACTTGACCAATAAAGAATTCTATTCTATTCTTATTCTATTCTCAAAACGACGCTATAGAGCACTGCACACCAGAACGAGACACAAGAACATTTTTTGCCCGAATGTCATCACTCTGCTAAACAAATAATTCCCTCAACACTGTCAAACTATTCACTAAGTCTACATTACTATTACTATTAATCTTCTCATCGTTCCTATCACCCATGATTGCATGACTGTAACTTGTTGCTGTATCCTTATGATTTATATTGATTGTTTCCTAGTATGATTTGATTGCTTATTTGTACCCTATGACTATCATTAAGCGTTGTACCTTATGATTCTTAACAAATGTATCTTGTCTTTTTATGTACACTGGGAGCATATGCACCAAAGACAAATTCCTTGTGCGTCCAATTACACTTGGCCAATAAAGAATTCTATTCTATTTATGAACACTGCGTCTGCAACACTAATTCAGTTCTAAGTGACACACACGCATATAAACTTATCAAAAGCAGAGAGCAGGGAGACAGAATGTAATAATATTCTGGGACTCCTGTGCCCCTCAATTACTTTCATGTCAAGAATGATGTAGCCCTCTACCTAGTAGTAAGTAAGAGGGATCAGAAGCATTACCATCTGGCCTTATAACCCCTGAGCAAACTACCGTAGATACATCACACGCTATTCCTGAGAGAGGAGCACAGCTGGCAAATATGCCAATATGTATACAGAAGGAGACACACCTGGAGTGTAAACCAGTTAAGGAATGGAGGTTCACCACCTGGCTAGCAGTGTTTTTGTATTCTATAGAAATTTGAGTGAAGACTTTTCACCTCAAGAAAGTAATAACAGAGCTGGAGGGGACTTTGGAAATCTTCCAGTTCAACCTCCTGCTTAAGCAGGAGATCCAATATCATTCTGGACAAATAGTTGTCCAGTATCTTCTTAAAAACCTCCAGTGATGGAGCATTCCCAACTTCTGGAGGCAAGTTGTTCCACTGATTAATTGTTCTCACTGTCAGGAAATTTCTCCTTAGTTCTAGGTTGCTTCTCTCCTTGATCAGTTTCCACCCATTGCTTCTTGTCCTGCCTTCAGGTGCTTTGGAGCATAGCTTGACTCCCTCTTCTTTGTGTCAACCCCTGAGATATTGGAACACTGCTATCATGTCTCCCCTCGTCCTTCTTTTCATCAAACTAGACATACCCAGTTCAGCTAGGTGCACTTCAAGAATAAACGGTGCCTCTTGACTGAACCTGGCTGAGCTTCCTCATCTAGCACAGGGGTCACCAACCTTTCGGACCTCAGGGACCACTAAATTCATAATTTTAAATCCTGCGGACCACTAATGTGATCTGCCTAATGACTGGCTGGGTGGGCATGGCTAGGTGGTCATGTGACTGGATGGGCGTGGTCAACTCGATGTCACTCACGTCGAGGGGCGCCTCGCCAGCCTCTACTCGCCCCTCCCCTCCCAGCCACTCCTCACTTGCTCGCCCAGGCTCCTTAGGAACCCAACAGGAAGCAGTCGTTGGAGCTAAGCAGCCACTAGGAGAAAGAGTGGGCAAAACAGCTGGCTCAGTTCAAATTGGATCTGGCCGAGAAGGAGGCTCAGCAGAAGCACCTCACTGAGGACTAGGAGCATAGGCTTTCCAAGCAGAGGGAAGACCTGCAGGAGTGCAAGGCCAGGTACCAGCACCTGGAGGCTCAGCAGGCTGAGATGGTCAGCCAGTTCCAGGCCATGATGCAGTCCCACTGGAACGAGGCCCTCTGGCTCTTAGCCACCAGTGGCACTTCCCTCCAGCCTTCGCCCAAAGCCCCACACCAGGAGGCTGAAGCAGACCCCGAGTTAGAATTTCTTCCCCCCTCCAACCCACATAAAAAGACCCCGAAGGGGGAGACTCTCTGCAGCAACACAAATGTTCATTGCATGTATCCGGCCCAGGGGCCGTAGTTTGAGGATCCCTGATTTAGTGCAATATAAAAAATGCAAATAATTTTTCTGCGGACCACCAAAATTTTCTCGCGGACCACCGGTGGGTGACCACTGATCTAGCATACATTTCCTTTTCTTTTTAAGCATAGTTCTATATGTTGGCAGTGATTGGCACTTCCACAGAGTGTTCCTGTGGTCTACCAAAAAGATGCTGGCTTGTGATACAAGGTCTCTTTGTGGCCAATCTAACTGGATCTGGCAAGGCACACCCTGTCTTCTCCCTCAGTTACATGTTTCCACAGATGACTGACAGAAATTACCTCGGATGGAGGTTTCTTCGTTGTTATTACAGCTCGTCCTCAACTTACCACACAGTTCGCTTAGTGACCGATCGAACTTACAACAGCATTGAAAAAAAGTGACCATTTTTCACACTTACAACTGTTGAAGCATCCCCGTGGACACGTGATCGAAATTCAGATGCTTGGCAACTGATTCATATGTATGACGGTTGCAGTGTCCCTGGGTCACGTAATTCCCCTTGTATGACCTTCTAACAAGCAACGGAGCCTTGGTGGCGCAGCAGACTAAAGCACTGTTAAAGTAACACCAGCTGCCTGCAATTACTGCGAGTTCAAATGTCACCAGGCTCAAGGTTGACTCAGCCTTCCATCCTTCCGAGGTAGGTAAAATGAGGACCCGGTTTGTGGGGGCAATAAGCTGACTTTGTATAAAAAAAAACCACCGCTTAGGAGGGAGCCCGAAAGCCCTACTAAGCAGGTATATACAAAAGTATGAAGGCTATTGCTTAACGCATTGTAAGCCGCCCTGAGTCTCCGGAAAAGGGCGGCATATAAATCGAACCAATAAATAAATAAAACAAATAAACGGGGAAGCCAGATTCACTTAACAACCATGTCGCTAACTTAACTGCAGGGATTCGCTTAACCAATGTGGCAAGAAGGCTCGTAAAATGGGGCAAAACTCACTTAGCGAATGTCCCGCTTAGCAACATACATTTAAGGGACAATTGTGGTCATAAGTCGAGGACTACCTGTTATCTATCCGCTGCAGAATCTGCAGACTGAATTCGGGTAAGATACCCCCATACCAACAGTATACCTACAAACGAAAAATATCTTGATAGGATGGGTGATTGTAAGTAATATTTTCTAAGTTTCTAATTATGAGTCAGGTGATTATTATCCTTTTGATAAAAGTAACCGTGCACTGTTTTTACAGCTCAAGATCCTAGCAAATATATTCACCGTGGCGATAAAGAAAAATAGTTTTCACCAACATTCATTCTTTAACAGGCTATAACTTACAAGTTCCTCTGACATCTGTCATTTTTTTTCTCCTGATTCATCACCCAATAGCTGCCCATCTGATACAGAAGGTAGTTAAAAGTGGGAAATGGGTGTGTTTCCTGGGTCATATTTATATCCGGTGGCACAATTGCTTATCAAGTGATAAGACAGAGTTGATCAACGGTCGTAACCCTCCGCTTCCCGCTGCATAATAACCACATTGTCTGACGAAAGATGCCTTGAAAGTTTTATGTCTCTTTTGTAAACGTTTGATTCATCCCAATAACAGGGCTGCCCTTATGAAAATATGGGGTTGGATTTGGTCTGCGGAATTGGGGTTTTTTGCTTTTCCCAGGTTAAGTGAGAGCAATCAACCCCTGGAACAGAAGTCGCCTGCGGAAGTTGTGGGGGCTTCATCACTGGAGGCTTTCAAGGGGAGATTGGACTGCCATTTGTCGGGGATGGTGTAGAGTTTCCTGCTTGGACATCAGGGGTTGGACTAGATGACCTACAAGGTCCCTTCCAACTCCGTTCATCCAATCTAAAGTGTATATCAAGTGTGCATTCCTTTTCTTTTCTTTTTTAAAAAAGGGACAGATTATGCAATTTTTAAAGAATATTTTGAAAATGTCTGCAGGGCAAAACGAACAAAAAAAAAAAAAACCAAAATAATTTTGAAATACTCTGAATGTTGTAACTATAAACCTTAAAAATCTCCCTCGAGGAAAACCTGCTTCTTCTTGCTACTAGCTCTCGGCTGCATGTAACCGTGCTGAACAGGACCGGCCAAAGGAAGGACGTAGCGAGCGCTGACTCTTTGAAATACAAAAAGGATTACTGGCTGCATTCCAATATATAAAATGCAGAGGAAGTAAACGCAGGCACGCTCCTCTCTCTTTAAACGTTGCTAAAATGGCTTCTTGGAAGTTGGATTTCTTTTTTGTTTGAGTAATTTTTCGCCCCCTTTGATGCAGACCTGCCTGTACTTAAGACTTAAAAGAAAGGAAAAGTACTCTAGCAGATGAGGGAACTACTTACCTCTCTCTGTCTCGTATTGGCTGGTGGCTCCTGCAGTCAAGCTGCAGTTTGAAGCCTGATCTTTTGGTCTACCTGAGCGTACGGACACTGAAAAGGAAGAAGGAAGAGCACAGAAGAGGACTCAGTGGCTTACTCAATCAACACGTAGGGCTGAGAAAGGCAACGGTGGGCGGAAGGGAGCGAGTCTAACCAGTTTTACCTCCTCTTAAGTCCCGTCAATATGCCTATATGCACGAATGTGTCTCCCAGTGTGCGTTTTTCTAGAGCTGCAGCAATGCTGGAGGAAGAGCCATTAAGAGTAGCTTAAGAATCTCGGCTGATTAAATTTTGTTATGGGCCATTTAATGGATCTACCCCAAAATACGGTTACAGGACCAGGCGCTAACACAGTGAGCTGGGATTTAATACCCACAAGTTAAAAGAGTAATTGGGGATGTCTTGCTTAACAAGTCAAGCAGGAATTGGGGATGTCTACCGTGTTTCCCCGAAAATAAGACCCTGACTTATATTTTTTTGAACCCTGAAATAAGCGCTTGGCCTGAGACTGAGTGGCTGTGGCTCCCGACAGCCCGATATAGCCAGCTGACACCATCGCTGGCTATTGGGGATGAGATCTTACCCCCCCTCAGAGAAGGCTCACAACTTGGGCGTCCTCCTGGACTCACGGCTGTCCTTGGAGGATCATATGACGGCCGTGGCCAGGGGGGCCTTTTATCAGGTTCGCCTGATTTCCCAGTTGCGTCCCTTTCTGGATCGGGACGCCCTGCGCACAGTCACTCACGCCCTCGTCACTTCCCGGCTGGACTATTGTAATGCTCTCTACATGGGGCTCCCCTTGAGGAGCACCCGGAGGCTCCAGCTGGTCCAGAATGCAGCCGCGCGAGTAATAATGGGGGCGACTCATCGCTCCCATGTAACATCCATCTTGCGCGAGCTGCACTGGCTCCCGGTGGTCTTCCGGGTGCGCTTCAAGGTGTTGGTCACCACCTTTAAAGCGCTCCATGGCTTAGGACCTGGTTATCTACAGGACCGCATTCTGCCACCGATTGCCTTCCACCGACCAATACGCTCCCACAGAGAGGGCCTCCTCAGGGTGCCGTCAGCCAAACAGTGCAGGCTGGTGACCCCCAGGGGGAGAGCCTTCTCTGTGGGGGCCCCGGCCCTATGGAATGAACTGCCCCCGGACATACGAAGGATCCCCGACCTCCGTGCCTTCCGTCGCGCTCTGAAGACCCTATTATTCCAGCAAGCTGGACTGACAGGATAAAGGTTTTTTAAATTGGGTTTTGATAGGGGTTTTTAAATGATCTTAGTTGGATGTTTTAAATTTGGCTGAATGGTTGGATTATTTTAAGAAGCTTTTAATTTTTGTTGTACATTGTTTTTACCATGGCTGTTCACCGCCCTGAGTCCCTCGGGAGAAGGGCGGTATACAAATATAATAAACTAAACTAAACTAACTAAACTTATTGCCATGCGCTCAAAAGCCCGATTGGGCTTATTATCAGGGGATGTCTTATTTTGGGAGAAACAGGGTAGTCTAGTGAAAAGAAGAACTGGGGTGACATGATAGTGATGGTCCAATATTTGAGGGGCTGCCACAAAGAGGAGGGTCAACCAATTCTCCAAAGCACCCAAAGGCAAGACAAGAAACAATGGATGGAGACTAATCAAGGAGAGAAGCAACGTAGAACTAAGGAGAAACTTCCTAACAGTGAATTAACCAGTGGAACAGCTTGCCACCAGAAGTGGTGAATGCTCCATCAATGGAGGCTTTTAAGAAGAGACTGGACAGTCACTGATCTGAAATGGAATAGGGTCTCCTGCTTGAGTAGGGGGTCGGATTAGAAGACCTCCAAGGTCCCTTCTAACTCTGTTATTCTCAGTCCAGGTAGAAAACTTTTATAGGTAGTTCTCAAATTACAACAGTTCATTTAATGACATTTCAAAGTTACGACAGCCCTGAAAAAAGTGACTTGTGACCATTTTTTCACATTTAAGACCATTGCAGCATTCCCATGATCCCATGATCAAAATACAGATGCTTGGCAACTGACCCGCATTTATGACAGTTGCAGTGTCCTGGGATCAACGGATGACCTCTTGTGATCTCCTGACGAGCAAAATCAATGGGGGAAGCCAGATTCGCTTAACAACCATGTTACTAACTTTAACAACTGCAGTGATTCACTTAACAACTGTGGCCAGAATGGTTGTAAAATGGGGCAAAACTCACTTTAACAACAGAATTTTTTGGGCTCAATTGTGGTCGTTAAGTCAAGTATTACCTGTATTCAGGGGTGGGCTTCAAAAATTTTAGCAAGGGGTTCTCTGCCCGATTGCTGGGTGGGCTTGGCCATGGTGGGTGTGGCCTAGTCAGCCTCCTGCACCATCGTGGGGGTGGGGGAGCATTTTTGCTCTCCCCTGGCTCTGGAGGCTTTTCTCGGGTCTCCGGGAGGGCGAAAATGGCCTCCCCAGGTTCCGGAGGCCCTCTGGAGGCGGGAAACAGGCCTGTTTTCGGCCTTCCCGAACTTCCGGGAGGCCCATTTTTCACCCTCCCCAAGCCTCTGCGCGTGCCCTGCACTTACCTGCATCCAAAACGGGCCGTGTGGGGGCTCCTGGGAGGGGAGGGGAGGGGTGGGCAGGGCCAGCCAGGAGTGGGATTTGGGGGTTCTCCGAACTGCACAGAATCTTAGCTAGAGGTTCTCCCGAACCCCTGCGAACCCGCAGCAGCCCACCCCTGGGCAAAACTCACTTAACGACAGAATTTTGGGACTCAATTGTAGTCGTAAATCGAAGATTACCTGTATTCCAAATTATGAAAAGTGGGAGAGGTCTATTCTGTAAATTAGAAAGCACATAAGCAGAAGAAAATCAACTTGTCCTCCAGCATTGCCCAGTTTGTAAGAGAAAGTTTCAACCTGTCATGTAATTAAGAATAATTTTTGGACAAGCTGAATGGTAAAAACACGAAGCTCTCCCTGAACACCCCCCCCCCCCAGAATTGCATCGCTCATGTTTAACTGTGAGGGGTTGCAAAGCGGCTTTGATACTGGCAATTACGGGGAGAGGAAGAGACCCATTAAGAACCGAGCAGTATTTGGGTTTTCAAAGGATTTTTAAATGATGTTCACATGACACTTAGAAATCTCCTTCGACGTCCATCTCCAGGATGCTCACTTCATCTTTTGTTTTTTACATGACATAATCTCCTTCAATTGCAAAAATGCATTCTAGTCTAGGAACCAGGGTGGATAAAAATCAATGATTTTTTTAAAAAATAAAAAAAATCAGATTTTTTTAAATTTAAATTGGATTTTTTTGATTTAAATTGGATTTTTTTGATTTAAATTGGATTTTTTTGATTTTTATCGAATTTATTTTAATAAAAAAATGTTGGGGTAAAAATCTATCGTAAGATAGTTTTCTATTTAAGATACATAAATAATTTAGTTCATTCAGCATGAAATGGAGCTTAGTTATGTAGCATGAGGCTGTATATTCTGCAACACTGGGACCATCGGTGAGTCAACAGTAGGTCAAAGGAATAGCAGAGATGACGGTTGCTCTTTAAAAATGATGATTTAAATCGAGTTGATTTAAATCAAGCCTTTTTACTAGTGATTTAAATCATGATTTCAATTGTGATTTAAATCAACTCGATTTAAATCAAATCCACGCTGCTAGGAACCCATCAAATATTATTTTGCCTTTTTTCAATTGACTTTTTCAAAAGTCAATCTTGTTTTGATCCCCTTCCTTTTTTTGGCATTTGTTTTTACTTTGTTTATTCAGAACCGACAGCGGTTCGTTTACTGGGAGGGATTTAAGTGTAAATGTTTCACATCCGGTACATTGCCGGCTGGAAGGCCCCATTAAGCATCCACGGGGGCTGTTGTGGGTTGTGAGTGGTGGAACAGCCAGGCAGGATGCAAGCCAAATCTCACAGAAGACAGAAATGATCGTCCAGGCTCACTTATTCAAGAATAAATGGTGCTTCTTGACTGAACGTGGCTGGGCTGCTTATTTAGCATATGTTTCCTTTTCTTTTTAAGCTCTGTATGTTCGGCATTGCCAGTCCTAAGTTATCTCTTCTCTACCCCAGGGCTTGTTCCAGTATCCTCTTGCTTCGTTCCACACGTGTTGTCCTTCCAGGATCTAACTTTCTAGTCCTCGGTCTCTAGACTTCCCTCACCTGCTTTTGTCTCCGTCCTCGCCCATCCCCTGGCAAGGCCAAGGAAGCATGGCACAGTCCGGTTCCAACTCCCCAATCCACTGTAACCTGCAACCTAGGGGCAACCCTGCCCAGCCTGCCACGCGATTCTTCTTTCTTTCAACAATTCCTTCCTTCCATCTAGTTCTTCCTTTCCTCTCCTCTTTTCTTCCACCTATTTCTTTCTGTCCTTTCCTTTCTTCCATTTCTTCCTTTCCTTTCCTCCTTCCATTTATTTCTTGCTTTTCTTCACTCTTTCCTTTCCTTCCTTCCACCTATATCTTTTTCTCTTTCTCCCTTCCTTCCTTTTGCCTATTTCTTCCTTTCCTTCCTGTCCTATCCTCCAATCTACCTCCCTTCCTTCTGCCAGTTTCTTCCTTCCATTTCCTTTCCTTTTCTCCATCTATTTCTTCCTTTCCTTTCGCCCCTTCCTTCCTTTCTGCTTATTTCTTTTCCTTTCCCCCTTCCTCCCTTCCACCTATTTTTCCTTTCCCCTTTCTTCTGCCTATTTCTTCCTTTTTCTTTCCCCCTTCCTTCCTTCTGCCTATTTCTTCCTTTCTTCCACTCTACCTCCTTTCTTCTACCTATTTCTTCTTTTCCTTTCCCCTTCTATTTCTTCCTTCCCGTTTTTTCCCCTTCCTTCCTTCCCACCACTCTACCTCCTTCCTTTCTTCTTCCTATTTCTTCCTTTCCTTTTCTTTCGCCTTCTGCCTATTTCTTCCTTTCCTTCCATTTCTTTCTTTCCGTTCGTTTCCTTTCCTTCCTTCTGCCTATTTCTTCCTTTCCTTTCCTTTTGCCTTCTGCCTATTTCTTCCTTTCCTTCCATTTCTTTCTTTCCGTTCCTTTCCTTCCTTCCTTTCTGCCTATTTCTTCCTTTCCTTTTCTTTCCCCTTCTGCCTATTTCTTCCTTTCCTTCCTTCTATTTCTTTCTTTCTGTTCCTTTCCTCCTTCCTTCTGCCTATTTCTTCCTTTCCTTCCTTCTAATCTTTCTTTCCGTTCCTTTCCTCCTTCCTTCCTTCCTATTTCTTCCTCTCCTTTTCTTTCCCCTTCTGCCTATTTCTTGCTTTCTTTCCTTCTAATCTTTCTTTCCATTCCTTTCCTTTCTTCCTTCTGCCTATTTCTTCCTTTTCTTTCCCCTTCTGCCTATTTCTTCCTTCCTTTTCTTTCCCCTTCTGCCTATTTCTTTCTTTCCTTCCTTCTATTTCTTTCTTTCCGTTCCTTTTCTCCTTCCTTCCTGCCTATTTCTTCCTCACCTTTTCTTTCCCCTTCTACCTATTTCTTCCTTTCCTTCCTTCTAATCTTTCTTTCCGCTCCTTTCCTTCCTTTTCTCTCCCTATTTCTTCCTTTCCTTTTCTTTCCCCTTCTGCCTATTTTTTCCTTTCCTTCCTTCTAATCTTTCTTTCCGTTCCTTTCCTCCTTCCTTTCCTCTGCCTATTTCTTCCTTTCCTTTCCCCTTCTGCCTATTTCTTCCTTTCCTTCCTTCTAATCTTTCTTTCCGTTCCTTTCCTCCTTCCTTCCTTCTATTTCTTCCTTTCCTTCCTTCTATTTCTTTCTTTTCATTCCTTTCCTCCTTCCTTTCCTCTGCCTATTTCTTCCTTTCCTTTCCTTTCCCCTTCTGCCTATTTCTTCCTTTCCTTCCTTCTATTTCTTTCTTTCCGTTCCTTTCCTCCTTCCTTTCCTCTACCTATTTCTTCCTTTCTTTTTCTTTCCCCTTCTGCCTATTTCTTCCTTTCCTTCCTTCTATTTCTTTCTTTCCATTCCTTTCCTCCTTCCTTTCCTCTACCTATTTCTTCCTTTCTTTTTCTTTCCCCTTCTGCCTATTTCTTCCTTTCCTTCCTTCTATTTCTTTCTTTCCGTTCCTTTCCTCCTTCCTTCCTTCTGCCTATTTCTTCCTTTCTACTCCTTTCCCCCTTCCTCCCTCCCTCCCTCCCATCTATTTCTCCCATCCCCTCCCTCCCTCCTTCCATTCCTCCCTTCCCTCCTTTCCCCTCCTCATCCCCAAAGGCGAGGCTGCCCGCCCAAGAGAGACCCCGCCCACCACCCCAACCGCCACCCAGACTAGGAAAGCGCTCCCGCCCAAGCCCCTCCCCTCCCCCTCCCACACGATTCCGAAGGAGGGCGGGGACCTCGTCCTCCCCACCGCCCTCTTCTCGCGAGACTTCACCCGACCGCCATTGGCCCGGGGGCGCGGCGCGCCGGCATGACGTCATCCGTGCGGGCGGCATCGACAAGAGCAAAAGAGGCATGGCCGCCTTCGGCTTAACGGTCATCCGGCAGTGAGTATCTGGGGCCCCCCGGGGAGCTGCTATGCGGAGCCGCAGAAGGAGAAGGCCGTCGCGGGGCTCAGCCTACCTTCGCGGCTCTTCCGCCGGGCCCTGTGGGTGGTGCACGGGCGCAGCGCAGCCTCCTGGCCCGAGGGAAGAGGGCGACCCAGCCGTTTGGCCAAGCCCGCTAGAGAAGCCCTGAGCCCGGGGGGGATGTTACCTCGAGGCTGAGCCTCCCAGAGGGACGGGAGCGGGTGTTTGGCCTAGCGGTTAAGGCACCACGCCTGGAAAGCAAGGAGATCCCTAAGTTCAAGTCCCACCTTAGCCATGAAAGGCAGCAAAGTAACCCTAAGCCAGCCCCCCCCCTCTCTCTCTCTCTTAGCCCAACCCCACCTCACAGGGTTGTTGTTGTGGGTAAAATAGGAGGAGGAAGGTGTGTTGGGTTTTTAGGGTTCATGGCCCTGAGTTTGTTTATAAACTCAGTTTGTAAATTGTAGGAAGTTAGCACCCTCCCCTTTCCTGGAAGAGTGAAATATTTTAGGAAATATGAAAAAGGCAGAATATTATATTTCCCTGGATGAGAAATGGATAAGTATGGTTTGAAGCAGCTCCCATCTTCCTGCCCCCACCCTTTGTCAATGGGCCATTAAGGCCTGGGCCAGTCTATTCTACATAACAAAGATCTATCTCCTTCAGGCAGAGCCATTGTAGGAATTGCCAAAGATCCAACAAAGATAGGATTAGCCCTCTACCATCTAGCAACAGAAACTCACCACATGGCACCTGGGAAGATTACATCAGCCAGCAAGGCTAGCTAAGACCCCCACCCCCTGGAAGTCTGACAACCAATCAGGATACTCTTTCTGGGCCCCAAGAAATGCAAAGCCAGAGAGAGCATAAAAACCTGAAGATTTACTCTATCTGCCCTTTTCTGTTCAGGAACTCAAGCCATGTGATCCTTGTCCACCATTAAACCATCTTTCCAAGCAATCTCCATGTTTCCAGTGTCTTTTTCCCAACTTGGAGCAGAACCTAGAAGGAGATTTCTTCCAACATAAATAATTGCCAATTATTGGCAATAATTATTCCAATTGCCCCCATTAAAAATCAAATTACCCTGTGGGCCATTGTCTTCACACATAATTGTGGCAAGCTATTCCCAGATAGACTTGAGGGAATTTTTAAGTGTTTAGCCAACCCTGTGTGGCCCACAGAATCGCTCTTGGTCCCTCCCCCAAGGTGATAATATCCTGATTATCTATTTACATAATTTAGGTCACTGGCTTATCAGTATCCCATTACTTTAAAGACACCACTTAGGTTTTCTTTAAACATATTTTCCACTTCCTGTTCTTGTAGTCAGTATCTATGTACTAAAATGTCTAACCTCAGATTGTGCTCACAGTTTACTACTCAGTTTGTGGATTGATTGCTCAGAATGATTGGTTGTAGATATATACCTTTCCACTACATGTTATCCATGATCTAATTACCAAGCAGCCATTAATTCCACTTTTGTGCCCTACCTGGAGTTATCCCAAAAGTGCTTTTTTTCAAGAGGCAACTGGACTTTCTGGTTTTTCTTTGAAGAAGTTTCGCTTCTCATCCGAGAAGCTTCTTCAGAGCTGAAGAAACTTCTTGGATGAGAAGCAGAGTCCAGTTTGCCTCTTGAAAAAGCATCTTTGGGACAACCATGACCTGGATGACTTGAGAATCTCCATAGACATTTACCTGGAATTGTGATGCACCTTAATTCCAATGGGTGCCATTACATATGTTAAAAGTTCCTCAAAGGACTTTTGATGGTCTTCATCAGCTACTGTATTTTTCGGAGTATAAGATGCACTTTTTTCCCTCCTAAAAGAGGCTGAAAATTTGGGTGCGTCTTAAACTCCAAATGTAGCGAGTGAAGCGATCTGCGTGCTAAGCTTTTTTTTCAGTGAAGCCATCTTCCCTGCTTTGTCTGCTCCCAACGACTCTCTGCTGTGAAGCTTTTTTTCAGCCCTAACGAGGCACTTGCAGTGAAGCTATCTCTGTGGTTTGCCTGCTTTTCTCATTGCTTCTCTCTCCAAAGATCGGTTGTGCTTTAGAAGCTGTTTTTTATCCCCAAGCAGGGGATAAAAACCAGCAAACTAATGTGCTGAAGGACACTAGCCAGATGAATACCTGGTAGGCAGATTTTTTTCCTCCTATTTTTCTCCCCAAAAACTAAGCTGCATCTTATACTCTGAAAAATACGGTAATTTGAAACCATCTCCATCACTTCTAGAGGGAGTTGGGATTAATATCAGCAGAATCCCTTTATCTTTCCTGAGTACTGGTAAAAGCCTATTGCCAGTGCATCTTTCACTCAGGGTAGGTAATCTACATTTTATATACTGTATCGAGTTAGACTTCATATCACAGGAAACTTAGGGGAAAAACGTTCTATAAGGTCTTAGTTCTCTTATGTAGGCTTACATAAAACCTTTTAGCCCTCCTTAGTCAGCTAATGCAAGTCAAACCACTCACATCCACCTCATGGATTTTGGGGGACGGGTAGGATACAGATTTCCTTCTAGATCAGTCTATCCCCGAATTCACTTCTAAGTTTATGAATGATCTTCATTTTAAACCAGATTCAAGATTGAAAATTACAGTGCAGAAATTTCAGTTGAAACAAATGTGGAGTAGCTCTCCTCATTCCTGAATACATCATTACCAAAATAGTATCTTCTTCAGCACTACCTTAGTGTACGTATACTTCCAGTAACTATTCCTCAACTGAACTTTTCTGACAATCCTTGATTTGGAAAGAGCATTTCAACGCATAAATTCAAATTAAGGTATCTCCCAAAGACTGAATAACGGCTCGTGAAGAAGAGCTCATATCTTCCTCTGAGAAAAGTTACGTTCTTAGCTGCTCTTAGCATTAGGAAGATTTTTCTAGCATCCAACCAGACTCTTCCTTTATGTAATTTGAGATGGTTGTTCCTGGTTCTATACTCTGTGATGACCCAGAATTGTCTGTGTAGTACCCTTGAAAAATCCTCAGTGATTTTGTTTTCTCAAGTCTAACATAACCACTTTTCTTAGTCTCTCGTTGTGTTTCTTTGCCCCCCCCCCCCCAATTCTAGTTTCTCCGAATGGTTCTTCAAGTTTGGTGTTTAGAACTAAGTGCAGTAGTGTAGCCCCTTATCAATTTATAAAACAAGGACTATGCTTGTCCATTATTTCCATTTGTAAAAATGCTTCTATTGAAGCTGCTCTTTAAAAAGACATTTCCACACTGCTAACTTCCACAGAATTTATGACAGATTCTTTTTTTAAAAAAAATTTCAATTTACATAACAATAAACATTTTTGAAGATAGAGACGATATTTGCTCTCTTCCAGTCATCTGGTAACTGACCATTCTCCAGAATTTCTGAAAAAAAGTAATGGATGGAGATTTGGCTGGGCCATCAGCCAAGTTCCTTTAATATCTCAAGAGGGAGTGCACCTGGTTGTGGAGATTTCCTTTTCTTCAAGGTCAGTAGATAGTCCTGGACTATTGAGTTCAGCTTGGCATTCTGTTCTTCTTTCAAATAGCTCTTGACAATTGTGCTTATCTCTTAGAGAAGACCAGAGAGGACCAAAATAAGAGTTGAGTCTATCTGTCTTTTCTTTGTTATCCATTAGCATTTTCCTGTATTCACTGAGCAGGTGAGATAATAACATTTTTATTTTAAATGAATGTGAAACTTGTTAAACTATACTCATTCTGAACTTGGTTTTCTTAATACCATCTTCACAAATCTGCGTTGCCTGTCTGTACTCTTCCTACACCTGTTTCTAGTTTTACTCTCTGTTTTCTTTCAGGTTTTCAAATGTCTTTTTGTGTGTGTGTGCAACAATGTGTCCCTCCCTAGAATGTTTTTTAGAATCTTCCTTTTTAGGAACCCTCTCCCCCTTCAATCTCCGGTTTCTTCTCCTGTGGTCATGGGAAGGACTCCTAATGATCTGTGGCCTTGGGAGCCCTGATTATTCTGGATTCTGAATTATGTAAATTACTCTGTACAAATTTGCTCCCTCTCCTTAATCATATGTGTATGAAGTATATTACGAAGCAAAACCTGAAGATTGAAATAGAGATCGCAGATCCTGTATTCGCTCCAAGTCTACGTTAGGATTTCATTATGTCTATTTCAAGAGCAAACAACCTTTAAAGTGTGAATAATGACCTCTAAAAACACACACAGTGATGCTAATACAAACCATTGGACCAAAATCTTCGGCATTTTCTTCCCCTCAAACATAGTAGGCAACTTCATTCGGCTTTTATTTATTGTTTATTTGTTTATTTATTTATTGGTTCGATTTATATGCCGCCCTTCTCCGGAGACTCAGGGCGGCTTACAATGCTTTAAGCAATAGCCTTCATACTTTTGTATATACCTGCTTAGTACGGCTTTCGGGGCCCCCTAAGCGGCGTTCTTTTTTATACAAAGTCAGCTTATTGCCCCCGCAGTCCGGGTCCTCATTTTACCTACCTCGGAAGGATGGAAGGCTGAGTCAACCTTGAGCCTGGTGAGATTTGAACTCGCAGTAATTGCAGGCAGCTGGCAGCTAAGTGCTACTTAACAGCACTTTAGTCCGCTGAACCACCAAGGCTCCTTTTCTAATAGATAATTCAAATCATGAGAAACTCCGCTGTTCCAGAATGCAGTTTTGCTTATTTTCCATAATTATGTAGAAATGCTGCTGAATACTGTAGAGGCTGCCAATGATAAAAAATAATTTATAGTGTCTTATGTTGAAAGCAGTAAACTTCCTTCCAAAACTAGGATCTTGTGAGGAAAATTCTAATGTATTAAAAGATTTTAAAAATTATGTTCTTGTAATTACGGATTTTTAAATCAACAGCAGTGAGAATGAAAAGGACAGTTGTGATTCTTTTTTTTTTCTCAAGCATTAAAAGCATTTTCTAAAGTGAGTGTTACAATTCAAATACCTTGATATGAACATTGCAAAACTCTTACTTTGCTTGTTCAATTGATTATTTTTACTGTTGTATCAAATTGTTTAGTGAAGCACAAGGGAAAAAATCCAGACTTAATTTGAAATTTTGATTTCAACTGGCTGATATCAGTGTAAGCAGAAGGTTACCTACTGGCCAACTCTACAATCTATTGAATTCTGATGGAGAAAGACAGGGATAATTAACAACGAGAGCTAAGTAGGTGTCTCTCAGCCAGAGTCAACCTGGGTTGCTTCCTTTTCTCTAATGAAATTGTCTGCGCATATTGTTAAATTAAGTATTGATTGCTTTAATTGGGTTGTCTGTTTATCTTGTTTATAGCTCTACACATTTATCTATTCAGTCTTCTTACTAAACATAATCCGCTTTTCATTATTAATGAATGGAATGGAATGGAATGGAATGGAATGGAATGGAATGGAATGGAATGGAATGGAATAGAATAGAATAGAATAGAATAGAATAGAATAGAATAGAATAGAATAGAATAGAATAGAATAGAATAGAATAGAAGTTGGAAGGGACCTTGTAGGGCATCTAGTCCAACCCCCCACCAAGCAGGGGACCCTACACCATTTCTGACAGATGGCAGTCCAGTCTCCTTGAAAGCTTCCAGTGATGAAGCTCCCGCAACTTCTGAAGGCAACTTCTGTTCCATTGGTTGACTGTTCTCGCTGTCAGAAAATTTCTTCTTATTTCTACGTTGAATCTCTCCTTGCTCAGTTTCCATCCATTATTCCCATATATATATATATATATATATGTAGGTCTTTGGTTTTTGGTTGACTGTTCTCGCTGTCAGAAAATTTCTCCTTATTTCTACGTTGAATGTCTCCTTGCTCAGTTTCCATCCATTATTCTCATAGATGTGTGTGTGTGTGTGTGTGTGTGTGTAGGTCTTTGGTTATTCGGGTTTTCTCCCGCGTAAAATTAGAGGTGTCTTGGCAACATTTCGACGAAGTCTCATTCGTCATCTTCAGGCTGGTGTTTTCGGCTTCGTGCTTCTAGGAGCAATGTGTGTGATCGCAGCTGTTTTTTCCTTTTAACTGCCAGTGGGAGTGTGAACTGATTGGGTGGGAGCTTGGCTGTGTTCTAGAAGCACGAAGCCGAAAACACCAGCCTGAAGATGACGAATGAGACTTCGTCGAAACGTTGCCAAAACACCTCCAATTTTACGCGGGAGAAAACCCGAATAACCAAAGACCTACATACAAACACCCACGAAAACCTCAGAACACACACACACACACACACACACACACATATATATGTATACACACATATACATATTCTTTTTCGGAGGTTTTATGTGTATTTCTCTTTAGCCAGGTTCTACCTACGTAAACCAAGATATTATGCAGCCCTAGTTCAGTGAAATCACAATTCACTAGTTTCTGGGCTTTTTTTCTTCTGGCAGCCAGCAGACCAATGGGCAGCAAAGGGTCTGCTGGCTGCCAGAAGTAAAAAAGCCCGCCCAGAGAGGAAAACATCTTTCTTGAAATGAGTTAACTGTAGTATGTTTTCTTCCTGTTGGAGTTCCCTGTTTGTTTGTTTTTTGCTGCTGTTTTTTTTTTTTTTTTGTATATAGATGTCAGGTATTTCCTCTTAGGTAAAGGTTCCCTTCGCACATATGTGCTAGGCGTTCCCAACTCTAGGGGGCGGTGTTCATCTCCGTTTCAAAGCTGAAGAACCAGTGCTGTCCGAAGACGTCTCCATGGTCATGTAGCCAGCATGACTAAACGCCAGAGGCGCATGGAACGCTGTTACCTTCTCACCAAAGGTGGTCCCTATTTTTCTACTTGCATTTTTTACATGCTTTCGAACTGCTAGGTTGGCAGAAGCTGGGACAAGTCACGGGAGCTCACCCTGTTACGTGGCACTAGGGATTTGAACCGCTGAACTGTCGACCTTTCGATCGACAAGCTCAGCGTCTTAGCCACTGAGCCACCATGTCTCTAATTTCCTCTTAGACCCTTTTATTGTTTGCATTGGTTCTGGCAGGCCTTGGTCATTCTAATCCACCCCGTTGATCACATAACACTTCCTCACTGATCATATAACACTATATCTAACCCCAAATACAGATTCATACCAATTTTTCCGGCTAGGAAAATGATTAGTTTTCGCTTCTTAATCTCTCACAATTCTCCTGATCATTTTAGTGACGTGCATCCCTGCGAATCAAGTCAGGGTTAAGGAGTCATTGGTAGATCCCTGGAGCGATGCCTGGGCCTCAAGAGAGGGCAGGGAACATGTGCCAGTGCCTCTTCATTATACAGTAAGCATCCCCGCCAGCAATGTTGGTGTTTGTGCCTGTGACAAAATTGTACGTTTCGTTAGCGGTGAAAGACTGGGATAGCCCAGCTGAGTCAGTGCTGTAAGAGCCAAACAACATTAAAAATTCCCGGCTAAAAGTTCTCAGTCAGAATTGGTTTTTCTCCTGTTTGAAGTTGTTGGTTTCTGTTTGTTTTTTTCCTCCCACAGTGGACAAACGAGATACAACAAAGAGAAGATAATGCAAGGTTTGTCACTCTTGGTGGTTATTAAATCACAGAGCCCTTTACTTATATTTGAATATTGATTCGTTCACTTATTACAGGTAGTCCTCAACTTGTAACAGTTCCTTTAGCGATCATTCACAGTTACAAAGGCACCGGGGGGGGAGAAATGACACTTACGACACAGCCTTCCCACCGTCACGTGATCAAAATTCGGTGCTTGGCAACTGGCGTGTATTTATGACGGTGGCAACTGGCCCCGGGGTCACGTGATCAGCTTCTGCAACCTCCCTACAAGCGAAGTCCACGGGGAAGCCAGATTCATTTTTAACGACCGTGCGACTAACTTAAACCACCGGAGCGACAAGCGATGGCAAGAAAGGTCATAAAATCGGGGAATTGTCTCACTTAGCAACAGAAAATTTTGGGGCTCGGTTGTGGTTGTAAGTTGAGGACTACCTGTACTACGTATATCTGAGGCAGTGGGGAACAGCCACAGGAGCCCAAAAGGGGACTTTCCTGCTTCCACGATGTGAAGAGTGCGGCCGCGCGGGTGGTTATGGGAGTGTCGTGGCGTTCCCATGTAACACCTCTCCTGCGCGAGCTGCACTGGCTCCCAGTGGTCTTCCGGATGCGCTTCAAGGTTTTGGTTATCACCTTTAGAGCGCTCCATGGCTTAGGACCTGGTTATTTACGGGACCACCTGCTACCACCAATAGCCTCCCACCGGCCAGTACGCTCCCATAGAGAGGGGCTCCTCCGGGTTCCGTCGGCCAAACAATGTCGACTGGCGGCCCCCAGGGGGAGAGCCTTCTCTGTAGGGGCACCTACGATCTGGAATGAGCTCCCCCCGGAGATACGGAGGATCCCGGATCTGCGCACCTTCCGTCACACGCTCAAGATTTTTTTTAGTTCATCAAACTGGCCTGGCCTAAATCTTTTAAATGTAAATCTTTTAAATGTAAATTTTAATTTGTTTTTAAATTATTGGGTATTTTAAATTTGTCTCAGCCAAATTATTTAATTCGTTTTTATTCTATTTTAAATTTTTGTATTTATGTGTTTTATTCTGTGGCTGTTCACCGCCCTGAGTCCTTCGGGAGTAGGGCGGTATATAAATCCAATAAACAAACAAACAAACAAACAAGAAGGGGGTATCATAAGTGCTTTCACACGCTCCAAAACATCTCTTTTGAAGTTTGCACTGGGTTGGCGTCGTCCCAGGTGGTGACAGATGGGGCATCTGCCAGGAGAACAGATTCCCCTGCCCCCTCAGTTTTCTGAGTGACTTCAAAACAGGGTGGATTAAAAATCGATGATTTTTTAAAAAATTTAAATTGGTTTTTTTTTAATCAAATTCATTAAATATCTAAAGATAGTTTTCTATTTAAGATACATGAATAATTGAGTTTATTCAGCATAAAACGGAGCTTTGTTACGTAGCATGAGGCTGTATATTCTGCAATATTGGGACTGTCGGTGAGTCAACCGCGAGTCAGAGGAGGAGCTGCTGCGGGCCACAGATGACAGTTGCTCTTTAAAAATGATGATTTAAATCGAGTTGATTTAAATCCAGCCGTTTTACTAGGGATTTAAAAGATGATTTCAATCGTGATTTCAATCGACTTGATTTCAATCAAATCCACCCTGCTTCGAAACAACTGCTTAGAAGTCTGTTTTCAAGGTCCCACTGCAGGTGTAACCAAGGGTGTGGATTTGCTGCTGAATTTACAGTCACCAACTCCTATATAAGAGGAAGAATTGTTGCCTTAAAAAAATTGTTTTGTCCTCGCTAATTGTCCAAAAGTATTGATTAATTGCAGTTCAGCACAGGTAAAGTACAGAGGTATTCCTCAACTTACCACCGCTCGTTTAATGACCATTAGAAGTTACAATGGCACAGTGAAAAAAGTGACTTACGGTATCCCCATTGTTACGTGATCAAAATTTGGACACTTGGCATCTGGTTCGTATTTATGATGGTTGCAATATCCCGGGGTCATGTGATCCCCTTTTTGTGACCTGACGAGCCAAGTCAGTGGGAAGTCAGATTAGTTTAACAACCGTGTTACTAATTTAACAAGTATAACAGATTCGCTGAACAACTGTGGAAGAAAAGTCGTAAAATGGGGCAAAGCTCAACCGTCTTTACTTAACAACACAGCTCTTGGGCTCTGTCGTTGTAAGTCGAGAATTACCTATAGCGGTGATGGCTAACCTTTTTTTTCCTCGGGGGCCAAAAGCGTGCGCGCGATAGCACGTGCTCGCACGTGCCCACACCCATAACGCAATGCCCCTCACGCACGCCCCACCCCCTGCGCACGCATGCACAATCCCCCCCCTGTACTGTCCCGCCCCCCTGCGCAGGCGCGTGCGCTCCCCCCCCCAATGCATGTGTGTGTGAGACATCCCCGTACCCCGTTTTGGGCCTAGCAGGCCTCCCTGAATCCTCTGGAGGCCAGAAACAGCCCATTTCTGGGCTTCTGATAGACCCATTTTTCCCCTTCCACAGGCTCTGGAGACTTTCCTGGAGCCTCCAGGAGGGCGAAAACGGCCTCCCCCAGCCCTCAGGAGGCCGTAAACTTAGATCGGCTTGATCTAAGCAAGAGCCTGTAGTACAGTGGACTAAAGCACTGTTATTAACATCTGCTGCTTGCAATTACTGCAAGTTCAAATGTCACCAGGCTCAAGGTTGACTCAGCCTTCCATCCTTTCTAAGGTAGGTAAATTGAGGACCCAGTTTGTGGGGGCAATAAGCTGACTTTGTATAAATATACAAAAGTATGAAGGCTATTGCTTAATGCATTGTCAGCCTCCCTGAGTCTCCGGAGAAGGGCGGCATATAAATTTAAAAAAAAAGCAAAGCAAAGCAAGTTGCGACAATTTTAACATCTTCACAATTCTACAATTGGGATTCGGATGCTTTAGGGATCTCTGCCTCCTGACCACAAACTTGCCAAAGGAAAGCATAAGAATAGTGCTGAGCCTGTCTGGTTTACTCTATTCTGTCTCTTGAGCCAGTGATTCTATGTGGCCCTTCACAAGCTCAGATAACTAAACAGATGTTTTTTTAAGTTTTTAAGTTTAAAGAGCCTTGGTAGTACTAGGGTTTAAGGCACCCTGTTATTAAGCTGCTTAAGACCAGCTGCCTGCAATTACTGCAGGGTTCGAATCTCGCCAAGGCTCAAGGTTGACTCAGCCTTCCATCCTTTCTAAGGTAGGTGAAATGAGGACCCAGTTTGTGGGGGCAATAAGCTGACTTTGTATAAATATACAAAAGGATGAAGGCTATTGCTGAGCACATTGTAAGCCGCCCTGAGTCTTCGGAGAAGGGCGGCATATAAATCAAATTAAAAAAAAAAAAAAAAAAGTTAGGACCACATAACGCAAAAGAAAGGAAGATGCATTTAGTTACCTAATTGTTGACTTTTTCAGAAATGGCCTAAGCCCCTGATGGCGAACCTATGGCAGGCATGTCACAGGTGGCACACAGAGCCCTCTCTGCGGGCATGCCAACCGTCGCTCCAGCCCAGCTCCACTGCGCATGTGCGCACGCCTCCCAGTTGGCCAGTTGGTCTTCGGGTCTCTGCTACGCATGCGTGGGGGGGCAGGGCCTTCCCCGATCTCTGCAGGTTCCCTCCCCCCCCCAGTGCACCCTACCTTTCTACTACATTTCTGCCACCCGTGCCTTCCTCGATCTCTGCAGGTTCCCTTCTCCCCAGCGCGCCCTATCTTTCTACTCTATTTCTGCCACTGATGCCCCCCCCCCCCGTGCCCCGTTTTAGGCCTGGAAAGCCACCTACACCAACCTGGAAGTCAAAATGGGGTGCGGGGGGGGGGGGTCCAGGACGCATGTGTCGGGGACACGCAGATGCGCAGGGGGTACTCACATTGCATTTTGGGGGTTTGGGCACACGTGTGTGCATTCACATGTGCACGCTTTCAGCACTCGGCACCAAAAAGGTTAACCATCACTGGCCTAACCTCTTTTAGAAGGGCCTCCCTTTTTGGCTGAATGCTTGTCCCTGATCTTTGGAGAGTATCAGCTGATGAGGGCTAAAACATGCTTGTTCTTAACTGTTGGATGCATTCCCATGGTGGCTCTTGCAGGTCAGGGTGTGGACGAGCCTCTCTCCGAGACTGGGTTCAAGCAAGCCAATGCAGCTGGGATGTATCTCCGTCATATCAGGTTTACTCACGTCTTCACCAGTGACCTGATTCGGGCAAAGCAGGCAAGTATCTTGTAGGTGAAATTGTGCATGAAGAAATATTTAGACTTGTTGGGAGACCTAGAAATTTAATAAGCGGTCATAATTCTAGGGGGGTTGTTTTTGGAGTTCATTTTATGTGTGTGTGTGTACATGGGATAAGTACTGCAAAATTGTAATGATTAGTGAATTGATTAACAATACAGTCTTAAAGTTGCATTCATAGATGGTAAAAAATAAACTTCCACTTTTAATTAGTTTGCCTACTCTTTAATTCTACTTTATAGACATTAGGTATGTTCGCCGACTTGAGTTATTTATAAAAATGATAAAGGTGGAATAAAAAAAATCTATACATTCAATTTCATAGCTACTAAGATTGTTGGCTGGGCAGGTACAAAAACAGCCAGGGAAATGATTGAAGCCTGGGAAACGGGCCTCTTGTCAGTCAACAGGGGTGCTGATTTATCACCAGCTTATCAGGTATTTAGGAGCCGAGGGCTTGGCAGCACAAGGAAACGCCAGCCAATCGCCAGCCATCCACACACCAATCAGCTAATAGGAAGGCACCCCATAAATACGACTCACAAAATAGCCCAAAGCATGTAATCCAGTAGAGAGGAGTTCCCTAAAAATGAACTCCCAACAGGAGTTCAAAGGCTCGGGAGAGTAAACCTCTGGTCCCGGTGGCCGACCCAGATTCAGTCTTCCAACATTATCCTGGGACAAGTAGTCCTTGACTTACAGCAGTTCATTTAGAGACTGTTCAAAGTTACAATGGCATTGGGGGGCGGTGGGGGAATGATTTATAGATACGTGATCAAAATTCAGACACTTGGCAATTCTTTCATATTTAAGACAGTTGCAGTGTCCCACAATCCCCTTTTGACAAGCAAAATCAATGAGGAAGCCAGATTCACCATGTTACTAACTTCTCAGCTGCAGCAATTCAACTAACAACTATGGCAAGACAGGTCATAAAAAAGGGACAAAACTCACTTAAGAAGGGTCTCACTGAACAACAGGAATTTTTGGGCTTAATTGTGGACATAAGTTGAGAACTATTTGTATTTCCATTTTTTTCTTTTTTTTAATTTGTAAACCTCCCAGAATTATTAAGGAGTCAGCCTTGACATCTGGAAATAAATGCAAGTTAAAAAAAAAGTTTTTTCAACATTCATTTTAACATTTCAGACCACGGCTTCAATTCTTACACATAGCCAGCACTGCAAAGAGATGCCTGTAAAATGTGATGCCCGCCTTCGAGAACGGGTAAGTCTTTCTTTGCCCCTATAGAAGATCAATGCCAGGTTCCCATGGCATTGGCAGCGTGAATTCTGCAGGGCAGGTGCTGGGCCATGGTGCAGATTTAATAAGAACTGAGTAGAATGGGGCTGAGGCCTGAACACTCAGCTTCGGTTGGCTGCCATGTCCCAAAGGTGCGTCCTATAGTCCAAAAAATACGGTAATTCTCTCTCCTGTCTTGACAGAAATACGGAGTGGCGGAAGGGAGGCCTCTCAGTGATCTTAAGGCCATGGCCAAGGAAGCTGGGGAGCCATATCTCTCTTTTACCCCTCCTGGAGGAGAAACCCTGGATGAAGTAAGGATTCTGTTTGGGGTTTGGGGTCCGTTGGGAAGCGACTGGCTTAATCTTTATGCACTTGTGAATGGCTGAGAAGGCAGCAAGGGTCTCGCTAAAATATCTCCAGCAAGCAGAGAGACTCAAGCTGAACTGCAGAAGAAAAGCAGCAGAGGGAAGGAAGAGGCAGCTGTTCTGTCCCCGTCTCACACACGCACACAAACAGACAGCCGGGGGTTAAATAAACTGGCAGACAACCAATTCTTCCGATAAGACGCTTGGCAGCAACCCAGTAGCTGCTTGCCAAGAACTTTTACTCAATAAACAAAATACATAGTCAAGAATTGTCCAGTTCGTAAAATAAATCCAAGGCAGATGATGTTGTTTCCAAAGATGCAATGTGACTCGATAGTAGTTAGTTTTGTCCGTCACAGAGTCTGAATGGCCACCTCACCCCCTTTTATACCCTGTGGGGTGTGGTCCAGTGACTCAGCCTAATCTCTGGCACGCCTCTTCTTCTGTTGTGCGCGCTTATCTCTGCGACGCTGCCAAGGATCCAGCCAAGACTCATTTCCCTCATCACTGTCCATCTGTGGCTGCGTGGATGTGCTTGGCTCCGGCTCTATCTCTTGCCCTTCGGCGGACACCGAAGGCATTGCCAGAGAGGAGGGTCCTGGAGAGGGAGGCCTTGCCAACTCCTCTCCTTCACTCTCGGAGTCCTCTCCTGCCGATGACACAGGCTCAGGTAACGGAGCCATAACAGCAGCTAAGATGCCCATGTACTTGCACAGCTGTAGTAGGTAGACGTGTGTGCAAATCCTTTTGACAGGTATCAGTCATACGTCATTCATATATGCAGGCTTTGCAAGTACAAGTGCAAAAGGTTCACACCACCTCCTCCTTGATGGATGTGCACACTGTACCCACAAGTACATCTTTTATATTCTTTACATTGTGCAGCCATAGCAGCCACATCTTTCTCTCACACACATAGAATAGATTAGAATTCTTTATTGGCCAAGTGTGATTGGACACACAAGGAATTTGCCTTTGGTACATATGCTCTCAGTGTACATAAAAGGAAAAAAAGAAAAAAAATATATTCATCAAAAATCATAAGATATCACACTTAGTGAGAGACAAAGCTTACTAATAGGTAATCAAATCATACTAGGAAACAATCAGAACAATATAAATCGTAAAAATACAAATGACCTTGTTATAGTTATTGGTAAGGCCACACTTGGAATACTACATTCAGTTTTGGTCTGAATGACTCTAGAAAAAATGCAGAGAAGAGCAACAAAGATGATTAGGGGACTGGAGGCTAAAACATATGAAGAACAGTTGCAGGAATTGGGTATGTCTAGTTTAATGAAAAGGAGGACTAGGGGAGACATGATAGCAGTCTTCCAATATCTCAGGGGTTGCCACAAAGAAGAGGGAGTCAAGCTATTCTCCAAAGCATCTGAGGGCAGGACAAGAAGCAATGGGTGGAAACTAATCAAGGAGAGAAGCAATTTAGAACTAAGGAAGAAATTTCCTGACAGTTGGAATAATTAACCAGTGGAACAACTTGCCTCCAGAAGTTGTGAATGCTCCAACACTGGAAGTTTTTAAGAAGATGTTGGATAACCATTTGTCTGAAGTGGTGTAGGGTTTCCTGCCTAAGCAGGATAAGCAAAGTCAACGGGGGAAGCCAGATTTCTTTATTGACGGCTTGATTCACTTAATAAGTACAGTGATTTGTAATCGGAGAACAAGAAGATAAATAATACTACAAGATATGGGACCTATTTTATCAATGGTTAGATAAAAAAATATGGAAATGAAATATGGTAGAGCCTGAGTGGCGCAGCAGACTAATGCTACTGTTAAAGGTAGTATTTAGCTTCCAGCTGCCTGCAATTACTGCGAGTTCAATTCTCACCAGGCTCAAGGTTGACTCAGCCTTTCATCCTTTCTAAGGTAGGTAAAATGAGGACCCGGTTTATGGGGGCAATAAGCTGACTTTGTATAAAATATACAAAAGTATGAAGGCTATTGCTTAACGCCTTGTAAGCCGCCCTGAGTCTCCGGAGAAGGGGGCATATAAATAAATTTAAAAAAAAGATCTTCACAATACAAGAATTGTAGAATTATGTGAAATATAACATAAAGATGTATTATTGGATAGACTTAGGATGAAATGAATGTTATAATGAAAGTTAACTCAAATCTTAGAATATTTTGAATAATAATGAGGGAAATAAATGATTAAGTGGATAATAATATATAAGATATATACTAGGTCGATGATATGAGAATTTAGGTAAACTGTAAATTGTAAGCTATGAATTTGGTGAAGATGCACAAAAGACTTGTAACCAACCGACACACTGTTTTGTAATTGAAGATGGTTTCATGTATGTTTGTTTAAAAATAAAAACAAACAAAAACAAACAAACAAGTACAATGATTTGCTTGTGGCAAAAAAAGGTCAAAGTGAGGCGAAATCTGCTTAGTGACAGAAATTTTGGGCTTAATTGTGGTTGTTTGTCACAGACTACCTGTACTCCTCTCTTGGTTCTGTAGATCTCTTACAGGCCTTCAATACCATTGATAATTATAGTGAACTGGGATTAATTCTGCTGTCAGTCCTTTGGTTCTACTCCGTCCTCAATGGACACTTCTAGTCACAGGTTGAGGGAAGAGAACTCGCCTCATGGAAGAACAGGAATAGGAAGTGCTGAGGGCCACAGTGGATGAATATGAACCAAGGCCTTGAAAAGCTCAGGTTTACTTCCACTAATGTGGAAGTAAACAGAGACATTAACTCAAGTTTGGAGGAAGTTCAGTGGAGTCATTCCGAAGGCGGGGGGGAAATGTTAGCCCAGAGAGAAACTGAGCAAGAATTTCAGAGCTCACCTTGATAAAAAAAAACTATCCCGCAATAATTTTGCAAAGCTTTTTGTTCCGACCAAGGCTTCCCAAGAGCATGAAGAGGACTCCTTGTCCCGACAAAAACCCCCTTTTTATTAAGTTACTGTGAATTCCTCTCATTCACATCCAGCAAAGTCTTTCAAGGGAGAATTTACAGTCACAGACCGTATCTGGCTTGGAGAGATGCCAGGCCGATATCTTCAAAACTTGGCAAAGAGTCTTGGAGAGTCATGAACCATTTAAGCGAACTAATTTTCTCCTGCAAACTCCCCTCCCCTTTCGCTCCTCTTTATTCCCTATGGGAGGGGCCATTCACCATCCACCTGTGGCTTTACTCCTGAGTCGACCCTTGTTCCTTAGCTGTTCCCTTCTCCTGGCAGCTCTCTGCATGCGCACACTGGGAACAGGCTCCAGCTGTTCTTCAGCCCCACTGATGTCCTACTCCAAAGGCAGCTGTCAGACGGCCCTGGCCCCATCTCTGCTTCCGATGCAGAGCCCTCATCAGAACCTTCCCCAAACTCCAGGACTGGCCCATGTTCCTCTCCAACCTCCTCACTGTCTGAGTCTGCTGCCAGCTCTGCTGGCCGCTGGCGGGCCACAAAATCTTTTCATCTGATTTTTCTCTCCCTTCAGGTGAAAGCCCGCGTCAAGGATTTCTTTGAATACCTTTGCAGTCTTGTTGCCCAGGAGGCATGTCTAGAAAAACAAGTTTCCCCGGGGACAGAAGAAAATACAGAAACAGCAGAAGGAAGTTCTGCCACTTCGTTGCCAAACCACCACGATGGACCGGAATTAGAATCTAATTCCAAAGAAGCTGCATCTGGAGGACTGGTAGCCAACATCCTAGTTGTGAGTCATGGGGCGTACATGAGAAACTGGATTGGCTATTTCATTTCAGACCTGCAGTGTAGTTTGCCAGCCACGTTGACAAAGGCTGAATTGTCCTCGGTTACTCCCAATACTGGGATTAGCCGCTTCATTGTAAAACTGGAAATGAGGGAGAGCCTCCTTCCGCCTCAAATCCGCTGCCTTTTTCTCAATAGAAGCGATCACTTACGTGACATGAGTGACAGCTGAGCGCACGCGGCTGTACGGCGTTTAACCCAGAAGGAAATTATTTATGCCCCGCGTGGAATCACCATATTACCTTTTTTTTCAATTATGTTTGAAAACGTAGCATGTTGGAAAGAATTTTCCGCTAAGGAATTTAAACTTTCGTTTGGCTTCTCCGTCTTTCTTGACCGGTTCACCCTTGTTGAAGGGAAAAAGAAAAAGAAAAAATAAAAGACAAGAACACAGCATTGGCTGGTGGAAAAGGTGATATTCTGGAGAAGTTCCTGGAACCGATTGCTGTTGTAAACGCTTTCCTGGAGCCATTAAGGAAAGGGCAGAATTTGAATAATACTGCAGAATAAATTAACAGGTGATCTTTAGATCAGGATTCCCCCAACCTTTCCGCCTCTGTGGACTGGCGGCAAGGCAGTGGCAGCAGCAGCGTGGGGAGGAGAGGGGACGGCTCGGGGTGTGCATCTGCCGCTTTCACAAATGCAGCTGTGCGCAAAACTATCCCTCTTTTCCCCCCTACCACTGTTTCCACCGGCCCGGAAAGGTTGGGGTTTTTACAAATGCAGTTGTGCGCATGCACGCACATATGTATTCGCCCACCACTTCCACGGCCTGGTTTCAAACGGGCCACGGGCTGCCACCAGGCCATGGACTGGGAGTTGAGGACCCCTGTTTTAGATGATTTAATCAGGATCAGACTGTGAGTGAGAGCATAATCTAGCTTCCCCTTTTAAGAGCAGGCCTCTCAAAAGAGTGGAACTGGATCCCTCTGCTGGATGGAACGTGGTGTGGGATGATCCCAACAGAAAGTTTAGACACAGTAGCTCTGCCTAAGAAACCAAAAAAAAAAAAAAAATTCCCTATCTTTTGTTTTAATAATTTTAAATAACTTGGACAATTTAGCATCCTTTAGGTCTGGAGAGATTCTCAGTCCATCCATGGTTGTCCCAAAGGTGCTTTTTTTCCAGGAGGCAACTCAACTTCCTTGTATTCTTCTTTGAAGACGTTTCGCTTCTCATCCAAGAAGCTTCTTCAGCTCTAACTGGATGGTGGAGAACGGAAGGATTTATACTCCTTGCAGACAGCTGGTCACTTGCATCCATTTAGAAGGTCGTTGAAGCATCTGGAGGTTTATCTGTGGCCTCCAAGTGGCCTCCACGACTTTAAAAAGGATGCAAATGACCAGCTGTCTGTAAGGAATATAAATCCTTCCGTTCTCCACCGTCCAGTTAGAGCTGAAGAAGCTTCTTGGATGAGAAGCGAAACGTCTTCAAAGAAGAATACAAGGAAGTCCAGTTGCCTCCTGAAAAAAAGCACCTTTAGAATTCTTTAGTAATTGTTTTAATACAAAAGAAATAGGAGACAAAACCAGATCTGATCCTATCCCAGTCCAATTGTGTGCTGATGCACACTGTTCGTCCAGTGGTGAAATCCTCTGTGAGTTGCCACTGGTTTGTTGTCCACTCATGCGCGGTGCATGGCAAACACGTGCTGCACGTATGCACAGTGCACACCAAATGCACAGTGCGCACCAAGCACGCAACAGCGAGGGGGGAACAGCTGTGCCGCGCGATTTAGATTTACTAGAAAGCATTTCCTGCTTTCTACTGAGTGTAAATCGTGCAGCACAGCTGATCGTCGGAAATACCGGTTCAGACCAACCGGTAGCTTTTTTTTAACTACGGGTTCGCTCGAACCGGTGCAAACCGGTAGCATTTCACCTCTGCTGTTGTCCTAACAGGATTCGAGTTTGCTTTAGGAGAATTTGCACAAGGGAACTCCTTAGTGGAATTTGCCTTATGATTATCCCTGGGAATAATCATGCAATAAATATATATATATATCTATCTGATTTTTCTTTCGGAAAAAATAAAAAATGCTATCGAGCCAAACCATATTTTAAGTATAAGCAAGACGAAGGTGGACCTTCCATGTTATTTTTGGCAACGTACTCCGAAAACCATGAGAGAATTGAGGGGGCTGGCGATGATTCTTCAACCACTACTTTGTGGTCGCTACTGAGAAAATAATGGTGCACTGTTGTTGTTGTTGTTGTTTTGTCACCTTGCGTTGGCCAGTAAAGCTGTCGCTCTAATGTGAATTATTCCGATGCATTCTGATACTTGTGGGCATTAGACTTGGGTTGTGATGATTCTGTTGTGAGACCCGGTCCCTTATTTATTCATGGAGGTAAGGTAGCACGTTTCTCTGTAACATGGAGACCAAACGCACGAGTCTTTACGCTGCATACTAACGCTCAGAAACTGGTCGATGGCTATTATGGTTTAGATGTTCTATCCCCCCACATGCCAAAGACGAAGAAGTCGTAACGCTTCACCGAGTCGTATTTGTGGAAAGTGCAATTAGGTCAATCAAGTTCTTTTTCTACACTTCCTTTCCTGGATGGCATTAAAAGAGCCAGTGGCCTCACCTCTTTGGAGAAAGGGTCCTGAGATGTGCCAGAAGGAGCATCATGCTTTGACATTCGAAATCTAGCTTTTCCTAGATAGAAAATATATACCTCCAAACATCCTCGCCTTGCATGCGCTGTTGACTCTTAATTTCAGAGATGCAGGAACTGATGTCTTGTTTCTTTCTTTTTTTTTTAAATGTGTATCTAAGAGGCATAATTTTCAGTCAGTTGGTTTTCGTTGTGTTTGACCTCAAGCCCACGTCCTAAACTTTGTTAAATTATCAACTGCTCTGTATTTTAATGTATGCGAAACACTTGCCGTGTTTATATTTATTGAACCTTCAGCCTGTTGTTTTTGTTATTCCTTCTAATAATGTTACTTTCGAGATCATTAAAATGTACACCTTTTGAGTGAGCCGCAAAAGTCTGGGGTTGTTGTTGTTGTTGTTGTTTTTGTAAAACAAACAAAGAAACCAAAACTATGGCTCCGTGAATGAGAGATGGAGTATGGCAGAACGTCAGAACGGGATGTGATGTGGTTACAGTATTTTTCACACTATAAGATCATCTGAACTCTTAAGACGTACTTAGCTTTTGGAGAAGAAAACAAGAAAAAAAAAATCTGCCTCTGCCTCCCAGTAATTTGCCTCCTTGCAGCAAACAGCCTGGTCAGCTTCAGCACAGCCTGATTTAGCATGAGCAGCTGATTGGCAGTTGGATCGGCCTCCTGGAATACCTCCTATCAGCTGTTCCAAGCTGCAGGGATTGCTGCCGCCCATCGCCGCTGCCTATCACCACCTCCTCATGCCCCGTTTTTGGCCTCCACGCATCCCGTTTTTAGCCGTTCCAAACGTTTGGCGGTGATAGGCAGCAGTGGCAATCCCCGCTGCCTGGAACGGGCCAAAAACAAGACACGCAGAGGCCGAAAATGGGACACACCGAGGTCGAAAATGGGGTGCGTGGAGGTGGCGATGGGCAGCGGCAACCCCCAAAACCTGGAACAGCTGATCGGGAGGCCAATCCAACCGCCAATCAGCTGCTCATGCTAAATCAGGCTGTGCTGAAGCTGACCAGGCTGATTGCTGTTTGCTGTAAGGAGGCAAATTGCTGGGAGGCAGAGGCCGAAGGGTGGGGGCCTGCAGGTGGGCAGGGCTTCGGCAACATTCGCTCTATAAGACACACAGACATTTCCACCCACTTTTTTGGGGGGGGAGTGCATCTTATAGACCAAAAAATATGGTAATTTAAAAGGAGAACACAAGGGTAAACACTGGATTGAAACAGGAACGTTTAATAAAGATATATTTCTTTCTTGAAAATATTTATTTTGTCTTCATGGGGAGACAGAATAACACACATAAATACTCATAAATACATCTTCAATCGGTAAATAATTCAAATAAATAAATATGGGAATAGAAAAATACATACATTGCCTTCTCATTATCTGCTTTATGGAGCATCTCAACTCCATTCTCCTGGAAAGGATGCTTATCTGCCCGTTCCCCTCCATCTGGTTCTTGATAACCCATGCCAAAACACCCAAGATTTGGCATTTCCTGCACAAAGCCTACCTTTGGCCGACAGGTTGTGGGTCAGTATCCTGAATCCAGCTAAGGTTAGTCATGGGAGAATCCTTCTCAGACCCAAAGGAAGAAACTCATGGCGATGATCCTAGCTGAATTGGACTCCTCCTACTCCTTTTGGGACATTGTGAGATCTTAGCTCACGTCAGGTGCTGTTTGGGAAGAGGGCCGCCTACGAAAGAAGCAACTGTGGTGTACCGATTTGTAATGCAGAACAATGAAAGCAGGTACCCCTCTTGTGAAGTCCTGTCTCTCGGTTTGGTGCTCAGAACCTGCAGGATGTGCAACAATCCGGGATACCCAAAACGGGGGTGTCAAAATTTGATTTCTTTGAGGGTTGTGCTTGACCTCAGGGGGCCAGGGTGGGCATGGCCAGCTCGATGTCACTCATTTCTGCAGGAAGGGAGCCTTGCCTGCCCATTCCCCTCCATCTGGTCGTACATAGCCCATGCCTAGATGCCAAGATTTGGCATTTCCTGCACAAAGCCTACATTCGGCCAACAGGGTGATGGGATGGGTCAGCATTCTGAATCCAGAGGTTAGTCATGAGGGAGTCCTGCTGAGACCCAAAGAAAGAAACTCATGAAGATGATCCCAGCTGAATCAGATTTTTTCCACTCATTTGGGGATATTGTGAGATAATAGGTCTTGTCAGGTGCTGTTTCGCTCCTCCGCAACAGTCTCAGTTTCTGATGTGGCTCCTTGAGAAAATTAATTCCCCATCCCAGTGGTGAAATCTAAACCTGTTTGCTACCGGTTCGCTGGCAGTGCATGCATAGTTCGCATCAAAAGGAGGCTTGGGAAGGTAAGTAGAACAGCAAGGGAGGGGGACGGAATCAGCTGTGGCGTGCGATCTTGGGAACCTTTTTAAAAACTTTTTAAAAGCATTTTTTACTACCGATTCAGGCGAATAGGTAATAACGATCACAGCTGTGCCGCGCTATCGTCCAAGCTGTTTTTTTTTACTTTTTAAAGCATTTTTATACTACCATTTTTTTACTACCTATTCGCCCGAACTAGTAGTAAAAAAATGCTTTAAAAGTAAAAAAAAAAAGAAAAGAAAGAAAGTTCCGACGATCAGCTGAGCGATGCGCAATCGTCAGAACTTTTTTTTTTTTTTTTTTTACTTTTTAAAGCATTTTTAACTACCGGTTCTGGAGAACCGACCCAAACTGGCAGCATTTCACCTCTGGCCCATCCCTGTAACTGCTGATCCAAAGATTTTGCTTCTTTAAAGGTTCTGGGCATTCATTTTTGATTTAAGAGTCAAAGCAAGTCAAAGATTCAACCAATGACATGTGGGCAACAGCACCATCTCTGCCAGTCAGCTGTGGGTGGGCTGTGCCATGACAAGAACTCTATATACTGTGCTGCATTACAGGGGTGAAGCTTAAACACTGAAATGTAAATAGAGGAATTTATATAAAACTCGCCTGATAATCCATGTTCCAGGTTCGTAATTCAGGCTGGTAAGGACCAGGGCTAGAACCGGGAAGATGCGTAAACGTAGTCCTTGAGTTACGACTACAGTTGAGCCCGAAATTTATGTTGCTAAGCAAAACATTTGTTAAGCCAGCTTTGCCCCATTTTAAGCCCTTTCCTGCCAGAGTTGTTAAGGGAATCACCGGAGCGGTTAAGTTGGTAAGACGGGTTGTTAAGTGAACCTGCCTTCCCCCATTGACTTGTTTGTCAGAAGGTCACAAAAGGGGATTGCAACACCCTATTGCACTGCAATCGTTGTTCTGCCCCAGCTACGGACCCCAAAGAACGCAGCACACACACAAATAAATAAATAAATAAATAAATCAGTCTTTTACAACAACAGCTGTTAATTAATTGCATTAACAGCTGCCAAGAATTCAAAGAATAATAACTGAAAGCTTACTATGGTTGGCAGAATGCCCAGAAGCAATTTGCAGGAAGCTGATAAGATAAGCAAGAGAAGACAGGAAGGTATATGAACTAAGTTGTTCCCTGCAAATTGCTTCAGTCGGCGTTCTTCCTTAAATAGGCTAAGGGAGTGGCCAATTAGCCCCAAGCCTTACTCTTGAGGAGACCTCCTCCTGAGGACCACCTCCTGCCTTTTGGCAGCTCTGCGCACCCGTGCATCGAGAAGAGGCTCCTCCTCTTTGTCCTCTTCACTTAAGGGAGCTTCTGGAGGTTCTGAAGGCCCTGGCTAAATCCCCGCCTCTGGCACCACATCTTCTCCAGCCTCCTCATTGTCTGATTTGAGTGCCACCTGCACAGGCTGCTGGCACAGCACCACATCAGCCTCCTCGCTGTCTGAATCAGCTACTAGCTGCACAGGCCACTGATGGACCACAACAATCATCATAAAGACCAGTCAGTAGCTAACCATCTGAATTTTGATCACGCGATCCTGGGGATGCTGGTAAGAGTGAAAAATGTTCCCAAGTCCCCCCCCTTTTTTTAGTATTGTCGTAACTTTGAACAGTCACTAAATGAACTGTTGTAAGTCAAGGACTACCTGTACACAGCTGTGACCCCCATATTCTGAACAATTCATCTGAAAAAAAGGAATTTAGCTTTCTTTGACGGTTCAGGAGAGAAGTCCGGTTCTCGTTTCAGGTTCACTGGCCCGTACGCGGGCTAGGAATTCTTCGTCTCACTGTGCCGTCGTTTTGATATGGAATGATGGGACCAAACAACATTCCTGGGTCAGCCAGAGACAGTTTTTATTGTGCAAGTTTCAGAGGCAGATTGGTTCTTACTATCTGAACAAAGGAAAGAGATCTAATACCCCTGTTTTATACTTTTCCAAGACAAAGGATTTTGCTAGCACAGCAGTTTTCCATATATGGTTAACATACATCCATTATAAGATAATTGACATTTCCTAATTACTAAATTCCTATATTATTTTCTAGTTCATAAGATGATTGTAGCTAAACATCCTTTATTAGTTCTGTGATTGCTGATGCATAGATTTATGTCTTCCTTGGTTCCATATGGATATCCTTACATCCTTGACAACTAGGCCCCTTCAGCAGATATATATATATTACCCAGGATGTCCTTGACAACTAGGTCCCTTCAGAAGATATATATATTATCCAGGATGTAATTTATCTGACTTAGTGTAATCTTCCAAACAAATATTGTTCTTCCAAACTAGCACATTTCTTTCTTACAATAGAGAGGGTCCTTTAGAGTCCATGTAGCTGACTTTGTATGATTCCTATTTTATTTACCTTATTCACATTATTCCCCCCTTTTGAAGTTTTTCCATGCAGAAACTTCAACCATTCCCTACATAGTAGATAACATTCTATACTTTCTAATTAAACAAAGCAAACATATAATATCTAGCAAAATACGACTAATTCAGGCAAGGGATGGGTATTTCTTGATCTTCATTCCCCTAAGCCTTGGAGGTACTCTCTCCATTTCTTCCCAGGTTCAATATCTACATATGTGTTTGCATCAGAGTCTTTATCTTCATCAAGGGAATTGGGGCTAACCTGATGATCAGTGAGGCTCTCCATGAAAACTAATTCCTTTTCAGATTGCAGTTCCTTTACTGCTCTCTTTGATAGCTGTTTGAGCAGAGGAATTATACAAGGAATAAAAGCTAGGCCTGTTACAGCACATATCAACAAGAATAACATTTGTTTTATCCAGCCGGATCCAGGCAACCAAGAAAACCACATGTCAGTTGTTTGTAACTTCTGACTCATCTTGGAAGCCCTGTCCTGTAAATCCTTGGCAATTTCTCTGACCACACCTGATTTATTCATGTAGAAACAACAATCTTCTCCCAGAAATACACACAAACCACCTTTCTCGGCTGTTAGGAGGTCTATGGCACGTCGATTTTGTAGGACCACTGCTGCCAAAGAATCTATCTGGTCTTGGACTTCTACCAAAGTCCCAGCAATTTGATTCAGGCTCTCTTGAAGCTCTTCTGATAATTGTCGAAACTGTATTACGGAGTGTGTCACTCTACCTATACCTGTTCCAACTGCAGTTCCTATCCCCATGATTACTAATAGTGGGACTAGGATTGGTGCCCGTTTCTGAACATGTCCCATGAGAGGAACAGGAATGGTATGTTCTCCACTGACAACACCTATTTTAGGAAAAAGGTGTACTAATGTGCATGTCCCGGTCCAGTTTGTTGGTAAACACAAATATGCATCCTTTCCACACAAGAAGAAAACTCCATTTTCTCCTAGACACACACCTATATTTATGGAAAAGGCATGAGTTCGGTGGTTCTTTTCATTAATCCAGACCCCCAAAGTCCCTGCCACAAACATTCCAGTAAGCGGCTGTAATGGGACTTCTGGGGAAGGGTCCTTTTGCTTATCTCTGAGAGTTGGGCCTTCAAGAAGATAACGGGAGGTTATATTTCCAGGGGGAAAGAGAGCACATAAACCTGATTTGGACCTTAAGGTGAACCAGAATGGAAATCGTGCTGGCCGAAATGGCCTCGGACATTTTTCAAAAGATATATTCCATCCTCCCCATCTTCCTTTTTAATGGTCATATCTGGTGGTATTGAGAAAGTGACTTTTTGTTGAAACAAGTGGTGGGCAGAAGGAGAAATACTTCTGGTTAGTTTTACATCCATAAGGTCCATTCTAGGGCCAAGGTATATTTCTGACGGACATTGTTCTTCTGTCAGGGACCCTACAGGAATACCAGATATTTGATGTCTCTTTACGCACATTGAGGGTGTTCCTATGATTTCTACACCAGTGGCTATAGGGCCAGCTATTGGAAGGTGGCTTATTCCCAGTCTTTTGAATGCATCATAAAAATCTCCTTGCAACTTTGAGGTTGTTGCTTTGTATCTAATATGCTTTTTAAGGACTAGGGTAGCTTTTGTCCTTTCCCAGAGATCTTGCTCAACTGGGACAGCATGATAAGATGAAGGACTGGCAGATAAACGCAACCAGCATTTTTGACCCAAGGTAGAATCAGACTGATTAACGAGGCTTTGACCTAATTCCAGTATCCTCGACATGTGATTTCCTTTTTTCAATTGTTGCAGGGGTCCGTTCTCTCTTTCTATTCCCCCCTTTACCGGGATTGTCAATTGTTTGACATTAGGTATGGGAGTTGGCTCAGGTCTAAAGTAACAACCCCACCTACTGATGATACGTCGTTGGCTGGAGCGGACTTGACCTAAAGTATCTCTACTTAGTGACCTGATGCTGGTCAGTCCCTTGGGGTTGTCAATAGTTATGGATCCTTCCTCATGGACAAGGGGGATTTCTCGGGCATTCTCACAACAGTGGGAACTATTATCCAAGATATTATCACTTAATAGAACCTCTGAGAAAAACATCCAAAACCATAAAAAGGACATAATCACTTCTTTTTTTTTTACACACACTGGGTTTTAATAGCACAACACCTTTAGTTTACAAACTCTCTATGTCAGGAAGAGGGCTAGCGGTATGTGTAACTTGGGAAAGAGCAGTATCAACCTCAGTCCTAGGCTTCCCACAGAACCAGTCCTTACAGATATAACACAATACCAATAGTAGGGCTAGGATGGCAACTGCCCAGAGTCCCCACACCCAATCTTCCTCAAACATTAGTATCTTTAAGAATTTTCTTACTAGTTTCTATCACAGTTAATGGGTTTTTACATTACAAATTACAGTCATGGAGTGTTGTCGTCCTCCGTTCCGAGCTTCGGCCGTGCATAGGGAACCAGTTTCCGGGGTGGTTCAGCAAGGCTGACGATCACCACCGTGCGTTGAGAGTCCGTTGCTGGTAGGACTCAGCAGGGTGTATTCTTCTTGAACTTCAGCACCAATGGCTTGTCAGTTTTTGTTACCTGGTATGTGACCGGATCACTCTGGTCTGCAGGCTTCAGTCTCGTCCAGTGGATCCAGGATCATCCTTCCAAGCTCTTAAAAGCACAGTTACAAAACCAACAGATCTGGGAGAGCGCGCAATGGAATCTGATCAGTTGTAGTCCTCTTCAGTTAGGGAAACAGCATAGGCAACCACTCAGTTCTAAGACAGAAAAATACAAAAATAGTCCAGATGATGAAGAACGCTATTCCCACTGGTTACTGCCCACCAGTCCATTGGATTCTTTGGATCATCAACTTCAATGGATCTCCTTGGTGAGATTCCACCTTCCACTCCTTTGGGGCTGGCACGGGCCCTTTCACTTGGGGTTTAACTTCCTTCCAGCTCTGGATCAACACCCAATCATCGTGGTTGAATTTGTGGACTGGAAACTTCAAAGGTGGTGTTTGGGCTAATAGTTCTTGTTTCCTAAGAACTTCAAAATATCTGGACAGTTTATGCACATATTGTTTCAATACTTTGTCTCTGGTTTCCAGGGAATCAATGCATATACTTCCTGTAGTGAAAACTACTCCAAACAACAGTTCATAGGATGATAATCTTTCTAGGTTGGGTCTAATAAAACTCTTGACACCACTGTTGCTGTAGCATTACTGCAGGGAAAAGCTTCAACCCACCCTGTGAGGTGGTCCACTATGACCAATAAATATTTTACTCTCCCCACTTTTGGTAATACTGTAAATCCACTGGAATACATTGAAATGGTCTTAAAGCTGGTGGTCTCCCACCCATCTGTTGTTTCCTGACAGCTTGTTCATTCACCTTTTTACAAATCAAACATTTGTTTATAATTGATTTTGCTAAAGGATATATCCCAATACAACCATAGCGTTTTAAAAGTTCATCTACAATAGCTTGAATTCCCCAATGACTCCACCCATATTTTGCCAAATGTATGCACTATCCCAAATGCATACTTGGAATCTGCCTATTTTTCCTTCCAAGATGCATAAAGCCTTTTTTTTTTTTTTAATGATTTATATACCCATTATTTTGTTTATCTGTAATCCTCCTCGAGGAAGCAGGGATGGATGCCATTCACCAATGGTTGTTCTTCCGGTATCCTTCCATCCAAGATGCCCCCACATGGGTCCTCCCCATTGTCCGTGGGGACTGCTGGCTGAGGCTGAGGCTGAGGTGGTGGCGTGTTGAACTGGCTTAAGGGGATTTCATTCCTTCTAGTTAAAAACTGAGAAAAACGTGGTAGGTTCCGATTGGGACCCAATACTCCCTTAACCCTTCCTAGGCTGACAAGGAACTTGTACCTGATGGACTCATAAACGTCGTAGTCCGTTTCTGCCAGTATGTGTTTAAAAACACAATCGTCGCTAGTCAAGGAAGTCTAAAGGAGACACAAACACAAAGTAAAGACAAAGTAAGGACAAGGCAGAGGTGAAAATCAGCCGCATATTTTGCAAATCCTTGTTCTTTCTCCTTATTTAGGATATCTCATTTCACACATCTTACATCTCAAAAGAGCTTGGTTTACAAAGGATGCAACAGCCATGTTTGGAATATTGAACGAGTATTTAAACAGCCTTCCGATTTGAGGGAAGCTGACAGATGTCTACAATCCTGGAGAGTCGGTGACTAGTTTTGGTTTGTTTAGGTAGGCCTCAAACACAGGATTGTCTTCAAAGTCTCCTTCATTCATATTCATGTATCATGTTCGGTCCTCCCCCACTACCACTGTTGTGGGAAAGGAGAAAGGTGTATTTTTTTTAATAGAAATTGTAAAAGGACATAAAGAATACACGTTGGATTTATCTAATCTCATAAATGTTGCTCAAGCCTGAAGTTGCATGTAGGAACAAAAGAATGAGAGGTCCGTCTTAGGACCAAAGCTGGTTTTAGCTTTACTGGCATCGTGATTGACTTAGAGACAACTCCAGAAACTCATAGTTATTAGAGATAAATTGTAAATAAGGGGCAGGGAAGAATGTATTCATTTTAGGGCAGTGGTGAAATCCAAATTTTTTTACTACTGGTTCTGTGGGTGTGGCTTGGTGGGCATGGTGTGGCATGGTGGGCATGGCAGGGGAAGGATACTGCAAAATCCCCATTCTCACCCCTCTCTGGGGCCAGCCAGAGGTGATATTTGCCAGTTCTCTGAACTACTCAAAATTTCCGCTACCGGTTCTCCGAACTGCTCAAAATTTCTACTACCAGTTCTCCAGAACCTGTCAGAATCTGCTGGATTTCACTCCATTTTAGGGGCCTCGGATAGATTGCGTTCTTAGCTAATGAGGAAATGGTGGCAGGTAAACTACAATGGCGATAAGGAATATAAAAAAAGTATATTGATGATTTAAGATGTGTCTGCTAAACCTGTGTGTATGTGGTACACCTGCTCTGCAAAGTAGTAAACTAAAATTATCATTGTTTTCTTTTATCGTTTTGGCTTTTAATGATTTCAAAAATAGACAACGAATCCCACACTCAGTGGCCTAGCGGATCAGGCTCAAAATGGAGAGAACATGTCCTCCAATGTAGAAAAGCAGGCAGAGGGTTGGGGAGAGTTCGAATTTAGCACATCATCCACTTAAGAGTCATTACATTTCCACAAAGGGATTTAATGCCAACCCCTCTTGAATTCCATTGACCCTTTTCTGGGGCCAACTTAGTATTGACCGGTAGTGGACTAAGCTCTTGTGTATACCATGAAAATAAATTTTCTAAACTGCAACTTAACCTATGACCCTGACATCCAAGTTCTCCATAGAATAATTACAACATACTGTAGATCTTCTAGGAGGAAGGTGTGAGCACCAATTCACATCATGTCACGTCACTGTATCTCCAGAGAAAGGATCAAACATGCCCCAGTCACAAATTGAAAGGACTTGAGCATGATAGTCCTTTCGATTTGTGACTGGGGCATGTTTGATCCTTTCTCTGGAGATACAATGACGTTGCATGATATACTGTATTTTTTAGAGTATAAGACACACCTTTTCCCCCCCAAAAAAGAAGGTGAAAATCTGGATTATCGGCATCTTATACTCCGAATGTAGCCCTGCCCAGCCTCGTAAATGGAGATTTCAGAGGCTGAAAGAAGCCTCTGAAAGAAGCTTCAGAAAAAAAGCCTCTGAAAGGCTTTTATCTAAAATAATATGGCAAGCAAGAAAAGAAGAATCAGTAAAGGTTCTAACCAAACTATGCTAACAAATCTGGAGAATGACACAATAACCAACAGGTCGGAAGAGGTTAATCTATATACCAATACCAAAGAAAGAAGATTGAACAGAGTACAGATAGTCCTTCAGAATAAAAGCCTCTGAAAGAAGCTTCAGAAAAAAAGCCTCCAAACAGTTCTTAGAAAAAAAACCTCTGAAAGAAGCTTCAAAAAAAAAAGCCTCCAAACAGATCTTAGGAAAAAAAACCTCTGAAAGAAGCTTCAGAAAAAAAGCGTTTTTTTCTGAAGCTCTGTTTCGGAGGCTTTCAGAGGCAGAAAAAAAAGCAAGGCACAGAGCTCACAACCAACAAACCTCTTGCTAAAATTCACCTCTAGGAACAGCTGATTGGGGGTATTCTGGGAGGCTGATCCACTCACCAATCAGCCTTTTTCTTATTTTCCTCCCCAAAAATTAAGGTGCGTCTTATATTCTGAAAAATACGGTAATTGTCTTCTTCCACCTGCTATCCTGTTTCCCCAAAAATAAGACATCCCCTGATAATAAGCCCAATCGGGCTTTTCAGCGCATGCACTAAAATAAGGCCTCCCTGAAAATAAACCCTCCCCGAAAATATTTAAATGTACGCGCAGCTGGTTCCCGCCATTTCCTCTGGTTAGGGTTAGGGAGACAGAGCTGAAAATCAGGTAAGACGGCAAGAGGAGCCCCGTCTTGCTCCACGTGCCCCAAAATAATAAGACTTTCCCGAAAATAAGGCCTGGGGTTCAAAAAAATATAAGACAGGATCTTATTTTCAGGGAAACACGGTAGACTAAGAAACGTACTTGAACGTAGTAGTAGGAGGCCTTGGTACTACAGTGGTTTAAAGCACCCTGTTATTAACACAGCTGCCTGCAATTTACTGCTGGTTCGAATCTCTCCAAGGCTCAAGGTTGACTCAGCCTTCCATCCTTTCTAAGGTAGGTTAAATGAGGACCCAGTTTGTGGGGGCAATAAGCTGACTTTGTATAAATATACAAAAGGATGAAGGCTATTGCTTAACGCACTGTAAGCCGCCCTGAGTCTCCGGAGAAGGGCGGCATATAAATCAAATTTAAAAAAAAAAAAAAAAAAAAAAACTCTCCTAACAACAAGTTCTTAATGGCTTGGCTGCACTAGGAAAGGAGTCAAATACTCCAAAATGAATATTAGGACTCACCGATCCGTAGAGCTTTCCATTATTGCGCATACATAGGCTGAGTTTGCTCATCACACCAACGATCCTTACAAGGCCTGGACTTATACCGCTGATTACCAAAGTACCTGGAAGTGAATGGGTTAAATATTAGGAGAGCTCTTTATACATATCCAAGGAGAAAAGGACCCCAACAGGAAACAGGGAGCTAAGCAGCCACAGCTGGCTCAGTTCAAATTGGATCTGACTGAGAAGGAGGCTCAGCAGAAGCAGCTCACTGAGGACGATGAGCATAGGCTTTCCAAGCAGAGGGAAGAGCTGCGGGAGTACACGGCCAGGTATCGGCGCCTGGAGGCTCAGCGGGCTGAGATGGTCAGCCAGTTCCAGGCCATGATGCAGTCCCACTGGAACAAGGCCCTCCATCTCCTTGTCACCAGCGGCACTTCCCTCCAGCCTTTACCTAAAGCCCCGCACCAGGAGGCTGAAGCAGACCCCAAGTCGGAATTTCTGCCCCACCCTCCAACCCGCACAAAAAGACCCTGAAGGGGGAAGACTCTCTGCAGCAACACAAATGTTCATTGCATGTATCCGGCCCAGGGGCCATATTTTCAGGACCCTGCAATATAAATATAGTGCAATATAAAAAAATGCAAATAATTTTTCTGCGGACCACCAAAATTTTCTCGCGGACCACCAGTTGGTGACCGCTGGACTAAAAGACCTCCAAGGTCCCTTCCAACTCTGTTATTGAATTCCTAGCACTCTGGAGCCTCCGGGGGTGATCCTGGACATGCCCCTACCTCTCTTCCATCCCTCTGCAGCAGCCAACTCTGCAGCTCTGCCGGGAACTTACTGTACACGGTTTGGGATGGTGTGCCCCTCACGCGTCCATTGGGATTGATCTGCAGGTAGTAACCCTTCTTGTTGCCAGAAGTGTAGAGGTGCACCAGATTGTCGGAGCTGCTCCAGACGGGGGAGGCGACCGCGGGTCCCCAGCTGCAGATGGCCAGAGGCAGCAGAAGCCTAAGGGTGCAGAGAAACACTGGAGCCAGGATGGGGCGCATGGTGCTCACTTGGCTTGGATGATGTAGGACCCGTAAAGCGATCTTGGTTCTTCTCCTTTGCTGACCAGTCGCCAATACTGGGCGCCCTGGTCCTTCGGCCCTGGCTTTATGCAGGAGGGCTGGGGGGAAGGATGGGTTGAAGGGGTGGGTGGGAGAAAGGAAGAAACACCCATTTCCAAAACCATCAAATCATGAAGGGACCAGTGATGGTTCTTCCACCAATGCTCTGCAGTTGCTACTGAGAATTAAAACAATTGTGAACTTCTTGGTCACCTTGTGTTTGGCCAGTAAAACTATTTGTTCTGATGCGAATCATTGATGCATCCTGATGCTTATGGACATTAGATTTGTACCGTGATAATTTTGTGATGGGACCTAGTCCATTATTTATGGAGGTCGTCCCAAAGGTGCTTTTTCAGGAGGCAACTGGACTTCCTTGTTTTGCTTGCCTCCTGAAAAAGCACCTTTGGGACAACCGTGACTTGGATGACTGAGAATCTTTACAGACATTCGTGGAAGTAAGAGAACATGTTTCTCTGTAATACGGAGACCGAACGCACAAGACTTTATGTTGCCTACGAACACTTGGATATTAGTTTACGGCTATTATGGTTGAGATGTGGTATCACCGACATGTCAAAGACCAACAAGACGTAACATTTCACCAACTGGACATCTGTAGAAAGTGCAATTAGATCAATCAAGCTCTTTTTCTCCACCTCTTTTCCGGTGTCAGGGGCCTCTTGGTTTGGAGGAAGGGTCCCGAGATGTGCCAGAAGGAACCTCAAACTTTGACATTCTAGATAGAAAATATATACCTCCAAATATCCTTGCTTTGCATACGCTGTGATTCTCATTTCAGATACATATGGAGATCTGGGGTTTATTTCCGATTCTGAACAAACAGAATTCGCTTTACATTTTACCGTTTAAAATGGATTTTCCTTGAACATGAATTTTAAATCGATCTGATCCATCTTAGAGGGCTTTGATGGAGGATGCCAAACAAGATCAGCTGTCTCTTCAACAAGTCGTAATGGAGACATACTTCCCTTGCCGAGTGTGTGCATACCTTGTCAGGACTGAACAGCAGATATTTGTCACAATTAAAATTACAAGTAAAACGTAGACAAATAGGGCTGGAAGGAGACTTAGAGGTCCTTGGGTCCAGCCCCATGCTCAGGGCAGGAGTCTTATTCCATCCCAGATAGTTGGTTGTCCAGTGTATATTTTTTTAAACCTCCAGTGATGGAGCACCCAATAGGCAGGGCCATTCTACTGATTAATTGTTCTCGCTTGTAAAACATATATAATGCGTTCAAATAAATAAATATGACAATAGAAAAATGCATATATTGCTTTCTCATGGTCTGATACTTTTTCAAGATGTTCTTTTGAACACCTCCCACCAAAGCACCCACATTTTGGTTGTGTACATACATTTTGTTGTGTGCATAGATCCCAAATGGGACCTACAAGAAAAAGTTACAGTGTTATGTGTTCAACACCGAGTCCTCCCATTCTCCAAACATGTCTTTCTCCATACCTAACTTCAACTGACTTTTGGGTAGAGGCAGTGGTGAAATCCAATTTTTTATACAACCAGTTCTGTGAGCGTGGCATGGTGGGCATGGTGTAGCGCGGTGGGTGTGGCTTGGTGGGCGTGGCAGGGGAAGGATACTGCAAAATCCCCATTCTCTCCCCACTCCTGGGAGAAGGATATTGCAAAATCTCCATTCCCACCCCACTTTGGGGCCAGCCAGAGGCGGTATTTGCCGGTTCTCCGAACTACTCAAAATTTCCGCTACCGGTTCTCCAAACTGCTTTTATGCTTTTTTGATGACGTTTTTGGTGTTGGGTGTCCATTTTAGGTCGTGAGACATAGTAGAACCGAGAAATTTGAAGTTCTCTACTGTTGATACTGTGTTGTCTAGTATTGTAAGCGGTGGTAGTATGGAAGGGTTTCTCCTAAAGTCCACCACCATTTCTACAGTTTTGAGTATGTCCAGTTCTAGACTGTTCTGGTCGCACCACAAGGCTAGTTGTTCAGTCACCCGTCTGTATGTGGATTCATCATTGTCTCAAATGAGACTGATCACTGTTGTGTCATCTGCGAACTTCAGTAGTTTAACAGATGGATCATTTGAGATGCAGGCACACAGCCTTGTGGGGCCCCTATGCTAATTGTATAGGTATCTGATGTGATTCTGCTTAGCTTCACCTGCTGCTTCCTGATGACAGATCCTGAACTTTTGACCATACTTGATTCTCATTGGTTTAGAACTTCCATTGCAGAGCGAGGCAGTCATTAAGTCAGTCACACTGAATATATTTTTGCCATAATTGTTAAGTAAATCGCTGTAAAGTGATGTAAAGGAAATTTGGCTTCTCCCATTGGGTTTGCTTGATGTGGATTTGAACTCCAGCCTGGAACGATGGCTGCCCGCTAATGGTTTAACAGCCCACAAGTTGCTTTATGGAGCTTCTCAACTCCATTCTCCAGGAAGGGAGCCTTATGTGCCTGTTCTCCTCCATCTGATCTCAATTCTGTTCTCCCAGAAGGGAGCCTTATGTGCCCGTTCCCCTCCATCTGGTCGTAGATAGCCCATGACAAGATACCAAGATTTGGCATTTCCTGCACAAAGGTCTCTACTGTTTGGCCTACCTTTGGCCAACAGGTTGATGGGATGGGTCAGCAGCCTGAATCCCGCTAAGGTTAGTCATGAGGTGGTCCTGCTGTGATTCCAAGGAAGAAACTCATGGAGATGATCTTAGCTGAATCGGACAACTTCTACTCGTTTTGGGATATTGTGAGATATTAGGTCATGTCAGGCATACTTTTGGTTGCCTACAAAAGAAGCAACTGCATTGTCATACATATATACCGTTTTACAGTGCTTTACAGCCCGCTCTAAGCGGTTTACAGAGTCAGCATCTTGCCCCTCAACAATCTTGATCCTCATTTTATCCACCTCGGAAGGAGGGAAGGCTGAGTCAACTTTGAGCCTGGTGGGATTTGAACTGTCAAATTGCAGGCAGCCAGCTGTCAGCAGAAGTACCCCTGCAGTACTTCACTCTAACCACTGTGCCACCGTGGCTCACTGTGGTAATGCAGAACAATGAAGCCAGGTACTCCTCCTGCCTCTTGGTTGTCACCTTGTGTTGGCAGCAAACCTATTGCTCTCATGTGAATGAATTCTGATGCATGCTGATTCTTGCCGGCATTAGACTTGAACCCTGATCATTCTATTCTGAGACCTAGTCCAGTATTCTTGGAGATAACATGTTTCTCTGTAATGTGGAGATCAAACGCACGAGTCTTTATGTTTAACAGAATTAACAGATTAACTGAGTTCAAAGGGACTTTGTAGGCCATCTAGTCCAACCAATCCCACCTCACCCCCGCCCAAGCAGGAGACCCCACCTACACCATTCAGGTTGAATACCTCTTTGATTAGTTTCCATCCATTATTCCTTGTATAGCCTTCGGGCACCTTGGAAAATAGGTTGACCCCTCCTCTCTGTGGCAGCCCCTCAAATATTGGAAGACTGCTATCATGTCTTCCCTGGTCCTTCTGTACACTAGACTAGCCATGCCCAGATCTTGCAAGTGTTCTTCATATGTTTTAGTCTCCAGCCCCCTAATCACCCTGATTGCTCTTCTCTGCACTTTTTCTAGAGTCTCAACATCTTTTTTATAACATGGTGACCAAAACTGGATGCAGTACTCTAGATGTGGTCTTACTAAGGCTTTATAGAGTGGTATTAGTACCTCACTTGATCTTGATTGTATCCCTCTGTTAATACAATTTAGGATTGCATTGGCCTTTCTGGCTGCCGCTGCACACTGTTGGCTCATATTGAATTGGTTGTCCACTAAGACTCCAAGATCACTCTAAGATTTACTGTTATTAAGCCTGGTTTCACCCAGTCTATATGTCTACTTTTGGCTGACATATAGTAGGGAGGCCTAGTAGGCCCATTTTTGTTTCCCAGGAGGCTGCAGGGAGGCGTATTAGGCCCGTTTTCGTTTCCCAGGAGGCTTCAGGGAGGCCTACTAGGCAAGTTGCCACTTCCCAGGAGGCTTCAGGGAGGCCTACTAGGCAAGTTTCCGCTCCCAGGAGGCTTCAGGACGGCTCTGCAGGCCTGTTTTTGCTTTCCAGGAACCTTCAGGGAGGCCTACTAGGCCCGTTTTCACTTCCCAGGAGGCTTCAGGACGGCTCTGCAGGCCTGTTTTTGCTTCCCAGAAACCTTCACTCCCAGGAGGCTTCAGGGAGGCCTACTAGGCCCGTTTTTGCTCCCAGGAGGCTTCAGGGAGGCCTACTAGGCCCCTTTCCGTTTCCCAGGAGGCTTCAGGGAGGCCTACTAGGCCTGTTTTCGCTCCCAGGAGGCTTCAGGGAGGCCTACTTGGCTTGTTTTCACTCCCAGGACGCTTCCAGGAGGCCTACTAGGCCCCTCTTCATTTCCCAAGAGACTTTAGGGAGGCCTACTAGGCCCATTTTTGTTTCCCAGGAGGCTTCAGGGAGGCCTACTAGGCCCGTTTTCACTCCCAGGAGGCTTCCGGGAGGCCTACTAGGCCCGTTTTTGCTCCCAGGAGGCTTCAGGACGGCTCTGCAGGCCTGTTTTTGCTTTCCAGAAACCTTCAGGGAGGCCTACTAGGCCCGTTTTCACTCCCAGGAGGCTTCAGGGAGGCCTACTAGGCCCCTTTCCGTTTCCCAGGAGGCTTCAGGGAGGCCTACTAGGCCCCTTTCCGTTTCCCAGGAGGCTTCAGGGAGGCCTACTAGGCCCGTTTTCACTCCCAGGAGGCTTCCGGGAGGCCTACTAGGCCCGTTTTTGCTCCCAGGAGGCTTCAGGACGGCTCTGCAGGCCTGTTTTTGCTTCCCAGAAACCTTCAGGGAGGCCTACTAGGCCCGTTTTCACTCCCAGGAGGCTTCAGGGAGGCCTACTAGGCCCCTTTCCGTTTCCCAGGAGGCTTCAGGGAGGCCTACTAGGCCCCTTTCCGTTTCCCAGGAGGCTTCAGGGAGGCCTACTAGGCCTGTTTTCGCTCCCAGGAGGCTTCAGGGAGGCCTACTTGGCTTGTTTTCACTCCCAGGAGGCTTCCAGGAGGCCTACTAGGCCCCTCTTCATTTCCCAAGAGACTTTAGGGAGGCCTACTAGGCCCATTTTTGTTTCCCAGGAGGCTTCAGGGAGGCCTACTAGGCCCGTTTTCACTCTCAGGAGGCTTCAGGGAGGCCTACTATACCTGTTTTCATTTCCCAGGAGGCTTCAGGGAGGCCTAATAGGCCCATTTTCGTTTCCCAGGAGGCTTCAGGGAGGCCTACTAGGCCCGTTTTCACTCCCAGGAGGCTTCCGGGAGGCCTACTAGGCCCGTTTTTGCTCCCAGGAGGCTTCAGGACGGCTCTGCAGGCCTGTTTTTGCTTTCCAGAAACCTTCAGGGAGGCCTACTAGGCCCGTTTTCACTCCCAGGAGGCTTCAGGGAGGCCTACTAGGCCCCTTTCCGTTTCCCAGGAGGCTTCAGGGAGGCCTACTAGGCCCCTTTCCGTTTCCCAGGAGGCTTCAGGGAGGCCTACTAGGCCTGTTTTCGCTCCCAGGAGGCTTCAGGGAGGCCTACTTGGCTTGTTTTCACTCCCAGGAGGCTTCCAGGAGGCCTACTAGGCCCCTCTTCATTTCCCAAGAGACTTTAGGGAGGCCTACTAGGTCCATTTTTGTTTCCTAGGAGGCTTCAGGGAGGCCTACTAGGCCCGTTTTCACTCTCAGGAGGCTTCAGGGAGGCCTACTATACCTGTTTTCATTTCCCAGGAGGCTTCAGGGAGGCCTAATAGGCCCATTTTCGTTTCCCAGGAGGCTTCAGGGAGGCCTACTAGGCCCGTTTTCACTCCCAGGAGGCTTCCGGGAGGCCTACTAGGCCCCTTTTCATTTCTCAGGAGGCTTCAGGGAGGCCTACTAGGCCCAAAACGGGGCGCGGGTGTGTGTGTGACACATTCGTCCCACAGCCTGTTTTTGCTCCCAGGGGGGTGCAGGAGGCCAAGTGCTGCCTGTCACACCCCCTGGCCCCGCCCACTGTGGCCACGCCCACCCAGCCGGTCATTAGGTCAAAGAACCGGTTGCTAAATTATTTGAATCCCACCACCGCCTCCCATGGTTTTGTGCACTCATATCCTATCAGGACTGAACAGCAGGTATTTATTACAGCTAAAATTACAACATAGAAATCGATTCGTTGGTTTTTCTTGCCGAAGCGTAAGACTTTTTTACCTTTCTCTACATTGAATTTCATTTTGGTTTATGGCTTATTATGGTTTAGATGTCCTACCCCCCACTTGCCAAAGACGAAGAAGAGGCAACGCTTCACCAAGTCAATATTTGTTGAAAATGCAGTTAGGTCAAACTCTTTTTCTTCACCTCCTTTTCTGGGTGGCATTAAAATAGTCGATGGCCTCACTTACTTCGAGAAAGGGTCGTGAGATGTGCCAGAAGGAGCCTCAAACTTTGACATTCAAAATCTAGCTTTTCCTAGATAGAAAACATATACCGTACCTCCAAGTATTCCTTTCTTAGCATGTGCTGTTGACTCTAATCTCAGATATGGAGATTTTGGATTAGAATAGAATAGAATAGAATAGAATAGAATAGAATAGAATAGAATAGAATAGAATAGAATAGAATAGAATAGAATAGAATAGCAGAGTCGGAAGGGACCTTGGAGGTCTTCTACTCCAACCTCCTGCTTAGGCAGGAAAGCCTACTCCACTTCAGACAAATGGTTATCCAACATCTTCTTAAAAACTTCCAGTGTTGGAGCATTCACAACTTCTGGAGGCAAATTGTTCCACTGATTCATTGTTCTAACTGTCAGGAAATTCCTCCTTAGTTCTAAGTTGCTTCTCTCCTTGGTTAGTTTACATCTGTTGCTTCTTGTCCTGCCCTCAGGTGCTTTGGAGAATAGCTTGACTCCCTCTTCTTTGTAGCAGCCCCTGAGATATTGGAACACTGCTACCATGTCTCCCCTAGTCCTTCTTTTCATTAAACTAGACATACCCAGTTCCTGCAACCGTTCTTCATATGTTTTAGCCTCGAGTCCTCTAATCATCTTCGTTGCTCTTCCCTGCACTCTTTCTAGAGTCTCAGCGTCTTTTTATATTGTGACGACCAAAACTGAATGCAATATTCCAAGTGTGGCCTTTCCAAGGCATTATAAAGTGGTATTAACACTTCACGAGCTCTTGATTCTATCCCTCTGTTGATGCAGCCTTGAACTGTGTTGGCTTTTTTGGCAGTTGCTGCACATTGCTGGCTCATATCTAAATGGTTGTCCACTAGGACTCCAAGATCCCTCTCACAGTTACTACTATTGAACAAGGTGCCACATATACTGTACCTGTGATTGTTTTCCATGTGGGTTTAAGATACATAATTTTCAGCCCAGCAGCTTTTCTTTGTGTTTGAACTGTTTAGGCGGGATCTCAAGTCCATGTCGTAAAAGTTTATGTTTTCATTTGTTCAATTGTCAAATGCTATGTCTTTCCTTTTAAAGTCTGTAAAACACTTGCCATGTTCATATTTACTGAGCCTTTAGATTTTGTTTTCTTATTTTTTTTCTAATAGTGTTACTTTGAAGATCATTGAATATACCTGAGCCACCAATCTTTTAAAAAAAAAAATTACACCAAACTTCTAGTTACACTAATAAGAGATGGCGAAGGCCAGAAGTCAGAATTGGATGGGAGGGCATTAATTAAATGGAGAACACATGTAGATATAAACAAAAATAACATTTTCCCCCATCGATTCTAACAACAATATAGGTAATTGTAATAATTGTTTTCTTCCCATCTCCAATAGGATCCCGAACAACTAGAATTCTGTTGGAATTTACCCTTTAAAAGAGATTGGCCTTTAACGTTGTATTTCAAGTCGATCTGAACATATCTTTGAGGGCTTTTAGGGACGATGCCAAGCAAGATCAGCTGTCTTTTCTACAGGCCATAATGGAGACAAACCTCCCATGGTTTTGTGCACCCATATCCTATCAGGACTGGATAGCAGATATTTGTTACAGTTAAAATAGAAATGTCCCACTGGGACATCAGACAAAACATTCGTATTTAGAAGAAGAAAATGTTTTTTCGACTCATTGCGCCTGGACTTCATGCTCTGGCTACGTGGACATTTCCTGTTTCCAGTTAAGAAGATGTCCTATGAACCAGAGGGATCTCCTGGTTCTGGTTTTGTTTCTGCTTCAGCAGCTGGAGGCATAGTTGACAAGTCTGAAAAAGTCCCATTGTTCCAGGAGTGAAATCCAGCAGGTTCTGACAGGTGTGAAGAGGGAATGGGGATTTTGCAGCATCTTTCCCCTGCCACGCCCACCAAGCCACGCCCACAGTAGTAAAAAATTTGGATTTCACCACTGCATTGTGCTGAATGTTGAGGTGCACAGCGCTGCCCCCCCTGATAAGAGTGGAAAAGATCCTGGGTGGATTTGGGAATTTGTGGCATAGCAGAGAATCATTTCTCAAGACATGAGAACGATCCTGCTTGAAACTCGGGAGTCACTGCACTGAATTAAACCAGGAACGTTCAATAAAGACACTTTTCTTCCTTGAAAGACATAAAACATTTATTTTGCCTTCATCAAGAGACAGAATTGGGCCGGGGGAGGGGGGCATAGAATAATAAATGTCATAAATACATCTTCAATAGGTAAATAATCCAAATAAATAAATAGAAACATTCCCATTGTTTGATACTTTTTCCATGATGTTCTTCTGAACAACTCCCATCAAAGCGCCCACATTTTTTTTAGGGTACATACATCTCAGTTGGGACCTTAAATAAGACATTACAGTGTTCCATGTTCAGCACTGAGTCCTCTAATCTGAATGGATTTGAGGGCAGAGGTGTTACAGTCATTTCCCCCCCCCCCTCAAAGCTGTTTTTTAAAAGAATAATTTTTGCCTGGCCCATGAGATTTGAGCAGTTCATTTTTCAATTTGCTGCCTGACATGGTGCTATCATCACACGATTCCACTAACCACAGTTTAACCTTTGGGAAGACACCCTCGGATAAAGAATTCCCATCGCTCTGTCCCATCCTGAAAACAGGTTCCCTTTAGGGCTCGGCGGCTGAGATTGGAATTAGAACTTCCCTTGCTAAGCGAGTCGGTTGTTAAGTGAGTCACACTGGATTTTAAGTCACTGTAAAGTGATTCGTGAGGTTGTTAGGTAAATCTGGCTTCCTCCATTGGCTTTGCTTGAGGTGGATTTGAACCCCAGCCTGGAAGGATGGCTGCCCACTAATGCTTTTAACAGCCCACAAAGTTGCTTTATGGAGCATCTCAAGTCCATTCTCTAGGAAGGGAGCATTGCCTGCCCATTCCTCTCCATCTGGTTGTAGATAACCCATGCCAAGATTTGGCGTTTCCTGCAGAAAACCTATCTTTGGCCAACAGGTTGATGGGATGGGTCAGCATCCTGAATCCAGCTAAGGTTAGTCATGAAGGAGTCCTGCTGAGATCTAATAAGATCATCCTAACTGAATCGGACAACGTCTACTCGTTTTGGGATATTGTGAGGAATTAGGACCTGTCAGGCGCTGTTTTGGTTTTGCTCCTCCACAACAGTCTCAGTTTCTCATGTGGCCCCTTGAGAAAATTAATTTCCCATCCCTTCAATAGATGGTGTTTTTTCTCTTTCTACCACTGCTGATCCAAAGATTTTGCTTCTTTAAAGGTTCTGGGCATTCATTTTTGACTTAGAGTCAAAGCAAGTCAAAGATTCAACCGATAACATGTGGGCCACTGCACCATCTCTGCCAGTCAGCTGTGGGTGGACTGTGGCATGACAAGAACTCTATATACTGTACAGCATTATAGGGGTGAAGCTTAAACACTGAAATGTAAATAGAGCAAAAGATATAAAACTCGCCTCATAATCCACATTCCAGGTTCGTCATTCAGACTGGAAAGGACCAGGGCTAGAACTGGGAAGATGCATAAATGTAGTCCTTGAGTTACGACCACAGTTGAGCCAAAAATTTATATTGCTAAGGGAAACATTTGTTAAACCAGCTTTGCCCCATTTTAACTCCTTTTCTGCCAGAGTTGTTAAGTGAATCACTGCAGCTGTTAAGTTAGTAACACAGGTCATTAAGTGAACCTGGCTTCCCCCTTGACTTTGCTTGTCAGAAGGTCGCAAAAGGTGATTGCAAGACCCTGGGATATGGCAACCGTCATAAAGACGTGTCAGTGGCCAAGCATCTGAATTTTGATCAGGGGCGCTGGTGAACTGTTGTAACTCAAGGACTACCTGTACACAGCTGTGACCCCATTATTCTGAACAATTCATATGAAAAGAAAAAAGGAATTTAGCTTTCTTTGACGGTTCAGGAGAGAAGTCCGGTTCTCGTCTCAGGTTCTTCAGCTCAGCGTGGTGTCTAGAATTTGTCCATGGGGACTTCATTATTTCTAATTAAAAACTGAGAAAAAGATGGCAATTTGCTCCAATCGGTAGCCATTGGTCCCTTAACCTTTCCTAGGCTGACAAGGAAATTGTGCTTTTCGGACTCGAAACTGATTGAGAAGTTTTCGAGCACATGTAATTTAAAAACGCAATCGTTGTTGTTGAAGGAAGCCTAAAGGAGACACAAACACAAAGTAAAGGCAACCAAAAGACAAACCCAAAGTCAAGGCAGAGATGAAAATCAGCCGCATATTTCGCAAATCCTTGTTCTTTCTCCTTGTTTAAGATATTTGATTTCACCCTTCTTACATCTCAAAAGAGTTTGGTTTTCAAAGGATGCAACAGTCATATTTGGCATACTGAACAAGTATTTAAACAGCCTTCCAGTTTGAGGGAAGCTGACAGATGTCTACAATCCTGGAGAGTTGGTGACTTGTTTTCTGAGGTTTTCGCAGGTGTTTGTATGTAGGTCTTTGGTTATTCAGGTTTTCTCCCGCGTAAAATTGGAAGTGCTTTGGCGACGTTTCGACGAAGTCTCATTTGTCAACTTCAGGCTGGTGTTTTTGGCTTCGTGCTTCTAGGAGCAATGTGTGATCGCAGCTGTTTCTTCCTTTTAACTTCTTTTTCACACCCCCACTGGCAGTTAAAAGGAAGAAACAGCTGCGATCACACATTGCTCCTAGAAGCACGAAGCCGAAAACACCAGCCTGAAGATGGCGAATGAGACTTCGTCGAAACGTCGCCAAGACACTTCCAATTTTACGCGGGAGAAAACCCGAATAACCAAAGACCGACCGACCTACCTACCTACCTACCTACCTACCTACCTACCTACCTACCTACCTACCTACCTACATACATACATATATATATATATATATATATATATATGTATATATGTATATATGTGTATATGTGTATATATATATATATATATATATATATATATATATATATATATATATATATATATATATATTTACAGAAGATTAACAGTAACAGAGTTGAAAGGGACTTTGGAGGTCATCTAGTGTAACACCCTGCTCGAAAACACCAGCCTGAAGCCGAAAACACCAGCCTGAAGATGGCGAATGAGACTTCGTCGAAACGTCGCCAAGACACTTCCAATTTTACGCGGGAGAAAACCCGAATAACCAAAGACCGACCGACCGACCTACCTACCGACCTACCTACCTACCTACCTACCTACATATATATACATATACATATACATATACATATACATATATATATATATGTGTGTGTGTGTGTGTGTGTGTGTGTGTGTGTGTGTGTGTGTGTGTGTGTATATATTTACAGAAGATTAACAGTAACAGAGTTGAAAGGGACTTTGGAGGTCATCTAGTGTAACACCCTGCTCATGCAGGAGACCTGTACTAGGGATTTGAACTGCCGAACTGCCGACCTTTCTGATCGACAAGCTCAGCGTCTTAGCCACTTGAGCCTCAAGGACATAAAGAATACCCAGTTTACTTATCTAATCACATAAATGTTGCACGCAGGAACAAAGGGATGAGAGGCCCGTGTTAGGACCAAAACTGGTTTTAAGTAGAATTTGCTAGCATGGTGATTGACTTAGTGGCAACCCCCAGAAATTCATAGTTATTAGGGATAAATTGTAAATAAGGGGCAGGGAAGAAGGTATTCATTTCAGGGGCCTTGGATAGATTGCGTACTTAGCCATTGAGGAAATGGTGGAAGGTGAACTGTGACAGCGATAGGGAATATAAAGAAAGTATATGTCCTAATGTCCCTTTTTATTCGCATCCATTTCATGTATTCATAATCATGTTTATACTTTTATCTGTTACCTTATATATGCTTGACAAAATCAATAAATAAAATATTGATGATTTAAGGCAGCAGTGTCAAACTCGATTTCATTGAAGGCTGCATCAGGGTTTGATCTCGAGGGTCGGGGTGGGTGTGGCCAGCTCAACATCACTCGTGTCAGGGGTGCCTGTGGTGGCCCAAGTGCTCTGCCAGCAACAATGGGCTTCCAAGCTCTGTTTTCGGCTGCGACGGCGTCCTGCAACCCTCTGCCAGTGAAAATGGAGCTTGGGAGGGCCACACGCAGCCCTTGCGAGCTCCGTTTTCACTGGCAGAGGCACCGCAGGCCAGTCCTTTGCTATTTCCTGGGCAGCCCCACGGGCCAGATCTAAGCACCCTCCGGGCTGGATCCTGCCCCCATGCCTCGAGTTTGACACTCCTGATTTAAGGTGTGTTCGCTGGTACCTGCATGTACATGGTAGTCCCGCTCTACAAAGTAGTAAACTAAAATTACCGTTGTTTCCTTTTAAACATTTTGGCTTATAATCATTTCAAAATTAGACAACGAATCCCACACTGTCAATGGCCCAGTGGATCAGGCTCAAAATGGAGAGAACTACATGTCTCTCCAATGTAGAAAAGCAGGCAGAGGGTTGGGGAGGGTTAGAATTTAGCGCATCATCCACTTAAGAGTCATTAAAAGATTGAGTTCTTAGCTAATGAGGAAATGGTGGCAGGTAAACTACGATGGCGATAAGGAATATAAAAAAAGTATATTGATGATTTAAGATGTGTCTGCTATACCTGTGTGTATGTGGTACACCTGCTCTGCAAAGTAGTAAACTAAAATTATCATTGTTTTCTTTTATCGTTTTGGCTTTTAATGATTTCAAAATTAGACAACGAATCCCACACTCAGTGGCCTAGCGGATCAGGCTCAAAATGGAGAGAACTACATGTCCTCCAATGTAGTAGAGCAGGCAGAGGGTTGGGGAGAGTTAAAATTTAGCACATCATCCACTTAAGAGTCATTACATTTCCACAAAGGGATTTAATGCCAACCCCTCTTGAATTCCATTGACTCTTTTCTGGGGCCAATTTAGTATTGACCGGTAGTGGACTAAGCTCTTGTGTATCAATAACCACGAACAATAAACCTTCTAAACTGCAACTTAACCTATGGTCCTGACGTCCAAGTTCTCCGTAGAAGAATTACAACGTGTTGTAGATTCCCTAGGAGGAAGGTGTGAGCACCAATTCACATCATGTTATGTCACCGTATCTCCAGACAAAGGATCAATCATGCCCCAGTCACAAATTGAAAGGACTCGAGCATAATATTATTGTCTTCTTCCATCTGCTAGACGAGGGGTGTCAAACTCAATTTCATTGAGGGCCGCATCAGGGTTGTGTTTGACCTCGGGAGTGGCAGAGTGGGCATGGCCATGGTGGGCATGGCCACCTCGATGTCACTTATGTCTGGGGCGCCTGCAGAGGCCTGAGCACTCTGCCAGAGAAAACGGGCACCCAAGCTCTGTTTTTGGCCGCGATGGCCTCCTGCAACCCCCTGCCAGCGAAAACGGAGCTCGGAAGGACCGGTGTGCGGCTCTCCCAAGCTCTGTTTTCCCTGGCAGAGGCACTGCGGACTGGTCCTTTACTATTTCCAGGACGGCCCCACAAACCAGATCTAAGCACCCTGCAGGCTGGATCCGTCCCCGGGCCTTCAGTTTGACACCCCTGTGTTAGACCAAGAAACCTACTTGAACTCTCATAGCACAAGTTTTTAATGGTTTGGCTGCACTAGGATAGGAGTCAAATAATCCAAAATGAATATTAGGACTCACTGTTGCGAAAAGCTCTCCGTTGCTGTGCATACAAAGGTAGAGTCCAGTCTTCGCTCCAATGAACTTTATACAGCCTAAAGTTACATTTTTGATTACCACAGCAGCTGGAAGCAAATGGGTTAAATATTAGGAAAGTTCTTCATATGGGAGGTTTCCGAAAGATGCCCTAATTAATTCATGAGCCATGAGCCGAACTTCAAAAGAAATAAAGTCATTTATTAGGAGCACCATTTCGGCAATATTCGGATGCAATTAGAACTAATCCCATGTAGATTTACGTTCCCCTATGACCCTGTCTCTCCCCTCCTCTCTGGCCATGTAATAAATCACATTCTCCAATTAACCACTTTGGCTGGCTGTGAAATCCAACACCCTCCTCCTGATTGCGGTCAGGAAGAATGTATGGAATGCACTTCAGTTAGGGAAATCAATCAGCTCCATCAATTCTCCCTCCCTCCTGCTCATGGCAACTTGAAAGCTTTGCAAGTTGACATCATACATAGCTTAAGCCAGAAATAGCGACCTCCAATGGCAGCTTCAAATATCAGAGTATTATTATCTGATGCCTTCCCAGTCTCCCCAAATTGTGGCCAATCGTGGCAATACATTTGCCCACAGACTCAGTCAAAAAGGAAAACACTCTTTTTAATGACTCTGTAAATCCCTTAATTCAGGGAAGACTTGGAGCGACTGGATAATTTGAGTATTTACTGGCTGGATGCCCTTCCTAGCGCCAGCCTGGAGGTCACAACAGATATCTTTTCTTTGCACCCTAGGAGAGAAATATCTGCCGCTATCTAGGATCGAACTCTTAACTTTCCAAATTGGAGACAAGCATTTTCACTACTCAGCCACCATCAATCAAAAGGGAAAACAATCTTCCTAATTGTAAGAAAGAGATGTAGCACTTCCTTTTTTTAAATTGGATTTTAGAAGCAATATTATTGTGTATGTAATTTATTTTACAAAAATCTGATATACAACAAGGTCCAGATGAAGGTAAAGATAAAGGCTTCCCTTGTCCAGTCATTTCCAACTCGAGTGGACAGTGCTCACATCTATTTCTTAGCTGATAGTTTCTTAGTTGATTGTCTGAAGAAATGTCTACCGAAATACACCAAAGTGGTAACTGTTTATCTACTCACATACGCATGATTTCGAACCGCTAGGTGGGCAGGAGCTTGGGCAAGTGTCCAGATAAGATAGAATAATAAAACTGCAACACTAGATAAACTGTAGCACAATACAGGAAGACCCAAAACAAGAGAATGAAGAAAGACATGGAACCCATATTCCGGCAAAAGCCATGGGGAACAAGGCAAATCTCCATGGGGAGGGGTGTCTCCCCTAGACCTCCAGAACCAGGAAGGTCCCACTTTGGAAATCCAAGGAGAAAAGCCAAGATACCTTTGGCAAGAGAGAAGCCACCAAGGTTCCTAACGATACTTTCAATGAAAGCATCTTCAGTCAATCTTATCCACAATGAAAATGAATACAATCTAAATTAGAGATTTTCTTAGGGTGACGTTTCTCTCTAAAGACTATTTTATTATAACAGAACAATGGGGGATTTTGAACTCATAAAAGGAGAGGCCCATCTTGCAAATGTAAAGATAATGGAATAGACATTTTAATTTTGAGCTCTTTGATACTAGGCAATCTCAGAGACATTTCCTTATAAGATTCTTCAATGTCTTCCAGAAAAGCAGAGCTTCTAATCTATTTGAAAACTTCTTAAAAATTCAGGAAGATATCCAGAGATGTCTTAATCAAGGCATCTGGCTTGAAAGTAGCCCATGTTAAAGTGTACGGTACACTCAGGAGATGATTATAGGAAATGTTTTGTGCATTGTACGTTATGTCAGAAGGTGCTTTATAATAATTTTATGTCATCAGATGTTTCATAAGTTTTGCAAAATTTTAATTCCATGAGAGTAAAGGTTATGGGTTTTGGATGCATTCAGTAAGTTACTATTTGAAGCATACTATTTGAGCTTCGGTGGCACAGTGGTTAGAGTGCAGTACTGCAAGCTACTTCTGCTGACTGCAATTTGGCCATTCAAATCTCACCAGACTCAAGGTTGACTCAGCCTTCCATCCTTCTGAAGTGGGTAAAATGAGGACCCAAATTGTTGAGGGCAAGATGCTGACTCTATAAACCGCTTAGAGAGGGCTGCAAAGCACTGTGAAGCAGTATATAACTCTATTGCTATCTGGGTTCAAAACATTTTGCCCTACTATCAGTGGTGGGTTGCTCCCGGTTTGCACCGGTTCAGGAGAACTGGTAGTAAAAAATCTGTCCTCACTCACAGAACTGGTAATAATGGCTGGCTGGCCACGCCCCCAAACAGGTCCCCCGGTCACCGCTCGCTTGCCCCAGCTGCCATGTTCGTTGCCGCCATTTTATTCGCACACGCGCATCCCGTTGCCCTGTAAGTCCAATGGGATGCGCATGGGTGAAACGGTGGCGACGGAAGCAGCTTTTTCCGCCAGTACTTTTTGGTGGCTTGAGGAGAAAGCAGCTGGCAAAGAAGCCTTTTGGGGGGCTTCCTGGCCAGCCACTTTCCAGCAGCAGTGGCTGGCTGGGGTCCGCAGAAAACTCGGGTCAGCTTGCCTTTCCAACTCTGGACCACCCGTCGTGGAAGGTAAGCAGCCGAACAAAGAGGTGGTGGTGGGGAGGAAGGCAGGCAAGCGGGCCTGGCCACGGGGACTGCCAGGAAGGCAGGCAAGCATGTCGGGGCCACCCGGCTAGCTAGGTCCCTTCCCTTTGGCCCTGCCATGCTTGCCTGCCTTCCAGCCCGACCAGTGCAGTCCTTTGGGGAGACGGAGTGCTGCACTGGAGCTGAGAGGGGCATGGCAGCAGTGGTGCTGTGGGAGGGCAGGTGGATGTCCCAGGTCTGCTGCACATGTGCACCGTATGTGAAGGGAGGCAGATACCCCCCGTGAGGAAAAGAGGCAGCGGCAGAGCCCTGGCTGTCACCCGGGACAGGACCGTGGACACACACACACAAACGCCCCTGTCGCTTCCACTGCTGCTTCTTTTGCTGTCAGCTTCTCGCCACACTTAAAGTCGATCGTGAAGAGCTGAAAGATGTTTCCTTAGATCTCTGCCAAACTCATTGTTGGAATGTCAGTGATCTAAGAAAACATCTTCCAGCTCTTCAGGATCAACTTTTAAGAGTGGCGAAAAGCCAACAGCAAAAGAAGCAGCAGCGGAGGTGACAGGGGTGTGTTTGTCTCTCTGTGGTCCTCTCCCGGGTGACAGCCAGGGCTTCGCTGCCACCTCTTTATCTCAGAGGGGTTGTGTCTGCCTCCAAGTCTTTGTGGAGGGACACACCCACACATGCCCATCGCCTCCGCTGCCGCTTTTTTTGATCGTGAAGAGCTGGAAGACGTTTCCTTAGATCTCCGCCAAACTCATTGTTGGAGCGAAATGTGGCAGCCATGAGCTGCACTTTCCTCCAAGTCTCATCTGAAAAGCTCTGTGCAGAGAGAAGCACCTGTTTCCCTCTGCTGCCCACAGCGCTTAGAGGAAAGCACGGCTCATGGCTCACTAAATTTCACTGTGCTGCGCCAAACGCTTTCCCATAAAGACCAATGAAGGAGAGAAACAGCCGCTGACCTGGAGAACATGTGGACTGGAGCAACTCTGTGTGCTCTCCACTGGCTGTTTCTCCCCCTTTTCGGCCAGGAAAGGCAATAGAGAGAAAGCCAAGATGACCACTGCCACCCCACCACGTCCCGACCTGCATTTGGGGCCGGTGTCAAAAAGTGTTAAAAAGTCCCCAGAATTTTTGCCGCCGTTTTGGTGGGCTTGGCTTGGGGGGGGGTTCATGTGACTGAGTACGTGAGTGATGTCAAGTTGGCCACGCCTACTCAGATATGCCCCCCCCACCTAGCCACACCCACAAAACCGGTAGTAAAAATTTTTAGAACCCACCACTACCTACGATGCACAGTTTGGCTCAGTTAAAAATCACAGCAGGAGAGTTTTAGTAATATAAAGCTGTATATAAGTCTAAGTGCTATTGCTATTGCTAAATAGATTGAGATTTCTGCTTATTATTAATGATCTATCAGTATTTAAAAAGAAATTGCGTAAAGAGGACTTTAATTTATCTACTTTTGTTCCTTGTCTAAAGAGTTTGGGTAGATGGCATACAGTAATATTGAGCTAGATGAGATGGATATTTCCTAGTAGATCCCGAGAGATCTCCTCTTAAGATTTCTTCCCTGGATTAAGCAATCCCTTACTGTGTAGTTGGATTGCTGTAATTGTTACCAGTTTGGTCTAGGAGTGGCTCAGGCACCAGGTTAGAAAATGGGAAACTGTGCATTCAAATTTTAGCTTAGACATGAAAGCCGGTGGGGTGACTTTCGGGCCAGCTCAACCCACCTCACAGGGTTGTTGTGGGAAAAGTCAGAGGAAATACTAATATCTAATAGATGCATAGCAGACTTAATGGTATTATCCAACTTGTAGCAGTTTCACAATTTACACAGAGGTAAGAGGCTCTCCCCAGAGTAGCAGGTGGACCCTAAGCCTCAACCCCTTCACCACTCCAGAACTGGAGAGCTGTCTCCTGGATTTTAGGGCAGCACCTTCAAGCTACACCAGACTGGCTCTCCATCCTTCAGGCAGGTAATCGACTTGCTTTAGAGGACCCTCCAAAGACCTCTCTCCTCCAACTCTTTAAAAGCCCTCTACGGCTATGTCCGTGGGTTCATCCTTGCCCACGCACACACCTCCCCCAGTAAATCTGCCCAAAGATTCTGCACTGGTTCCCACCTGAGTGGAGACAGCTACGACTTCCCTACAATAAGCACGTTGGTCCTTGCTAACCTAACACTAAGGAGAAAAATTTCCTGAGTGTTAGAGCAACTAATCCGTGGGACGACTTGCCTCCAGGAGTTATGGGATGGCTCCAACCCTAGAGGCTTTTAAGAAGAGATTGGACAATCATTTGTCTGAAATGGTATAAAGTTTCCTGCCTGAGCAGGGGGTTGGATTAGAAGACCTCCAAGGTCCCTTCCAACTCTGTTATTGAATTCCTAGCACTCTGGAGTCTCCGAGGATGATCCTGGACATGTCCCTTGCTTCCATCCCCCCTCCCACAGCAGCCAACTCTGCAGCTCCGCCGGGAACTTACTGTTCACATTCTGGTACTGTGTGCCGTCCACGGTACCATCAGCATGGATCTGCAGGTGGAAGCCTACGCGGGGATCGGAGGTGAAGAGGTGCCTCAATTCGCTGGGGTTGCTCCACACCTGGCCAGCGATCGCAGGTCCCCAGCCGCAGGCGGCCAGAGGCAGGAGAAGTCTGAGGGCACAGAGAAATGTTGGAGCCAGGACGTGGCGCATGGTGCTCGCTTGACTTGAAAGATGCAGGAGCCGAAAGTCAATCTTAGTTCTCCTTTGCTGACCACTCGCCGATGCTAGGTGCATGGGCCATTTGGCCTCGGGTTTTATGCAGGAGGGCTGGGGGGAAGGATGGGTTGAAGGGGTGGGCGGGAGAAAGGAAGAAACACCCATTTCCAAAACCATCAAATCATGAAGGGACCAGTGATGGTTCTTCCACCAATGCTCTGCAGTTGCTACTGAGAATTAAAACAATTGTGAACTTCTTGGTCACCTTGTGTTTGGCCAGTAAAACTATTTGTTCTGATGCGAATCATTGATGCATCCTGATTCTTGTGGGCATGAGATTTGTACCGCCATAATTTTGTGATGGGACCTAGTCCGTTATTCCTGGAGGTTGTCCCAAAGGTGATTTTTCAAGAGGCAACTGGACTTCCTTGTTTTGCTTGACTCCTGAAAAAGCACCTTTGGGACAACCGTGACTTGGATGACTGAGAATCTTTACAGACATTCACGGAGGTAAGAGAACATGTTTCTCTGTAAAACAGAGACCAAACACACGAGACTTTTTGTTGCCTACGAACACTTTTTGGATATTAGTTTACGGCTATTATGGTTGAGATGCGGTATCACCGACATGTCAAAGACCAACAAGATGTAACACTTCACCAACTGGACATCTGTAGAAAGTGCAATTAGATCAATCAAGCTCTTTTTCTCCACCAGTGTCAGGGGCCTCCTGATTTGGAGGAAGGGTCCCGAGATGTGCCAGAAGGAGCCTCAAACTTTGACATTCAAAATCTAGCTTTTCCTAGATAGAAAATATTTACCTCCAAATATCCTTGCTTTGCATGAGCTGTTGACTCTCATTTCAGATGTGGAGATCTTGGGCTTATTTCTGATTCTGAACAGATAGAATTTGGTTTACATTTTACCCTTTAAAATGGATTTTCCTTGAACATGAATTTTAAATCGATCTGATCCATCTTAGATGGCTTTGATGGAGGATGCCAAGCAAGATCAGCTGTCTCTTCTACAGACCATAATGGAGACAAACCTCCCATGGTTTTGTGCACCCATATCCTATCAGGACTGGACAGCAGATATTTGTTATAGTTAAAATAGAAATGGATTCATAGGGCTGGAAGGGAACTCAGAAGTCTTCTAGTCCAACCCCATGGTCAAGGCAGGAGCCTTATTCATCCCAGGCAATTGGTTGTCCAGTCTATTTTTTAAAACATCCATTGATGGAGCACCCACAAACCCAATAGGCAAGCCACACCACTGATTAATTGTTCTCACTTGTCAAAAAAATTATCGTTATTCTAGTTTGTATCTCGCCTTAATTCTTGGCTGCCCTTTGGTGCCCTAGAGGATAAGTCAATCCCCTCTTCTCTGTGACAGCTCCTCAAATATTGGAAGTCAACAATCATGTCACCCCTAATCCTTCTCATTGATAGGGCAGATGGTTGATTGGTTGGTTTGCTTCCTTCCTTCCCTGGGAGAATTAGACTAACCGCACCATGAAGCCAACAGATGAAGGCCCCTCTGGTTGGACAGCACAGGGGAGACCCCTGACTTCCTCCATATTTCTATTGACACAGTTCTTCGTGATAAAACTTGCAAGCCGCAATGATCCCACTGGGACATCAGACAAAACATTCGTATTTAGAAGAAGAAAACATTTTTTCAGACTCATTGTGCCTAGACTTCACGCTCTGGCTACGTGGACATTTCCTGTTTCCAGTTAAGAAGATGTCCTATGAACCAGAGGGATCTCCTGGTTCTGGTTCTGTTTCTGCTTCAGCGGCTGGAGGCATAGTTGACAAGTCTGAAAAAGTCCCGTTGTGCTGAATATTGAGGTGCACAGCTCTGCCTCCTTCACAAGGGTGGAAAAGATCTTGGGAATTTGTGACATAGCGGAGAATCATTTCTCAAGACATGAGAATGATCCTGCTTGGAATTCGGAAGTCACTGCACTGAATTAAACCAGGAACGTTTAATAACATCACTTTTCTTCCTTGAAAGACATGAAACATTTATTTTGTCTTCATCGAGAGACAGAATTGGAGTGGGGAGAGAATTTATTTTATTTTGCTATTTATTTATTTATTTTGTTGAGTACATATTAGATAATATATATAATTATAAGCATGAATTGAATACATAAAATAAGTACAATTAAAGGGAACATTAGGACAGGGACGGTAGGCATGCTGGTGATCTTATGCACGCCCCTTACAGACCTCTTAGGAATCAGATTTGGTCAACAGTAGCCAGTCTAAGGTTAAAATTTGGGGGGTTTGGGGATGAGACCACAGAATCTGGTAGTGCATTCCAGGCATTAACAACTATGTTACTGAAATCATATTTTCTGCAATCGAGTTTGGAGCGGTTCACTTTAAGTTTGTATCTATTGTGTGCTCGTGTATTGTTGTGGTTGAAGCTGAAGTAGTCATTGACAGGTAGGGCATTGTAGCAGATGATTTTATGAGCCTTGCTTAGGTCATACTGAAGGCGACATAGTTCTAAATTTTCTAAACCCAGAATTTCAAGTCTGGTGGAATAGGGTATTTTGTTACGAGCAGAGGAGGACTCTTCTTGTGAAATATTTCTGGATGCGCTCAATTGTATTGATGTCTGATATGCAGTGCGGGTTCCAGACAGATGAGCTGTGTTCGAGAATTGGTCTAGCAAATGTTTTGTATGCTCTGGTTAGTAGTGTAATATTACCAGAGAAGAAGCTACGCAAGATTAGGTTTACAACCATTAATGCCTTTTTGGTGATGTTGTTACAGTGGGCTTTGGCACTTACTGTAGATCATTTGATATGAGTATCCAAGGTCCTTGACAGAGTGAGGGTCATCTACAAGATCATGTCCACTTAGCTTGTATTTAGTGTTCTGATTCTTTTTGCCAATGTGTAAGACAAAGCATTTGTTGGTTGAGATTTGGAGTTGCCAATTTTTTGACCATTCTGACACAACGTCAAGGTCTTTTTGAAGGGTAGCGGCATTGTTGGTAGTGTTAAATAGTTTAACATCATCGGCGAAGAGAACACAGTTACTTATGATCACAAAGGTCATTTATGTATAGTATGAAGAGTGTTGGTCCTAGAACTCTGCCTTGGGGGACACCGCTATTAACAGGTGCAGGATTTGATAGGGCGCTCCCTATTTTGACCACTTGTTGTCTGTTTGACAGAAACGCAGTTATCCAATTATGGAGGGGTCTGGAGATGCTGTAGGATTTTAGTTTTAGAAGTAGTTTGTTATGTACCACTGAATCAAAGGCTTTACAGAAGTCTATGTAAATTGCATCTATTGCTTTGCCCTGATCAAGATTTGTAGTCCAGATTATTATTAATGGAAGTTTGACAACAGAGTTTAAAATTGAAAAAGGAACAAGACAGGGATGCCCGTTGTCCCCACTTTTATTTATTTTAACACTAGAAGTCTTGTTAAATACAATACGGGACTCTAATATCTTGAAAGGTATAAAGATTAGGCAAGAGGATTACAGAATAAAGGCATTTGCAGATGATCTGGTTGTTACCCTATCACAACCAATGGAATCAATAATCTTGATGAAGGACATTATACAAGATTATGGTAAAGTTTCAGGTTTCAGATTGAATCCAAAAAAGACTAAAATGATAGTTAAAAACATGACACAAGATCGCAAACATGAGCTTGAAAGGAGGGCAGGTTTTGGATTGTACCTAAGGTAAAATATCTAGGAGTTCAGGTTGCAGAATCAAACATGAAATTGTTTCAAAATAATTATGAGGTGTTGTGGCGAGAGGTGCAGAAAGATATGGAGACTTGGAAAAAACTGCAGCTGTCTCTACTTGGAAGAATAGCAGCAGTTAAGATGAATATTTTGCCAAGATTTCTTTTTTTGTTTCAAATGATTCCGGTGCTTAAAAGTGATAAACAATTGAAAGTTTGGCAATTTGGAGTGAATAAGTTCGTCTGGAACGAGAAGAAGCCGAGAGTGAAATTGAAAATTATGCAAGATGTTCCAGAAAGAGGAGGTCTTAAACTTCCAAACCTACAGCTATATTATGAAGCAGCAGCTTTAACTTTAACAAGTGATTGGTTTGGAAGTAAAAAGGCTGGAATATTGAATGCAGAAAGTTTTGATCTTGAATTTGGATGGCACGCTTACTTATTTTATGATGACAAAGTTGATAAAATATTTAAAAGTCATATACTTAGAGACTCTTTGATGAGAGTTTGGAAGAAGCACCGACTCAAATGGGATTATAAAATACCGCTATGGTTGGATCTTGGTCATACTTTGTGGAATACAAATATAATGTCACTCGGGGGGTTTTTATACAAAGAGGTTCTTTTTACAGATGCGGGCAGATGGCAGCTGAAGAATTTGCAGACACTGTTGGACGAAGGGATTAATTTAACTTGGTTACAATATAATCAATTACAATTGAGATGGAAAGAGGACCAAAAAATTGGTATTATGTTGCATGAGGAAGAATTGGTTAGACATATAAGAGAGAAAGGTCCAATGCATATTAAAAGGCTTTATAATGTTTTGCTAGAAAGGGATTCAGAAACTGCATTAGTTAAAGATTGTATGATTAAGTGGGCACAAAATTTTGAAGAACCAGTGAAGTTGGAAACATGGGAAAAAATTTGGGTCCAGAATGTTAAATTTACACAGTCGCAGAATTTGAGGGAAAATTTTTACAAAATGTTTTATAGATGGCATCTAGACCCTAAGAAACTGTCGTGTGTGTATCCTAATGTTCAGCCAAAATGTTGGAGGTGTGATTGTACAGATGCTACATATTTTCATATTTGGTGGACCTGTAAGAAAGTTAAGGCTTTTTGGATAAAAATTTGGTGGGTTATGCAGAATGTTTTGAAGAAAAAAATTCAATTTTCTCCACAATTGTTTTTACTGGGTATAGCTAAGGGTTTTACAGTGGATGAAACAAAGTTGATTTTGTATATGATTACAGCAGCGAGATTGTTGATAGGTAAATATTGGAAAAATGTAGCTTTGCCCACCGTTCAAGAATGGACTTTGAAGATGGCCAGTTTCGCTGAGATGGCGAAGATTTCAGCATATTTAAAAGACCGCTCACAAGAGACTTATGAATGTGAATGGAAAAAATGGATAGATTATGTGCAGAACAAATATCAAACTAGGAAGTATCAAATAGCTTTTTATTGATAGTATTATATTACATTAAGATAGAAATATTTGAACTATGTGAAGATGAAAAATGATATGGGGGTTGGGGGGGTTTAAAGTTCAAGGTTTTTTTTTTATATAAAGGGGATAATGATGGGGTACACTCTATGGAAGTCCGGGGGGGGAGGGGAGGGTTAGGGGGGGTTAGGGAGGATGGGTTGGGGAGCTTGGGGTGGGTTAGGGGGGTGAAAATGGGGTGAAAATGTAATTGTAAAACTTTTACAATAAAAAAAAAAAAAGATTTGTAGTCCATATGTTTTTGCAGTGTAGAAGTTGTAGATTACAGGATAATTTTTTTCTGAAACCAAATTGTTTATTAGAAAGTAGGTTGTTTGTTTCTAGGTGGAGAGTAATGGATTGGTTGATGATTGATTCCATAACTTTGCAGGTGACGCAGCATAAAGAGATTGGTCTTTAATTTTCGACTAGGCTGGCGTCTCCCTTTTTGAAGATAGGGATGACCGTGGCTAGTGACCATAAATTGGGTAGGGAACTGGTCCTGAAAGATTTTTCAAAGATTATGCTTAGGGGTTCTGCTATAACAGTGGAAAGGTTTTTTAAGAAGTATGCACATCAGGTCCAATAGATAGAGATGGTTTCAGTCTACGTAGTTCCTTTCAACATTATCTTCTGTGAAATCTATTTGTGTTAGATCGTTGTAGTCATTAATAGTACGACTAGGGAATGTTGGGCGTGAGCCATTGCTGTTAACAAAGACTAAGCTGAAGAATGTGTTAAAGAGGTATGCTTTAACTGCTTCATCATTGCATTCTTTTCCATTAGGTCCTTTTAGGGGTGGGATGGATCTCAAGTCTTTTTTTTTTTTTATTGCAAAAGTTTTACAATTACATTTTCACCCCTTTCCCCCCCCACCTCCCCCCCCAAACTTCCCATCCTCCCTAACCCTCCCTAACCCTCCCCTCCCCCCAGACTTCCCTATAATATACTCATAACTGGTAAAAAGAAAACACAACACACACAAAAAAAAAAAAACCCATAATATAACACTTATATGTAAATGGGATCTCAAGTCTTTAAGTTTGCTGTTTACAAAATTATAGAAGGCGCGATTGGATTTCGTGCCCAGAAGGTTTTCTTCTTGTTTGATGTAGTAATTGGTGCATTCAGTCTTTATTTGGTGGCATATATAAATATATAAATAAACATCATAAATACATCTTCAATATGGAAAACATTCAAATAAACAAATATGATAATAGAAAAATACATATATTGCTGTCTCACTGTCTGATAGTTTTCCAGGATGCTTTTGGGTTTGCTTGATGTGGATTTGAACTCCAGCCTGGAACAATGGCTGCCCGCTAATGCTTTAACAGCCCACAAGTTGCTTTATGGAGCATCTCAACTCTGTTCTCCAGGAAGGGAGCCTTATGTGCCCGTTCCACTCAATCTGATCTCAACTCTGTTCTCCCGGAAGGAGAACTGTTCCTCTCCATCTGGTCGTAGATAGTCCATGACAAGATACCAAGATTTGGCATTTCCTGCACAAAGCCCTACCTTTGGCCAACAGGTTGATGGGATGGGTCAGCAGCCTGAATCCAGCTAAGGTTAGTCATGAGGGGGTCCTGCTGTGATTCCAAGGAAGAAACTCATGGAGATGATCTTAGCTGAATCGGACAACTTCTACTCGTTTTGGGATATTGTGAGATATTAGGTCACGTCAGGCGTTGTTTTGGTTGCCTACAAAAGAAGCAACTGCATTGTCGTACATATATACCGTTTTACAGTGCTTTACAGCCCTCTCTGAGCGGTTTACAGAGTCAGCATCTTGTCCCTCAACAATCTTGGTCCTCATTTTACCCACCTCAGAAGGAGGGAAGGCTGAGTCAACCTTGAGTCTGGTGGGATTCGAACTGCCAAATTGCAGGCAGCCAGCAGTCAGCAGAAGTAGCCTGCAGTACTGCACTCTAGCCACTGCTCCACCGTGGCTCACCGTGGTATTGCAGAACAATGAAGCCAGGTACCCCTCTTGTATCCTGCCTCTTGGCTCAGTGCTCAGACCCTGTGGGAACATGGACCATTTCTCACAAGGATATACACTGCAGGGATAACTCAAGTAATTCAGGAAATAGTACAGGTATTCCTCGACTTACGACCACCACTTTTGAGCCCCAAATTTCTGTCGCTAAGTGAGAGATTTATTAAGTGAGTTCTGCCCCATTTTACAATTCTTCTCGCCACAGTTGTTAAGTTAGTCGCACGGTGGTTAAGCGAATCTGGCTTCTCCCTGGACTTTACCTGTCAGAAGGTTGCCAAGGTGATCTCATGAGCTTGGGACACTGCAGCCATCATAAATAAGAGCCTGTTTACAAGCGTCAGAATTTTGGTCGTATGACCCTGGGGATATTGCAACGATTATGAGTAACTTTTTTTCAGTGCCATTGTGACTTTGAACGGTCACTAAACCGACTGTTGTAAGTTGAGGACTATCTGTAGAGTTGATCTGGGCATTTCACAGCCCCTAAATCTTCATCCCTTTGCCAACCCTGTCTGGCCACCGTGGATTGCTTTTATTTTGAAGATGATTGCTATTTATTTTTCAATTTGCATATGTGTGTGCATGGATGTCTATGCATCTTCACAACCCTATATGTTTCTCCTCCATTACCATCCCAGTTTATCATCTGGCCCCTTGGAAAACTTAATTGCCCATCCTTGTGTTTTGACCTAGCCTTCCTGATACAGTAAAAGCACACAATGAGTCCCAAAAACCCTCTTTTTCACTTCCCAGGAGGCTTCAGAGAGGTCTCCTAGGCCCGTTTCCACTTCCCAGGAGACTCAGGGAGGCCTCCTAGGCCCATATTTGCTTCGCAGGAGGCTTCAGGGAGACCTCCTAGGCCCATTTTCGCTCCCAGGAGACTTCAGGGATGCTGCCTAGACCCATTTTCCCACCCAGGAGGCTTTAAGGAGGCCTCCTAGGCCCATTTGTGCTTCGCAGGAGGCTGCAGGGAGGCCTCCTAGGCCCATTTTCACTGCCTAGGAGACTTCAGGGAGGCTTCCTAGGCCCACTTTCACTTCCCAGGAGGCTTCAGGGAGGCCAACTAGGCCCATTTTCGCTTCCCAGGAGGCTTCAGGAAGGTCTACTAGGCCCATTTTCGCTCCCAGGAGGCTTCAGGGAGGCCTCCTAGGCCCATTTTCACTTCCCAGGAGGCTTCAGGGAGGCCTCCTAGGCCCATTTTCGCTCCCAGAAGGCTTCAGGGATGCTTCCTAGGCCCAGTTTCCCTCCCAGGAGGCTTCAAGAAGGCTTCCTAGGCCCACTTTCGCTTCCCAGGAGGCTTCAGGGAGGCCATTTTTGCTCCCAGAGGGGTTGCAGGACGTGGAGTTTCTCCTTGGATCTCTCTTTAACAACCCATTAATTCTTGGCTGCCCTCTAGTGCCCAATAGATTAAGTCAATCCCCTCTTCTCTGTGACAGCTCTTCAAATATTGGAAGACAACTATCATGTCCCCCTCTAATCCTCCTTGGTAGGACAGACGGCTTGCTTGGTTGGCTTGCTTCCTTCCTTCCCTGGGAGAAGACGACCGACTTCCTCCTTATTTCTTTCTTTCTTTTTTTTAAAAAATAATCTTTATTAAAGAGCTTTTAAACGTTTTTAACAATCTTCCTCTTTGCAACATTTCCGTATTGGTTTACATCCACTATTATATCCATTTTCCCCCCTTTATCCTTTATTTATTTATTTGTTTGTTTGTTTTAATTTGTATACCGCCCTTCTCCAGCAGGACTCAGGGCAGTGAACAGCCAGAATAAAACAGAACATACAAAATTTAAAAACAGTTTAAAAATAATTAAATATTTTTGGCCGCAATTTAAAACAAACCCAATTAAAATCAATTAAATTTAACCAAAACTGTGGGATCAAGCCAGCCCGGCTAGGTGAAATAAATAAGTTTTCAGGGCCCGACGAAAAGTCCGGAGGTCTGGTATTGTACGTATCTCTGGGGGGAGGTTGTTCCAGAGGGTGGGCGCCGCCACAGAGAAGGCTCTCCCCCTGGAGGTCGTCAGCCGACACTGTCTGACGGACGGCACCCTGAGGAGGCCCTCTCTGTGCGAGCGTACTGGCCGGTGGGAGGCTATTGGTGGCAGAAGGCGGTCTCGTAAATACCCCGGCCCTAAGCCATGGAGCACTTTAAAGGTTTATACGCTTTATACACATTAATTATTAATATACTAATTTATAAACATGCATTTTGTGTCATATATATTTATACGGATTTATTACTATTTTCTAACACCTAAGTCTTCCTTCTTCGATATTTTCTTAGCCTTTGCATCTATCCTCCTTATTTCTATTGACACAGTTCTTCATGATAAAACTTGCACGCTGCAATGATCCCACTGGGACATCAGACAAAACGTTCGTATTTAGAAGAAGAAAACGTTTTTTCAGACTCATTGCACCTGGACTTCACGCTTTGGCTATGGGGGACATTTCCTATTTGCAGTTAAGAAGATGTCCTATGAACCAGAGGGATCTCCTGGTCCTGGTTTTGTTTCTGATTCAGGGGCTAGATGCATAGTTGATAAGTCTGAAAAAGTCCCATTGTTCCAGGGGTGAAATACAGCAGATTCTGCAGAAAATTTCCGGTAGCGGAAATTTTGAGTAGTTCAGAGAACCAACAAATACCACCTCTGGCTGGCCACAGAGTGGGGTGGGAATGGAGCTTTTGCAATATCCTTCCCCCAGGAGTGCGGAGGGAATGGGGATTTTGCAGCATCCTTCCCCTGCCACGCCCACCAAGCTACGCCCACAGAACCGGTAGTAAAAAAATTTGGATTTCACCACTGCATTGTGCTGTATGTTGAGATGCACAGCGCTGCCGCCCCCGCCCCCCTCATAAAGGTGGAAAAGATCTTGGGTGAATTTGGGAATTTGTGACATAGCAGAGAATCATTTTTCGAGACATGAGAACGATCCTGCTTGGAACTCGGGAGTCAATGCACTGAATTAAACCAAGAACATTCAATAACGATACTTTTCTTCCTTAAAAAACATGAAACATTTATTTTGTCTACATCGAGAGACAGAATTAGAGGGGGCGGGCAGAATAATAAACATCGTAAATACACATAAATACAACTTCAATATGTAAATAATCAAATACATAAATAAACAGAATCATACACATATTGCATTTTCTATTGTTTGATACTTTCCCAGGAAGTTCTTGTCAACAACTCCCATCAAAGCGCCCCCCTCCCCTATTTTTTTACGGCACATAAATCCCAATTGGGATCTTCAATAAAATATTACAGTGTTCCATTTCAGCACTGTGTCCTCCTTTTCTCCACTCAAGTATCTTTTTTTTTTCAATTTAAAAACAAACTTTATTGAATTTAAAAATGTTAACAAACAAAAACGAAGAGAGAATATACAAATTTTCTCTCTCTTAAAATTTACATTTTCAATCCATAATTACACTAACAAACTAAATACATATGATTATATAAAACACATATATACAAATCTACAGACAGTGACTTATTTACCTTTTCTATCTATCTGACGGCGCATTTTTTTTTTTTTTTGCATTTCCTCTAATTCTTATCTTTACCCTTTTTCCTTTGGTTTATCCACTTATACCATCTATTCCATACTATAAAATACTTTGAGTCTTCCTTATCTTTTAATTCTAGAGTTAATTTATCCATTTCCCCACTCAAGTATCTAATCTCAATGGATTTTGGGGGCAGAAGTGTTAGCATCATTTTCTCCCCCTCAAGGTTGTTGGGTTTTTTTAAAATAATTTTTACCTGGCCTATGAGATTTAAACAGTTCATTTTTCATTTGCTGCCTGAAATGGTGCTATCATCACACGATTCCACTAACCACAGTTTAGACTTTGGGAAGACACCCTCGGATGAAGAATTCCCATCGCTCTGTCCCATCCTGAAAACAGGTTCCCTTTAGGGCTCGGCGGCTGAGATTGGAATTAGAACTTCCCTTGCTAAGCGAGTCAGTTGTTAAGTGAGTCACACTGGATTTTAAGTCACTGTAAAGTGATTCGTGAGGTTGTTAGGTAAATCTGACTTCCTCCATTGGCTTTGCTTGAGGTGGATTTGAACCCCAGCCTGGAAGGATGGCTGCCCACTAATGCTTTTAACAGCCCACAGCGTTGCTTTATGGAGCATCTCAACTCTGTTCTCTAGGAAGGGAGCATTGCCTGCCCATTCCTCTCCATCTGGTTGTAGATAACCCATGCCAAGATTTGGCGTTTCCTGCAGAAAACCTATCTTTGGCCAACAGGTTGATGGGATGGGTCAGCATCCTGAATCCAGCTAAGGTTAGTCATGAAGGAGTCCTGCTGAGATCTAATAAGATCATCCTAACTGAATCGGACAACGTCTACTCGTTTTGGGATATAGTGAGGAATTAGGACCTGTCAGGCGCTGTTTTGGTTTTGCTCCTCCACAACAGTCTCACTTTCTCATGCAGCCCCTTGAGAAAATTAATTTCCCATCCCTTCAATAGATGGTGTTTTTTCTCTTTCTACCACTGCTGATCCAAAGATTTTGCTTCTTTAAAGGTTCTGGGCATTCATTTTTGACTTAGAGTCAAAGCAAGTCAAAGATTCAACCGATAACATGTGGGCCACTGCACCATCTCTGCCAGTCAGCTGTGGGTGGACTGTGGCATGACAAGAACTCTATATACTGTACAGCATTATAGGGGTGAAGCTTAAACACTGAAATGTAAATAGAGCAAAAGATATAAAACTCGCCTCATAACCCACGTTCCAGGTTCGTCATTCAGACTGGAAAGGACCAGGGCTTGAACTGGGAAGATGCATAAATGTAGTCCTTGAGTTACGACCACAGTTGAGCCAAAAATTTATATTGCTAAGGGAAACATTTGTTAAACCAGCTTTGCCCCATTTTAACTCCTTTTCTGCCAGAGTTGTTAAGTGAATCACTGCAGCTGTTAAGTTAGTAACACAGGTCATTAAGTGAACCTGGCTTCCCCCTTGACTTTGCTTGTCAGAAGGTCGCAAAAGGTGATTGCAAGACCCTGGGATATGGCAACTGTCATAAAGACGTGTCAGTGGCCAAGCATCTGAATTTTGATCAGGGGCGCTGGTGAGAGTGAAAAACGTTCCTAAGTCTCCCATCCCCCTTTTTTTTAGTGTCGTCGTAACTTTAAACAGTCACTAAATGAACTGTTGTAACTCAAGGACTACCTGTACACAGCTGTGACCCCATTATTCTGAACAATTCATATGAAAAGAAAAAAGGAATTTAGCTTTCTTTGACGGTTCAGGAGAGAAGTCCGGTTCTCGTCTCAGGTTCTTCAGCTCAGCGTGGTGTCTAGAATTTGTCCATGGGGACTTCATTATTTCTAATTAAAAACTGAGAAAAAGATGGCAATTTGCTCCAATCGGTAGCCATTGGTCCCTTAACCTTTCTTAGGCTGACAAGGAAATTGTGCTTTTCGGACTCGAAACTGATTGAGAAGTTTTCGAGCACATGTAATTTAAAAACGCAATCGTTGTTGTTGAAGGAAGCCTAAAGGAGACACAAACACAAAGTAAAGGCAACCAAAAGACAAACCCAAAGTCAAGGCAGAGATGAAAATCAGCCGCATATTTCGCAAATCCTTGTTCTTTCTCCTTGTTTAAGATATTTGATTTCACCCTTCTTACATCTCAAAAGAGTTTGGTTTTCAAAGGATGCAACAGTCATATTTGGCATACTGACCAAGTATTTAAACAGCCTTCCAATTTGAGGGAAGCTGACAGATGTCTACAATCCTGGAGAGTTGGTGACTTGTTTTCTGAGGTTTTCGCAGGTGTTTGTATGTAGGTCTTTGGTTATTCAGGTTTTCTCCCGCGTAAAACTGGAAGTGCCTTGGCGACGTTTCGACGAAGTCTCAATTGTCAACTTCAGGCTGATGTTTTTGGCTTCGTGCTTCTAGGAGCAATGTGTGATCGCAGCTGTTTCTTCCTTTTAACTTCTTTTTCACACCCCCACTGGCAGTTAAAAGGAAGAAACAGCTGCGATCACACATTGCTCCTAGAAGCACGAAGCCGAAAACACCAGCCTGAAGATGGCGAATGAGACTTCGTCGAAACGTCGCCAAGACACTTCCAATTTTACGCGGGAGAAAACCCGAATAACCAAAGACCGACCGACCGACCTACCTACCTACCTACCTACCTACCTACATACATATATATATATATATATATATATATATATATATATATATATATATATATTTACAGAAGATTAACAGTAACAGAGTTGAAAGGGACTTTGGAGGTCATCTAGTGTAACACCCTGCTCATGCAGGAGACCTGTACTAGGGATTCGAACTGCCGAACTGCCGACCTTTCTGATCGACAAGCTCAGCGTCTTAGCCACTTGAGCCACAAGGACATAAAGAATACATGGTGTACTTATCTAATCTCATAAATGTTGCACACAGGAACAAAGGGATGAGAGGCTTTAAGTAGAATATAAAGAAAGTATATGTCCTAATGTCCCTTTTTATTCGCATCCATTTCATGTATTCATAATCATGTTTATACTTTTATCTGTTACCTTATATATACTTGACAAAATCAATAAATAAAATATTGATGATTTAAGGCAGCAGTGTCAAACTCGATTTCATTGAAGGCTGCATCAGGGTTTGATCTCGAGGGCCGGGGTGGGCGTGGCCAGCTCAACATCACTCATGTCAGGGGTGCCTGTGGCGGCCCAAGTGCTCTGCCAGCAACAATGGGCTTCCAAGCTCTGTTTTCGGCTGCGACGGCGTCCTGCAACCCTCTGCCAGTGAAAATGGAGCTTGGGAGGGCCACACGCAGCCCTTGCGAGCTCCGTTTTCACTGGCAGAGGCACCGCAGGCCAGTCCTTTGCTATTTCCTGGGCAGCCCCGCGGGCCAGATCTAAGCACCCTCCGGGCTGGATCCTGCCCCCATGCCTCGAGTTTGACACTCCTGATTTAAGGTGTGTTCGCTGGTACCTGCATGTACATGGTAGACCCGCTCTACAAAGTAGTAAACTAAAATTACCGTTGTTTTCTTTTAAACATTTTGGCTTATAATCATTTCAAAATTAGACAACGAATCCCACACTGTCAATGGCCCAGTGGATCAGGCTCAAAATGGAGAGAACTACATGTCTCTCCAATGTAGAAAAGCAGGCAGAGAGTTGGGGAGGGTTAGAATTTAGCGCATCATCCACTTAAGAGTCATTAAAAGATTGAGTTCTTAGCTAATGAGGAAATGGGGGCAGGTAAACTACGATGGCGATAAGGAATATAAAAAAAGTATATTGATGATTTAAGATGTGTCTGCTATACCTGTGTGTATGTGGTACACCTGCTCTGCAAAGTAGTAAACTAAAATTATCATTGTTTTCTTTTATCGTTTTGGCTTTTAATGATTTCAAAAATAGACAACGAATCCCACACTCAGTGGCCTAGCGGATCAGGCTCAAAATGGAGAGAACTACATGTCCTCCAATGTAGTAGAGCAGGCAGAGGGTTGGGGAGAGTTAAAATTTAGCACATCATCCACTTAAGAGTCATTACATTTCCACAAAGGGATTTAATGCCAACCCCTCTTGAATTCCATTGACCCTTTTCTGGGGCCAATTTAGTATTGACCGGTAGTGGACTAAGCTCTTGTGTATCAATAACCACGAACAATAAACCTTCTAAACTGCAACTTAACCTATGGTCCTGACATCCAAGTTCTCTGTTTTCCTGCAGAAAACCTGTCTTTGGCCAGTAGTTGATGGGATGGATCAGTATCCTGAATCCAGCTAAGGTTAATCATGAGGGTGTCCTGCTGAGATCTAATAAGATCATCCTAGCTGAATCGGACAACGTCTACTCATTTTGGGATATTGTGAGATAATAGATCCTGTCAGGTGTTGTTTTGTTTTGCTTCTCCACAACAGTTTCACTTTATCATGTGGCTCCTTGAGAAAATTAATTTCTCATCCCTGTCATAGATGGTGTTTTTTCTCTTTCTACCACTGCTGATCCAAAGATTTTGCTTCTTTAAAGGTTCTGGGCATTCATTTTTGACTTAGAGTCAAAGCAAGTCAAAGATTCAACCGATAACACGTGGGCAACTGCACCATCTCTGCCAGTCAGCTGTGGGTGGACTGTGGCATGACAAGAACTCTATATACTGTACAGCATTACAGGGGTGAAGCTTAAACACTGAAATGTAGATGGAGCAAAAGATATAAAACTCGCCTCACAACCCATGTTCCAGGTTCGTTATTCAGGTTGGTAAGGACCAGGGCTAAAACCGGGAAGATGCACAAAGATAGTCCTTAAGTTACGACTACAATGGAGCCCCAAATGTATGTCGCTCAGCGAAACATTTGTTCAGGGAGCTGTGTCTCATTTTTAAGCCCGTTTTCTGCCAGAGTTGTTAAGGGAGTCACTGCAGGCGGTTAAGTTAGTAAGAAGGGTTGTTAAGTGAACCTGGCTTCCCCCTTGACTTGGCTCATCCGAAGGTCGCAAAAGGGGATCACATGACCTGGGGGGGGCGACATTGCCACCGTCACAAAGACGAGTCAGTGGCCAAGCATCTGAATTTTGATCACGTGACCCTGGGAATGCTGGTAAGGGTGAAAAACGTTTCTAAGTCCCCCCCTTTTTTAGTGCTGTTGAAATTTTGAATGGTCACTAAATGAACTGTTGAAAGTCAAGGACAAGGCTATGACTCCCTTATTCTGAATAATTCATCTGAAAAAAAGGAATTTAGCTTTCTTTGACGGTTCAGGAGAGAGTCCAGTTCTCGTCTCAGGTTCAGCAATCCGTTCGGGGGCTACGAAATCTTCGGCTCAGCCTGACATGTACAACTGGATTAAGGGGATTTCATTATTTCTAGGTAAAAACTGAGAAAAATGTGGCAAATTCCAATTGGAACTAAATAGTCCCTTATCACTTCCTAGGCTGACAAGAAACTTCTGCTTGACGGACTCGTAAACTTCATAGTTGTTTTCAAGCCGAATGGATTTAAAAACGCAATCCCCATTTCTGGAGTAAATCTAAAGGAGACACAAACACAAAGTAAAGACAAAGTAAGGACAAGGCAGAGGTGAAAATCAGCCACATGTTTCCCAAATATTTGTTCTTTCTCCTTGTTTAGGATATTTGATTTCACCCTTCTTACATCTCAAAAGAGTTTGGTTTGCAAAAGATGCAACAGCCATATTTGGCATACTGAACAAGTATTTAAACAGCCTTCCAATTTGAGGGAAGCTGACAGATGTCTACAATCCCGGAGAGTCGGTGACTAGTTTTGGTTTGTTTAGGTAGGCCTCAAACACAGGATTGTCTTCAAAGTCTCCTTCATTCATATTCATGTATCATGTGGTCCTCCTCCCACTGTTGTGGGAAAGGAGAAGGGAATATATATTTTTTTACAGAAGATTAACTGTAACAGAGTTGGAAGGGACCTTAGAGATCATCTGGTCCAACCCCTTGCTCGCGCAGGCGACCTGTACTAGGGATTCGAACCGGCGAACTAATGTGGATAAAAGAAGGAATCATACAGAGTCAGCTATATGAACTCTAGGAAACCCTCTCTATTCACATTATTATAAGGGGAAAACGTGCTTGTTGGAGATTTCATTAAAACAGCTAAACCCCATTAGGGGTAATAAATCTTCTGATGAGGCCTAGCCATCATGGAAGGACAGCCAGATGGAATACATCTGAATGGCCCCACTGTCAGATACACAAAAACAGACACAAGAAACAAAGAGTCACTTATTACCTCTTATTACCCAAGGACAGCAGTAAATCTCCCATTAGCAACTACAAGCACTTAAGAAAAAGTTGTGTAGCTAAAATAATCTTATAAAACTAGCAAGTAATGGTTTAGTAATTAGATGAACATATTATCAAATGTATGTTAACCATATAGGGAAAATCGGATGTATGTTAACCATATTTGGAAAATGCATGATCTCACCGAATCCTTTGTCTTAGAAATGTATAAAAACAGAGGTATCACAGCTCTTTCCTTGTTCAAAGTTTCAGGTATAAATCTGGCTCTGAACCTTGCGCAATAAAACTGTCTCTGGCTGACCCAGGAATATTATTTGGTCCCTTCATTCCACAACAGAACTGCCAACCTTTCTGATCGACAAGCTCAGTGTCTTAACCACTTGAACCACAAGGACATAAAGAATACATGGTGTACTAATCTAATCTCATAAATGTTGCACGCAGGAACAAAGGGATGAGAGGCCCGTGTTAGGACCAAAACTGGTTTTAAGTAGAATTTGCTAGCATGGTGATTGACTTATAGGCAACCCCCAGAAATTCATAGTTATTAGGGATAAACTGTAAATAAGGGGCAGGGAAGAAGGTATTCATTTCAGGGGCCTCGGATAGATTGCATACTTAGCCAATGAGGAAATGGTGGAAGGTGAACTGTGACAGCGATAGGGAATATAAAGAAAGTATATGTCTTAATGTCCCTTTTTATTCGTATCCATCTCATGTATATCATGTTTATACTTTTATCTGTTACCTTATATATGCTTGACAAAATCAATAAATAAAATATTGATGATTTAAGGCAGCAATTTAATTGAATGCTGCGTCATTGTTGTGTTTTACCTCAGGGGCTGGGGTGGGCGTGGCCAGCTCAACATCACTCATGTCGGGGGCGCATGTGGTGTCCCGAGCCCTCTGCCTGCTCCATGTTCAGCTGCGACAGCGTCCTGCAACCGTCTGCCAGTGAAAATGGTGCTTGGGAGGCCCACACACAGCCCTTGCGAGCTCTGTTTTCACTCACAGAGGCACTGCAGGCCACTCCAATGCTATTTCCAGGGCCAGATCTAAGCACCCCACAGGCCGGATCCTGCCCCTGGGCCTTGAGTTTGACACTCCTGATTTAAGGTGTGTCCGCTGGTACTTGCGTGTATATCAGTGGTGAAATTCAAATTTTTTTATTACTGGTTCTGTGGGTGTGGCTTGGTGGGCGTGGTGTGGCTTGGTGAGTGTGGCTTGGTGGGTGTGGCAGGGAAGGATACTGCAAAATCCCCATTCCCTCCCCACTTTGGGACCAGCCAGACGTGGTATTTGCCGGTTCTCTGAACTACTCAAAATTTCCATTACTGGTTTTCCGAACTACTCAAAATTTCTGCTACCAGTTCCCTAGAACCTGTCAGAACCTGCTGGATTTCACCCCTGGTGTACATGGTATATTCGCTCTGCAAAGTAGTAAACTAAAATTACCGTTGTTTTCTTTTAAACATTTTGGCTTGTAATCATTTCAAAATTAGACAACGAACCCCACACTGTCAATGGCCCAGTGGATCAGGCTCAAAATGGAGAGAACTACATGTCCCTCCAATGTAGAAGAGCAGGGAGAGGGTTGGGGAGGGTTAGAATCAGTGATGGGTTCGGACTGGTTCTATAGAACCAGTTGTAAAACTGGTGTGAGGCTCCACCCACCGACCCCGACATCATCAGAACACTTCTGTGCATGTGCAAAAGAGTGCGCGCAGCCCCATTGCGAACCAGTAATAAAGGTAGGTAGAACCCACCCTTGGTTAGAATTTAGCGCATCATCCACTTAAGAGTCATTACATTCCTACAAAGGGTTTAATTCCAACCCCTCTTGAATTCCGTTGTCCCTTTTCTGGGGCCAATTTAGTATTGACCGGTAGTGGACTAAGCTCTTGTGTATCAATAACCACGAACAATAAACTTTCTAAACTGCAACTTAACCTATGGTCCTGACATCCAAGTTCTCCGTAGAATAATTACAACATGTTGTAGATTCCCTAGGAGGAAGGTGTGAGCACCAATTCACATCATGTTATGTCACCGTATCTCCAGACAAAGGATCAAACATGCCCCAGTCACAAATTGAAAGGACTTGAGCATAATATTATTGTCTTCTTCCATCTGCTAGACCAGGGGTGTCAAACTCGATTTCATTGAGGGCCGCATCAGGGTTCGACTTCGGGGGTGGGGGCAGAGTGGACGTGGCTATGGTGGGCATGGCCACCTCGATGTCACTCGTGTCTGAGGCGCCTGAGTGCTCTGCCAGAGAAAATGGGCAACCGAGCTTCATCTTTGGCTGCAATGGCCTCCTGCAACGCTCTGCCAGCAAAAACGGAGCTCGGGAGGACTTGTGTGCGGCCCTCCAAAGCTCTCTTTTCCCTGGCAGAGGCACTGCGGGCCAGTCCTTCACTGTTTCCAGGGCACCTCTGTGAGCCAGATCTAAGCATCCTGCAGGCTGGATCGGTCCCTGGGCCTTCAGTTTGACACCCCTGTGTTAGACCAAGAAACCACAAGTTTCTTAATGGCTTGGCAGCACTAGGAAAGGAGTAAAATAATCCAAAATATTAGGACTCACCGTTCCGAAGAGCTCTCCGTTGCTGTGCATACAAAGGAAGAATCGGGTCTTCGCACCAACGATGCTTATATGGCCTTTTGAATTAATAGTTTTGCGTACCACAGCACCTGGGAGCAAATGAATTGAATATTAGGAGAGTTCTTCATAAATATGTTAAGCCAGAAATAACAACCTCCAATAGCAGCTTCAAATATCAGAATACTATTATCTGATGCCTTCCCAGTCTTCCCACATTCTGGCCAATCGTGGCAATACATTTGCCCACAGACTCAGTTCAAAGGGAAAACACTCTTTTTAATGTCTGTGTAAATCCCTTAATTCTGGGAAGAATTGAAGCGACTGGATGGAGTTGAGTATTTACTGGCTGGATGCCCTTCCTGGCGCCAGCCTGGAGTTCACAACAGATATCTTATCTTTGCACCGTAGGAGAGAAATATCTGCCGCTATCTAGGATCGAACTCTCAACTTTCCGAGTTGGAGGTGAGCATTTTCACTACTCAGCCACCATCAGTCAAAAGGGAAAACAATCTTCCTACTTGTAAGAAAGAGATGTAGCACTTAGTTTTTTAAATTGGATTTTAGAAGCAATATTATTGTGTATGTAATTTATTTTACAAAAATCTGATATACAACAAGGTCCAGATGAAGGTAAAGATAAAGGCTTCCCTTGTCCAGTCATTTCCAACTCGACAGGACAGCGCTCACATCTATTTCTTAGCTGATAGTTTCTTAGTTGATTGTCTGAAGAAATGTCTCCTGAAGTACACCGAAGTGGTACCTGTTTATCTACTCGCATGTACATGCTTTCGAACCTCTAGGTGATCAGGAGCTTGGGCAAGTGTCCAGATAAGATAGAATAATAAAACTGCAATGCTAGACAAAGTGTAGCACAATACAGGAAGACCCAAAACAAGAGAATGAAAAAAGACGTGGAATCCATATTCCGGCAAAAGCCATGGGGAACAAGGCAAATCTCCATGAAGGGAAGGGTGTTTCCCCTAGACCTCCAGAACCAAGAAGCTCCCACTTTGGAAATCCAAGGAGAAAAGCCAAGATACCTTTGGCAAGAGAGCAGCCACAGAGGGTCCTAACTATACTTTCAATGAAAGCATCTTCAGTCACTTATCCACAATGAAAATGAATACAATCTTGATTAGAGTTTTTCTTAGGGCAGTGATAGTTAACCTTTTTGCCATCGCCTGCCAGGACCAGGGGTGGGGGTGCGTGCATGCCCACACCCATAATTCTATTATGTGCATGCAGGTGCGACCCCCAAATGCTCCCCACGCTCCTGGCATGCGATGGCACAGAAGGCCCATTTTTTGCCCTCCCCAGCCTCTAGAGCCTTTCTAGGAGTCTGGGGAGGGCGAAAACAGTCTCCCACTCCTGGAGGCCCTCTTGAGGCTGGAAGTTGGCAAATGGGCCATTTCCAGCCTCCAGTGGGCCTCCGAGGGGGTGGGAAGGCTGTTTTCATCCTCCTAGAAACTCCTAGAAAGACTCTGGAGCCTGGGGAGAGAGAAAAACGAGCCTTCCCCACCACCCCCTGTGGTCCTCCAGAGGCAGGAAACAACCTGTTTCCCTACTTCCAGTGGGCCCAGAAGGCCCGAAAATCAGCTGGCTGGTGCACGCATGTGCGCCGGAGCTGAGCTTGAGTGCCCACCGATATGGCTATGCGTTTTGCAATTTACACAGAGGCTACGTCCTTGGGTCCATCCTTGCCCACATGCACACACCTCCCCCAGTAAATCTGCCCAAAGATTCTGCACTGGTTCCCACCTGAGTGGAGACAGCTACTACTTCCCTACAATAAGCATGTTGGTCCTTGCTAACCTAACACTAAGGAGAAAAATTTCCTGAGTGTTAGAGTAACTAATCCATGGGACGACCTGCCTCCAGAAGCTGTGGGATGGCTCCAGCCCTGGAGTCTTTTAAGAAGAGATTGGACAACCATTTGTTTGAAATGGTCTAAGGTTTCCTGCCTGAGCAGGAGGGTTGGATTAGAAGACTTCCAAGGTCCCTTCCAACTCTGTTATTGAATTCCTAGCACTCTGGAGCCTCCGGGGATGATCCTGGACATGCCCCTCCCTTCAATCCCCCCTCCCACAGCACCCAACTCTGCAGCTCCGCCAGGAACTTACTGTACATGGTTGGGTACTGTGTGCCGTCCACGCGTCCGCTGGGATTGATCTGCAGGTGGAAGCTCCTATATCGATCAGCAGTGTAGAGGTGCACCACTTCGTTGGGGTTCCACCAGACGTGGGAGGCAAATGCGGGACCCCAGCTGCAGGCAAACAGAGGTAGCAGAAGCCTGAGTGCGTGCAGAAACGCTGGAGCCGGGACGGGGCGCATGGTGCTCGCTTGGCTTGGAAGATTTAGGATCCGAAAGGCAATCTTGGTTCTTCTCCTTTGCTGACCACTCGCCGATGATGGGCGCCCTGGTCCTTTGGCCCTGGCTTTATGCAAGAGGGCTGGGGGGGCGGGGCGGAAATGGGTGGAAGGGGCAGGAGAAAGGAAGAGACACCCATTTCCAAAACCATCGGATCATGAAGAGACCAGTGATGGTTCTCCCACCAATGCTCTGCAGTTACTACTGAGCATTAAAACAATTGTGAACTTCTTGGTCACTTTATATTTGGACAGTAAAACTATTTACGCTAATGTGAATCATTGATGCATCCTGATGCTTGTGTGCATGAGATTTGTACTGTGATAATTTTGTGATGGGACCTAGTCCATTATTCGTGGAGGTCATCCCAAAGGTGCTTTTTCAAGAGGAACTGGACTTCCTTGTTTTGCTTGCCTCCTAAAAAAGCATCTTTGGGACAACTGTGACTTGGATGACTGAGAATCTTTACAGACATTCGTGGAGGTAAGAGAACATGTTTCTCTGTAATACAGAGACCGAACGCACGAGACTTTATGTAGCCTACGAACACTTTTTGGATATTAGTTTACGGCTATTATGGTTGAGATGCGGTATCACCGACATGTCAGAGACCAACAAGACGTAACATTTCACCAACTGGACATCTGTAGAAAGTGCAATTAGATCAATCAAGCTCTTTTTCTCCACCTCTTTTCCAGTGTCAGGGGCCTCCCAGGTTGGAGGATGGAGATGGAATCTAATTCCATCCCACGTAGTTGGTTGTCCAGTCTATTTTTTAAAACCTCCAGTGATGGAGCATCCACAACCCCAATAGACAGGGTCACTCCACTAATTAATTGTTCTCATTGTCAAAAAAAATCTCCTTATTCTAGTTTGGATCTGTCCTTAATTCTTGGCTGCCCTTTGGTGCCCTAGAGGATAGTCAATCCCCTCTTCTATGTGACAGCTCCTCAAATATTGGAAGACAACAATCATGTCACCCCTAATCCTTCTCATTGATAGGGCAGATGGTTGATTGGTTGGTTTGCTTCCTTCCTTCCCTGGGAGAAGTAGACTAACCGCACCATGAAGCCAACAGATGAAGGCCCCTCTGGTTGGACAGCACAGGGGAGACCCCTGACTTCCTCCATATTTCTATTGACACAGTTCTTCATGATAAAACTTGCAAGCCGCAATGATCCCACTGGGACATCAGACAAAACGTTCGTATTTAGAAGAAGAAAACGTTTTTTTCAGACTCATTGTGCCTAGACTTCACGCTCTGGCTACGTGGACATTTCCTGTTTCCAGTTAAGAAGATGTCCTATGAACCAGAGGGATCTCCTGGTTCTGGTTTTGTTTCTGCTTCAGCGGCTGGAGGCATAGTTGACAAGTCTGAAAAAGTCCCGTTGTGCTGAATATTGAGGTGCACAGCTCTGCCTCCTTCACAAGGGTGGAAAAGATCTTGGGTGGATTTGGGAATTTGAGAATCACTTCTCAAGACATGAGAATGATCCTGCTTGGAATTCAGGAGTCACTGCATTGAAATAGACTAGACTAGACTAAACTAGAATAGAATAGAATAAAATAGAATACAATATAGAAAACAATAGAAAATAGAATAGAATAGAATAGAATAGAATAGAATAGAATAGAATAGAATAGAATAGAATAGAATAGAATAGAATAGAATACAATAGAATAGAAGGGACCATGGAGGTCTTCTAGTCCAACCCCCTGCTTAGGCAGGAACCCCTAAACCACTTCAGATAAATGGTTATCCAACATCTTCTTAAAAACTTCCAGTGTTGGGGATTCACAATTTCTGGAGGCAAGTTGTTCCACTGCTTAATTGTTCTCACTGTCAGGAAATTTCTGCTTAGTTCCAAGTTGGATCTCTCCTTGATTAGTTTCCACCCATTGCTTCTTGTCCTGCCCTCAGGTGCTTTGGAGAATAGCTTGAATCCCTCTTCTTTGTGGCAGCTCCTGAGATATTGGAACACTGCTACCATGTCTCCCCTGGTCCTTCTTTTCATTAAACTTGGCCAACCCAGTTCCTGCAACCGTTCTTCCTATGTTTTACCCTCCAGCCCCCTAATCATCTTCATTGTTCTTCTCTGCACTCTTTCTAGAGTCTCAACATCTTTTTTACTTTGTGGTGACCAAAACTGAATGCAGGATTCCAAGTGTGGCCTTACCAAGGCATCATAAAGAGGTATTAACACTTCACATGATCTTGATTCTATCCTTTTGTTTATGCAGCCCAGAACTGTGTTGGCTTTTTTGGCAGCTGCTGCACACAGCTGGCTCATATCTAAATGGTTGTCCACTAGGACTCCAAGATCCCTCTCACAGTTACTACTATTGAGCAAGGTACCACATATACGGTACCTGTGCATTTTGTTTTTCTTCCCAAAAAGTAGAACTTTGCTTTTTTTCACTGTTGAATTTCATTTTGAAATTCAAAATTTCAAAATTTTTGAAAGTTGAATTAAACCAGGAACGTTCAATAAAGACGCTTTTCTTTCTTGAAAAACATGAAACATTTATTTTGTCTTCATCGAGAGACAGAATTAGAGGGGGGGTGGGCAGAATAATAAATGTCATAAATACTCATAAATACAACTTCAATATGTAAATAATCCAAATAAATAAATAAATAGAAACATACACTTATTGCATTCCCATTGTTTGATACTTTCCCAGGATGTTCTTGTCAACAACTCCCATCAAAACACCCAATAAACCTAATCTGGTGCATCATTCCCACTGAAGACTTTTCCTAAGAGTTTTCTGCCACGAAGATGACTTCTTCCAAACTCTCCTCTCATATCTTGACATCAAAGGAGATGGGCATGATCTGGATTTGAACCCCAGCCTGGAAGGACGGCTGCCCCCTTAATGCTTTTCAACAGCCCACAAAGTTGCTTTATGGAGCATCTTAACTCCATTCTCCCTGAAGGGAGCATTGCCTGCCCATTCCTTTCCATCTGGTTGTAGATAACCCATGCCAAGATTTGGAGTTTCCTGCAGAAAACCTATCTTTGGCCAACAGGTTGATGGGATGGGTCAGCATCCTGACTCCAGCTAAGGTTAATCATGAGGGGGTCCTGCTGAGATCTAATAAGATCATCCTAGCTGAATCGGACAACGTCTACTTGTTTTGGGATATTGTGAGGAATTAGGACCTGTCAGGCGCTGTTTTGGTTTTGCTCCTCCACAACAGTCTCAGTTTCTCATGTGGCCCCTTGAGAAAATTAATTTCCCATCCCTTCAATAGATGGTGTTTTTTCTCTTTCTACCACTGCTGATCCAAAGATTTTGCTTCTTTAAAGGTTCTGGGCATTCTCCTTTGACTTAGAGTCAAAGCAAGTCAAAGATTCAACCGATAACACGTGGGCAACTGCACCATCTCTGCCAGTCAGCTGTGGGTGGACTGTGGCATGACAAGAACTCTATATACTGTACAGCATTACAAGGGTGAAGCTTAAACACTGAAATGTAGATGGAGCAAAAGATATAAAACTCGCCTCACAACCCACGTTCCAGGTTCGTTATTCAGGTTGGTAAGGACCAGGGCTAAAACCGGGAAGATGCACAAAGATAGTCCTTGAGTTACGACTACAATGGAGCCCCAAATTTATGTCGCTAAGCGAAACATTTGTTCAGGGAGCTGTGTCCCATTTTTAAGCCCGTTTCCTGCCAGAGTTGTTAAGGGAGTCATGCAGGCGGTTAAGTTAGCAAGACGGGTTGTTAAGTGGAGCTGGCTTCTTCCTTGACTTGGCTCGTCTGAAGGTCGCAAAAGGGGATCACATGACCTGGGAGGGAGACATTGCCACCGTCACAAAGACGAGTCAGTGGCCAAGCATCTGAATTTTGATGACGTGACCACGGTGGTGCTGCAACGGTCCATACGTGTGAAAAACATTCCCAAGTCCCCTTTTTGTTTAGCGCCATTGTAACTTCGAATGGTCACTAAATGAACTGTTGTAAGTCGAGGGCTACCTGTACACAGCTGTGACACACCCACCCCACCCCTTATTCTGAACAATTCACCTGGGGAAAAAAAGGAATTTAGCTTTCTTAGATGGTTCCGAAGAGAAGTCCGGTTCTCGTTTCGGTTTCAGGAATCCATTCGGGGGCTAGGAAATCTTCGACTCAGCGTGGCGCCGTTTGGGTCTCTCTCTTCGGAATTTGAGCTGGTCAAGCAGGGGTGGATGCCCACCTCATCTGGGCTTTCATCCGGTATCTTTCCCGCCAAGATGCCCCCACACAGCTCGGCATCGTCGTCCCAGGTGTCTCTTTCCTGAGCCACCGGCGTGTTGAACTGGCTTAAGGGGATTTCATTCCTTCTGGTTAAAAACTGAGAGAAAGCTGGCGGGTTCATATTGGGAAACAACGGTTGCTTTGCCCTTCCTAGGCTGACCAGGTAATTGTACTTGGGGGAGTGGTAAATATCGTAGCCATTTTCAAGCATCGTGTGTTTAAAAACGCAATCCTCGTTGCCGAAGGAATTCTAAAGGAAACAAACACAAAATTGTCAAGACGGAGGTGAAAAAAATCAAGCCGTATCTTACAGTCAGAAAACATCCACGGCAGATTTAGATCGTGAATATTTTTTCCAAATATTTGTTCTTTCTATACAGAGTGGTGCGGCGGCCTAGAGGCGGAGCTCTTGCCTCACAATCAGGAGGCTGTGAGTTCAATCCTAGGTAGACACATTTATTTCTCTCTCTGGGCACACTGAGAATATATCTGCTGAACAAAACTCCGCACTGGCGACAGGAAGGCATCCGGCCATTCAAACACTCTGCTAGTTCCATTCAGTTGCCCAGACTCCACCCCGCAAGGGATTGTGGGGGTCATTAAATGAAGAGGATGATTTGTTCTTTCTACAGATAGTCCTCTCAATTTACAACGGTTCATTTAGCGACCAGTCCAAGTCACCACGGCACTGAAAAAAGTGACTTGTTTGACCATTTTTCACACTTAGGACCGTTCCGCTATCCCCATAGTCATGGGATCCAAATTCGGATACTTGGCAACCAACTCAGTTTTATGATGGTTGCGGTATCCTGGGTGGGGGTGGGGGTGGGAGGTGGGGGTGGGAGGCTGTCACCTTCCTCTTTTGTGACCTCCTGAAAACAATGGGGAAGCCAGATTCCACTTAACAACCGTGTTCCTAACAATAGCTGCAGCAATTCACTTAACAACTGTAGCACAAAAGGTCATAGTGACCTGGACTATTGTAATGCTCTGTACATGGGGCTCCCCTTGAAGGGCACTCGGAGGCTCCAACTGGTCCAGAATGCGGCCGCGTGGGTGGTTATGGACGCAACTCGTTGTACCCACGTGACACCCCTCCTGCGCGAGCTGCACTGGCTCCCAGTGGTCTTCCGGGTGCGATTCAAGGTGTTGGTCACCATCTTTAAAGCGCTTCATGGCATAGGACCGGGTACCTTCGAGACCGACTTCTGCCACCAGTAGCCTCCCACCGGCCAATTCGCTCCCACAGAGAGGGTCTCCTCAGGGTGCCATCGGCCAAATTATGCTGGCTGGCGACACCCAGGGGGAGGGCCTTCTCTGTGGGAGCCCCAGCCCTGTGGAATGAACTGCCCCCGGAAATATGTAAGATCTCCGACCTCCGGGCATTTCGCTGTGCACTCAAGACCCTGTTGTTCCGCCAGGCTGGGCTATCGACATAATAATTTTAAATTCAGTGTTTTAAATTTCTGGGGTTTTAAATTGAGCCGAATTATTTAATAATTTTAAATTATTTTAATTGATGTTTGTCTTGTGCTTTTAACAGGCTGTACACCGCCCTGAGTCCTTTGGGAGAAGGGCGGTATAGAAATAAAATTATTCTTATTCTTATTCTTTTTTAGTGACCGCTCCAAGTTACAACGGCACTGAAAAAAGTGACTTATGACCGTTTTTCACACTTATGACGTGATCAAACTTCAAATGCTCGGCAGCTGACTCCCATTTATGACAGTTGCAATGTCCCAAGGTCACCTGATCCCCTTTTGTGTGACCTTCTGACAAGTAAAGTCAAGGGGGAAAAGCCAGATTCACTTAACAACCGTGTTACTAACTTGACAAGTGATTCACTTAGCAACCGTGGCACGAACGGTTGTAAAATGGGGGCAAAACTCACTTAACAACAAAAACTGTGGGCTCCATTGAGGTCGTAACATGAGGACTTAATGCCTTGGCTGCACTAGGAAAGGAGTCAAAGAATCCGAAATGAATATTAGGACTCACCAATCCAAAGAGATTTCCGTTATCGTCCATACAAAGGTTAAGTCCGCTCTTTGCGCCGATGATCACTACATAGCCAAAATTTTCAGTTTTGATCGTCAAAGCACCTGGAAGCGAACGGGTTAAATATTAGGAGATCTCTTCAACATCTCTTAAACCAGAAATAGCAATTTCAAATATCAGAATACTATTATCTGATGCCTTCCCAGTCTTTCCACATTCTGGCCAATCGTGGCAAAACATTCCCGAACCTTCGCTATCGGTTCGGGAACGGGAGCGCATGGGAGCGTGTACGTGCCTCTTCTGCACATGCGTGGAACCTTCTGCGCGTGCGCAGATGGTAAAAAAAGGGACGTAATGATGTCCCAGCAGGTGGGCAGAGCCTCCTGCCACCAGCGCTACCGGTTCAGCGAACCGGATAGAACCAGAAGGGAGTTTCACCACTGATCCTCTCCCACTGAAGTGGTACCTGTTTATCTACTCGCATGTGCATACTTTCAAACTGCTAGGTGGGCAGGAGTTCTGGCAAGTGTCCTGATAAGATGAAATAATAAAGCTGCAAAGCTAGACAAACTGTAGCACAAAACAAGAGAATGTAGAAAGACGTGGAACGCATATTCTTGAGGAAGCCTTGGGGAACAAGGCAAATCTCCATGAAGGGAGGGGTGTCACCCCCAGACTTCCAGAACCAAGAAGGTCCCACTTTGGAAGTCCAAGGAGGAAAGCCAAGGTATCTTTGACAAGAGAGCAGCTACGAAGGGTCCTAACCAGGGGTGAAATCCAGCAGGTTCTGACAGGTTCTGGAGAACCGGTAGCGGAAATTTTGAGTAGTTCAGAGAACTGGCAAATACCACCCCTGGCTGGCCCCAGAGTGGGGTGGGAATGGAGATTTTACAATATCCTTCCCCCAGGAGTGGGGTGGGAATGGAGATTTTGCAATATCCTTCTCCCAGGAGTGGGGTGGGAATGGAGATTTTACAATATCCTTCCCCCAGGAGTGGGGTGGGAATGGAGATTTTACAATATCCTTCCCCCAGGAGTGGGGTGGGAATGGAGATTTTACAATATCCTTCCCCCAGGAGTGGGGTGGGAATGGAGATTTTGCAATATCCTTCTCCCAGGAGTGGGGTGGGAATGGAGATTTTGCAATATCCTTCCCCCAGGAGTGGGGTGGGAATGGAGATTTTGCAATATCCTTCCCCCAGGAGTGGGGTGGGAATGGAGATTTTGCAAAATCCTTCCCCCAGGAGTGGGGTGGGAATGGAGATTTTGCAATATCCTTCCCCCAGGAGTGGGGTGGGAATGGAGATTTTGCAATATCCTTCCCCTCCATGCCCACCAAGCCACACCCACAAAACCAATAGTAAAAAAAAAAAATTGGATTTCACCACTGGTCCTAACTATACTTTCAATAAAAGCATCTTCAATCAATCTCATCTACAATGAATATAAATCCATACAATCTAAATTTAGAGGTTTCTTAAAATGAGGTTTCTCTCCAAAGTCTTTTTTAATATTATTAAAAGAGAAGATTACGACATTTTGAACTAAAAAAAAAATGCACAGCTTGCAAACGTAAAGATAATTAAACGGAAGTTTTAATTCTGAACTTTTAATATACTAGACAATCTGTGATCGATTGGGTCATAGCAGAGCTTCTAACATATTTGAAAAGGTCTTTAAAATTCAGGGAGATATTCAGAGATGTCTTACTCAGGGCAGCTGGCATTGAAAGTAGCTGATGTAGGGGGCAGATGGTAATTGAAGATACTGAACATACTGTTGGAACTAGAATTTGATGTTACCCTAACATGGGTGATGAAATTAACAATCCAGTTGAATTTGATGTTACCCTAACATGGGTGATGAAATTAACAATCCAGTTGAACAATCCACAGAAGATATTATATGGATTACAAGCTTAAAGTCATTTGAGAATTTTATTTACATATGGAAATATTTTTTTAGTGGTGTGGGCAGAAGAACAAAGATATCGAAAATACTTTGTATGGTAGACCTGTAGGAAAGTGGGTGGAGATAGGTTAGCTTACTGATTGTTTAGTTTAGGAAAAGGGATGTTATGCTATATTAATATACATAAAAGATTTGAATTAAGAGCTATATGCATGGGGGAGGAGGAAATGGATAGATTATGAACTGAAATTGCCAAATTAGGATTTGTTATATAATTTTACAGCTGAATGTTGCTTTGAAATGTATAGTATAAGGGGGATATAATAATATTGTTAGAAGGGTGGAGATAGGTTAGCTTACTGATTGTTTAGTTTAGGAAAAGGGATGTTATGTTATATTAATATACGTAAAAGTTTTGAATTAAGAGCTATATGCATGGGGGAGGAGGAAATGGATAGATTATGAACTGAAATTGCCAAATTAGGATTTATTATATAATTTTACAGCTGAATGTTGCTTTGAAATGTATAGTATAAGGGGGATATAATAATATTGTTAGAAGGGTGGAGATAGGTTAGCTTACTGATTGTTTAGTTTAGGAAAAGGGATGTTATGCTATATTAATACACATAAAAGATTTGAATTAAGAGCTATATGCATGGGGGAGGAGGAAATGGATAGATTATGAACTGAAATTGCCAAATTAGGATTTGTTATATAATTTTACAGCTGAATGTTGCTTTGAAATGTATAGTATAAGGGGGATATAATAATATTGTTAGAAAGAAAGGGGGGGTTGGAGCAAAAAGGATGGTAAAGTATTATATAATCTGTTATTAATTTGGGTTTTATTCTGGAGAAGCCACAGGGGGAGGGGAGGGGGAGGGGGGGTTAGGGAGGAGGGGGGGGGGAAAGGGGGAAAAATCTGTATTTGAAAAACTTTTTCAATTAAAAAAAGAAAAAGAAAAAGAAAGTAGCTGATGTTGAACTGTACGGTACAGTTCCCGACATGGAAGGAAGCGGACCTGAGTGGAGACAGCTATTTCCATACGATAAGCAACTTGCTAACTTAGAACTAAGGAGAAATTTCCTGACTGTTAGAAACAATTCATCAGTGGAACGACTTGCCTCCAGAAATTGTGGGCGCTCCATCCCTGGAGATTTTAAAGAAGAAATTGGGCAACTGTTTGTCTCAAATGGGACAAAGAACATAGAATAACAGAGTAGGAAGGGACCTTGTTAGGTCATCTAGTCCAACCCCCTCCATCCACTCAAGCAGGAGACCTTATACCATTTCTGACAGATGGCAGTCCGGTCTCTTCTTGAAAGCTTCCAGTGATGAAGCTCCCAGAACTTCTGAAGGCAACTTCTGTTCCATGGGTTGATGGTTCTCGCTGTCACTTGATTACTGCCTGAGCAGGGAGTGGGGGGTGGACTAAAAGACCTCAAAGGTCCCTTCCAACTCCGTTATTGAATTCCTAACACTCTGGAGCCTCTGGGGTGATCCTGGACATGCCCCTCACTCCCTCCATTCCTCCCACACCAGCCAGCCGTGGAGCTCCACGGGGAACCTACTATCAGTCTACTCTGTTGAGCGTTCTCACTGTCACTTGATTACTGCCTGAGCAGGAGGGGGGTGGACTATAAGACCTCTAGGGACCCTCCCAACTCTTGTAATTGAATTCCTAGCACTCTGGAGCCTCCAGGGGTGATCCTGGACTTGCCCCCCCCTCTCCATCTCCATCCCTCCTGCACCAGCCAGCCATGGAGCTCCGCGGGGGACCTACTATCGGTCTACTCTGTAGATTGTTCTCACTGTCACTTGATTACTGCCAAAGCAGGGGGGTGGACTAGAAGACCTCTAGGGACCCTCCCAACTCAGAGCTATCCAACTGAGCCTGGATAGCTCAGCAGATTAATGCATTGTAATTTAACTCCAGCTGTCTGCAATTAGTAAGTTTGAATCTCCCCAGGCTCAAGGTTGACTCAGCCTTCCATCCTTTCTAAGGTAGGTAAATTGAGGACCCAGTTTGTGGGGGCAATAAGCTGACTTTGTATAAAATATACAAAAGTATGAAGGCTTTTGCTTAACGCACTGTAAGCCGCCCTGAGTCTCTGGAGAAGGGCGGCATATAAAATCAAATTAAAAAAAAAAACACTCCTTTAATTGAATTCCTAGCACTCTGGAGCCTCCGGGGGTGATCCTTGACATGCCTCCCCCCTTTCCATCTCCATCCCTCCCGCACCAGTCCAGCCTCGCAGCAGTTCCTCCGGGGACTTACTATACTCTTGCTTTTCTCACTGCCACTTGATTACTACCTGAGCACGGGGGGGTGGACTAGAAGACCTCTAGGGACCCTCCCAACTCTTTTAATTGAATTCCTAGCACTCTGGAGCCTCTGGGGTGATCCTGGACATGCCCCCCACCCTTTCCATCTCCATCCCTCCTGCACCAGTCCAGCCTCGCAGCTCCTCCGGGGACTTACTACCGGTCTACTCTGTTGATTGTTCTCACTGTCACTTGATTACTGCCTGAGCAGGGGGGGGTGGACTAGAAGACCTCTAGGGACCCTCCCAACTCTTTTAATTGAATTCCTAGCACTCTGGAGCCTCCGGGGGTGATCCTGGACATGCCCCCCCTTTCCATCTCCATCCCTCCCGCAGCAGCCCAGCCTCGCAGCAGCTCCTCCGGGGACTTACTATACTCTTGTTTTTCTCACTGCCACTTGATTACTACCTGAGCACGGGGGGTGGACTAGAAGACCTCTAGGGACCCTCCCAACTCTTTTAACTGAATTCCTAGCCTCCATCCCTCCATCCTTCCCGCACCAGTCCAGCCTCGCAGCAGCTCCTCCGGGGACTTACTATACTCTTGTTTTTCTCACTGCCACTTGATTACTACCTGAGCACGGGGGGTGGACTAGAAGACCTCTAGGGACCCTCCCAACTCTTTTAACTGAATTCCTAGCCTCCATCCCTCCATCCTTCCCGCACCAGTCCAGCCTCGCAGCAGCTCCTCCGGGGACTTACTATACTCTTGTTTTTCTCACTGCCACTTGATTACTACCTGAGCACGGGGGGTGGACTAGAAGACCTCTAGGGACCCTCCCAACTCTTTTAATTGAATTCCTAGCCTCCATCCCTCCATCCTTCCCGCACCAGCCCAGCCTCGCAGCAGCTCCTCCGGGGACTTACTATACTCTTGCTTTTCTCACTGCCACTTGATTACTACCTGAGCACGGGGGTGGACGGGTGGACTAGAAGACCTCTAGGGACCCTCCCAACTCTTTTAACTGAATTCCTAGCACTCTGGAGCCTCCATCCCTCCCGCACCAGCCCAGCCTCGGAGCAGCTCCTCCGGGGACTTACTATGCACGGTCTGGGACGGGCTGCCATCCACGCGTCCGTCGGGGTGGATCTGCAGGTGGAAGCTCTTCCTGGCGCTGGAGGTGTAGAGGTGCACCAGTTCGTCGGCGTTGCTCCAGATGGGAGAGGCGACGGCGGGACCCCAGCCGCAGGCAAGCAGCGGCAGCAGGAGCCTCAGGGCGCGGAGAAACGCCGGAGCCGGGACGGGGCGCATGATGATGCTGGCTTGGCTTGGAAGATGCAGGAGGACCCCGAGAAGGCGATCTTGGTCCTTTCTCCTTTGCTGACCAGTCGCAGATGCTGAGCTCCCTGGTCCTTCGACCCTGGCTTTATGCAGGATGGCTGGGGGGGGGGCGGGGGGCGGGGGGAAGGAGGGCGGGAGAAAGATACACTCTGGACTTTTTTTTTTTTGTTGTTAAATGACTTTTACTTTTGTTTTTGTTTTTTTATTGAAAAGTTTGAAAATGTTTTACAAACAAATTTCCCCCCCTCCTCCCCCACCCATTCCCTTCTCCCTCCCCCCCCCACTTCCCAGAGCAAAATACAGGGTATTGCATTTAGCAAACCTAATCTAACATAAACAAACTAACTATAAGCTCTTAACTTCCCCTTACTCTTTAACTCCCCCATAGGTACTAAAATGTCAAAGTAAAAAAGAAAAATCAGCTAAATATTTCATTCATAAGCTATTTGCAACTTTTTAGTCCCATTTTTTTAAAAAAAATTTTTTGATTTATATGCTGCCCTTCTCTGGAGACTCAGGGTGGCTTACAGTGCGTTAAGCAATAGCCTTCATCCTTTTGTATATTTATACAAAGTCAGCTTATTGCCCCCACAAACTGGGTCCTCAATTTACCTACCTTAGAAAGGATGGAAGGCTGAGTCAACCTTGAGCCTTGGTGAGATTCGAACCTGCAGTAATTGCAGGCAGCTGGTCTTAATAACCAGCTTAATAACAGGGTGCCTTAGACCACTCTACTACCAAGGCTCTTTGTTTTGTATATAGTCAATCCATCTTCTCCATTCCAGTACATATCTTTCTTTCTTCTTCTTTTTTTTATTAAAAAGTTTTACAAGACAAAAAACATTTTTACAAGAAAAATGTAGACCATTTGCCATCTTTCCATATATGGATTGTACAATCACATTTACAAATTAACAACCTCTTTTTTAAAAAAAAAAAAAAGTTACGTAAACTCCAAGAATCTAAATATTTCATTCATAAGCTATTTGCAACTTTTTAGTCCCATATTTGTTTTGTATATAGTCAATCCATCTTCTCCATTCCAGTACATATCTTTCATTCGAACGGTCCTTCAAATATGCAGAGATTTTAGCCATCTCCGCCAAATTAGCTACTTTTAATGTCCATTCTTCAATAGTAGGTATTTCTTCCTTCTTCCAATATTGCGCCACCAAAAGTCTGGCTGCGGTTATTAAATTCAAAATCAAATTAGTCTCTATAACTGTACATCCTTCAATTATACCCAATAAAAACAACTGTGGAGTAAATTTTATCTTCCTTTTAAGAATATTTTGTATAATCCACCATATCTTAATCCAAAATGCCCAAATGACTTTTACTTTTGAACCACTTCCTGACTCAAGTGATAACTCCCTGTCAACTGCTCTCTGTCAAACTGCTCTTTGGCCACAAGCTGGACACGCTATGACTTTGGTTCGAAAGAAATTCAAGGCTAGGATGAGAGGATGAAGAAGCTGTGCCATGTTTTGGGGGCATGGATGAGGCCAACTTTTTTTATCTTTCCCGAGGACTTCTGGTCCCAATCCAGAAGAGGGCTGGAGAGCATCATCTCCCAGGGTGGATTCAGAAATGAACGATTTATTTATTTATCTGATGTTTAACTGTAACTGAAAAAAGTAAAAATAAGGTTTTTACAATATATTTTATTTGAGATTGGTTAAAATATTTTGTTAAGGTATTAATGTATGTAAGGGTTGGAGATCTGATGTTTAACCGTAGAAGAAAGAAGACGTGCTTATTATTGAAGAATGGACAAGATCGAAGTTGGATTGATTACTTTCAAGCAATAATTGGTTTGAATAGTTATATTCAGATATGAACAAGGGGAGTTAAAGTGCAAGAGGGAGATAAATCTATAGATAGTTAGCTTATGGTTTTTTTTATGTTTGTTAAATGCTATACCCTGTATTTGCTCTGGGAAGTCAAGGGGGGATGGTGGTGGGATGGTTGGGGCAGGAGATGGGAAGAGAGGGGGGAAAATACGTGTAAACTTTTTAAAAAACTTTTCAATAAAAAAAGAAGAAGAAATGAACGATTTATTTATTTGTTTATTTGTTCAACTTGTATGCCACCTTTCTCCGAAGACTCAAGGCGGCTTACGGTGCATTTAAAAACCATATATATAAAAACATTAAACATTAAAAACAATTCAAACCCATTCACGCTGTTCATGGCCGGATCTCGCTGGATCGCAAAGCGAGATCAACGGCCCCAGGCCTGCCGGAAAAGCCAGGTCTTCACCGCTTTTCGGAAGGCCAACAGGGTGGAGATGGTCCGGATCTCAGGAGGTAACTGGTTCCAGAGAGCCGGGGCAGCTACAGAGAAGGCCTTCCCCCACGGGTCCGCCAGCCGGCACTGTTTAGCTGACGGGACCCGGAGGAGACCAACTCTGTGGGATCTTACAGGTCTCTGGGAGCTATGCAGTAGAAGGCTGTCTCGAAGATAACCTGGCCCTGAGCCATGTAGGATCCACGATGCCTTCTCCAGCTCAAGGGCTGACTTTTAAAGAACGTCCATCAATCCTCTCAAACTCAAGCAAGGCTAATCATTCCTGATACCCGATGGAATAAAAATCCTTCTTTGCAAACTATTTGTCTGAAGTGGTGCAGGGTTTCCTGCCTAAGCAGGGGGTTGGACTAGAAGACCTCCAAGGTTCCTTCCAACTCTGTTATTCTATTCTATTCTATTCTATTCTATTCTATTCTATTCTATTCTATTCTATTCTATTCTATTCTATTCCATTCCATTCCATTCCATTTTCTTATTCTATTCTATTCTATTCTATTCTATTCCATTCCATTCCATTTTCTTATTCTATTCTATTCTATTCTATTCTATTCTATTCCATTCCATTCCATTCCATTCCATTCCATTCCATTCCATTTTCTTATTCTATTTTATTCTATTCTGTTCTGTTCTGTTCTGTTCTATTCTATTCTATTCTATTCTATTCTATTCTATTCTATTCTATTCTATTCTATTCTATTCCATTCCATTCCATTCCATTCCATTCCATTCCATTTTCTTATTCTATTCTATTCTATTCTATTCTATTCCATTCCATTCCATTCCATTCCATTCCATTCCATTCCATTCCATTCCATTTTCTTATTCTATTCTATTCTATTCTGTTCTGTTCTGTTCTATTCTATTCTATTCCATTCCATTTTCTTATTCTATTCTATTCTATTCTATTCTATTCTATTCTATTCTATTCTATTCTATTCCATTCCATTCCATTTTCTTATTCTATTCTATTCTATTCCATTCCATTCCATTCCATTCCATTCCATTCCATTCCATTTTCTTATTCTATTTTATTCTATTCTATTCCATTCCATTCCATTCCATTCCATTCCATTCCATTTTCTTATTCTATTCTATTCTGTTCTGTTCTGTTCTGTTCTGTTCTATTCTATTCTATTCTATTCTATTCTATTCTATTCTATTCTATTCTATTCCATTCCATTCCATTCCATTCCATTCCATTCCATTCCATTTTCTTATTCTATTCTATTCTATTCCATTCCATTCCATTTTCTTATTCTATTCTATTCTATTCTATTCTATTCTATTCCATTCCATTTTCTTATTCTATTCTATTCTATTCCATTCCATTCTATTCCATTCCATTCCATTTTCTTATTCTATTTTATTCTATTCTATTCCATTCCATTCCATTCCATTCCATTCCATTCCATTCCATTCCATTTTCTTATTCTATTCTATTCTATTCTGTTCTGTTCTATTCTATTCTATTCTATTCTATTCTATTCTATTCTATTCTATTCTATTCTATTCTATTCCATTCCATTCCATTCCATTCCATTTTCTTATTCTATTCTATTCTATTCTATTCCATTCCATTCCATTCCATTCCATTCCATTTTCTTATTCTATTTTATTCTATTCTATTCCATTCCATTCCATTCCATTCCATTCCATTCCATTTTCTTATTCTATTCTATTCTATTCTGTTCTGTTCTGTTCTGTTCTGTTCTGTTCTATTCTATTCTATTCTATTCTATTCTATTCTATTCTATTCTATTCTATTCTATTCCATTCCATTCCATTCCATTCCATTCCATTCCATTCCATTTTCTTATTCTATTCTATTCTATTCCATTCCATTCCATTTTCTTATTCTATTCTATTCTATTCTATTCTATTCTATTCTATTCTATTCCATTCCATTCCATTCCATTTTCTTATTCTATTCTATTCTATTCTATTCTATTCCATTCCATTCCATTCCATTCCATTCCATTCCATTCCATTCCATTCCATTTTCTTATTCTATTTTATTCTATTTTATTCCATTCCTTTCCATTCCATTCCATTCCATTCCATTCCATTCCATTCCATTTTCTTATTCTATTCTATTCTATTCTGTTCTGTTCTGTTCTGTTCTGTTCTGTTCTATTCTATTCTATTCTATTCTATTCTATTCTATTCTATTCTATTCTATTCCATTCCATTCCATTCCATTCCATTCCATTCCATTCCATTTTCTTATTCTATTCTATTCCATTCCATTCCATTCCATTTTCTTATTCTATTCTATTCTATTCTATTCTATTCTATTCTATTCTATTCTATTCTATTCCATTCCATTTTCTTATTCTATTCTATTCCATTCCATTCCATTCCATTCCATTCCATTCCATTTTCTTATTCTATTTTATTCTATTCTATTCCATTCCATTCCATTCCATTCCATTCCATTCCATTCCATTCCATTCCATTTTCTTATTCTATTCTATTCTATTCTATTCTATTCTATTCTATTCTATTCTATTCCATTCCATTCCATTCCATTCCATTCCATTCCATTTTCTTATTCTATTTTATTCTATTCTATTCCATTCCATTCCATTTTCTTATTCTATTCTATTCTATTCTGTTCTGTTCTGTTCTGTTCTGTTCTGTTCTGTTCTATTCTATTCTATTCTATTCTATTCCATTCCATTTTCTTATTCTATTCTATTCTATTCCATTCCATTTTCTTATTCTATTCTATTCTGTTCTGTTCTGTTCTGTTCTATTCTATTCCATTCTACTCTACTCTACTCTACTCTACTCTACTCTACTCTACTCTACTCTACTCTACTCTATTCTGTTCATTGCAGGTGTAATCAATATGTGGTGGTAGAAGAACCCATAGCTCTCTTGTAGGTTGATGAGATGAATCAATCAGAATAGAGCTAGAAGGGACCTTGGAGGTCTTCTAGTCCAACCCCCTGCTCAAGCAGGAGACCCTATATTATTTCAATCAAGTGACTGTCCAGTCTCTTCTTAAAAGCCTCCCGTGATGGAGCAACCCACAACTTCTGAAGGCAAGTCGTTCCACTAATTAATTGTTCTCACTGCTAGGAAATTTCTCTTTCGTTCCAGGTTGCTTCTCTCCTTGATTAGTTTCCATCCATTGATTCTTGTCTTGCCTTCTGATGCTTTGGAAAATAAGTTGAACACCCCCCCCATTCCTCTTTGTGGGGGTCAGCTTACAGGTAGCCCTCATGGCCGCAATTGAGCCCAAAATTTACGTTGCTAAGTGAGAAATTGGTTAAGCGAGTTTTGCCCAATTCTACGACTTTTCTTGCCATAATTGTTAAGCGAATCGCTGAAGTTGCTAAGTTAGTCACACGGTTGTTAAGTGAATCTGGCTTCCCCATTGACTTTGCTCATCAGAAGGTCGCAAAAGGGGGACCGCATGACTCTGGGACACAGCAACGGTCATAAATACGAACCAGCCAAAAGAGCCGACGCAATCCTAAATTGCATTAACAGAGGGATGCAATCAAGATCAAGTGAGGTACTAATACCACTCTATAAAGCCTTAGTAAGACCAAGATTTGGGGGCGTGGCTTGGTGAGTGGGTGGGTAATGTGACTGGGTGGGCGTGGTCATTTTTTTTTTTTTAACTTTTAAAACCATTTTTAAAAGTTCGGCGAAGAGGTTGTAAAAAAATGCTTTCAAAAGGCTCTGACGATCCCAGCTGAGTTGCCTGATCGACAGAGACTTTTTGTCTTTTAAATGCCTCTGACGATCAGGCAACTCAGCTTGGATCGTCAGAGGCATTTAAAAGAAAAAAAGGGTTTTTTTTTTTCTTTTAAAAGCCTCTGGTGATCCCAGCTGAGCCGCGCGATCATCAGAGGCTTTTTTTTTTTTTTTTACTTTTAAAAGCATTTTTTCGGCTGAAGAGGTTGTAGAAAAAATGCTTTTAAAAGTTAAAAAAAAAAAGCCTCTGACGATCGCGCGGCTCAGCTGGGCATGGGGGGGCAGGGATTTTTGCTACCGGTTCTCCGAACCACCCGCCTCCATCGCTACCGGATCGGGCGATCTGGTCCGAAACGGGAGCATTTCACCCCTGATTAGGGGACTGGAGACTAAAACATATGAAGAACGGTTGCAGGAACTGGGCACGGCTAGTCTAGTGAAGAGAAGGACCAGGGGAGACATAATAGCAGTCTTCCAATATTTGAGGGGCTGCCACAGAGAGGAGGGGGTCAAAGCTATTTTCTACAGCACCCAAAGGCCAGACAAGGAATAATGGATGGAAACTAAACAAGGAGAGATTCAACCTGGAAATAAGGAGAAGTTTTCTGACAGTGAGAGCAATCAACCAGTGGAACAGAAGTTGCCTTCGGAAGTTGTGGGAGCTTCATTGCTTGAGACTTTCAAGAAGAGATTGGACTGCCATCTGTCAGAAATGGTGTAGGGTCTCCTGCTTGGGCAGGGGGTTGGACTAGATGACCTACAAGGTCCCTTCCAACTCTGTTAATCTGTATAATCTTTCCTCCTGAAGTTGTGGCTGCTTCTTCGCTGGAGGGTTTTTAAGACCATTTACAGTTAGAGTTTGCTACAGTGCTGCTACAGGGGATCCTGGACTTACAACTGTTCATTTAGTGACCATTCGAAGTTACAACGGCATGGGAAAAAGTGACTTATGGCCATGTTTCACACTTATGACCGTTGCAGCATCCCCGTGGTCACGTGATCAAAATTCTCATATTTATGATCATTGCAGTGTCCCGGGGGGTCATGTGATTTCCCCCTTTGCGACCTTCTGACAAGCAAAATGGGAAACCAGATTCACTTAACAACCGTCATACTAACTTAACAACTGCAACATTTGGGGCTCAATGGTGGTTATTAGTTGAGGACTAACTGTATTTGTAGTGCAGTTTTAACAGATAAAGTAAGATTTCAGATGATATACTTGAAAATATACTTCAGAGCGGTGCCATGGCCTAGAGGTGGAGCTCTCGCCTCACAGTCAGGAGGTTGTGAGTTCGATCCTAGGGAGAGGCAGATATTTCTCTCTCTGGGCACAATGAGAATATATCTGCTGGGGGGGAAAAAACCTCCGCATTGGCCACAGGGAGGGCATCCGGCCAGTAAATATTCAGCTCCATTCAGGTGCCCAGACTCCACTTTTAACAATTATGGGGTCGTTAAAAGAGGATGATGATACCTGAAGATATACTTGAAACTGGAACATTTAGGAGATTAAGAATAGAAGGGACAGAAAACACCGGGCAAAATTAGGATAAACGCAATTCTGACACAAACCCCAAATTCTTGCTTTGAGCTCCATGCTCAGGAACCTAATCTACTCCTAACCACCTGCTCAGAAAAACTGCTTCATAATTCCAGTTTGTCCCGTTAGCTTTATCCTTATTCTGAAGGATCTACTTGTTGAAACAAAAATGGAAGTTAAAAACAAACAGAAATGAGCTGAACCTCAAATCTGGCCACCCCAGAAACCGTGACGGTTCATGAAAACTGCTAACAGCATGTTCTAAAAAAAATATAAAAAGATAACCAGAACTGTTTTATACACCAATGGACCGCAAGTTGATATATTCGCCAAGTGAAGGATGGCAAATATTTCCTGACATTCCCCTTTAACAGATGTGCTATCAAAACAAACACTGTCTGTGTACGCTTTCTTTTTAGCGTGGACGTAAACAGAGGATCTAGGAAGTCCGTGTGTTAGTAAGTGAAGATGTGAAGGTGGGCCCTTTCTATAACTGGTATATTCTAGGCATAATTACAGACAGAGTCAACCGCATGTACTCTGGTGCGATTGCTCCCTAGCCCAAGAGTTGTTAAATCTCACATCCTGCAATGACTGTATTTGGGGAGTTTGTCTCTGTCACACAACCCACACACAGCAAACTTCCTGATTCTGCTAACCAACATGAAGCAGATGAAGTCATTGCTGAATATTAGCCTGCAGTGCAGGTGTTGCCAAATCCACCGTCTGACTGTACTGTGGATCTTCGACATTGTTGTTGTTGTTAGTTGCGAAACCGTGTCTGACCCATCGCGACCCCATGGATAACGTTCCTCCAGGCCTTCCTGTCTTCTACCATCCTCTCAGTGGTGGGTCGCTCTCGGTTCGCACCGGTTCGCAAGAACCGGTAGTAAAAATTTGTAGTCGTTCGGAGAACCGGTAATAACATTGGCTGGCCACGCTCCCGAACCGGTCCCTGGCCCGGTTGCCGCTCGCTTACCCCACCCATCAGAGGCTTTTTTTTTTTTTTTTACTTTTAAAAGCATTTTTTCTACAATCTCTTCGGCTGAAAAAAATGCTTTTAAAAGAAAAAAAAAGCTTCTGATGATCGCGCGGCTCAGCTGGGATCGTCAGAGGCTTCTAAAAGCATTTTTTTTTCTGCAACCTCTTAAGGTTATAGAAAAAATGCTTTTAAAAGTAAAAAAAAAAGTTGGCCACGCCCACCCAGTCACATTATCCCCACCAAGCCATGCCCACAAAATATGCCATGCCCACAGAACCAGTAGTAAAAAAAATTTAGAACCCACCCCTGCATCCTCTGGAGTCCGTTTAAGCTCATGCCGACTGTTTCAGTGATTCCATCCAGTCACCTCATTCTCTGCCGTCCCCTTCTTTTGCCCTCAATCTTCCCCAGCATTAGGCTCTTCTCCAGTGAGTCCTTCCTTCTCATTAGGTGGCTAAAGTAGTTGAGTTTTCTCTTCAGGATCTGGCCTTCTAAAAGGACCGCCAACTACCACCAATAGCCTCCCACCGGCCGGTACGCTCTCATAGAGAGGGGCTCCTCTGGGTGCCATCGGCCAAACAATGTCGACTGGCGGCCCCTAGGGGAAGAGCCTTCTCTGTGGGGGCACCTACTATCTGGAACGAGCTCCCCCCGGAGATACGGAGGATCCCGGATCTGCGCACCTTCCGCCGCGTTCTTAAGACCTTCTTATTCCACCAGGCAGGCCTGGCCTAATCTTTTCCCTCTTTTTAATTATGCAAATTTTAATCGGTTTTTAAATGATTGGGGTGTTTTAATCTGTCTGGGCCAAATTGTTTAATTCGATTTTACTTTGTTTTTAAATTTTGTATCTATGTATTTTTACTGTTTGGCTGTTCACTGCCCTGAGTCCTTCGGGAGTAGGGCGGTATATAAATCAAATAAAGTAAGTAAGTAAGTAAGTAAGTAAGTAAGTAAGTAAGTAAGTAAGTAAAGGGCAGTCAGGGTTGATCTCCTCTAGGACTGACCGGTTGGATCGCCTTGCAGTCTGAAGGCCAGACAAGGAATAATGGATGGAAACTGGTCAAGAAGAGATTCAACTTGGAAAGAAGGAGAAATTTTTATGACAGGGAGAACAATCCACCTATGGAACAGAAGTTGCCTTTGGAAGTTGTGGGAGCTTCATCACTGGAAGCTTTCAAGAAGAGACTGGACTGCCATCTGTCAGAAATGGCGTAGGGTCTCTTGCTTGAGTGGGATAGGGGTTGGACTAGATGACCTACAAGGTCCCTTCCAACTATGATATTCTATGTTCTTTATCCCATTAGAGACAATTGGTTGACCAATCTCTTCTTTAAAAACACCCACAATTTTTGGAGACAGGTCGTTCCACTCATTAATTGTTCTAACACTCGGGAAATTTCTCCTTAGTTCCAGGTTGAATTTCTCCTTGATCAGTTTCCACCCATTATTCCTTGTCTGGCCTTCAGGTGCTTTGGAAAATAGCTTGACCCCGTTCCTCCTCTCTTTATATTCCATATAAAGATGGACTAGATGATCTACAAAATCCCTTCCAACTCTGTTATTCTGTTCCGTTCTGTTTCTTCTATGCATGTTTAACAAAGGCAATTTATTGTTTGGCCACGGCAAGACACACAAGGAACCATTAAAATCTCTCCCTCCTGTACAGTAGTGGCCAAAATTATGGAAACCTTTAGGGAAAAGTATATTTTTGAGGTTTGATGGCTAATAACACCACTTTTTTGGGGGGGGGAGTTCCAAGATAATCCTATTGCACTGCTGGAATGGCCTGGGAATAGCCCAGACCTTAACCCAATGGAAAATCTACGGAGCCGACTAAAGAAACTTGTTAGTCAGAAGTGACTCAGCAATAAAACCCAGTTAATAGAAGCCATCATTCAATCTTGGTTTCACATTATAACAGCTGCAGAACTAAAAGACTTGGTTCCCTCCATGGGAAGATGTTGTGAGGCTGTCATTCATGCTAAAGATTACCCAACGAAGTATTAACTGACATGGGGATAATTTTTGTATATCTTGTTTTTTCTATGGTGATAAGTTTTGTGTATCTCATTTTTTTCTACGTGTTTCACTTTTCTTCTTTATACTGTAACTGCCATTCTAATAGCAAACCCTTCATAAAAGTGATTGCATTACATTCTTGATTAAATTATCTTTCCATTGATATATAATTTTATGGCACTACTCCCCCCCAAAAAGTGGTGCTATTAGCTAGTTTTAGAAAATACACTTTCCCCAAAAGGTTTCCACAATTTTGACCCAATACTGTAGATTAAGCGAATTAGTAGCAGTGAATCGGTAGGAAAGATCAAACCACGAAAAAATCTTGCAAGCTGGAAACATTTATACTTTATACTTATAATTCTTTATACTGTAACTGCTATTCTAATAGCAAATCCTTCATAAAAGTGATTGCATTACCTTCTTGATTAAATTATCTTTCCATTGATATATAATTTTGTGGCACTACTCCAATTAAAAAAAAAAAAGTGGTGTTATTAGCTAGTTTTAGAAAATACACTTTTCCCAAAAGGTTTCCACAATTTTGACTACCCTACTGTAGATTAAGCGAATTAGTAGCAGTGAATCGGTAGGAAAGATCAAACCACGAAAAAATCTTGTAAGCTGGAAACATTTAAAAGCAATTTTCTCGTGATGCAAATCCTCAGTGTCTATTTACTTTTACCCTGAGGTTTGGGCAAGCGTATGAATCAGACCGAAGAAAGCTGGACAGCCCAATACAGACGTAGTAATTTTTTTTTTCTTCTCCAGACTCAACGGAAGGAATGTGGCACTTCCATTATAATTTACCTGCCTACATGTTCTCTGGCTCAGATGCTAAGTGGGCGTTTCGATCTGCGAGTGGCCAAAAAGGAAACACACGCTCACTTTTCTCCCTCAAAAAAAAAAAAGGAAGATCCTGATGGGTTGAAGCACAAGACATTTTTGCAACCAGGGAGATCAACAGCCGATGCCATAAAAGGATTTTCTGGACGTAAGAGGATGCAGCCCCTGGGCATCGACGGACTTTGCAGGACATTCTTGGCTACGTCATCAATAAAAATAACCCTCTTGACAAGTGGCAGCAGACAAAACGTAAACCTCCAGAGGTAATTCCGGGGAGGAGAGAAAAAAAAAAAATCTCTTGGAACATTTACATTTTAAAATATTTACGGATGTATCATAACAGGAAGTGGATTTTTTTTTCTCCCTTAAATTGACTTGCATAAGAATGTTGAGGGCAAGTTTTGTTTCTTGCCCATCATATTGTACAGAGAGAAGAATGGGATGATATCTAAGAACAATTTAATGGGCTTAAACCACATTCCAGCCACTTCTAACGTCATGAGCCTGGTGTTCTGACCTAGGCTTCCCCAGCATCATGAAGCCAAGTCCTCGTCCCGATAAACCCCTTTTATTTCATTTACAGTGAATTCCTCTCCAGCAAAGTCTTTCCTCTCCCGCAGTCTTTCAAGATAGTTCACAATTACCAACCTTTATCAGGCTTGGAGAGTGGCCAGGCCGAGATCTTTCAGACTCCACACTGTAACCGACAATACTTGGCAATAATGCAGGAACAAATCTTCACCCAAATGAACTAATTGCCTCCTGCAAACTCCCCTCCGCTTCGCTCCTCTTTTATTCCCTCTGGGAGGGGCCATTCACTGTCCACCTGTGGCTTTACTCCTGAGTCGACCCTTGTTCCTTAGCTGTTCCCTTCTCCTGGCAGCTCTGCGCACGCGCACACTGGGAACAGGCTCCAGCTGTTCTTCTGCCTCACTGATATCTGACTCCAAAGGCAGCTGACAACTGTCAGGCGGCCTGGCCCCCTCTCAGCCCTCATCAGAGCCTTCCCCAGACTCCAGGACTGGCCCATGTTCCTCCCCAACCTCCCTCACTGTCCGAATCTGCTGCCAGATCTGCTGCCAGATCCGCTGGCGGGCCACAACACCTGGCTGTGAAGCAGAGGGAAAAGTCAGAGTGCTACTCTGAAAGATTATTGAAAACTCTGGATGCTTAATGTACTTACAAGCTACAGAGTTTATGGGCTACTGGATTTGAGTTCATTGCCTTGCTCTGATTCTCCAGCACCACCATTGGCAAGAGTTGGATGCAGCCAGGCAGTTTCATCAAGATTGTTTCTGAAACTGTAGCCAACAATCCAGAGCCATTTTTCTTTCTATCTTTCCACCCCTCTATTAATTTCAACTTTCCAGCGGCTTTTAATTTTCCCTCCCTGTTGCTATTTCTGATTCTAATTCCTGCTACAATCTGATTTTTTACAATCTGTTGAGCAAAACTGGATGCAGTATTCCAGGTGTGGTCTTGCTTACTAATTACTGCATGCAGCTTGTCCTGCTTTCTATGTGGGTCCCTGTACCTCAAATATGAGAATGCTCAAGACATGTTTGATATGTAGGAGTCGAACTACATCAGCCCTATAAATCTCTTCTACATGATGGAGATGGGCAGGATTCCAGCTGGCCAGATGTTTGCTCTCTCTGGAGCATAATGAATGCCCTGAGATAATTTATGGGCAACAATTTGCAGAGAGAGTTGCCCTCTCTTCTCTAAAAAAGAAGAGGCAGAAGGAGCTAGATCCCTGTGAATCTAACTCCTTGCTGTTGATCTCAGAAAGCTGAGACAGATTTTGTGGCGTCTCGTTTTCCTAAAGTAGATTTCAAGCTTCCATCCATTGAGTCTTGTCCTGCCTTCAAGTGCTTTGGAAAATAAATTGACCCCCTCTTCTTTGTTCTTTTGGTTTTTTTTTTCTTTTGAAGATATTTCGCTTCTCATCCAAGAAGCTTCGTCAGCTCTGACAGGATGGTGGGGAATGGAAGGATTTATATTCCTTGCAGACAGCTGGTCATTTGCATCCTCTAAAAGGAAGGAATATAAATAAATAAAGGAATATAAATGGAGGGAATATAAACCTTTCCATTCCCACAATGGAACGGAAGACACAATGGATGGAAGCTTGAAATCTACTTTAGGAAAACGAGAAGCTTCTTCGACAAGAAGCGAAACGTCTCCAAAAGAAGAAAAAAACAAGAAATGTCATTAGACTCCAGGATCATACTACCATATGTGGTGGACACGTAAAGAAGCTAAGAGATATTGGACTAAGATACACACATGGCTGGAAAAAATGATAAACACATTGACTTTAAACCAGAAATATTTTTATTAGGGATTTTACCAGAAATTCCGCCTTGAGTCTTCGGAGAAAGGCGGCATACAAGTTGAACAAACAAATAAATAAATAAATAAATATCCAATAGAGATTTGCAATATCTAATTGTAAATGTCTTAACAGCGGCTAGAATCGTATTTGCTAAAAATTGTAAAGGGGAGAAGTTACCTACTGATGATGAAGTCATTAAGAAAATTATGGAATGTACTGAAATGAGTAAATTGACATTTGAAATCAGAGAACAGGAAGATAAGACAATATTACTTGATATGGGATTTGTTTTATCAATGGATAGATAATAAAACATGGAGATGAAAGATGAGGTTGATGTAAAGATAAAATATGCGAAGTTCTTCCTTATGAGAAATAAGCTTTTGTGATAAATTGGTACAAGTTGGAAATGAGCTTAAGCACAAAATAATGTTTACCGATCGACACACTCTTTCAAATTGTATGGAATGATGAAGGTTTTATGTTTTGTTTTTGTTTTAAAATAAAATAAAAAATTTAAAAAATAAAGAAAGTCCAGTTGCCTCTTGGAAAAAAAAGAAACTTTGGGACAGCCATGAAACTGGATGGATTGAGAATCTCTGTAGAACAGGGGTGGGCAAATATGGCCCTTTTACAACCTGTGGACTTCAACTCCCAGAATTCCTGAGCCAGCTTGGCTGTCTCAGGAATTCTGGGAGTTGAAGTCCACAGGTTGTAAAAGGGCCACATTTGCCCACCCCGTTCTATAGAGATTCTCATGACCTTTGGACTTCAACTCCCAGAATTCCTGAGACAGCCAAGCTGGCTCAGGAATTCTGGGAGCTGAAGTCCACAGGTCATAAAGGGGCCATTTTGCCCACCCCTGCTATAGACTATGGACTGAGATATCCCATCTTTTCAAAACCAGGGTTCACACTAGACCCCGGAGTGAAAGAGTAAGAGCCACACATACACCCCCCCCCCCAAAAAAAGACCTTCCCCAACCCGAATCAAGGAAAAAAAAAATGATTAGAATTCAGATGTGAATGTTTCCCCAGGAGACTCTGAAGCCAGAGAAACCAGGCGGGGGGGGGGAGGAGGCGGGGCCGAGGAGAGTGACGTAACCAGAAACCGCGCCTGGTAGTGTCTCCCGCCGCTTTCCGTAGTAGCCGGAAGTCCCCGCGGGAGGTCCGCTCTCCCACTTCCGTTTCCGCCGGTGGTGGTTATGGCGCGAAGGTGGGCTCGGGGGAAACCGGGGGTGGGGGAAGGGATGAGCGGGGGGCGGGAGATCGGGAAACGGGCGGCCGAGTCTTCCCCTATGACCGCTGCGCTTGCCCGGCAGGAGCGGCCGGAGCGGGAGGGCGGCCCCTGAGGACCCGTTCCAGGAGGGCGACGAGGGTGAGTCGGGGGGAGAGAAAGGTGGGGGGGGTGGAGGGGGGAGGGGCGGGTCGGGGGTCTCGGCGACGGCCTGACCAAAAGCCCCCCCTCTCTCCCCGCCAGCAGACGAGGACTTCGCCGCGCCGCCGAAGAAAGCTCGCCCCGCCGGGAAGAGGTGAGCCTGAGAGGGAGAGAGAGAGAATGTGAAGGAGGCTGTGTGGAATATGTATGGGTAGAAGGCTCCCTATGTGGTATATACGATTATATAAATATGTGGGTGTGTATTCAGATAGAGAGAGAGAGAGAGATGGAATGATAGATAGATAGATCGATGATAGAAAGATGGAATGAGAGAGAGAGAGAGAGGGATAGAGATAGATAGATATAGATAGATGGAATGATAGATAGATGGAAAGATAGATGGAATTATAGATAGATAGATAGATAGATAGATAGATAGATAGATAGATAGATGGAAAGATAGATAGATAGATGGAATGATAGATAGATGGAATGATGGAATGATAGATAGATAGATATAGATAGATAGATAGATATAGATAGATAGATCGATGATAGAAAGATGGAAAGATAGATGGAATGATAGATAGATGGAATGATAGATAGATAGATAGATAGATCGATGATAGAAAGATGGAATGAGAGAGAGAGAGAGAGATGGAATGATAGATAGATGGAAAGATAGATAGATGGAATTATAGATAGATAGATGATAGATGGAATGATAGATAGATGGAATGATAGATGGAATGATAGACAGATAGAGATAGAGAGATAGATGGAATGATAGAGAGAGATAGAGAGATAGAGTGGGTGGATGGATGGATAGATATAGATAGATAGATACAAATATATCCATATATATAGATGTGTGTGTATAGATAGATACACACATGCATAAATAGGTATAGATTATAGATACATGCATATATATATATATATATATATATATATATATATGTATATATGTATATATGTATATATATATAATACATCGGTATATGTGAGTGTATATTATACGTGAATATATATTTGTGTATGAATATATATGAGTGTATATATTGTATATGAATGTGTCTATATGTGTGTATGAATATATATGTACATATGTATATTGTATGTGAATATATATTTGTATATGTATGAATATATATGTGGGTGTATATACGTATGTGCACATATTTATGCATATATGTGTGTATACATATGTGTATATATTTGTGTATATGTATGAATATACATATATGTGTGTATTCATGTAAATATAGATATATAGAGATTAAATATAGATATATGCATATGTCCATGTGGTGTGTATAGATAGATAAATACACAGACACATGTAAATAGGTATAGATTATATATACATGCATATATGTATAGATAGATATCTGTGAGTGGGTATATTATACGTGAATATATATTTGTGTATATGAATATATATGAGTGTATATATTATATATGAATGTGTGTGTATGTATATGTATGTATATTGTATGTGAATATATATATTTTTATATGTATGAATATGTGTGTGTATATATGTATGTGCATATATTTATGCATATATGTGTATATACGTATACTTATGTGTATCTATGAATATATATTTGTGCATTTGTATGAATATACATATATATGTGTGTATTGTATATGAATATATGTGTGTGTGTATGTATAGTGTATAAATATGTATATATAGAATACATGTATGTATATTCTATATGAAAATATGTGTTTGTATATATGATGTATGTATACATATATGCATGTGTATAGTATATGAATGTATGTGTGTGTGTGTATTCATATCTCTAAACTACATTATTTATGATAATGATATTTGGTCGATTGCAAACTTGCCATGAACAGCAAGCAGCTGTTGAAAAGGAATTGCAGCCTTAGGATCCATCAGTCAAAATGTGGCTTCTAAATCATTAGAAATTGTGATGATGTCTCCCCTCCAAGTGTGAAAAAATACTGCAAAATTCCATTTGTAGCAGTTATCTCTTTAATATCAGCTACTCTACAAGATTTGCCCATTCTGTTAACAAGGACTTAGGATACCGAAGATTTGCTGTCTATTTTATTGGACCAGCTGGTTTAGCAAAGGTTATTCTGTTGTTGTGGGTGAACTTTAATGACATCATTTGTTTCTGATGTCTGTAGAATTTTGGGGTGGGTAGTGGCTGAACATTGGAGTGTCCTTTGCCCAACTGGGGGAAAAAAAAATTCTGCCTTGTTTTCTGTTTCAGAGTTCCCCTCGGTGAGAAACTTTTCCAGAGAGACTTGGAAGTTACCTTAGCCCTGTCATTGAATGAATATTTGGGAAACAAAGATAAAATTAGGAAAAAAGGTGATTCTGAAACTCTCAAGATAAAAATACCGTTTTTATGTACATCTTTTGCAGTAATAATACGTTATTTCTTGAAATTGTTTATTTCTTGCCTTCCTTTGAGCTGATAGAACAGTCAAGTTATACAGAAGGCAGCATGTTTCAGGTTTGCTACTCCTGCCAGTTGGGCTGCCTTTATCAGCATCCCTTGAAGTGAAGGTGCCAGGAACTCAGTCTGATACTGCACAGGGAAGAAATTTAATGTCCCCCGATGATTGTAAGCCTGAGTGAGAAGTCACAGTTTACTTGCAAGCGGCTGTGATGTATTATGAAAATGAATGTACTGTGTTTCCCTGAAAATAAGACCCTGTCTTATATTTTTTTGAACCCTGAAATAAGCGCTTGGCCTTATTGCCATGCACTCAAAAAGCCCAATTGGGCTTATTATCAGGGGATGTCTTATTTTGGGGGAAACAGGGTATGTATGTGCAAATTACCTCTTATTTGCAAGTGCATAAGACAGCCAGCATTCTCCATTATCTTCTTTCCACACGGACAATAACTTTTATATGAGTTAATTTCATGTTGAGTGGCCCAGAACTCTAGTCTCCGGGCCCGTACGTACGATGGTTTATTTCCTTCATCAAAATTCCCAATGTTGCTTAGCGAAAACATTCCAGTTTGGTTTACTGTCAGAGTGGTAGTGATTCATCAGTGAATGGAAGGTGGGTTAGACACTTTGAGCTCTTGCTATTGTATGGAGTGTAGGTGCCTTGTTCAGAACAGGTGCAGGAAAAGCCCAGCAGAAGCCACAGAGTTGTCTTTGTCGGAGTACATGGCCTTTGGCTCTCTTTTCTTCTGAAGCATTGTCTTCACTGTGTTGTGGCCCGCCAGCGGCAAGTGGAGCTGGCAGCAGATTTGGACAGTGAGGAGGTTGGGGAGGAACATGGGCCAGTCCTGGAGTCTGGGGAAGGCTCTGATGAGGGCTCTGCATCGGAGGCAGAGAGAGGGCCAGGGCCGGATGCAAGTTATCAACTGCCTTTGGAGTCAGACATCAGTGAGACAGATGAACAGCTGGAGCCTGTTCCCAGTGTACGCATGCACAGAGTTGCCAGACGAATGGAACAGCTAAAGAACAAGGGTCGACTTGGGAGTAAGGCCACAGGTGGACGATGGATGGCCCCTCCCAGAGGGAATAAAAGAGGAGCGAAAGGGGAGTGGAGTTTGCAGGAGACAATTAATTCACTTAATTGGTTCTGACTTTCCGAGACTCCAAATTTTGAAGATATCGGCCTGGCAGCTCTTGGAGAGCTTATCTCCAAGCCAGATAAGGTCTGTGACTATAAATTCTCCCTTGAAAGACTTTGCTGGATGTGAATGAGAAGAATTCACAGTAACTTAATAAAAAGGGTTTTTTTGTCGGGACAAGGAGTCTGCTTCATGCTCTTGGGGAGCCTCGGTCAGAACACACTGTTTGATTTCAATTCTAGATGACCGTGCCGAACCTAAGGCAGCCATAGAGGATTTCAAACAGGAAGCTGTGTCATCCACACCAGAGACAGACAACGATGAAAACTCACGTGCCAGTAAGATTGACCTGAAGGTGGCATGCAGCCTTCTTTCCCTAATATCATGCCCTAAATTTGCCACTTGGGGTTTTCTCCCTTTTTTCCTCTTAAATTGCATTTACTTGAGAATACCTAGAACTGTAATGGCGAACCAATGGCACGCGTGCCACAGGTGGCACGCAAAGCCATATTGGTGGGCATGCAAGCGTTGCCCTAGCTCAGCTCCAGCATGTCTGCCCACGCTGGCCAGCTGATTTTCAGGCCTTCTGGGCCCACCGGAAGTTGGCAAATGGGCTGTTTCCGGCCTCTGGAGGGCCTCCAGGGGGGTGGGGAAGGCTGTTTTCGCCCTCCCCAGGCTCCTAGAAAGCCTCGGGAGGGCGAAAAACGGGCCTATTGGGCCCACTGTGCCATCACATGCCAAAAGTGGGGGGATCACCGGGGGAGGTGTGACGCGCGCATACGCGGGGGGCAGGGCACATAGAATTATGGGTGTGGGCACGCATGCGCACAATCACCCCGCACTTCCCCTGCTTTTGGCACGTGATGGCAAAAAGGTTAGCCATCACTGACCTAGAAGCTGATTGTAACTATGAGATGAGTAGAGTAGAGTAGAGTAGAGTAGAGTAGAGTAGAGTAGAGTAGAGTAGAGTAGAATAGAATAGAATAGAATAGAATAGAATAGAATAGAATAGAATAGAATAGAATAGAATAGAAGTCTTAATTGGCCAAGTGTGATTGGACACAAGGAATTTGTCTTTGGTCCCTATGCTCTCAATGTACATAAAAAGAAAAGATGCATTCGTCAAGAATCATAAAGTACAACACTTAATGATAGTCACAGAGAACAAATAAACAATCAAATCATATTAGGAAACTGTCAATATAAATCTTAAGGATACCAGCAACAAGGTTACAGTCATACAGTCATAAGTGGGAGGAGATGGGTGATAGGAACAATGAGAAGATTAATAGTAGTGCAGACTTAGTAACTAGTTTGACAGTGTTGAGGGAATTATTTGTTTAGCAGAGTGATGGTGTTTGGGGAAAAACTGTCCTTGTGTCTAGTTGTTCTGGTGTGCAGTGCTATATAGCGTCATTTTGAAGGCAGGAGTTGAAACAGTTTATGTTCAGGATGCGAGGGGGTCTGTAAATATTTTCCCAGCCCTCTTTTTGACTCGTGCAGTATGCAGGTCCTCAGTGGAAGGCAGATTGGTAGCCATTGTTTTTTCTGCAGTTCTAATTATCTTCTGAAGTCTGTGTCTGTCTTGTTGGGGTGCAGAGCCAAACCAGACAGTTATAGAGGTGCAGATGACAGACTCAATCATTCCTCTGTAGAACTGGATTAGCAGCTCCTTTTTATGTGACCCTTTTATTTCACCGCATTTTTAAACTCAGTAATTTCATACAGACACACACCCAATATCGTCTTCTGAATCATTTTGAGCTAGCACAGCGAGTAGATTTCTATTCTAGAAAAAGATTTCCCTGCAAACAGAATGAAACAAGTGTGATGATATTAAAATATTTAGTGTCTCACTATGAAACTTTTGTGTTAAAAATCATCTCTTCTCAGTACCCTATTGTCAATATAGCAAACAGAAGTGCACCCTGGGCAAGTCACAAGGTTCCTTTTTTTTCCCCAAAAAAGGCAACTGGGCTTTGTTGTTGTTGTTTTTTTTCTTTGAAAATGTTTCACTTCTCATCCAAGAAGCTTCTTCAATTCTGGGCAAATATTGTATGCAATTAATCTGCATAGGAGGAGTTATTTGGTAACCATCCATCCATTTGTTACTTTTTCATCTTTCAATCTCACGATTAGATCAGGAAAACTCTCAGCCACTTTTGGAGATTGAATTAGGTTCTTCGGAATCTGTTGGGAAGCCATTGAAAACCTCAAGCCCTTCAGTGGCCAAGAAGCCCAGCTGGACACCCCCAGGTATGTTCACACTGGTTCAGGATGACCCAGTCTCTCTCTCTGCCCTGGGCATTTGGGTTCAAGAAAGAAAGCATCTCGGGACATGCGATGGGGACGTTGTATGAGGCATTTCTCATTTCAGAGGATGGAGCACAGCTGGACCAGAAACCAAGGCTGTTGCCCCTGCCTTGAATCAGGAAGCTCTGGGAACCGGGGGTATTTTGGGGAGAAAAAAAATAGGTAAACAATATGAGCTTTGGGGGATTAATCCTGAAAATGAGCTTATTCCTATTTATTTATTTGTATCCCACTTTTATTATTTTTACAAATGACTTAACGTGGAGAACATTTTTTTAAAAAAATTAGATGTATATGCCGCCCTTCTCCGGAGACTCAGGGCGGCTTACAGTGCGTTAAGCAATAGCCTTCATCCTTTTGTATATTTATACAAAGTCAGCTTATTGCCCCCACAAACTGGGTCCTCAATTTACCCACCTTAGAAAGGATGGAAGGCTGAGTCAACCTTGAGCCTGGCGAGATTCAATCTTACTTTAATTTATTATTTACTTTACTTACTTTATTATTTACTATTAATTAGTTATTTGGTTTAAAATGGGATTTTATTGTACTTGTTTCTTAATTTGTGTTCACCACCCTGAGTCCTTCGGGAGAATGGCGGCATATAAATACATGCAATAAATAAATAAATAAATTGCAGACAGCTGGTGTTAAATTACAGTGCTTCTGTCTGTTGAGCTATCCAGGCTCAATACCCAACACACATACCCAACACACCTCCCTCCTCTTATTTCCCCCACAGCAACAACCCTGGGAGGTGGGCCGGGCTGAGCTGAGAGAGAGAAGGACTGGCCCAATGTCACCCAGCTTGCTTTCATGGCTAAGGCGGGACTAGAACTCACAATCTCCTACTTTCTAGCCTGGTGCCTTAACCACTAAACCAAGGGTCAGCAACCTGCAGCTCTGGAGCCACATGTGGCTCTTTCACCCCTCTGCTGTGGCTCCTTGTCACTCAAAATATGTGTCACAACCGCCAATGTGCGACACCTGCCAGCACGTGATTTATTGAGCTTTTCAACCCCGGGTAGGCCATCCATGGATAAATCCAAGAAAAGAAAAGTTTCAGAAGAAAACAGAACATTTAATTCAACTACATCTGCTAGTTTTGTGGCCGCTCAAGAAATAGTCAGGCACGGGAAGGGTTTTGTGGTTCCCGGGGTTTTCTTTTCTGTGGGAAACGGGTCCAAATGGCTCTTTGAGTGTTTAAGGTTGCAGACCCCTGCAATAGACCAAACGTATTAATGTGATTTAATAGGATTCTCACATTTGATTACCAACTGCTACAAAAAAAAAAAAAGTTGTAAAATCAGGTGAGGTCATGTGATGGCTCCGCTTAATGACTTAACACGATTTGCGACTCTAATTACGGGCTCAATTTTAGTTGTAAGTCAAGGACTACCTGTAAAGTATGGCAGCAGGATCTGGGAGTGGGGGGCGGTGTCTTATGAAAGTACCCCAGAATGTTGTGATGTACAGGTAGTCCTCGACGTACAACCCCCCCAATTGAAGCCCAAAATTTCTGTTGCTAAGTGAGACATTTGTTAAGTGAATATTGCCCCATTTTACGACCTTTCTGGCCACGGCTGCTAAGTGAATCACTGCAGCTGTTAAGTTAGTAGCAAAGTTGTTAAGTGAATCTGCCTTCCCCATTGCGGTTGCTTGTCAGGTGGTGATTACAAGATCCCGGGACAATGCAACTGTCGTAAAGACATGCCAGTTGCTAAGCTTCTTAATTTTGATCACATGACCATAGGGATGCTGAAATGGTCACAAGCATGAAAAACAGCTTTTTTCAGTGCCGTTGTAGCTTGTGATGGCCACTAAATGATCTGTTGTAAGTCGAGGATTACCTGTTGTGTGTTTTTTTTTTTTGCATTTGTTTCAGGTGCATCTGGAAGCAAAACCAGCCCGTTGGGAAGAGCCCCTGTTAGATCACCAGTTCATGGTCTACGGCTTGGCCTCTCCAGACTTGCCAAAGTGAAACCTTTGCACCCACCTTGTGCCGGTACCTAAGGTTGGCACGGGAAGGCTGCAGTTTGTGGTGGAACAGAGGAGAAATCCTTTTTTTTTTAAAAATACAGAACCAGACGTGAGCAATAAAGGCATCCCAGTTTGGAAAAAGCTTTGCCTTTTAAAAATGGGTTCTGAAAAAAATGGAACTATTGTCCCTTAAAATACCCAGCAATAACGCCACGGGGTTTATTTATTGTTCCTCAAAAGATCTAAGTGATAATGCCATGGTTCCGTCTTCTTTCCCTCAAAAAGGTTGGCCAATGAAACACAACCCAACCTTTCTAGGTTCGATCCCAGTTTGGCCAATTCTAGCTTTTGAGGATTGCGTAACCAGCAACAGTGGTTCGGAGCATCTGTTGACCATGTAGAGCCGTGTTTCCCAACCGTGGCAACTTTTAAGAGGTGTGGACTTCAACTCCCAGAATTCCCCAGCCAAACCCTGGGGAATTTGGGGAGTTGAAGTCCACGCGTCTTAAAAGTTTGCCACGGTTGAGAAACAGAATGTGTCTAGAGAATGTGTTTTAAAACCACTATGAAAGCAAATGTTATTCCCTCCTTGATTTTACTTCTAATAGAAAACACAGTCATTGCCATCAGTTTACAGCTGTTGTTTGCCTGACCAATGAAATGCGGGTTCAGCTTCTAGTCCTTGCAGGCATTACTCGCTCTTTGAATGAGATACTGAATGTAGTGATCGAACGTATTTATCATCGCGACTTTAGACAATGAAATAAATTTTTTTTTTAGAAAAAACAAGCTAGGTGATTTCTATCTATTTTTACAACCAACTGTATTATAAGTTACACAGAGAGACAACAAACACAAAAAAATAAAAAATTGGGGGCAAGGACTCAAAAAGGGAAACGTTAAGTGAGGGGGGGAAATCATTTTTAAAAATCGACTTCTGACTTAAGTTTGGACAAATACAGTCAAGTTTCCTTTTAAAACCAAACCAAAGCATAAAAATATATATTTGAATATTTTTCTAATCCATCACAATAACAATTCTATAACAAAACAACCTATTCCTGTTTAAACAAACATAAAATATACAGTGCACACATAGAATAGCCAGAATGAAAATAAGCAATGTTTCTATAAAAACTGATTCAATCATCAAATCCTAAATTCAGACTTTTTATCTTTCTCGAACAAGAAGTCTAGCCTCCATATAGAAACAGATAGATAATAGAGATAGATAGATAGACAGGAAGGAGAGGAAAGGAAAGGAAAGGAAAGGAAAGGAAAGGAAAGGAAAGGAGGAAGAAAAAAAAGAAAGAAAAAGGGATGGATGGGTGGGTGGATGGACGGATGATGGGTAGCGGGCAGGTGATAGGTGATATAGATAAATGACAGATAAAGATAAATGACAAATGACATAGGATAGATGACAGAAATGATAGATGACTGATAGAGATAGATACCGTAGATCCGTGATTGCAAACCTATGACATACATGCCGTAGGTAGCATGCAGAGCCCTTTGTGGCCATGCGAGCCATCGCCCCATCTCAGCTCCACCGCACATGTTCATGTGCCTTCTGCCAGCCAACTGGTTTTTGGGTCTCTGCGCGGGGCACAAGTGGGAGATGCGCGTGCATGCATGGGTGGGCGGGTTGCATGCATGGGAGGTTACGCATGCATGCACGGGCGCACATGAGGTCATGTGCATGTGTGGGGGCATGGGCCGCATGTGGGGTCACGGGCACGCACGCGCATTGCATTATGGGTGTGTGCGCGTGAGCGCTTTCAGCACTTGGCGCCGAAAAGGTTAGCCATCACTGCCATAGATAGATGATAGGTGACAGATGATAAAAGAGATGACTGATAGATGGTAGACAAATGACAGAATACAGTGATAGAAATACATGTACTATAAAACCCAATTTGCAAAAAACACGCAGTTTTCCCAACAGGCCGCAAGATGGCGGCAGTTGTGGCAGAATTATACTGTAATTCGTAGGCTTTACAAATTTCAGTTCAGAACTTAATTGAAGAGAAAAATCTTCGGGAAATATTCTTTGTGGGCATAGAGAGAAAGTTAGGGGTAGTAAAGCTTCATGAGACACTAGTTTGTATGGTGTTTGCACTGTGAAGTTGCTGGACCAGGAGCACAACCCCACCCCACCCCAGCCATGGAAGCACCTTCGAGGTTTTAGCTCAGACCCTCAGTGTCTGCCCCATGCACCTCCCAGGCATCTGCTCCTCAACCCCCTGTATCAAAGAGGACTAGAAACCTAGTAAAAAATAACAAAATAGTGGGGGGGAAATAGTTCCCGCTAAAAGGCAAACTCCTGAATAAAACAACTTTGTGACAACTGACGTCCGAAGTAAAGTCCCTGCTGAGGGAATTCCAGTCATTTTTCACAGAAAACCTTGCTGCTTTTTCTTTTCTGACACAAAATTCCCGGAGTGAGGTTCGCCCTGCCTTTGTTTTTCCCTCTTCCGAGGGCTGGCCTGGCCTAGGGCAATGTCCGGGGACCGATCCCCTAAGACAAGAGAAAGTGAAAAATCAAATAGCAATAGCGCTTAGACTTATATACCGCTTTACAGTGCTTCACAGCCTTCTCTAAGCGGTTTACAGAGTCATCCTCTTGCCCCCCCGACAATCTGGGTCCTCATTTTTACCCACCTCGGAAGGATGAAAAGCTGAGTCGACCTTGAGCCTGGTGAGATTCGAACTGCCGAATTGCAGTCAGCAGACGTAGCCTGCAGTACTGCACTCTTAACTGCTGCGCCACCACGGCTCATGGTTCACTTGTGGGCCTCTCAGAGTCGCATGGCAAATAGATTTGATAAAAAAGTAACAATTATAACGGGCACCTCCCAAAACATACGGAACAACCAGCGGCATTGACAAATTCACCAGCACATCAATTGCGAAAGGCAGCTGTACTCCGAACAGCTTACATCTTGAGATGGTACCATCCAAAATCCACACCTCTGCCTATCCCAGGTCCTCTGCCTATCCCAGGCCTATCCCTGTCCCAGATTCAACCTTTTCATAAGCCCTACAGCCCCTAGAACAGGGGTGTCGAACTCGAGGTCCGTGGCCCAGATTTGGCCCACGGGGTGCTTAGATCTGGCCCACAGTGCCTCTGCTAGCAAAAATGGAGCTCTGTTCTGCCCCAGCTAGGGACCACAAAGAACGCAGCACACATAAAGTCCGTACAAACCTTAGTTTACTAACTAAGGACTACTAATGAGCTTTCTTAGTAGTTGTTCAAACACAAGTACAGTTTAAATCAGTCTTTTCTGAACAAGGGCAGTTAATTTAACTTCATTAACAGCCGACAAGAATCCAAGAATAATAATTCAATTCTGAGGCACAGTCTTTCAGATAACCGTAAGCTTACTGTGGTTGGCAGAATGCCCAGAAGCAATTTGCAGGAAAAATGACGAGAGAAGCAAGAGCCGATCAGACCTTTCTCGAGTCAATACACGAAGGAATATTAACGAAGTTGTTTTCTGCAAATTGCCTCAGTAGTAGTCCTTCCTTAAATAGGCTAAGGGACTGGCCAATTAACCCCAAGCCTTACTCTCGAGGAGACCTCCTCCTGAGGAGCCACTCCTGCCTTTTGGCAGCTCTGCGCACCTGTGCATTGAGAAGAGGCTCCTCCTCTTCTTCCTCTTCACTTAAGGGAGCTTCTGGAGGTTCTGAAGGCCCTGGCTGAATCCCTGCCTCTGGCACCACATCTTCTCCAGCCTCCTCATTGTCTGACTCGGGCGCCAGCTGCACAGGCTACTGGCGAATCACACCAGTCTCCTTGCTGTCAGAATCAGCTACCAGCTGCACAGGCCGCTGGCGGGCCACAAGAAGCTCAGAGGGGCTGCATGCGCCCCCCCCCAGAGCTCCGTTTTCACTGGCAGAGGTTGCAGGAGACCTCCAGGATGAAATTGGGGTGCGGGGGGGACGGACGGACTGTGCACACACACACCGAGCTCCATTAAACTAAAAACAAAAGGAGAAATGTTTCCCTTTTGCATTTCAGCACGCAAGAAGGGACAGGAAAGGAGAAAGGGAAAGAGGAAAGACGACAGGAGAAGATGGGAAGAGAGCAAGGAAGGAAAAATAAGGAAAGGGGGGAAGGAAGAAGAAAAGATAATGAAGAGGGAAGGAAAAAGAAGGGGGAAGGAAGGAGATTATAATGAGAGTGAGGGAGGGTCTCAGGGAAGTCCTGCCTTAACACTTGGCCACCACAAGTGCCCCCGACCTGAGTCCTGTGTCACGCCCACCATGGCCATGCCACCATGGCCACGCCCCCCCAGCCCTCCGAGGTCAAACCCAACCCTGACGCGGCCCTCAATGAAATCAAGTTTGACACCCCTGCCTTAGAATAAATTATTCCTCTCCTCCAAGTTAAAAGAAAGGCTGGTATATTAGACTGCAGCATCCAGATCACCAGCAGATGGCAGCAAATCCTGACTCTTTCTCTCTTTGCTGCCATCTAATGGTGGTTCAGGGCTCTGCATCCCAGATAGGTAGCCTTCATTCAGAGAATTCTGTCTTTTCTTTCTATTGTGAGATCATGTGTTCTCTTTACCACTCCCCCCTTTGTGAACAAAGCTTCTCTAATTCTTTCAATCCAAATATTTAAAGAGGGGTGCTAGACAAGCCGCCTTTGCTCCATCTCCCTCCTCCCTTTCCTAGGCTTCTATAACCCCAGCCTACCTGATCAAATGCCTTTTTTTTTTAAGGGAGCAAACATAGGAGGAATTCTTCAAACATGTCATGCTGTCTAAATATTAATTCTTTCCATCGGCTTAGTTGATAGATTTGCCTGGCTAGAAAAGCTGCTAAGCTAGAAAAGAAGTTCCTAGTCAGGTGTAAAGAATACAGAATAACAAGAGTTGGAAGGGATCTTGGAGATCTTCTAGTCGAGCCCTCTGCTCAAGCAGGAGACCCTATACCGTTCGAGACAAATGGCGGTCCAATCTCTTCTTAAAACCTTCCAGTGACGGAGCACCCATAACTTCTGGAGGCAAGCTGCTGATTAACACCCTGTTAATTCTTCTCACTCCCATAAAATTTCTCCTTAATTCTTGGTTCTTTAATAAGTTTCCATCTGTTACTTCTTGACTTGCTCTCAGGTGCTTTTGGAGAGTAGGTCAACCCTCTCTTCTCTGCGACAGCCCCTCAAATATTGGAAGACTGCTATCATGTCACACACACACACACACACAAGTCCTTCTCTTCATTAGATAAGACATTCCCAGTTCTTGCAGCGTTCATCGTGCGGTTTATCTTCCAGAGTCCTAATTATCTTGGTTGCTCTTCTCTGCACACTCTCCAGAGTCTCCTCAACTTTTTTTACATCGTGTTTTGACCAAAACTGGACAGAGTAGCGGTCTGAACTCCTGCAATATAAAACGGTGCTAAAACTTCACGTGATCTTGACACTATCACACTGAAGCTTTGTCCCTTCGTCCATTGCAGGGGCTGGATCCCTCTGGGGACGGCCTACAGCTCAGGCAAACAAGAGAATAGAATAACGGGACCCTGGAGGTCTTCTAGTCCAACCCCCTGCTTAGGCAGGAAACCCTACACCACTTCAGACAAAGGGTTGTCCAATCTCTTCTTAAAAACTTCCAGTGTTGGAGCACTTGCAACTTCTGGAGGCAAGTTGTTCCACTGATTCATTGTTCTAACTGTCAGGAAATTTCTCCTCAGTTCTACGTTGTTTCTCTCTTTGATTAGTTTCCATCCATTGCTTCTTGTTCTACCCTCAGATGCTTTGGAAAATAGCTTGACTCCCTCTTCTTTGTGGCAGCCCCTGAGATATCGGAACACTGCTATCATGTCACCCCTCATCCAGGGGTGGGTTCTACTTACCTTTACTACCAGTTCGCAATGGGAGAGGACACGCATGCGCAGATCGTCCATTATGACGTCCGGGCGGGTGGGCGGAGCCTCCCACCGCTTTTACTGCCGGTTCGCGAGAACCGGACAGAACCAGGAGCAATCCACCACTGCTCTAGTCTTTCTTTTCATTAAACTAGACATACCCAATTCCAGCAACCGTTCTTCATATGTTTTAGCCTCCAGTCTCCTCATCGTCTTTGTTGCTCTTCTCTGCACTCTCTCTAGAGTCTCTTTTTTACATCGTCGCAACCAAAACTGGATGCCATATTCCAAGTGTGGCCTTACCAAGGCATTATAAAGTGGTATTAGCACTTCACGTGATATTGAATTTTAGAAAACGTAGCTCTTCCAGATAGCAGATGGAAAAGAGCTCAACAGGGCCCTTTGAGGCTGTGGGATAATACGGCCTTTTAAGGCAGCTGCATCGTCCACCACCAGGCATTCCTACTCTGGAGGGTTACATCACAGACCCTGCCATCTACAAAACTCCATTGGCCACCTCCCATTGTCTCCCATTGTTATCTCAGAATGCAGCAAATATTAGGTGATGGGGGGAGCTCACAACTGGGAAAGGCTGCAATGGGAGGCCACCGTTTTGATTGGCGTCAGTGGTAGCTGACCCACGTCTGCTTCTGTGGAGCCGGATGTCTCTGTGAATACCCGGGCCCATGGGAAAGCCCCCCAAAAAGAAATTGCCACTCCCCGAGCAAAATATCCAAAGATCTGCTGTGGAGCACAAGTTGGAAACCGGGGACTATCAGGAGCCGAGTGCCGTGGCTTGTCCTAATCCTTCCGGGGCTCCCCCTGTGGAAGTCGGTGACCCCTTGGAAATTTCATGGAAGACTTTCCTCTCGGTCCTGAGGTCCATGGAAGAATGCTCAGAAAATATGAGGAATTCGTTGGTGCCGCAGTTCATCACTTCCCAGCCCGTCCTGCCCAGGTGCGGGGAATGCAGTGGTGAAATCCAAATATTTTTTTTACTACCGGTTCTGTGGGCGTGGCTTGGTGGGCATGGTGTGGCTTGGTGGGCGTGGCTTGGTGGGCGTGGCAGGAGAAGGATATTGCAAAATCTCCATTCCCACCCCACTCCAGGGGAAGGATACTGCAAAATCTCCATTCCCACCCCACTCTGGGGCCAGCCAGAAGTGGCATTTGCCGGTTCTCCGAACTACTCAAAATTTCCACTACCAGTTCTCCAGAACCTGTTGGGTTTCACCCCTTGTAGATTTCAACCAAAGTACAGTAGTGGCCAAAATGGTGGAAACCTTTTGGGGAAAGTGTATTTTCTAAAACTAGCTAATAACACCACTTTTCTTTTTGGAGTAGTACCCTAAAATTATATATCAATGGAAAGAGAATTTAGTCAAGAATGTAATGCAAGAACTTTTATGAAGGATTTGCTATTAGAATGGCAATTACAGTATAAAGAAGAAAAGTGAAACACGTAAAAAAAGTGAGATATACGGAAATGATCACCATGTCAGTTAATACTTAGTTGGGTAACCTTCAGCACGAATGACGGCCTTACAACGTCTTCCCATGGAGTGAACCAAGTCTTTTAGTTCTGCAGCTGTTATAATGTGAAACCAAGATGGAAGGATGGCTTCTATTAACTGGGTTTTATTGCTGGGTCGCTTCTGACTAACAAGTTTCTTTAGTCGGCCTCCATAGATTTTCCATTGGGTGAAGGTCTGGGCTATTCCCAGGCCATTCCAGCAGTGGAATAGGATTATCTTGAGAGTCCCCCCAAAAATGGTGTTATCAGCCATTAAACCTCAAAAATACACTCCCCCCCCAAAACGTTTCCACAATTTTGGCCACTACTGTACACGAATAACCAAAGGGACTTTTTTTCCCACTTTACCTGGGCATTAAGGTCACAGTGATTGGCCATGTTTTGGGTTCTAGCCTCCTTCAAGAGAGAAGGATATGGGTTTTGGATGCATTCAGTAAATTACTATTTGAGGCATACTATTTGAGCTTTGGTGGCACAGTGGTTAGAGTGCAGTACTGCAGGCTAATTCTGCCGACTGCCGGCTGCCTGCAATTTGGCCGTTCAAATCTTACCAGGCTCAAGATTGACTCAGCCTTCCCTCCTTCCGAGGTTGGTAAAATGAGGACCCAGATTATTTGGGGACAATATGCTGACTCTGTAAATCACTTAGAGAGGGCTGTAAAGCACTGTAAAGCAGTATATAAGTACTATTGCTGTTGCCAAGACCTTACCATTGCAAGTTTGCTTTCATATATAAATATATATATATTTATGAGATGCATCCCATAGCTGGCAAGGTTTAGGAGCGGGACAGGTGATTTCCTTACAAGGCAGGAGTAGCATTCAAACATAGTTTAGAGAAATGGACTGAAATCAGGGGTGGGATGCTGGGGGTTTACAAGGGTTCGGGAGAACCTCTATCTAAGATTCTGTGCAGTTCGGAGAACCCCCAAATCCCACTCCTGGCTGGCCCCGCCCACCCCGCCCCTCCTAGGAGTCCCAACATGGCCCGTTTTGGATGCAGGTAAGTACAGGAGGTTCGGGGAGGGTGAAAATCCGGCCTACCGGAAGTTCAAGAAAGCAGGAAACAGGTCCGTTTCCGGCCTCCAGAGGGCCTCTGGAGCCCGGGAAGGCTGTTTTTGCCCTCCTAGAGGCTCAAGGAAAACCTCCGGAGCGCAAAAATGCCCCCTCCTGCTGTGGTGCAGGAGGCCGACTAGGCCACACCTACCATGGCCACACCCACCCAGCAACCGGGCAGAGAACCCCTTGCTAAAATTTTTGAAGCCCTCCCCTGACTGAAACCACAGGATGAAATGGAACAGAAGTGAGTTAAAAAAACAACAACCCGCTTCTCAGAAAACCAAGACACAGGTCGATAATGGATAGACTCAGTGATGTCCTCCTTGGTAACGATATTTTGGAAAGGCAGAGAAATAGTAGCATGCAAATTTTTTTAATGAGCTGGTTGTTTGTTGGGGTTGCAGAAATGGTAACTATAAATGCTTTTTAAAGCAGCTTTTGCATCACGCGATCCGGATAGATCCAGCTGAATTTCACCACTGAAGAACATGCATTTACCAGATGCTCTTTTTTTGTGTGGTGATTGGGGTGAGCCGTCAATGGCCCCTTGGCCTCCTGACTCTCCCGGCCACACCAATCCATTTCTGACACTGACCCATACTTGAGAGTATTTCCAGAAGTGACGAAACCTCTCCAAAGGCCCTCAGTTTTTCTCCAGAAACAATGCTTTAAAATGTTTCTTGGCCGCCATATTTATGGTAGGCAAGTTCTATCTTCCATCAGTCACCAGCAGTGAAAAGGGAATAACAACAACAACAACAACAACAACTTTATTGTCATTGTCCGTGTATACACAGCATTCCCATACAACAAATTCACTTAATACCCAAAGACCAGGTCCGACACACACAACAATCCCCAAACACACTTCCACCCACCACAAATTCCCCACCCCTAAACCACCCAAACATCCACACAACAGACCAAGTAATGCTGTCCAACAGCTCACTGATGGTGGCCCTTTAGTTCATTGTTGAGTGCAATTATAGCTCTGGGATAAAAACTATTCAGCAAATGTGCGGTCCGAGTTTTAATTGTCCTGTATCTTCTGCCAGAAGGCAACACTCCAAAAAGATTGTAAGCAGGATGGGAAGAGTCTCTGAAAGAGTTATACAACTTTCTCAAACAACGAGATTCGAAGATGTCGTCCAGGGCTGGTAGCTGGAGTTTGATGATGTTCTGGGCAGTTTTAATGATTCTCTGTAGAGCTTTTTTGTCCGCTACAGAGCTGCTCCCATACCATGCAAGAATGCCGTACATCAGGACACTCAATGGTGCTGCGATAGTAGGACAGAAGTAGATGCTGAGATAGATTTATCTTCCTGAGCATTATTTCTAAAATAAATGTAATACAAGAGGAGGTGAAAGCGAACAGCTTTACCAGGCTGACCTCTGGAAAATGAAGGGCTTGTGACAGGATTGCTGTTTTGAAAGAATTGTCTCGTCTCACCTCACCTCACCTCACCTCACCTCATCTTACCTCACCTCACCTCACCTCAAGATTTCATTTCATTTCATTTCATTTCATTTCATTTCATTTCATTGCACTGTAACAAAGCACCCTGTATTGTAGAAAATAAAACACACCCTTTCAAAAAAGCCAGCCTGAGGCTCAGCATGTAAAGTGCCTTTTTTTTTTAAAGAGGTTCTTCAAATTATTTTTAATGTGTTCGCGTGGCGAGCACATCTCACAGTTCCCAATCCCTTATTCTATTTTATTTGGTCATAAATGATGCTTTAATGTTGCTCCTTGAGGCGTTTGATTTTTATTTATTTTTTTAACATGACAAAAGTCATTTCATCTGCTACAGCTGGAGGAAATAATACCCTAACTCTGTATTTTGAAAAATAAGATTTTTTTAAAAACATGACATCTCATCTGCTACAGCTGGAGGAAAGAGTATCCTAACCCTGCATTTTGAAAAATAAGGTTTTCTTCAATGTTTGTAATGTAATCATAATTCTACTGTGGTTTTTCTCCAGAAAGAAGATTAGTGCCAAGCCTGAAAAAATTAGGAAAGGACGATCAAGTGCTCTCCCGGTTATACTGAAACCTGGTGAAAAACCCAACCTTCTAATCCAAAAGGTGAGCAAAGGTAGTTTTAAGTAGCTGTGTTGTGGCCTATCGGCCACCAGCCAGAATTGAAATCCAACAGGTTCTGACGGGTTCTGGAGAACCGGTAGCGGAAATTTTGAGTAGTTTGGGAAACCAGCAAATACCACCTCTGGCTGGCCCCAGAGTAGGGTGGGAATGGAGATTTTGCAATATCCTTCCCCTGCCACACCCACCAAGCCACACCCACAGAACCGGTAGGGAAAAATTTTGGATTTCACCCCTGAGTTTGCCTAATTATCCCAAGGTCAGTGATAAACTGTGGAATAGTGTTTTGAAGAATTTGCTTTAATTTAGTTTGGACTACGCTGAGAATGAGTTAATTCTCAGCTGTTCTAATAAAGTCTGTTTGTTTTCGAACTGTTTGTATTTAATACTAACTACTTGGGCCTGGGTCACAACACAATTCGGCAGTTCGATCCTGACCAGCTCAAGGTTGACTCAGCCTTCCATCCTTCCGAGGTCAGTAAAATGAGGACTCAGATTGTTTGGGGCAAGAGGCCAACTCTGTAAACTGCTTAGAAAAGGGCTGTAAAGCATCATGAAGCGGTATATAAACCTAAGTGCTATTGCTATTGCATCCTATGTATTCTGAACACAGCTATCCGATGTTCTTCAAGTCTATAAGTATTTCTCAACTTACAATCATGCATATAATGACCATTTGAAGTTACAACAACACTGAAAAATTAGTTTACAACCAATCCTCGCATGTAGGACAGTCATAGCATTCCCAGGGTCCTGGGATCAAAATTTGGGGGCTTGACAATTAGCATTTTGCAACCTTTTTTTAAGAGTATTGCTGCAGTAGTGAGCTATTTTTTGTTCAGTGTTGTAGTAACATACAGACTAACCAACATAGAAACATGGTCTTCTTAATTCAGGCCAGAACATGGCCAGAGGGCTTGGCAGGTCTGCAGGTTTCTTTGCCAGATTTGACCAAGAGATTCTTGGTTCAAACTTCCAAGGGCAGAGAACAAAATGGCGGCACCTTCTCATGACAGGTAGGAAAAAATGACGGAAGACACAATGGCGTCCCATGGAAGGTTTGTAGCAGAAAGACACCTCGAAGGAGGCCAGGAGACGACACAACCCAAGCTCTTACAGCAGTTTCTTTGAACAAAGTTTTGAAAATGTTACCGCTCGGTCGTTTTGACGCATTGTACTTTCTCTTCTTCTACTAGGAAAGGGAGCTGAGTGCCACTGTTCACAATTCCAAGCCAGATGGAGGAAAAAGTAGAATTGGATCAGGACACGTCGATCCCTGCGGTGAGGCGATTTTGAATCATGAACGCATCGAGATAATACACTTTCATTTTTAACCTTCCCTAAATGTTTTGAATCATCGAAGGCTTCGGGTCCCCCCGAAGTGATTATTTTTTGGTTCCATGGGGAACAAAAATGAGAATCTCACAGTCCTAAGCATAATTAGTATTTCCAAGCATGCCTTTGGGCTCTGTATGATATACCCTGAGGCATTTTACCCTAGTAATGCCTCAGGACATTGTATAGAGCAGGCATCCTCAACTACGGCCCACGGGCCAAATATGGCCCGCCAATGCAAAGTATCTGGCCCGCAGAGTGGTGTGATTAAGCCCCGTCCCTCACTATGAGGGCCAGCTGTGGGGTGATCTTGCGGTGCAGCCTTGAAAAGCAGTTCTGGACTTGTAAAGTACTGCTTTAAATTACAAGTCTTTGAAAACAATTTAAACAGAAGCGTAGGAAGGAGAAAGGCAAAAAAAATGGACTGTTAAATTGGCCATGCCCACCCAATCACATGACCACCTAGCCACGCCCACCCACCCAATCCGGGCCCCCCCCAATAGTCTGAGGGACTGTGAATCGGCCCCCTGTTTAAAAAGTTTGACGACCCCTGGTATAGAGCCAATTTGGTTGAGTGGTTAAGGCACCAGGAGAGAGAGCAGGAGGCCATGAGTTCAGGTCTTATCTTAGCCATGAAAGCCAACTGAGTGAACTTTGGACCGATCATTCTCTCTCATCCCAACCCACCTCACAGGGTTGTTGTTGGGAAAATAGGAGGAGGAAGCTGTGTTTTTGATATGTTCCCCATCTTGAGTTATAATAGATAGATAGATAGATAGATAGATAGATAGATAGATAGATAGATAGATAGATAGATAGATGCTGATCTGCCTTAGCCTTAGCCTTAACCTTGTTGTTGTTGTTGTTAGTTGAGAAGTCATGTCTGACCCATTGTGACCCCATGGACAATGTCCCTCCAGGCCTTCCTGTCCTCCACCATCCTCTGGAGTCCATTTAAGCTCACGCCGACTGCTTCAGTGACTCCATCCAGCCACCTCGTTCTCTGCCATCCCCTTCGTCTTTTGCCCTCCATCTTTCCCAGCATTAGGCTCTTCTCCAGTGAGTCCTTCCTTCTCATTAGGTGGCCAAAGTATTTGAGTTTCATCTTCAGGATCTGGCCTTCTAAAGAGCAGTCAGGGTTGATCTCCTCTAGGACTGACCGGTTGGATGGCCTTGCAGTCCAAGGGACTCGCAGGAGTCTTCTCCAGCACCAGAGTTCAAAGGCCTCCATTCTTTGGCGCTCAGCCTTCCTTATGGTCCAACTTTCACAGCCATACATTGCAACTGGGAAAACCGTAGCCTTGACTATACGCACTTTTGTTGGCAGTGTTTTTTAGTATGCTGTTTAATTTTGCCATAACTTTCCTCCCCAGGTGCAAGCTTCTTTTAATTTCTTGGCTGCATTCCCCATGTGTGGTGATCTTGGAGCCCAGGAAAATAAAATCTGTCACTACCTCCATTTCTTCCCCTTAATCTTAACCTTAACCTACCAAAATAAAATAAGGAGTGGCTGCATCCTAAACTTTATTCAAAGATGTCTTCAGCTGCTGAGAAAAACAAAGTTAGAAAGAAGAGTCCAAGCAGTCATTCCAACAGCTTGCCCTATGGGAATCTTCTTTTTTGCCGAGGGAAAAGTGATAATTCCTTAATTGCACCCCAAAAGTTAATATATTAGTATAGCCCCAATTCATTCATTCGTTCGTTCGTTCGTTCATTCATTCATTCAAAAAAGTATCTTTTTAAATGTAAATCACAAAAAGACAATATTTTAGGTAAGAAATAGTAAAATGGCATCCAAAACTCCCTGGTTTATAACATTTAAACCTCACAGAATCATCAAGCCTGGTCTGAGTTTGAAATAGGACTTGAGTTTGGAAAAGTCCATAATTTGGCCCAGCAAAGTGGAAGATCATTTGTTTAAAAAAGTATCTCATCTGAAAAAATAATAATAATGTGCATGAAAAAAAAAAAGAATGTTCTCTGGATTTGCGATGTAGACAATATCAAATATCTCTTCATTTGAATCTCAACATAAATGCTTGTAATACTTTCCAATTTTGAGGAAAAAAAGGAAGGCTGTTTTAAAGGGCTTCTGGGTTCATTAAAAAAAAATCTCGAAATCTAGATCGAAATCTCCAGCAGAGAAACAATGATGAAAAATTTCAGGGCTCTTTTTAATGGGGTGATTAAAAATTAATCAGTTAATGTGGCAGTTTATTTTTAAGCAAACCTGTGTAACGTTTAATGGAGCAGCTACAGTAACTGTTCCCCCCCTCTCTCTCTCTCTATCTCTCCCTCCCTCCCTCCCTCCCTCCCTCCCTCCCTCCCTCTCTCTCTTTCTCTCTCTTTTTAAAAACAGGAAAGACTCCTAAAGGAGACATATGTTATACAGCAAGCAAAACCAAGTTAGAACCAACATCATGTGAGACGAGTTACACCCAAATAGGTTTGGTAAGCAATTACATTTATCAGTTACATACCTGACCAAGTGTTTAAGTGCTTTTTAAGCTATTCCACTACAAGCTCTACAAATTTTCACGAGGACAAAATAATGCAAACTATATAGAACATAGAATAATAGGGTTGGAAGGAAACATGGAGGTCTTCTGCTCCATTCTCCTGCTCAAGCCAGAGACCCTATACCCGTGATGGCGAACCTATGGCATGCGTGGCACAGGTGGCATGCGGAGCCATATTAGTGGGCACGCCAGCTCAGCTCTGGGACGCATGTGCACGCTGGCCAGCTGATTTTCGGGCCTTCTGGGCCCACCAGAAGTAGGGAAACAGACTGTTTCCTGCCTCTGGAGGGCCTGGGGGGGGTGGGTGGGAAGGCCCGTTTTTTTTCTTACCTGTCTCCAGATCCTCTCTATTTATCTGGAGGCCCTACGGAGGCTGAAAGGGCCCATTTCCCGACTCCCGGTGGGACAGGAAGTGACTTTTTTGCTGTCCCCAGCCTCCAGAGGCTCCTAGAGACTCCTAGAGAGGCTCCTAGAGACTCCTAGAGAGGTTCTGGAGGCTGGGGACAGCAAAAAATGTCACTTCCTGTCCCACTGGGAGTTGGGAAATGGGCCCTTTCAGGCCTTTGGAGGGCCTCCAAGGGAGTGAGAAAGGCTGTTTTCGCCCTTCCCAGATAAATAGAGAGGATCTGGAACCAGGTAAGAAAGAAAAACGGGCTTACCAGGCCATCATGTGCCTGGGGGGGGGGTGTTTGCGCACGCATGCGCGTGGGCCCATGCGCACGTGACCCTCCCCCACCCACCCCTCTCCTGGCACGCGATGGCAAAAAGGTTAGCCATCACTGCCCTATACCCATGATGGCGAACCTTTACCTTTTAAAATGAGGACCCAGATTGTTGGGGCAATATGATGACTCTGTAAACCACTTAGAGAGGGCTGTAAAAACACTATGAAGTGGTAATATAAGTCTGATGCTGCCATAAAAAGACGAGGCTTGACTTTTCACCTACTTATTTCTCTGTAGATAATATCCCTTAGGAGATGGGATGGTGGGGGGAACATTCCTGTGGGGTGAGGTCAGAAGCTGGGGAGACTGACTTGGAAGATGGCCAATGAGAAGATGAGAATTGGGGAACGGAAAGGGAAGGGTTTGGGGGTCAGAGGGTTAGTATTGGCTACGACGAAGTCGGGGCCAGATCTGTCGTACTCAATAAATGGAATATTTCAGCAAAGATTAATTGTTTGGGAGTGCAATTTATTTGAGATGACTTCGAAACCTGACACTAAGTGCTATTACTATTAAAGGTTGAAATATATTTGGTTTATCATCGCAGCCTCTACCAGAGCCTAAAACCTTAGTCCAAAAACAGAGGGAGGTGCCAACTTTAATTTCCCAAGAAAACACATCTCTAACTCACAAATTCAAGAAAGGAAACATAGGACTGTCAAATTCTAAGGTGAGTATTCAGATTAAACTACCCTCCTATTCTTTAAGTGAGAAATATTCACGAAACCTGAATGGTTTTCATGTGGTGATTTTCCTTTTCTCCATAAATATTTCAATTTAGAGAAATCTGTATCATTGTCAATACAAGATCCTCTCTTCTGCCTATAAAAAAATGATTTTTGTTTAGATGCAAAAGTAGTTCTTAGATATAGGTAGTTTATACAGGTCGTTACCATTCATTTAGTTCATGAGCCACAAGCCAAACTTCAAAAGAAATACAGTCATTTATTAGGAGCACCATTTCGGCAATACACGGATGCAGTTAGAACTAATCCCACGTAGATTTACGTTCCCCTATGACCCTGTCTCTCTCCTCCTCCCTGGCCATGTCATAAATCATATTCTCCAATTAACCACTTTGGCTGGCTGTGAAATCCAACACCCTCCTTCTGATTGCGGTCAGGAAGAATGTATGGAATGCACTTCAGTTAGGGAAATCAATCAGCTCCATCAGTTCTCCCTCCCTCCTGCTCATGGCAACTTGAAAGCTTTGCAAATTGACACGGGGCAGGTAGGCAGGCCCTCGCTGCTACCGGTTCGCCTAAACCGGTGCGAACCGGCTGAATAACATCTGTGTTTAGTGACCATTCGAAATTACAACGGCACTGAAAAAAGTGATTTTATGATTTTTCTTGCCTGAGTTATTAAGTGAATCACGGAGGTTGTTAAATTAGTAATCTGGTTGTTAAGTGACTCTGGCTTCCCCACTGACTTCGCTTGTCAGAAGGGATCACATGATGAGGGGGACACTGCAACCGTCATAAACATGAATCAGTTGCAAGCATCCGAATTTGGATTGTGTGACCATGGGAATGCTGTAAGGGTTGTAAGTGTGAAAAATGGTCATATGTTACTTTTTTCAGTGCCATTGTAATTTCGCAAGGGTCCTTAAGTGAACTTTGTAAGTCGAGAACTACCTGTAATAAATTTGGGGTACAATTATCCTGCTATTGGGTTATATCCTTTGCATGTGGGAATCCAGAAAGCCTTCCAGTGAGGCTCTTCAAGAATAATTTTGGGCCTGAGACAGTGGTGGGATAATAATGCGGTGGTTGACAGTGGTGGTTCAAATAATTTAACAATTGGTTTGCTGCCCTAATGACCAGCTGAGTAGGTGTGGCTCAGTGGTCATGTGACTGTGTGGGCATGGCCAACTCAACGTTACTCACATCGATGGGCGCTTCGCCTTAGCTGTTACAATGTAATAAGGGTAACCAGAGAGGCAGTTTCTGTAAACAGGGCAATAAAGATTAGGCTAGAAACAACACCAGAATTTTTCCTTCCTGCCTTCCTTACAGGATTAGCCCTGTAAAGTGGAAAAAAACAAAACAAGATTTCTTCCAATGACCAGTTCTCCGAATTGCTTAGAAAGTTAACAACCGGTTCTCCCGAATCGGTGCGAACTGGCTGAATCCCACCACTGGCCTGAGATAACTTTCCCCGTTTGCTTTTTCCGGTTTTGCAAATTTGGATGCAACCTCCTTAGTTGGTTCCTTCCATTTGATGCTTTCGAACAGCGACAATCCCTCCTCCTGTTGGAATATTAATTTTGATCCCTCCATTCAGACGTGTGTCAAGGCTGTTACATGAGAAACTTTGAATTGGACTTATTGGGAATAATAATAAAATATAATTAAACACAAGAATATCCTATTAATAATTTAGGTACATCTAATGAGCATAACTGTACTAGGCACTGAAGTCATGAGGGAATAATTTTCCATGCTAATTTTGCCGTTCTCCATTTTCCCCAGATAGCAGCGCTGTCTCGTCCTAAATTGCCGTCTCAAGAGAGTAGCCGACGTGGAGCCAACAGAATTTTCCGACAGGTATTTGCGCAGGAATGTGTTGGCAACAGACAACCCCTGTGATGGCTTCCAATTCAGATCGTCTTCATTGATTGTTTCAAGCAGGAGTCTCCAAACTTGGCCTCTTGAAGACTGGTGGATTTCAACTCCCAGAATCCCTCAGCCAGAATCCATGGCTGGTTGAGGGATTCTGGGAGTTGAAGTCCACCAGTCTTCAAGAGGCCAAGTTTGGAGACCCCTGCTTTAAAGCAGTGTTTCTTTGGAGACCCAAACAATAGTTTGCATACTCTGTTTCCCTGAAAATAAGACACCCCCTGATAATAAGCCCAACCGGGCTTTTGAGCACATGCGCTAAAATAAGCCTCCCCCTGAAAATAAGCCCTCCCGAAATTATTTAAACGCAGAGCTGGAAATCAGGTAAGAAGGCAAGAGGAGCCCTATCTTGCTCCATGCACCCCAAAATAATAAGACCTCCCTGAAAATAAGGCCAAGCGCTTATTTCGGGGTTCAAAAAAATATAAGACAGGGTCTTATTTTCAGGGAAACATGGTAGTTTCTCAACTATTAAGCTTTGTGGACTTCAACTCCCAGAATTCATCTGTTGCACATCTCACCGATATAGAAAGAAGATTTTTTTCCCTCAACCTTATAGAAAATCCAAAGGCAATGAAGGGCCATTTGGGTGGGCGGGAAAGGTGACCTTCACTTGCCTTCCACCTCCAGCCTTACGTGGTCATTTTCAGGAAGTCTTCGGCTTACGACCACAATGGAGCCCAACATTTCTGTGGTTAAGTGGGATGGTTGTTAAGTGAGTTTTGCCCCATTTTACGACCTTCCTTGCCACAGTTGCTGAGTGAATCCCTGAAGTTGTTGAATTAGTAACAATGTTGTTAAATGAATCTGGCTTCCCCATTGACTTTGCTTGTCAGAAGGTCCCAAAAAATGATCACATGACTCCGGGATATTGCAAAATATGCCCCGACTCCACCCCGCAATAAGTCCACCCCAACTCATAAATATGAGTCAGTTGCCAAACGCCTGAGGTGATTCTGATCACGTGACCATGGAGATGTTGCCATCGTCGTAAGTGTGAAAAATGCTCATAAGTCACTTTTTTCAGTGCTGTTGTAACTTTGGTCACTAAATGAACTGTTGTAAATCGAGGACTATCTGTATAGGAGGCCAAAGAGATGACCAGCTGCTGCGACCATAGAAAACTGTCTGATCTCTTGACCAGACAACCTTTTGTTTGGTTTTTTAAACCTTTTACAAAAATGTGCATATAATATATTATGAAAGCCGACTGCTGGGATTAACTCTGTATTTTTTTTTCTTTTAATGACCCCGTAATCCCTTGCATTGGGGTGGAGTCAGGGCAATTGAATGGAGCTGAGTGTTTACTGGCTGGATGCCCTTCTTGTTGCCAATGCGGAGTTTTGCAGGAGATATATTCTCAGTGTGCCCAGAGAGAGAAATATCTGTCTCTACCTAGGATCAAACTCATAGCCTCCTGATTGTGAGGCGAGAGCTCCACCTCTAGGCCAATGCACCACTCTGGGATTAACTCTGTATTTCCTCCTCAGAAATTAAACAGCAATATCAACGCCCTCCCTCATTTGGACTGTCCAGCCAAATCAAGTTTGGTGACATCTGCTTTAAAGCCTCTACAGCAAGATGCACTTTTCCCACAAATAGCCACCAAAACTTTTCAGTCTATGACAACTCTGCATTCGGTAAGTTTCCTCCGTGGTGAACTGAGGCCCTAAAAGTAAGGGAATAAAAATATCAAGCTCAGGAAAACAGGAGTCCGGGCAGTTGAAATGAACGTACGTTTATTGTATACTAACGCGCTCTACAAGAATCTGAGCTACTAACGGTCAAAGCAAATTAGCGGTAGATAAGAGTCAACGGTATTCACGGTGGGCTGGACTTAGATCTCTTGTGGGCACAAAGGGACTCGAGACTGATGACATAATTAGAGGAAACTGGCATTGTCTAAAGCAGGGGTGTCAAACTCAAGGCCCGCGGGCCAGATCCGGCCTGCAATGTGTTCAGATCTGGCCCCTGGGGCCGTCCTGGTCTATCCAATGCAAAGAGGAAAGATCAGGCCAACATAGCTTCAGCCCGGTCTACCCAGTGTGAAGAGGAAAGATCAGGCCAGTGTGGCTTCGGCCTGGTCTACTCAATGAGAAGAGGAAACATGCCAGCAGTTTGGGGAGTGGTGTCAAGCTGGCCACACCCACCCAGTCAGCCATACCCACGCAGTCAGCCACACCCACCCAGTCAGCCACACCCACCCAGTCGGCCTGCTCGACCACCCCCCCTCCGAGATCAACCACAATCCTGACGCGGCCCTCAATGAAATTTAGTTTGACACCCCTGGTCTAAAGCATGGCTGTCAAACATGCAGCGTCACGTTGCTGTCATGTGATGTTTCGTGACATTTCCCCCCTTCACGGAGCTGGGGTGGGCATGGCCTGCACATGACACATCCGGCCCATGGGGCTGCCAGTTTGACACCCCTGGTCTAAAGGGTCAATGTCTAAAGAGAGAATATTTTGACCATATCATTGGGAGGAATTAACTAGAGAAAGCCATTATGCTTGGAAGAGCTAGCGGTAAAAGGCCGCCAAAGAACATGGTGGCTGAACACGATCAAAGCTGATGCCAGCCAGAGCATAGAACAACTCAAAGAAGCAGTGCAAGATCAGAAGACGTGGAGAGATCTGCCCCACAGAATCGCCAAGAGTCGGACACGACTGAATGGATAACATCATCTCATCATCATCATCATCATAGGGACAAGTGTGGTATGAGAAAAGAAGGTGAGCTGAGCTGTTTCCCAACATGGAAGTCAACATGGAACTCCTCCATTTCTCTTTCTAAATAATGAACCCGATTCTTGGTTGGCTTTGTTACAGAGAGTAGCTGTTCTGGCTTCCTGAGTCATTAAAACACACGCGTAGTCCCAAAAACCTCTTTTATTGCAACAGCTGTGAATTCTGTTCATTCACAGCTAAGTCCCAATTAGTTGTAAAGAGTCCTTCAGGAGAAGTCCTTCGGGATAATCACCCACCTTTATCTCCCTTGACAGGCTGCCAAAGACCTACTTGGCAAAGCCACACGGAGTCCAGAATCAAACAGAGCTTCAGGCTTTAAGCTCAACTGAATGAACAAACGTTGCTTCCTGCGAAGGCCCATGTACCTTTGTTCCTCTTTTAAGCCTTATGGGAAGGGCCAATCATCTCCAAGCCTTACTCCTGAGTCATCCCTTTTGTTTGAACTGTTCTTGCCTTCTGGCAGCTCTGCACATGCACGCACTGGGAACAGACTCCCCCTGTTCCTCTGCCTCACTGAGGTCCGACTCTGGAGGCTCTGGAGGCAGCACGTACCTCCCTGATGGCCCTTTCTCTGCCTCCGACGCAGAGCCCTCATCAGAGCCTTCCCCAGACTCCAGGACTGGCCCATGGTCCTCCCCAGCCTCCTCACTGTCTGACTCTGCTGCCAGCTCTGCAGGCTGCTGGCGGACCACAGCAGTAGCCTGGCCTAGTGTCAGGATTCCAAGTAACACCCCCAACAAAAGAAGACTCTGACATAGACATGGCATAGGACCCGGGTACCTTCGAGACCGTCTTCTGCCACCAATAGCCTCCCACCGACCAGTCCGTTCCCACAGAGAAGGTCTCCTCAGGGTGCCATCAGCCAAGTTATGTCGGCTGGCGACACCCAGGGGGAGGGCCTTCTCTGTGGGAGCCCCAGCCCTGTGGAATGAACTGCCCCCGGAAATACGCAAGATCTCCGACCTCCGGGTGTTCCGCTGCGCATTGAAGACCTTGTTGTTCCGCCAGGCAGGGCTGTCAATATAATAATTTTAAATTGGGGTATTTTAATTTTTAGAGTTTTAAATCAGCCAAATCTATTTAATTATTTTAATTTTTAATTATTGTTGTGTCTTGTATTTTTAAACTGGCTGTACACCGCCCTGAGTCCTTCGGGAGAAGGGCGGTATAGAAATAAAATTATAAATAAATATAAATAAATAAAGAACGAGAAAGGGGTTACACTGGGGGTGGGGGAGAGGGGGCTCCACACCACCATGGAGGTCTGGTCCTTTCTGAGTCATTTAGAAGACTTAAATACAGTGCAGTTGGGAGGGTGAAGGAGAAACAGGGCGTAAACTCTAAAACGACAAAAGTGCATTTTTTAAATTCCCGATTCTTCTGCAACTTTAATTTTGCAAAAAAGACAGAGAAGCAAATGCACCCTTTACTGATGCTATGTTTTTTATCCCGGCGATACCTTCCCCTGAAAGTTGGTTTTTGAGCCTGGCAGAGTAATTAATAAAATCACGAAAATAATGAAGTGGCTTTCAGGAAAAAGAAACAAACCTCTCGCAATTTTGCAGGATAACCGATCTCAAGTCCAGCCGTTTCCTCCCACCCTCTCCGAAAACATCCCCAGAGGGCTGAGCAGTAAATCTGGAGACATCGAGAAGACTCACAACCTCAAGTTCCCACTAACTTCAGCAGGTACACAGTCCTCGGCTATAATGCTAAAGGGAAAACAGCAGAGAAACCATCCAATTTCTGTATAGTACCACCCAGTGGTGAAATCTGAATCAGTTTGCTACAGGTTCGCTGGCTTTTCCGGAACCGGTAGCTAAAAATGCTTTTAAAAGTTAAAAAAAAAAAAAATTCTGACGATCGCGCGTCGCTCAGCTGATCTTTGGAACTTTTTTTTTTTTTTACTTTTTCCACTACCGGTTTGGGCAAACCGATCCGAACCAATAGCATTTTACCCCTAGTACGACTTTCCCCTCCAAACGGGATGCCTATAATATCATGGAAAACCAAGAAACTATCATAATTTAAAAGCTGAAGAGGGGGAATCTTATCTCCTTTCCTAAAAGCCTAGTTGAAGTATTCTTTGACTTCTCCTATAGAACCATCCTTCAAGTTTCTTTAGGGCCCAAAAATACAAATCTTTTTTTTTTAATTGAAAAGTTTTAAAAAGTTTTACAGGCATTTCCCCTTCCCCCTCCCTCCTCCCCTTCCAACCCTCCCCTTCCCCTCCCTCCCCCCCCCACTTCCCAGAGCAAAATACAGGGTATAACATTTGACAATCATAAGCTAACATAAGCTAATTATCTATGGCCTCCTATCCCCCTCTTGAACTTTTAACTCCCCTTTTACTAAACTAAATTTAAGTACTTTATAAAATCTCTTTGATCATTCATAAGCTATTTGAAATTTTTTAATCCGATATTTTCCTTAAATATAATCAATCCATCTGTTCTGTCCCCGTCTCCACACACACACACACACACACACACACACACACACACAGCCAGCCGAGGGTTAAAGGAAGCACTTGGCACGCACACAGTTTGTTATCAGAAACTTGGCAGCAAGACGAGCACCGACTGCCAAGTGCTTTTACTTCAATAAACGGGAGTATCCCTTCACCATATAAACAGAAATACACACAGTTTGCAAATAGTCCAGTTCAAAACAAGAAACCTTTGGCAGATTTAGGCGTTGTTCAAAGTGACTAGCCTGAGTTAGTTTTTGTCCGTCACAGAGTCTTAAATGGCCACCACACTCTCTTATATAGTCTCTGGGGTGTGGTCCAGTGACTCAGCCTGATCCCTGGCACGCCTCCTCAACTGCTGCAACCGTTTATCACGCCTTCGTTGGTGTGGATCCAGGAACGACAGATCGCCTCCATCACTCTCATCGGAGACACCTGGCTCCTGGCTAATCTCCTCTTCCTCGGCCGGCACCTGAGGCAGTGCCAGAGAGGAGGGGCCTGGAGAGGGAGGCCTGGCCGATTCCTCTCCTTCATGTTCGGAGCCTTCTCCCTCCGATAAGATAGGCTCGGAGGACGGAGCCACGACACCATCTTCTCCATTCTAACATATATTTCTCATTTGAATGGTCCTTTAGATATGCCTGAAATTTTCGCCACTTCTGCTAAATTTACTACTTTTAATGTCCATTCTTGAATACTACTAAAAATACAAATCTTAATGTTCAGAAAACTAAGCCGAGAAACAGAACTTTTGATAAGTAGGGTATTTAGGATTTTGAAGGCTAGAACCAACCACATTAAATCCCGAAAGTCAGAACCAACCACTTTAAATCCCAAAGGTCAGAACCAACCACTTTAAATCCCAAAGGTCAGAACCAACCACTTTAAAGGTCAGAACCAACCACATTAAATCCCCAAGGTTAAAATCAACCACTTTAAATCCCGGAAGTCAGAACCAACCACATTAAATCCCAAAGGTCAGAATCAACCACCTTAAATCCCGAAAGTCAGAACCAACCACATTAAATCCCAAAGGTCAGAATCAACCACCTTAAATCCCGAAAGTCAGAACCAACCACTTTAAATCCCAAAGGTCAGAACCAACCACTTTAAATCCCGAAAGTCAGAACCAACCACATTAAATCCCGAAAGTCAGAACCAACCACATTAAATCCCGAAGGTCAGAATCAACCACCTTAAATCCCGAAAGTCAGAACCAACCACATTAAATCCCAAAGGTCAGAACCAACCACTTTAAATCCCGAAAGTCAGAACCAACCACTTTAAATCCCGAAAGTCAGAACCAACCACATTAAATCCCAAAGGTCAGAACCAACCACTTTAAAGGTCAGAACCAACCACATTAAATCCCCAAGGTTAAAATCAACCACTTTAAATCCCGGAAGTCAGAACCAACCACTTGGTTGGAAGCCGAGCTTCTGATTTCCAGTGTGTGCATGCATGCCAGTCACCTGATCTTCCAGTTTCTGGAAGCTGGCTGACGCGCATGCGCATGCTGGAAACCGGAAGCTCAGTTTCCCTGTGCGGGCATGCACCCCAGGGAGCTGCTGTTCCAGTTTCTGGCGCTCCCATGCACGCAAAGACCAACTGGCCAGCGCGCATGCATGTGCTGGAACCCGGAAGAGCAAGAGCAACAGGCGACGGCTGGCATGCCCCGAGAGATGGCTCTGTGTGCCACTTCCGGCACGCATGCCATAGTTTGCCATCATGGCCCTACACTGTTTCAGAAACTGGGGCGATACATTTGAGGGCGGAGGACGGGACATAGAAACAGTTTACATGTTAAATATTGATTTAGATACCTATGGTATCTTCAGATCTTTTAATATCCCTTTGACTTCCTTCACAAACCAGAAGCCTTGAAACATTTTAAAAACCAACTCACCCTGTATGAACAACGAGAAATCAAGGACTATAAAGAACTGTGGTTTCTTGGCCTGGGCGCAAAGAAGATTGAGGGCTACATCGATTCAGAGAACAGCAGCACTTACGATGATGACCATGGTTCCTATAAAAAGGTAAGAGGTTGCCGCGGTGGTAGAGCTTGGCATCCAGATCATCAATACCCACAGGGCAAAAACTCTGCAGCTGGAATTGGGTAGGAGATGCCCAAGGAGGTGTGTGGTCTTAAGTCTCACAGGAACTGGGTATGTCTAGTTCTGATGTCTCCCACTGACGGTTCCCTAGATACCTCCTCAGAGGTCATTTTGGGGGAGGATGAGTCAATTCCTGGCACGTCAGGAATTGAGTTGATTGATGGCTCCGAACGGCCATCCGGAAGGGATTTGGCTGAGGCTCCAGCTGGGGAAAGCTCGCAGTGTGTTGTGGCTCCATTACCTGAGCCTGTGTCATCGGCAGGAGAAGACTCCGAGAGTGAAGGAGAGGAGTTGGCAAGGCCTCCCTCTCCAGGACCCTCCTCTCTGGCAATGCCTTCGGTGTCTGCCGAAGGGCAAGAGATAGAGCCGGGGCCAAGCACGTCCATGCAGCCACAGATGGACAGTGATGAGGGTAATGAGTCTTGGCTGGATCCACGCCAGCGTCGCAGAGATAAGCGCGTGCAACAGAAGAAAAGGCGTGTCTGAGATTAGGCTCAGTCACGGGACCACACCCCACAGGATATAAAAGGGAGCGTGGTGGCCAGTCAAACCTTGTGACGAACAAAGCTGAAAGCTTCCACGCCATTCTGCATTGCCGGACTTTTTGCTATAGACTTTGCTGGATTATCTCTGGATTTGATTGACTCCGTAATTATTGAGCTGTTTCTTTTGATGTACCAGGAGTGGGGAGAAGTTATCTCTCCTCTTCGTAAATAATAAACTCTTGGCAGGCAGCCACTAGGTTGTTGCCAAGTTCCGTTATCATAAGGAAAAGGATTTTGTCGGCTGGTTTGGTCTTTAACTCTTGAACGTCTGTTGGTATGTGTGTGTGTGGTTGGGGACAGAACACAGTGGCAGACAGCCAGCGAAGAGGAGGAGGAACTGCCTTCTGCCCCTACGTGTTCTCGGATCAGGTGCAGAAAGCAGTTCCTCCTCCTCTTCGCTGGCCTTCTGCCACTGCGAGCTTTCCCCAGCTGGAGCTTCAGCCAAATCCCTTCCAGAGAAACGGCAGGAGCAAATAGAAGGTCAGACGGACTACCCGGGAGGAGAAAGCCCCCCCTCCCCATCTCGATGGACTGCAACAGAAGCTGGCTATTTATCACAGCAGACAGATGGAGGCACAACGTGTTTGCTTTCTAGCTGTGTGTTTTCTATTCGTCGTGGTTCCTGATTCACTCTGGATTGACACCATGTTTGGAATTGAATTGTGTGTGTTGGAAAGCCTCTGGACTTTTCTTGCCTCGTGTGTGTGTGTGTGTGTGTGTGTGTGTGTGTGTGTGTGTGTATTTAAGCTTTGCCTGATGGATTTAAGTTGTGTCTGCGGGAATTACTTTATTCGAACAACTTTCAAGGGCTTTGTGGACTATTGGGCCATTGTTCTGTGGACTAACCTAGATCTGCTTATGGCTGGGCTTAAGTGGGACAGTTCTGGGTTTTGGTGAAGGGAATTGCTGGGGAATATTAATAAACTCATTAAACCACAGTTAGTGGGCAGCACACTAGTCTAACCAAGAAAAGAACTAGGTGCTAGCTACTTCCAATACAGTGGTACCTCGGTAATCAACATTAGTTGACTCCGGAAAGCGTGATGAGCATCAAAAAAGATGAGTATCAAACACATTTTTCCAGTAGGAATGATGTAGCGAGTCACAAGGCAGCCAACGCCAACAAATTCTCACGCACACGAGCAAAGTGCCTGCGTGGAAGGCCAGGCTCCTGCGCGGAAGGCACGCACGCACGCACGCACATTTTCGATGCGCGGCAAACCGGTGGTAAAAAGTATGTGAAACCCACCTCTGATCAAAATGGGTTGAATACAACTTCAATGAGTTTCAAAACAGTTGGATACCAAGGTACTGCTCTGTTTGAGGGGCTGTCACAAAAAAAGGGGGGGGGGGTTTCAACCTATTCTCCAAAGTACTTGTGGGCAGGATAAGAACTAACAGGTGGAAGATCATTAAAGAAGGTTCCAAGCCAGTGGTGAAATTCAAATTATTTTTTTACTACCAGTTCTGTGGACATGGCTTGGTGGGCGTGGTGTGGCTTGGTGGGCGTGGCTTGGTGGGGATGGCAGGGGAAGGATACTGCAAAATCCCCATTCCCTCCCCGCTCTTGGGGGAAGGATATTGCAAAATCCCCATTCCCTCCCCGCTCTTGGGGGAAGGATATTGCAAAATCTCCATTCCCACCCCACTCCAGGGGAAGGATACTGCAAAATCCCCATTCCCTCCCCACTCCTGGAGGAAAGGATATTGCAAAATCTCCATTTCCACCCCACTCTGGGGCCAGCCGGAGGTGGCATTTGCCGGTTCTCCGAACTACTCAAAATTTCCGCTGCCGGTTCTTCAGAACCTGTCAGAACCTGCTGGATTTCATCCCTGCTCCAAGCCTGCAACCTAGAACTAAGAAGAAACTTCCTAACAACGAGAACAATTAACCATCAGAACAAATTGCCTCCAGAAGTTGAATGTTCTCCATCACTGGGACCTAGAATGACAATGTATTTTTGCTTTTTTGCGTGTTTTGTGAATGTGGCATGAGAAGTAGTGGAAACATATGCTAGGTTTACTTTGTACGTTGTTGTCACTCTGTGTAGGTACTAAGCGATCATATTGCATATAGATACGAAATCTTGGCTATAATTGGGAAAGGCTCCTTTGGCCATGTTGTGAAGTGTTTGGACCACAAGACCGGTGAAAAAGTTGCAGTGAAAATAATAAGGAACAAAAAGAGGTAGGATTGTCTTGAGTTCCTTTTGTTTTGTTTGACATTTTATTAATAAAAAATAAAATACCGGAAACTAGTTGAATAGAGGATTGATTCCTCATTGGTTTTCGTTTAATTACGATTTATTGTCTTTAATGTGAGCGTTAATTTATAACCAGAAGATTAAAGGAAAAAAATTGGCAGCAAGCAAACCAAGAAAAATCATTCACACAGTTTGTTGCTATATTTTTCTGCCAAACATATTAGGGGGTGTATTTAAGTCCTTATAAATGCTTTCAGCTTTCGCTTGTAGATGGCAGAGGAAAATGTAATATTAAAAAGAGAAGATTATGGAACATAAGCAAAAGCCAATTAAGGAAGCAAGTGGTGACTAGCATTGGGTTAGAAAGGCCAGGTTATGTACCGTATTTTTCAGAGTATAAGACGCACCTTTTTCCCCCGTAAAAGGGGGTGAAAATTTACGTGCATATTATACACCGAATGGAGCCCCGCCCACCCACTGGCCCCCACCCTTTGGCCTCTGCCTCCCAGCAGTTTACCTCCTTTGCAGCAAGCAGCAAGAATAAACAGCCCATTTCAGCTTCAGCACAGCCTAATTAGCACAAGTTGATTGGATCGGCCTCCCAACTCTCAGCTGTTTTTCTCTCAGCTGTTTTGCGAGGGCCTCTGCTGCTTGCTGCAAGGAAGCAAGTCAGTGGTGAAATCCAAATATTTTTACTACCAGTTCTGTGGGCGTGGTTTGGTGGGCATGGGGTGGCTCGGTAGGCATGGCTTGGTGGGCGTGGCAGGGGAAGGCTACTGCAAAATCTCCATTCCCACCCCACTCCAGGGGAAGGATACTGCAAAATCCCCTGGGGCCAGCCAGAGGTGGTATTTGTCGATTCTCCGAATTACTCAAAATTTCTGCTACCGGTTCTCCAAACTGCTCAAAATTTCTGTTACCGGTTCTCCAGAACCTGTCAGAACCTGCTGGATTTCACCCTGAAGAAGTAAAAATCTTGCTGGGAGCAGATTTTTTTTTCCTTGTGCTAATCAAGCTATGTTGAAAACAAAAATGAAAGTAAAGCAGGTTGTTTGCTGTTTGCTGCAATGATGCAAAATTGCTGGGAGGCAGAGGCAGATTTCTTTTTTTGTTTGTTTTCCTCACCAAAAATGGTAGGTGTGTCTTATAGTTCGGAGTGTCTTATACTCCAAACAATACGGTATGTCTGCTTACATTAGCGCTTTACATTATGTCTAGTTTAATGAAAAGAAGGACTTGGGGAGACATGGTAGCAGTGTTCCAATATCTGAGGGGCTGCCACAAAGAAGAGGGAGTCCAGCTATTCTCCAAAGCACCTGAGGGCAGGACAAGAAGCAACGGGTGGAAACTAATCAAGGAGAGAAGCAACCTAGAACTAAGGAGAAAATTCCTGACCGTTAGAACAATTAATCAGTGGAACAACTTGCCTCCAGAAGTTGTCAATGCTCCAACACTGGAAGTTTTTAAGAAGATGTTGGATAACCATTTGTCTGAAGTGGTGTAGGGTTTCCTGCCTAAGCAGGGGGTTGGACTAGAAGACCTCCAAGGTCCCTTCCAACTCTGTTATTCTAAATTCTAATATGGTGTCCTTTTCTCCCTTCTATTCAGATTCCACAGTCAGGCTTTGGTTGAAGTTGGCATCTTAAATTCACTACGGCAAAAGGACCAAGATAATACATATAACGTCGTCCACATGAAAGAGTATTTTTGCTTCCGTAATCATTTCTGCATCTCCTTTGAATTATTAGGGTAAGGCACTGTTCTGCATCTCCAGTTAATACTTTCTATCATGATTGTGAATTGGCTGGATCTTATTTTCTCAATCTTAGCAGTCCTTCATCTTAACAGCTTAGGCAGGATGGCATCGGCAGCTATAAATGAGACAGCTTCAGTTTTAGTACTGAATGCAAATGTTGTCGGTCAAATCAATCAAGCAAACAAATAAATAAATATAAGGGAGTTGACTCAGCAGCAAGAGAGTTTGGAAAGCTAATTTACTACATCAGGGGTGTCAAACTCAAGGCCCGAGGGCCGGATCCGGCCCGCAGGGTGCTTAGATCTGGTCTGTGGGGCCACTTGGAAACAGTGGTGCCTCTGTCAGCAAAAATGGAGCTTGGGAGAGCCACACGTAGCCCTCCTGACTTCCGTTTTCACTGGAAGAGGGTTGCAGGAGGCCGTCACAGCCGAAAATGGAGTTCGCAAGGGTCCATTTTTGCTGGCAGAGAATTTGGGCCACCACAGGTGCCCCCAATATGAGTGATGTTGAGCTGGCCAACCCTAACCCCTAACCCCAACCCCTAAACCCTAAACCCTAACCCTAACCCTAAACCCTAACCCTAACACTAACCCTTAACTCCTAACCCCTAACCCCAACCCCTAACCCTAACTCAAGCTCTAACCCCTAACCCCTAACCCAAACACTAAACCCTAAACCCTAACCTTAACCCCTAACCCCTAACCTCAACCCCTAAACCCTAAACCCTAACACTAACCCTAACTCTAACGCTAATCCTAACACTAACCCTAATCCTTAACTCCTAAACCCTAACCCCTAACCTCAACCCCTAACCCTAACTCAAGCCCTAACCCCTAACCCCTAACCCCCAATCCCTAACCCAAACCCCTAACCCAAACCCAAACCCTAACCCCTAACCCCTAACCTTAACCCCTAACCCCTAACCTCAACCCCTAAACCCTAAACCCTAAACCCTAACACTAACCCTAATCCTTAACTCCTAACCCCTAACCCCTAATCCCAACCCCTAACTCAAACCCTAAACCCTAAACCCAAAACTAACCCCTAACCCCTAACCTCAACCCCTAACCCCTAACCTCAACCCCTAACCCCTAAACCCAACCCCAAACCCTAACCCTAACCCTAAACCCTAACCCTAGCCCTGCCCCCCTCCCGAGGTAAAACACAACCCTGATGCAGCTCTCAATGAAATCATGTTTGACACCCCTGTACTACACCATAACCCTGATTCTACAGGCAAAAGAGGAAAATGCAAATCCAGGTGCTTTATTTGTCTGAGCTAATCTTGTCAGCTTTGGCTCCTTGCCTATTAGGTGCTTATCTGGAGTTTCTGGTTGCTCTTTGAGAGTGGCCCAGTCTTTCTGAACAGATACAACATTTCCATTCCTAAAGATTAGCCTTTTCATGCTTCTGCTTGAGGCTGTTTTCCTATAGCAGGAAGATTGGGCCTGCTTTTTGCCTTTAAGTTGTCTCTCCTCTTTGTCTTCAGGGGAAATATTCTATTCTGCCTCTTCTTAATATTAGGAATAAAGAATGTTTTATTCTGAGGAGGGGAGGGACTTCCTACAATATCTTGAACGGTCTCAAGAGACTTTGAACTGAATCACAGCTTTAAAAATTTCAAATAATTGAACTGCAGCTGTTTTCGTGCAGTGGCCTCTCCAGGCGCGTGTTGGTTAAAACTGCTGTTTCTCACCCCACAGTTTAAATTTATATGAATTAATCAAGAAAAATAATTTCCAAGGTTTTACTTTGGGCTTGATTCGCCGTTTCACCCATTGCATCTTAAGATGTTTGCAACTCTTATACACGGAAAAAATCATCCACTGTGATCTGAAGCCTGTAAGTACATATCCTTTCAGTACCGGTGAAGTTTTTAATGATATTTGTATGATGTTTGGAAATTTAAAACGTTTTAGTGTAAGGAAGCTCTTTTCAGCACAGATAGGAATTCTAATTTTGTTAGGCATTGTCAATGCTTTGGATATGCTTAATGGACTTAAAGCTCAAGATAAATGATTTTTTTTCCTAGTGCAAGTCCCTTGTACCAGTAGTGGTTTTCACTTACCTTCGCTACCGGTTCTGAACTGTGAGCACACCTGTGTGTGTGCTTGCTTCGCTCACGTGTGGTGCTTCTTTGCATGCGCAGAACCTTCTGCGTATGTGCAGAGTGTCCGTGATGACGTCTGGGTGGGTGGGCGGAGCCTCCCACCACCACCGCAAGCGGTTCGCTCGAACCGGGGTGAACCAATAGAAACCCACCACTGCCTTCTACGTGCTATTATTGTTGTGCTGTAGATTTTACAAAATGCACTGATGTTACCTAGGACTGTAAGAAACTATCAAGCTCAGAGAGCACCAAGGACCCCACAATTTACAAAATTGTATTCCTCTTGCTTGTTTGAGCCTCCATTGCTTTATACAAGAAATAACTCCCTTAACTACAGTACTATAGCAATAGCAATAGCACTTAGACTTATATACCGCTTTACAGTGCTTTACAGTCCTCTCTAAGCAGTTTACAAAGTCAGCATATTGCCCAGAGGTGGGTTTAAGAAGGTTCTGACTAGTTCTGGAGAACCGGTAGCAGAAATTTTGAGTAGTTCAGAGAACCGGTAGTAAAAATTCTGACTGGCCCCGCCCCCATCTATTCACTGACTCCAAAGTCCCAGCTGATCGGGAGGAAATGGGGATTTTGCAGTAACCTTCCCCTGGATTGGGGAGGGAATGGAGATTTTACAGCATCCTTCCCCTGCCACGCCCACCAAGCCATGCCCACCAAGCCACACCTACAGAACCGGTAGTAAAAATTTTTGAAACCCACCACTGATATTGCCCCCCAACAATCTGGGTCCTCATTTGACCCACCTTGGAAGGATGGAAGGCTGAGTCAACCTTGAGTCTGATGAGATTTGAACTGCCAAATTGCAGGCAGCCAGCAATCAGCAGAAGTAGCTTGTAGTACTGCACTCTAAGCACTGCACCACCGTGGCTTATAAACTGCACAATTCATTGTTATTTTCTTTTTTAAAATATCCTTTATGTTGTCCTACGTCCTAGAGCAGTGGCCCTCAAACCTTTTGGGCATCAGGGATAGGTTCCGTGGAGAGAGGTTTTTCCATGGACTGGAGGGAGCGTGGTTTCACATGCTGCCTGCATCCTGCGGATGGGGCTTTGCTTGTTTGTGTGGCCCGGTTTCTAGCATGCCACGGATTGGTGCCGGTCCACAAACCAGGGTCTGATCTAGAGTTTTCTATTGGTAGCTTATCAATCTTTGACCCTAGAAAGATAGCGCACATAAACACAACTGCTTAGGAATGTAATATTTAGTACATAATTTTAATTTAAAATGCTAGAGAATTCCTGGAAGCCTGGCACTCTGTAGTATTCAGGAAACCAGCTTTACCTTATTAGGAATGAAGACAAAGACTATGAACATGCAAGACAGGATCATTTATTACAACTTTGCAAAGTGACTTTTCTCTCGCAGGAAGAGAAAAGCAATTAAGCCTTTTCTTACAGATCTTTTATACAATTTTCAGAATGCACAGGTCTGATACAACAGGATACAAGCATGTCCCTAGAGTCCAGTTTCAGATCTTATATAACATATTTAGCACATGTTCTGCCCCCTGGAAAATCCCCGCCTTTCCAGTAAAAATATCCTACTCAAAAATATTGCTTATGCTTGTGATATCGTTATATGTGTACTTCCCTTTATTAATAAGGGCACGTTGACCCAGAAGAAGATTTCCTGCAAAACAAGCATAGTCTAAGAACATACATCAGCATTTAAGATCATACACAGGAATTACACAGTTCCTTCTCTCATGTTCCTAAGTCTTATTATTCTCTTAGCTAAATTATCAGGTTATACAAGGTAAAATAAGGTTATACAAGGTAAAATCAGGTTATACAAGGTAAAATAAGGCACTTAAAATGGCGTAGCTCAGGTTATACTTTTTACAGGAATAATCCTTATTTCTCTCACACTCTGACAAATTGGCCATCAACAGACACATAGACATAGACGACATCTACCCACTGTGCAAAAGAGACAATCAACAAGCCTAAAAGGGAAGAAAAAGACCAAAACACTCCTCCACCAGCAATCAACACCCAGCAATCAAGACTCTCATATGGATCCTGTTTCCAGTTAAAGCTTGGTGACCTGAATAGGAAAAAAAAAAATTAATATGTCAACAGATTGTTAACCTGATAGATAAAATTTACTGATATTTTCTCCCTTGGTCTTATTCTTTTTTTTTTAATTCTTTAGGAGAACATATTAATAAGCCAATCTTCAGCTGGACAAATTTCATTCAAAGTTATTGATTTTGGATCGAGCTGCTACGAACATCAAAGAGGTTTGCGGAGTCAAGTAGATACAATTTTTTAATTGATTTATTTTTTACTACTTTGGATTGATTTTGTTTATTCTATAGATGTAAATGAGAATGCAAAATGTTGACAGGGCAATCCTGTAGCATTTCCTTCTCTCGGTCAATGTCTTGGAGCTCATATAAGGGAGTCCGTGCCCGAGTAGCTATTTTCCTCATGAATACAGGTAGTCCTCGACTTACGACCACAATTGAGCCCAACATTTATGTTGTTAACTGAAACATTTGTTAAATGTGTTACTTGACAACATGACCCAATGTTAAAATGGATCTTGCCCCGTTTTACGACCTTTCTTGCCACGGTGGTTAAGTGAATCATTGCAGTTGTCAAGTTAATAACATGGTTGTTAAGTGAATCTGGCTTCCCCGTGGACTTTGCTCATCAGAAGGTCGCAAAAGGGGATCACACAACCCCGGAACATGGCAACCGTCATATATATGAACCAGGTGCCAAGCATCCGAATTTTGATCACATCACCATGGGGATGCTGCAATGGTCGTAAGTGTGAAAAGCAGTCCTAAATCACTTTTTTTCAGGGTTGTTGTAACTTTGAATGGTCACTAAATGAATTGTCATAAGTCGAGGATTACCTGTATATTGACAAAGGAAAAATAAGCGCCTGTCCTGTTTTCTTTCAGTGTCTCAGAATCTACATCCTAGATCAGTGTTGACCAAGTGCTGAAATGGGAGCGCTTGCGTGGTTGCCAGAAACTGGAAGAGCAGCCGCCCGGTACGCATGCGCGTGCCGGGAAGATGATCTTCCGGTTTCCGATGGGCTCATGCGCACCGGCCAGCTAGTCTTCATGCACATGTGTGCCAGAAACTGGAAGTTCGTCTTCCCAGCGCGCACTGGGTGGGTGGCCTTCTGGTTTCCAGCACTCCCACCAGTGGTGGGTTCCGCCCGGTTCCACCCGGTTCTGCCGAGCTGGTAGCGGTGACGATATGACATCACCGAACCGGTTCTTCCCCCCGCCTCCCCATGTTATTCTTACCTTTTATTTGGCCCCACCCCCAATCTATTGCTGCCTCCTGAGTCCCAGCTGATTGGCTAGAAGGAAAAAAACTGTTTAAACTCTTGCCGCGGGGCTTCAAAGGGCCGCCCTACAGCTGATCAGTGTTAAAAGGCAGTGTGGTGGTAGACTGATGCCTCCAAAAACAAATGAGTAGACTGGTACAGCTCTGCAAGCAGTTAAAAGCCTGGTAGACCAGTACCTCTGCTAAATCCTAAAGAATTGTCACATGACCGTCAAGCCATGCCCATAAAATAAGCCACGCCCACAGAACTGGTAGTAAAAAATTTTAGAACCCACCCCTGACTCCCACGTGTGTGAAGACCAGCTGGCCAGTGCACCGGAACCCAGAACTGCAACTGGTGACAGCTCGCGTGCCTAGAGAGATGGCTCTGTGTGCCACTTCCAGCACACATGCCTTAGGTTTGCCATCACAGTCCTAGATCCTATCTAAATCTGAGCAGCTCTTATAACAGGTCAGCTACATTCAGATAGGTATAGGTAGTCCTCAACTTACAACAGTTCCTTTAGTGACGACGACACTGAAAAATGTGACTTTAGACCATTTTTCAGAGTTACGACCTTTTCCAGCATCCCGATGACGATGTGATCAAAATTCGGACACTTGCCAACTGACTCATATTGATGATAGTCACAGTGTCCCTGGATCATGTGATCTCCTTTTGTGACTTTCTGACCAGCAAAGTCCATGGGGATTCACTTAACAACCGTGTGACTCATTTAACAACCGCAGTTGATTCACTTAACCACCCTGGCAACGAAAGTCGTGAAATGGGGCAAGACTCCCTTGACAAAATGTCTCGCTTAACAACAGAAATTTGGGGCTCCATTGTGGTCATAGGTCGAGGACTACCTGTACTCTGGGACTGAGCACTTGCGAATCCTGAATCAAAGGCCTCTCGTGATCAGTTTCTGAGTTGTCTCTGTTCAGACATGTCTTTGGGGGAAGGCAGGTGTATCCTGGGATGGACCTTGGACCATGGTCCCCATCAGAGGTGGCATTCACTTACTTTCCCTACCGGTTCGCCAATGGGAGCGTGCTCATGCACCTGGTCTTCTGTGCATGCACTTTTCTGGCATGCATGCCTTCTGTGCATGTGCCTGGCCTCAAAAATGTGCCTAAATAAGATGGCATGGAGCCGGGGTGGGTGGGCAAGTCCACCCATGATTTCCATTACCGGTTCAGGCGAACCGGTGTGAACCGGCTGAATACCAGCTCTGGTTCCCATTCAAGGAGAATGCTCTCCTTAGGGGGCTGTTGCTACAGGACAGGGCCTCTGAAATTCATTTGGATTTAGTACTAATGGGATATTTGAAAGATCTCTTCACCCAGAAAGTCAAAAAGCAGGCAGAGCTGAGAGGCAGAGTTAAGTGTGTCATCAGTTTAGAGTCATTATGTTGTCACAAATGGTCCATGTCCGATCCCTTCCGAATTCCATTAATTCTTAATTCCCTTAACGGTTGCTGGAATTGGGGATATCTAGTTTGATGAAAAGAAGGACTGGGGAGACATGATAGCAGTGTTCCGATATCTCAGGGGCTGCCACAAAGAAGAGGGAGTCCAGCTATTCTCCAAAGCACCTGAGGGCAGGACAAGAAGCAATGGGTGGAAACTGATCAAGGAGAGAAGCAACCTAGAACTAAGGAGAAATTTCCTGACAGAACAATTAACCAGTGGAACAACTTCCCTCCAGGAGTTCTGAATTCTCCAACACTGGAAGTTTTTAAGAAAAGATTGTCTGAAGTGGTATAGGGTTTCCTGCCTGAGCAGGGGGTTGGACTAGAAGACCTCCAAGGTCCCTTCCAACTCTTTTATTCTATTCTATTCTTATCTAGAACCAATTTAGTATTGAACTTTTAATTGACTAGATTCTCGTTTTATAGGCTTGAGCAATAAATCCACTGAACTGCAACTTAACACATGGTCGCGATCCTTTTGCCCCTGACATTAATTTAGTCAGTTGCAATTCAGAAGATGTATCGTTCACGCTTCTACACAAGAATCTAGTCAACTGAAGTTCAGTACTAAACTGTTGCCAGATAAGGGTCAGTGGAATTCAAGATTTGGACCATTTGTGGCGACGTAAAGATTCTAAATTTATGACATGCTTAACTCCACCACCACCACCACCCCCAGCTCTGCCTTCTCGCCTCCTACAGGTTCATTGTCTGGAGTTTAGATCAGAGTTCCCCAACCTTTTCGGCTTTGTGGATTGGCGGGGATAGGAGAAGGGATGATTCCGCGTGAGTGGCGAGTAAGCACATGCAGCTTCATTTGTGTGAGCAACGGGCATGCATGCCCCCCGCTCATGCAAATGGAACATGCATGCATACGCTCACTGTTCGAGCAAGTGGGGATGTGTACACATGCTCATCTGCCACTTCTGCAGCCCAGTTCTAAATGGCTTAAGGCCCAGAGGTGGATCACGGCCTGGACGGTTGGGGATCCCTAGCTTAGTTTGGGGCTCATAAGAAGCATTGGGTGTTTCTAACAAGGTCAGAAATCTTTGGCAATATTGCGGCCTGTCAGCCACCGGCCCCTCCAGCAGCCGAATCAGATGAGGAGGAAGCGTGGGAGTCAGGATCAGCATCAAGGCAACCTGAGAGCTCCGAGGGGGAAGAGGGAATGGAGCTGGCAGAGAGAGAGAGAGAGAGAGACAGAGGCGGAGCCTGGGCCGTCCGTCAGCCCTCAGATGGAGAGTCAATAGCCCCTAGGTCTGGAGGTGACTGATGAGGAAGAGGAGGAACAGCTGGGTCCAGTGCCTTACGCGCGGATGCACAGAAGGAATCTATGGGCTGGTCCTTGGGACAGATGAGCCGCTGCTGCTAAAGGAACCCAACCCTAGCTCTGGGGATAAAAGGCAGGGAGCGGAGATGAATAGATGTGGCAGACAACTATTCATCTCCCTGCCGGAAAGACTTGTTAGCCTGTGGTGAGAGAGAAACTTTTTTGTTTTGTTTTGTTTTTATTAAATTTATATACCGCCCTACTCCTGAAGGACTCAGGGTGGTGAACAGGCACAAAATAAAATACATAGATACAAAAGTTAGAAACATAATTAAAACCAGATTAAATAATTTAGCCTGAGACAATTAAAAATCCCAATAATTTAAAACAGATTAAAATTTCGATTTAAAAGAATTTTAAAACAGGGGAGAAAATTAGGACAGGCCAGCTTGCTGGAATAGGAAGGTCTTAAGAGCACGGCGGAAAGTGCGCAGATCCGGGATCCTCTGTATCTCCGGGGGGAGCTCGTTCCAGATAGTGGGTGCCCCCACAGAGAAGGCCCTCCCCCTGGGGGCCGCCAGTCGACATTGTTTGGCTGACGGCACCCGGAGGAGTCCCTCTCTATGAGAGCGTACCGGCCAGTGGGAGACTGTTTGTGGTAGTAGGCTGTCCCGTAAATAACCAGGTCCTAAGCCATGGAGCGCTCTAAAGGTGGTGACCAAGACCTTGAAGCGCACCCGGAAGACCACCGGGAGCCAGTGCAGCTCGCGTAGGAGAGGTGTCACACGGGAACACCATGTTTCTTCCATGACCACCCACGCGGCCGCACTCTGTGCCAGTTGGAGCCTCCGGGTGCTCCTAATAAAGGAATCATTGATTTAAATACAGAGGGTTGGTCGTGTTTGGGGAGCTGGGTCAGAACAGACAAGCGTCCTCCAAAGCAAATGTGGAGGCTGGGGAACCAGTCAAGACAGAGGTACAGATTCAGATGCAGAATGGGGGTGGAGGTTAGTATTGCAGGAATAAGCCATGGAAGCAACTGCTTCAAAATAACAAGCAAAACATTAGATCTATTAGCACAAATAGTGACTTATGGAGTAAAGACTGTCAGGTGGTGGAGAAAATCAGAGAAATGCTGTGACGGGGGAAAGAAACATTTTTGATGGTGACTGAGCTACCCTCTCTCATATTTTTTTTCTCCGGTGTCCATTCTCCCTTTCTGGTTTGCTTTAGTGTACACTTACGTCCAAAGCCGGTTTTATCGTTCTCCAGAAGTCATCCTGGGCCACCCATATACAACCTCAATCGATATGTGGAGCTTGGGTTGCATCATGGTTGAGCTCTACACGGGGTACCCCCTTTTCCCAGGGGAAAATGAAGTGGAGCAGCTTGCCTGCATTATGGAGGTACCTTCTGTTACATCACTAACGAGGTCGGTAAAATGAGGACCCAGATTGTTGGAGGCAGTGTGCTGACTCCGTAAACCGCTTAGAGAGGGCTGTAAAAGCACTGTGTAATGGTATATAAGTCTAAGTGCTATTCAGTAGTGAAATCCAAATTTTTTACTACCAGTTCTATGGGTGTGGCTTGGTGGGCATGGCAGGGGAAGGATATTGCAAAATCTCCATTCCCACACCACTCTGGGGCCAGCCAGAGGTGGTATTTACCAGTTCTCCGAACTACTCAAAATTTCCACTACCAGTTCTCCGAACTGTTCAAAATTTCTGCTACCGGTTCTCCAGAACCTGTCAGAACCTGCTGGATTTCACTCCTGGTGTTATTGCTGTCAAAATCATTCAGGCAAAGTGCTTAGACTGCAGTATTGCAGCGCTGTTCTCTTCGACCACGTAGTTTCACCTGGATTTATAGTAGTGCAATATCCCTTGTCACAACCTAGCACAGTGTTAAATAGAGCGGCCTTAAATCCAGTCACTTACCGTATTTTTCAGAGTATAAGACGCACCTTTCCCCCCCCAAAAAAAGAGGGTGAAAGTCTGGGGCGTCTTATACTCCGAATGTAGCCCCGCCCAGTTTCTCAAACAGAGGTTTCAGAAGCTGAAAAAAGCATCAGAAACGAAGCTTCAGAATAAAGCCTCCAAACAGAACTTCAGAAAAAAAGCCTCCAAACAGAGTTTCAGAAAAAAAAGCCTCCAAACAGAACTTCAGAAAAAAGCCTCCAAACAGAGTTTCAGAAAAAAAGCCTCCAAACAGAGTTTCAGAAAAAAAGCCTCCAAACAGAGTTTCAGAAAAAAAGCCCCCAAACAGAGCTTCAGAGGCTTTTTTTCTGAAGCTCTGTTTTGGAGGCTTTCAGAAGCAGGAATTTTTTTTTTTTCTGAAATGGAGTTTCAGAAGTTTCAGAGGCAGAAGAAAAAGCAAAAAAAAAGAGCTCATAACCAAGGAACCTGTTGCTAAAATTCACCTCTGGGAACAGCTGATTGGGGATATTCCAGGAGGCCGATCCACCTGCCAATCAGCCTTTTTTCTTATTTTCCTCCCCAAAAATGAAGGTGCATTTTATACTCCGAAAAATACGGTACTCTGAGCCAAGTCCTGAAATGGTCACTCAATCCACAGCTCAGCTTTGGACTTCAACTATATTAACTACTGATTGGTTTACAGAGAAATTGTAAACTCCCTCTCTCTCTCTCTCTCTCTCTCTCTCTCTCTCTCTCTCTCCCTCTCCCTCTCCCTCTCCCTCTCCCTCTCCCTCTCCCTCTCTGTCTTTCGTCTCTCTGTTTCTGTCTCTCTCTGTGTTTTTCTTTCATTTTAAAGATCTTAGGACTTCCACCATCCGATTTCATTCAAACTGCATCAAGAAAACGAACGTTCTTTGGTAAGCATTGATCATTACTGAACAATTCACTTAAGTGGCTGTAATGATGAGGAAAAAAGTCTCTATTTTGAGGACTGCTTTATGGAGAGAGAACGTGGCTCTGATTTAAGCATTTATCCACTTAATATTTAATAGGAGGATGAAATACACCCCCCCCATCTTCATCACGGGAAGAGCCGTGGTGATGCAGTGGTTGGAATGCAGTATTGCAGGCTAACTCTGCCCACAGCCATGAGTTCGATCCTGACCAGTTCAAGGTTGACTCAGCCTTCCATCCTTCTGAGGCCGGTAAAATGAGACCCCAGATTGTTGGGGGCACAATAGGCTGACTCTGTAAATTGCTTAGCGTTGTGAAGCGGTATATAAGTCTAAGTGCTGGTGCTATAAATATAATATAAGATGTATAAAATATATAAATTGTAAGAGCCATGGTTGCACAGTGGTGAGAATGCAGTATTGCAGGCTAACTCTGCCCACTGCCAGGCGTTCAATCCTGATGGAGCTCACGATTGACTCGGCCTTTGTGAGGTTGGTAAAATGAGGACCCAGATTGTTGCAGGCAAGATGCTGACTCTGTAAACCGCTTAGAGAGGGCTGTAAAAGCACTGTGAAGCGGTATGTACCCTGTTTTCCCCAAAATAAGACATCCCCTGATAATAAGCCCAATCGGGCTTTTGAGCGCATGGCAATAAGGCCAAGCGCTTATTTCAGGGTTCAAAAAAAATATAAGACAGGGTCTTATTTTCAGGGAAACACGGTAAGACTAAGTGCTGGTGCTATTTTACACAAATGGGCTATTTTGGATCCTACGTGTTCACTTATCACTGTCACACAGTGAAGTGCAACAGATGCACTGAACAACACTGCTTGAGCTGGCGCCAGCCAGAAAGCCCTGCTGTGGATCCAAGGCAGAAAAATATGAATAGAATAGAATAGAATAGAATAGAATAGAATAGAATAGAATAGAATAGAATAGAATAGAATAGAATAGAATAGAATAGAATAGAATAGAAAATATGGAATGGAATAGAATAAGAATGGGATGGAATAGAATAATTAGAATAGAATAGAATAGAATAATTAGAATAGAATAGAATAATTAGAATAGAATAGAATAATTAGAATAGAATAGAATAGAATAGAAAATATGGAATGGAATGGAATGGAATAGAATAGAATAGAATAGAATAGAATAGAATAGAATAGAATAGAATAGAATAGAAAAGAAAATATGGAATGGAATAGAATAAGAATGGGATGGAATAGAATAATTAGAATAGAATAGAATAGAATAATTAGAATAGAATAGAATAGAATAATTAGAATGGAATGGAATGGAATAGAATAATTAGAATAGAATAGAATAGAATAGAATAGAATAGAATAGAATAGAATAGAATAGAATAGAATAGAATAGAATAGAATAGAATAGAATAGAATAGAATAACAGAGTTGGAAGGGACCTTGGAGGTCTTCTAGTCCAACCCCCTGCCCAGGCAGGAAACCCTACACCACTTCAGACAAATGGTTATCCAACCTCTTCTTAAAAACTTCCAGTGTTGGGGCATTCACAACTTCTGGAGGCAAGTTGTTCCACTTATTAATTGTTCTAATTGTCAGGAAATTTCTCCTTTAGTTCTAGGTTGCTTCACTCCTTGATGAGTTTCCACCCATCGCTTCTTGTCCTGCCCTCAGGTGCTTTGAAGAATAGTTTGACTCCCTCTTCTTTGTGGCAACCCCTGAGATATTGGAACACTGCTATCATGTCTCCCCTAGTCCTTCGTATGGATGGATGCTGCTACAAGGGACATTGTGTTTGTAGAAAAAAATCTGATGCCCCTTTTTTGAATGTAGCATGCACTGCGTAAAAAATGGAACCCACCCTCTATGCCTACAGCCAATTAATTTTGTAATTAAGAATTCCTACTTGGCTGGCTGGCCATAAAATGAAACTTCTAGCTCTATAGACAATTTCAGACAAACAAGTAGTGTGCAAGACTGCAACATTGGCTGTCTCTGAATATGTGTAATTTTATTCTGTGTAGACCAGGCGGTCTGCAACTTTAAACACTCAAAGAATCACAAAGGTCCTAACCAGAAGCTCGCGTTCAATTCTGGAGCTGACCGGAAGTCCGGTTCCCCCACCATAGAGTCTCCTCCTAGCGCGGCGTCCTTTTTCCTCTGCCGACTGGAAGTCTGGTTCCCCCACCATAGAGTCTCCTCCTAGTGTGGTGTCCTTTTTCCTCTATCTATCCCAACCAAAAGCCCTATCAATTGTGGAGCCGACCGGTGACAAGGAGCCACAGCAGAGGGATGAAAGAGCCACATGCGGCTCCAGAGCCGCAGGTTGCTGACCTCTGTTGTAGACTGACAGTTCGTGCAAACGCCTCTCCGTTTCACAATCTCAGCTGATGTGGAAATGTACCCACGGTTGTAAAATCTGTTTCCCTCTTTTGTAGATTCCAACGGTGTTCCGAAAAGCGTCACAAACACCAGAGGGAAAATAAGGAACCCAAATTCCAAAGATCTAAGCACCGTCTTGAAAACGCATGTTGGCTCCTTTCTGGATTTTCTCAAGAAGTGCCTCGTGTGAGATTATTTTTTGAAACAAGATTATTTTGCTAAATCCTTGCTTTTATTTTTCCCATGCTTTCAAAAAAGAAATAGCTGTAGAGAAACGGAGAATTGTAGAGAAGTTATTCTTGGGTAGCTTAATTCCCCATTTGGTCAATTATAATCATAATCATAATCATAGGTTTAATTGTCAAGCACGTATAAGATAACAGGTAAAAGTATAAACATAATTTGAATACATGAAAAGAGTAAGTAAAAAGGAATATTTAGGACAGGGACGGTAGGCACGCTGGTGCACTTATGCACCCTCCTTACAGACCTCTTAGGAATGGGGTGAGGTCAACAGTAGACAGTTTAAGATTAAAGTTTTGGGGGTTTGGGGAAGAAACTACAGAGTCAGGGAGTGCATTCCAGGCATTGACCAATCTGTTACTGAAGTCATATTTTCTACAATCAGGTTTGGAGTGGTTTACCTTGAATTTGTATCTATTGTTTGCTCATGTATTGTTGTGGTTGAAGCTGAAGTAGTCATTGACAGGAAGGACATTGTGGCAGATAATTTTATGTACTATGTTTAGGTCTGACTGAAGTCGGCGTAGTTCTAAGTTGTCTAAGCCCAAAATTTGGAGTCTGGTGGCATAAGGTATTTTATTGCGGTTAGAGGAATGGAGGACTCTTCTCGTAAAATATCTCTGGACTCTCTCGATTGTATTTATGTCCGATATGCAGTGCGGGTTCCAGACAGATGAGCTGTATTCAAGAATTGGTCTAGCAAATGTTTTGTATGCTCTAGTTCAGTGATGGCTAACCTTTTTGCCATCACGTGCCAGGAGGAGGGGGCAGGGGAGGTTCGCACACGTGTGTGCCTACACCCATAATTCTATGTGGGCCATTTCGGGCCTCCGGAGGATCTCTGGAGGGATGGGGAAGGCTGTTTTCGCCCTCCCCAGATGCATAGAGAGGATTTGGATCCAGGTGAGAAAGAAAAACAGGCCTTCCCCACCCACTCTAGGCCCTCCAGAGGCAGGAAACAGCCTGTTTCCCTACTTCTGGTGAGCCCAGAAGGCCCGAAAATCAGCTGGCATGCGTGCTGGAGCTGAATTGGGGTGCCCACTGATATGGCTACGCGTGCCACCTGTGGCACGCGTGCCATAGGTTTGCCATCAAGGCTCTAGTTAGTAGTACAACATTACCAGAGAAGAAGCTACGCAAGATTAGGTTAACAACTCTTAATGCCTTTTTGGCAATGTTATTACAGTGGGCTTGGGCACCTAGATCTTTAGAAATGATTCCATGTTGCATTTGATGAGTAATTGGAAAATGCATTAAATAGTCTTTCGTCTTTTGTAATAAAACTTTCCTGTGGATTTTGAAGAATTTTCTTATAATATTCTATGTTCTCACACAATCAAGGATGTCTGCAGTGACCACAATTATGACAAAATAAGCAAGGAGGTCTGGTTAGGATCTTGCTTAAAGCAAAGTGTGCCCTTAGTGGCTTCCAAATGTTATGCAGGGTCTTTGCTGTTAAGATTAAACATCTGTAAGCCGTCACTGTAAATTCATTGTGAGTCAAGTTCACAAAAGAGCTGTAAAATGGGAAGATGGAAACAAACTGGCTGGAACACACAAATGGCAAAAGTATTTTTTCCCCTTGGAATTCCTTGTCACCCAAGCTTTACTGGCAGCGCAGTGGCTCAGCGGCTAAGACCCTGAGCTTGTCAGCTGGAAAACCGGCAGCCCAGGTTCGAGACCCGAGAGCCATGCGATGGGGTGAACTCCCGTCCTTGCTCCAGCTTCTCCCAACCTAGCAGTTTGAAAGCATGCAAATGCGAGTAGATAAATAGGTACCACTTTGGTGGGAAGGTAACAACATTCCATGATGTCATGCTGGCCACATGACTGCGGAAATATGTCCAGTCAGTGCTGGCTCAATGGCCTTGAAATGGAAATGAGCAGCGCTCCCTAGAGTTGGCAACGACCACCCATGTTTCCCCGAAAATAAGACCCTGTGTTATATTTTTTTGAATCCTGAAATAAGCACTTGGCCTTATTGCCATGCGCTCAAAAGCCCGATTGGGCTTATTATCAGGGGATGTCTTATTTTGGGGGAAACAGGGTAGCAGAGTAAAATCCGATGGGACTCCTTTATTTTTAGCTTTTTAAGCTCTACCTCTTTTTTTTTTACACAATGGTCCTTGAGGTGCAACTATTCATTTAGTGACCATTCAAGATTACATCACTGGAGAAAGTGACATGACCATACCTTGTACTTATGACAGCATCTGCCATCACAATTTGGGTGCTTAGCAACCAATGTATATTTATGAGGGTTGCAGAATCCTGAAATCATACGGTCATCCTTTGCAACCTTCCCAGCCGGCTTCTGATAAGCAGAGTCAGCAGGGAAAGCTAGATTTGCTTAATGACCATGTGACTCATTTAACAACTGCAAAGATTCACTTAACAACCAGGTAAAAGAAGATTGCAAAATCGGGCATGTCTCACTGAGCAGTTGCCTTGCTCAGCAACGGAAATGTTGGTCCCAATTGTGGTTGTAGGCCAAGAACTACCTGTATTAAATAGATACTCGCATCTTCATTTGGACCCTCCCGAAGTAGTCCTTGACATACGACCACAACTGAGCCCAAAATTTCTGTTACTAAGCACCCCATTCTACAATCTTTCTTGTTACAGTTGTTAAGTGAAGCCAGTTGTTAAGCTGGTAACACCATTGTTTAGTACAGTGATGGCTAACCTTTTTGCTGTCGCGTGCCAAAAGCGGGGGGAGCGGGGGGGGGCGTGGGTGCGTGTGCCCACATCCATAATTAAATGTGCCCCGCCTTCCCGCCCATGCGCATGTGACCCCCCCACTTCCCCCTGCTTCTGGCACATGATGGCACAGTGGGCCCGGTAGGCCTGAAAATCAGTTGGAATGGAATAGAAAATATGGAATGGAATGGAATGGAATGGAATAGAATAGAAATCTGGAAGGGACCTATACCATTTCAGTTAAGACGTCTCCATGGTCATGTGGCCGGCGTGACTCAACGCCAAAGGCACACGGAACACTGTTACCTTCCCACCAAATGTGGTCCCTGTTTTTCTACTTGCATTTTTTACGTGCTTTTGAACTCCTAAGTTGGCAGAAGCTGGGACAAGTAACGGGAGCTCACCCCATTACATGGCACTAGGGATTCGAACCGCTGAACTGCCGACCTTCTGATCGACAAGCTCAGTGTCTTAGCTACTGAGCCACCGCATCCCTTTTATTAGTCTATTATTTTATTTTATTTTAGCCTTTTTTAGTCTAGCCTTAATCTGTTTTTTTATTATTATCCTCTCTTCATATCAAGATGGAAACCTTCTTCGCGCATGATTCCGGAAGAAGCCATCCACCACACTTGGATGGAAGAACCGTGGCCGCCCAGACTTAAACAGAAGCCCAAGACGGCTACGAAGCTGAGCGAGACAACTTTCTACACCCCGGAGAAGAAAAAGGAAAACGCTCATAAAAATACACAGATAGAAAAAGGAGGTTGTTTAGTTTTAATTCTTGCTTTCCTTTAAAAAAAATAATAATAATAACCAAAGCTCTACATGTACTCCTCGACTTACAATCGTTCCATTCGGCGACCGTATGAAGTTAGAACAGTGCTTTAAAAAAAAGGGTGACTGAGGACCAGTCCTCACACTTATGACAGCCCCCCCCCAGGCAGTGGTGGGATTCAAATAATTTAACAACTGGTTCTCTGCCCTAATGACTGGCTGGGTGGGCGTGGCCATGGTAGGTGTGGCCAGGGGGTGTGATAGGCAGCACTCGGTCTCCTGCACCCCCCTAGGAGCAAAAACGGGCCGTGGGGGGACACCTCCCCACCGTGCCCCATTTTGGGCCTAGTAGGCCTCCTTGCAGCCACCTGGGAGCAAAAACAGGCCACGAGGCCGCGCTGCATCCCCCTGCACCCTGTTTTGGGCCTAGTAGGCCTCCCTGCAGCCTCCTGGGAGCAAACATCGGTCCCGGGGGGACTTCTGGAAGAGGCAGGGAGGGAAGGGGAGGGGCCAGCCAGCAATTTAATAACCGGTTCGGCCGAAGTGGTGCGAACCGGTTGAATCCCACCACTGCCCTACAGTCACTTGCTCAAAATTTGGGCACCTGGCAATGACACATTTATTTTACAACAGATACAGCATTCTGGGCTCACATAATCGCCACTTCCCCGGAGACTTTTGACAAGCTAAATCAATAGGGGAAGCTGGATTCGCTTAACAGCTGCGTGATTCGCTCAACGACTGCGGCCAAAGTCATAAAATCTGGCGTGACTCGCTTAGGAGCTGTGATGTGGCATTAGAATGCAGTATAAGCAGTCCTTGACATAGAACAGTTCGTTTAGTCACCCTTCGAAGTTACAACTGAAAAAAGTGACTTACGACCATTTTTCACACTTACGACCTTTGCAGGATTCCCCATGATCATGTGATCCAAATTCTGACGCTCGACAGCTGACCATTTTGTGACTTTCTTACAAACAAAGCCAACGGGGGAAGCTAGATTCACATAACAACCAGGTTACTAACTTATCCACTGCAGTCATTCACTTAACAACGGTGGCGAGAAAGGTCATCAAATGAGATGAAACTCCCTTAAAAATGTCTCGCTTCACAACAGAACTTTGGGGCTCAATTGTGGTCGTAAGTTGAGGACTACCTGTATAAAGGAAAAATTTTCCTGGTGATGTGTACAGCAGTGGCACAATCGGTGGGTTCTTTATTTCTTTCTTTTTAGTTTTTAAGAAGCAGCCTTTGGGGTGTGGTTTAATTGATTTTTTTTTTTTGCACATTGCAGAGGGCTGGACTAGATGATCCCTTTGGTTCCCTCCAGCTCCACAGTTCTATGATTCTATGGCTTCTCTCTGGGTGGCAGGAAGCATAGCAGGTTAGATTTAAAATCAATAAAAACCAAACCAAAGGGACGATATTCCCTCTAAACTCAAAGTGAGAAAAGAAAAAAAATGAATTTAAAAAATGGTCCTCAGAGAATGGCTGTAGACCGGAGTTTGTCACAATTCTGTTGCTTGCTTTCATCCTCTTGCGATGGGCAGGCTAGTGCCAGCAAAATAATATTACAGGTAGTCCTCGACTTATGACCATTCATTTAGTGACCGTTTGAAGTTACAGCAGCACTGAAAAAGCGACTTATGACCATTTTTCACACTTATGGCCATTGCAGCATCCCCATTGGCTTAACGACCCTGTGATTCACTTAACAACCATGGCAGAAAAAAAATTATTGTATTTTTTGGACTATAAGACGTACCTGACTTCTATAAATTTAGAAAAAGAAAACAAACAATAAAAAGTTTTTGGCCTCCACACACCCTATTTTCAGCCCTTTTTTGGTGCCTTTTTTTTTGGCCCTTTTCCAGCCTTTTTTCGGTCCATTTTCAGGGTTTCTTTTGAGGCTTTTTTCGGCCCATTTGTTTGGGTTTTTGTTTTTGTTTTTTGCTTTTTTTGGCCTGTTTTTGAGGCTTTTTTGGCCCATTTTCGAGGCTTTTTTCAGCATGTTTTGAGGCCTTTTTTTGCTCATTTTTGAGGCTTTTTTGAGCCCATTTTCAAGGCTTTTTTCGGCCCATTTTCAAGGCTTTTTCCAGCCTGTTTTTGAGGCTTTTTTCGGCCCGTTTTTTAGGCTTTTTTTGGCCCATTTGTTTGGGTTTTTGTTTTTTGCTTTTTTGGCCTGTTTTTGAGGCTTTTTTGGCCCATTTTCGAGGCTTTTTTCAGCATATTTTGAGGCCTTTTTTTTTGCTCATTTTTGAGGCTTTTTTGGGCCCATTTTCAAGGCTTTTTTGGGCCCATTTTCAAGGCTTTTTTCGGCCCATTTTCAAGGCTTTTTCCAGCCCGTTTTTGAGGCTTTTTTCGGCCCATTTTTGAGGCTTTTTTCGGCCCATTTGTTTGGGTTTTTGTTTTTTGCTTTTTTTGGCCTGTTTTTGAGGCCTTTTTTTGCTCATTTTTGAGGCTGTTTTCGGCCCATTTTTGAGGCTTTTTTTGGCCCGTTTTTTCCAAAAAATGGACCAAAAAGCCAAAAATGAGGCGTACAGAGGCAAAAAAAACCGACCGGTGGGTGTGCGGAGCTTCGGCAATATTCGATCTATAAGACGCACAGACATTTTCACCCCCTTTTGTGAGACCAAAAAGTGCATCTTATAGTCCGAAAAATACGGTAATAAAATCAGGCCCTGCTCACTTAAACAACTGCCTTGCTTAACAATAGGAGTCGTGCTCCCAACTGTAGTCGTAAGTCGAGGATTACCTGTATCTGAAAGCTTGGATAGCGGCCAATTCGCATGTCTATTTGCTGATCTCTGGTTTTAGTTTTCAAACCCAACAATAATATTTGGCGCTTTTCCTGTTCCGCAGATGACATCGCTCGGCAACAGTCCAGCACAGAAGTAAAATCCGACCCACCTGAAAAATTACCGGTTTCACATCAAAAACTTTCTCCCGTTGCATTGTCCGAAGAAGTAAATAAAGAAGAAAATCAAGAGTCAGTTAAACCAGATACTCCAGCAAAGGAAACAGAACCTCTGAATGATAAAGTGGCTAAAAGAGATCACAGGCCAGGGAAGGTCTTGCGAAAAAATATAAGCATCTTACCACCCATTAAGTACAAGCAGTGATTGATTCTCTTTCCGTACAGTTTCTAGATAAATATTTTGCTGTAACATGTTCAAGAACAGAAATTTAATGCATCTCTCTCTCTAATCGTGGTCTGTGCACTTTTATTGGCGGTGTTGGTCCTTAGATGGGACTATAGACCTCCCGGTCTCCCGGTTTCTAATAAACTGAATTCACATGTGCCGGATATTGAATCATGGACTCCTAAGGAACTTGTCAGGCTCCAAAAAAAAAAAAAGAAAAGAAAAGAAAAGATCATGCTATGAAAATATAGTAATTTGTGTATTCAAGCAATAAATCGTGGTTTGTTCATTAAAGTGAGCTGAAAATTTATCAGGGAGCGAAAATCGCATACCAAAGGCATGAATAGATTTGTAGACGAATAGAAAAAGGTTTAATAAATGTGAAGAAGAAATAGCGCTACAAATTCAAGATAAATATCATCTGTAAAATGGTTTAACTAAAAAAAAAAAAAAAACCCAAATAACATTTCAAGCAAAATAATGTGTCTGGCTGTTTTTTTGCAAAGGAGTGGAGTCCCATATAAAGCTAAGGATTAGGGCATATCTAAAGGAGTGGTGCAGTGGCCTAGAGGTGGAGCTCTCGCCTCACAATCAGGAGGCTGTGAGTTCGATCCTAGGTAGAGGAAGATATTTCTCTCTCCGGGGCACAATGAGAATATATCTGCTGAACAAAACTCCGCATTGGTGACAGGAATGGCATCTGGCCATTAAAACACTCTGCTAGCTCCATTTAGTTGCCCAGAGTCCACCCCGCAAAGGATTATGGGGTCATTAAAAGGAGATGATGATCTAATAAAAGATGAAGGAAAAAGAAGGTTCAGGAGTGGACAGCCACTTGTCAGAAATGGTATAGGGGGCTTGAGCAGGGAGTGGGACTAGATCAGTGGTGGGTTGCTACCGGTTTGCCCCAGTTCAGGCGAACCGGTAGCAGCCGTAGTGGGAGGCTCCGCCCACCTGCCTGACATCATAAAATACGATCTATGTATGCGCAGAAGTGGCGTGCATGCGAGCGAACCAGTAGCAAAGTGAAACCCACCCCTGGACTAGATGACCTAAAACAGTGATGGCTAACCTTTTTGCAATCGCATGCCAAAAGTGGGGGGAGTGTGGGGGATCACGCGCGCATGTGCCCACACCCATAATTCAATGCTCCCCCACGTCTTCCCCCCGCGCATGCGCACATGACCCCTGCTTTTGGCACGCAACGGCAAAAAGGTTACCGGTGGGCCCGGTAGGCATGTTTTTCGCCTTCCCCAAGCTCCAGAGGCTTTCTTGGAGCCTGGGGAGGGTGAAAACGGCCTCTCCCACCCCGGGGGCCCTCTGGAGGCTGGAAACAGCCCATTTCCCAACTTCCGGTGGGCTCGGAAGGCCTGAAAATCAGCTGGCTGGCACGCGCATGCATGCTGCAGCTGAACTATGGCAACGCTCGCGTGCCCACAGATATGGCTCCGTGTGCCACCTGTGGCACGTGTGCCATGGGTTCGCCGTCACGGACCTAAAAGGTCCCTTCCAAGTCTGTTATTATGTAATAGGGATAGCAAACCATTTTAGCTTAGGGCTTGAATTAGTTAGGGCTTGAGAAGAAAAATGTTGGATGGAATTTTCAGGAGGGTTTGCCGATATTAGATTTGTGGTGACAAATTGATTTTTATGTGCCTTCAGAAGAAATAGAAAAAGGAGCACAGTGGCTTGAATGATTGGGATGCTGGGCAGTAGATTAACAAGCAAGCTCGTATTCGAGATTTGAGAGCTGTCATGGGATGGGGTTGAGCTCTTATCCTTCCCTCCAGCTCCTGCCCGGGACAAGAAAAGAATCCTCAACTGGACATCCCCCTCAAGCAACAGTGGTGTCACCGGCTCATCCTTTCAACCCAGCAGTGCCTCAGTGCTTCTGACACAAGGAGAAATAGGAGCTAATATAGAGTTGATAGCTAGGATGGAAGATAACTTCTTATGAAGAATGGAGATGCACCAAGCAAGGATCATCCTGATGGAAAAGATCTCTCTCCAGAAAAACTAGAAGCAAAAAATATCTTAAAATGAAGATGGATTTATCTAACATTCCTGCTGGTTCACCAGGTCTGGATTTGGGAACCTGGGGAGTCCATTAAAATAATTCCCAAGGGAAAAAAAAATACCTGTGTTTGTATATTTCTGCCTGCTTATTCTGTCAAACATATTGCTGTCTTTGTTGTGGCTCATCAGCAGCCTGTGCAGATTGTAGCTGATTCTGACAGCGAGGAGGCTGGTGTGGTGCTGCGCCAGCAGCCTGTGCAATTGGCACCCAAGTCAGACAATGAGGAGGCTGGAGAAGATGTGGTGCCAGAGGCAGGGATTCAGCCAGGGCCTTCAGAACCTCCAGAAGCTCCCATAAGTGAAGAGGATGAAGAGGAGGAGCCTCTTCTCGATGCACGGGCGCGCAGAGCTGCCAAAAGGCAGGAGTGGCTCCTCAGAAGGAGGTCTCCTCAAGAGTAAGGCTTGGGGCTAACTGGCCACTCCCTTAGCCTATTTAAGAAGGAACACCGACTGAAGCAATTTGTACGGAACAACTTTAGTTCATTCTCCTTCACGTCTGGATTCTCTGCAAATTGCTTCTGAGCTTTCCGCCAACCTTAGTAAGATTATGATTACTTTATCTTTGGTTTCTTGTAGGCTGTTAAGGAAGTTTATTAACAGCCTTTGTTTGGAAAAGACTGAGTTATTTTAGTAAATTTAAGTTTTGTACAGACTTTGTGTGTGCTGTGTTCTTTGGGGTCTGTAGCTGGGCAGAACAGTCTTTGGAGCTTCATAGTGTAGACAGGTAGTCCTCGACTTATGACCACAATTGAGCCCAAAATTTCTGTTGTTAGGCGAGACACTTGTTAAGGGAGTTTTGGCCTGTTTTGTGACCTTTTTTGCCACAGTTGTTAAGGGAATCACTGTGGTTCATAAGTTAGAAACATGGTTGTTAAGTGAATCTGGCTTCCCCATGGACTTTGCTGGTCAGAAGGTCACAAAAGGGGATCACGTAATCCTGGGACACTGCGACCATCATAACTATGAACCAGTTGCCAAGCATCTGAATTTTGATCACATGATGATGGGGCTGCTACAGAAATCGTAAGTGTAAAAAATGGTCATAACTCACTTTTTTTTTCAGTGTGGTTGTAACTTTGAATGGTGCCTAGATAAACTGTTGTAAGTCAAGGACAACCTGTTTGTCATAACTAAGCACATAAAGAGCAATCGTACTCAACCAAATCCCATGTATGCTGTATTCAATTGTTTGTATATTTTAATTTCCATAACTACATAGAGCAGTGATGGTTAACCTTTTCGACACTGAATGCCAAAACTGGAGCGTGCATGCACGCAATAGTGCCAGAGCCTGGAATAGAACAGCTGTCCGCTGCGAATGCTCGTGGTGGCCAGCTGCTCTTCCGGGTCCCATCACGCATGTGCATGCCAGACAGCTGCTCTCTTCCAGGTTCCGGCACGCACATGTACATACATGTGCGTGACGGAACCCGGAAGAGCAGCTGGCAGTGCCGTGCGTGCCCACAGGGAGGGCTCTGCATTCCACGTCTGGCACGTGTGCCATAGGTTCACCATCATGGATATAGAGCAGTGGTGCAATTCAGCCAGTTCTATCCGGATCGCGCGAACTGGTAGCGGCGGCTTCAGGAGGCTCCGCCCACCTGTCCTAACATTTTTTACCCTCTGCGCATGCGTGTCGGTGGTGTATGCACTCACATTTGAGAACCGGTAGCGAAGGTAAGTGAATACTACCCCGGATATAGAGGGGTGGCACCCCCAATCCTTTTAGGTTAGCCTCTGCTGCCTGTGGAACCATAACAAACAATCTTTGGTATTGAATTGTAGGCCATTCTCTAATTTCTGAGAGGAATTTATCCTACAAATCCCACCTAATGAACTGAAAAACTCAAGAAAAAGCAGGCAAATATTTTTTTTTTGGACAAGTATACCCAATAAATCTACGAATTCTGAAATATGTAACAAGAACTGGACACTTATCATTTAATAAGTGAGGTGATTGATTTCCTTATGGAAAATAGTTGATTTTCAGAGGATGAGGAGAGGCTGAAGCTCACGCCAATGTCTTTCAACAAGTCCTGTTTTCTGATGTAAACAACGCAACTAAACACTGCTCAGATGGGGCTGTCAATGTATGAACAAGTGAAAAAAGCCATGGTCAAAACTGAGCTTTTTATGGAGTTAAGAGATTGTAGTACTTAACATTAGCAGTTCGAAAACACAGAAAAAATGCAAGTAGAAAAATAGGGACCACCTTTGGTGGGAAGGTAACAGCACTCTGTGTGCCTTTGGCGTTGAGTCATGCTGGCCACCTGACCACAGAGACGTCTTCGGACAGCGCTGGCTCTTCGGCTTTGAACGGAGATGAGCACCGCCCCCTAGAGTCAGGAACAACGTCTTGCTCCACGCACCACAAAATAATAAGACCTCCCCGAAAATAAGGCCAAGCGCTTATTTTGGGGTTCAAAAAAAATATATAAGACAGGGTCTTATTTTCGGGGAAACACGGTAGCTTACAGAGTATATTGTAGAGGCAGATCGTAGAGTCCTCAGTACGATAAGATTCTATCTATATGTGTGAAACAACAAAGAACATGGAAGAATTGCCATATGTCGTTTTTGGTTTTGAGTCTGACACCAGAGGGGGAGGAGGGGATTTTGCACAGTTCACCTCTAATGTGCCAATTATGGCCCTTATTGATATTCTAGTCAACTCTTATTTGGATTATGTACATGCAGTACATGGAATACCCTTGGAAAACGTTAGAAGCTAATATAAAATTTGGCAGCCTGGGCAGGTAACACTGTTGATTTGGGAATTACACAGGATGCCAGTTGAATTTGGGGTATTATTTTTAGTACCTTTAAGGGCCCACAATGCTCCAGACTGAGTTATCTGAGGGATCAGAGGTGGGTTTCAGCAGCTTCTGACGAGTTCTGGGGAACCGGTAGCGGAAATTTTGAGTAGTTCGGAAAACCGGTGTCAGCGTCTCAGCACTGACATAGAAAAGGGAGGAGAAGCCTGAACTTTTGCCTGCTAAATCCCTTTGAAGATTCGGTCTCCTCGGAGATGGGGAGAGGGGAGACATTCCTGTGACCTGACGAAGAAGGAATCAGGAAAGTGACTTGTAAGATAGCCAATGAGAGAATTGGGGATCGGAAAGGGAGGGATTGGGGGGCAAAGGTCAGTACTGACCGCGAAAAGAGTCAGGATCAGATTGCTGTGCTCGAATAAAGAGAAAATTTCCTTAAAGATCGGCAGTTTGGAAGTTCATTTATTTTGAGATAGCATCGAAACCTGACAACCAGTAAATATCACCTCTGACTGGCCCCGCCCCCATCTATTCTCTGCCTCCCGGGTCCCAGCTGATCGGGAGGAAATGGGGATTTTGCAGGAACCTTCCCCTGCCATGCCCACCAAGCCACGCCCACAGAACTGGTAGTAAAAAAAATTTGAAACCCACCACTGTGAGGGATCACCTTCTTCCACATTCTTCTGCCCATCTGATCAGTTTCTCTAGGTCCGTGATGGCGAACCTGTGGCATGCATGCCAGAGGTGGCACACAGTGTCCTCTCTGTGGGCATGCGAACCGTCGCCCCAGTCCCGCTCTGCCACACATGTGCACGCCTCCCACTGGCCAGCTGGTCTATGGGTCTCTGCTGCGCATGTGCAGGGGGTGGGACACATGTGGGAGGGCTGTGCGTGCATGTGGGAGAGCGCTGCGGGGGGGGTACAGGGGGGTGCCGCATGCAGGAGACAGGATGCATGTGGGGGCATGCACACACGCACAGGGGCACATTTACTTAACAACCGTGTTACTAACTGAAAAACTGCAGTGCTTCACTTAATAAGAAAGGTCATAAAATGGGTCATGAAATTCACTTAACAGCTGTCTCACTTAGCAACATACATCTCAGGATCAATCGTGGTAATAAATTGAGGATTATCTGTAATAGGCGCCCTGGCTGCAATCTCAAAACAGCTGGAGTAGCACTTGAAAGCTGTCGGCATTGACAAAATCCCCATCGGTCAATTGCAAAAGGCAGCTCTCCTCGGAACAGCTTACATCCTGCGACGATCCCTTTAAGACCATCAAAGCATCTACATCCGCCTAGCTCAGGTCCTTGGTAAGGACTCGATAGGTGGACCAAAATGCCAACATCCATTCTAAACATCTGTGTGATTGTGTGATGAACCGCAATAATAATAATAATAATAACAACAACAGGTCTGGAAATAATACTTCACACCGACACTAAGTATTTCCTTCCTTTATTCATTTCACTGCTCAGCAGAGGTTGGGGGAATCAGTAAAACTCATATCATCTTTGACCAATGAGTGCTGTATCAAGGAAAACTAACGGGGTAAGGAGAGGCCTGCGGTCCCGAAGAACCCGAGAGATGCTGGGCTTACAGGTTCTGAAGCAGCCAATCCAGGACTGGCAACCGCACAAAATTGCCCAGAGCTTCTCCTAGCTGCCTTTCCTTCTCATACTTCAGCACAGATTGCATGACGTCTCCCACGCTGTAGTTTCTCTCCACAGCCACCGTGGAGAGTTGCTGGAGCTGCAGGAGAGGACGAGAGGGTTAGAGGAAAAGGGAAATTGTCAAAGAGGTACAGGTAGTCCTTGACTTATACCCACAATTGAACCCAACATTTCTGTTGTTAACTGAGACATTTGTTAAGTGCTCCAGCGCCACGCCGGTGCCAGAAGAAGAAGTGGGCAGCCACGCGGGATCTTGCTGGATGGGGCTGTTGGAGCTGTCGCCATGAGGTGAGGCAGTTGTTAGGGTGTGGATAGCCTGGCTGTGGGAGCCCTGAGGTAAGCTGGTGTGGGGCGCGTGGGACAGCTAAAAAAAAAGACACCCACCAAAAATAAGCCCTAGTGCTTATTTTGTAGCCCAAAAGAAAATAAGACCGGGTCTTATTTTCGGGGAAACATGGTACTTGCAGTCAAGACTGATTTGCACTTTCACCTACATTTGTCCTCTGCTCGCAGCTTGACAATAAAAGGGAGGGGGTGGATAGAATGCAGGGGTGGGAGAATGATATTCAAGCATCCGTCAGCTTCCATGAAACACTGCTGGCATCTTAAGGACACATCGAGCAGATGTCCCCGGTGTGGCTGGCTGTTTCCCACAACAAAATGAACAGAAGAGATTAGTGGACATTTTGGACTGTGGGTGGCCGGTAGGGAAAGGGGTGGATTAACTATGCTTGCTTTTGTGCGGGAAATCCAGAACTGGTTCCACTTCTATGCCAGTGTGGATTATTTAATAAAGTTTTATACTCTTGCTAAAATAATACCTTGTGGACCGGTGGCCTAGAGGTGGAGCTCTCGCCTCACAGTCAGGAGGCTGTGAGTTCGATCCTAGGTAGAGGCAGATATTTCTCTCTCTGGGCACACTGAGAATGTATCTGCTGAACAAAACTCCGCATTGGTGACAGGAAGAGCATCCGGCCATTAAAACACTCTGCTAACTCCATTCAGTTGCCCAGACTCCACCCCGCAGGGGATTATGGGGTCATTAAATGAAGATGATGAGATGACTCTTGGTAAAATAATGTCCCAGGAGTCCCTTTTTCTGGATTCGCTAACTGGACGGTTGATGTATGTGCATGCTTTCATGGACTACCTGTGTACGATTATAAACAGGAACAGAAAAAATGTTTCTGCTGCTTCAAACATGAGCAGAACCATCCAATTTTTATCTTCTCCTCGCACGCTATTTCCCACACCCTCCCGGCACTTCCAATTGTACCTTGTTCAGGGTTTCTTCATCATCATCCATGAAGTACAACATTGGGACGTTCAACTGAGAGGCTGCCACCCATTGGAGAATGGCTTGGAGTTGCTTGTTGTGAACGTTTTCCGGAGCGCTCTGGTTAGCCACAACCACCTTACGTCCGGTAGGCGTGTCTTCTCCGGATTCTGCTCTGCTTTCCGCATTTCCTGAGCTCTTTGAATAGAAACCTCCACCCATCTCCTCTCCATCTCCGAGTTCTCCAAGTCCCGACTCAGGATTGCTGTATTTGGCGATCATCAGACACAGCTTGGTCACTGTATCGACCAGTTTGTCAACGAAAGGTCCGCTCCCTCCTTCTTTCTTGGCATCGCACTGGTCCAGAATCATTTTGGTGAGTCCGGCTATAGCATCTTCGTAAGAATGGTCCATATCGCATTGTCCTGGAGGACCTAGGCCTAGGCCTTCAGGAGCCTTGAAAGCATTCTGGATTGCTTCATCGGGCATCAATGTCCCTGTATTTCCTCCTAACTTGTTGACGGTCTCGTTGATGAGCTTCTGGATCAGCATGACTACCACGCTTGACATATCGTTTTCTGCGTTCATCCCTAACTGCTCATCCTCACATTGCTTCAAAGTGTCGGATAGTTTTAAAGAGCCAAGGCCTTTATCTTGGGCCAAAAAGCCCAGGCTTCCAGTTGCCTTGCTGGATCGTCCCCCTTCCACTGCATCCTTCATGGCGTTCTCCTGCTGCACCAGATGATATTGTATCAGCAATAACGCGGTCACAATCAGGTCTCTCGCCCAAGAATCGGTGGTAAGATTAGAAAGGTCTGGAACTTCTTGGGTTGGCATAGGCTTGGCGGGCATTGGGATTGCCCCTGTAGTGTCCTGATGTTGCTTCTGATGCCACATGTTGAGACCTTCTTTGATGATGTGATTGCCGACCGTTTCCGCGCAGGTCATTTCCTTATCTTTCATGGTTTCCGTTTTTGCCGCCGAGAACCTCATGTTCTGAGTCTTGGTGTCGGTGCCCTGGCCGGTTTTGATGGTAGTAAAGGCCATGCTCTGAGATTTGGCTTTCTCGCTGAACTGCTTTTGCACAATCAGAGCGTTGTGCAGGCGGTTCAGCATGGCTTGCACAATCTCGGAGGCCTTTTGGCTGCCTTGCGTGAAGAGGCTTCGCTTCACGGCGGAAACAAAGTCAGAATCGGTCATGAGAGTCCCAGTAACGTCGTGTAAGTTCTTCATGCAGGAGTCAATCAGGTCGGAAACCACTTCCTTGGAGTGCTTCAGCAGGACCTTCTTCAACACGGCGCACGCGATGTTGGAATCGTTGACTTTGACTTTCATCGTCTTCATCACGGAGACCATCATGTCCGAAACCACGTTATTGGCGTAAACCAGGATCCCTTTGCTCAGCGAGTTGTTGTATTCGTCAGGCCCAAAGCGCTTCCGATGATGGAAGCCTCTGGCCTCGTCCCTTTGAGGCTCGCTTTTATTGGGCACTTCCGTGTTTTCCTCTTTGTAGTAAATGGTGGTTTTCTTCTTGGTGGCGGGGCTTTCTTCGTATCTGCACTCGCACGTCCTGGTAGCGATGTGCTTGGTATCCTCGGTCCCCACCCCAATGGATCGGTGGCCGTGGTCTCCAGCAGCGGCATACAGCGTGTTGTGTATGCAGGTGGGGGTGCTTTCCGAGCGGTCGTTCATCTCCTTGCGTGCCATCGCGATGGCAAGGTTGGAAAGTCTGTTGCAGTAAAAAGAGACTTCATCCGGGTCGGGATTGGGGTTCGGGGAAGAGGACCCCTCGCTTTCTTCATCCTTGGCTTCCTTCTGACAACCGGCCTTCATGCTTAAGTGGAAGTTGGGAGACACCCTGTTGGAGCTGACATTCAGACTGAATTCTTCGTCGCAGGTATTGTAGGGCGCCGGAGAACGGACGTTGCGCTTGGGCATGGTTTGACGTCCGTCGGACGGGTCTCTTGTCCTCGCCCTTCTGGCATTGTTACTGGCATTCAACACATCCTGGACGCCAACGTCAGACTTCTCCAGATCTTGCCGGAGTCTGCTCAGGACCTTGAGGGGATCAGAGGAAGGTTGCTGGAAAAGCTTAGCAGAGTCAGTCTAAGAAATGGAATAAAGGACTTTTTTTTTTTTCATAACAAATCCCTCCCCGTCATCTCCTTGTATGGAAGTGGCACCCAGTGTTTGGTAGGTGGGAAGTCATTCACTGCCTACCCTGGATAAAAGTTTCAAAGGATGTCACCTTGTCTGGGAAAATTAGTAGCAATCTTAAACTGCTGCCCTAAGTACACACAGAATTGAATATACTGTACAACCAGCGGTACTAGGGAACACAATTATTCCTTGACTTTGGACAGTGGGCAAGGAATGGCTGCTTGCATACCTCCTATCAGGGGTGAAAACCAGCAGGTTCTGACAGGTTCTGGAGAACCGGAAGCGGAAATTTTGAGCACTTTGGAGAACCGGCAAATACCACCTCTGGCTGGCCCCAGAGTGGGGAGGGAATGGGAATTTTGTAGTAGCCTTCTCCTGGAGTGGGGTGGGAATGGAGATTTTGCAGTATCCTTCCCCTGGAGTGGGGTGAGAATGGGGATTTTGTAGTATCCTTCCCCTGGACAGGGGTGGGAATGGAGATTTTGCAGTATCCTTCCCCTGCCACGCCTATCAAGCCACGCCCACAGAACCGGTAATAAAAAAATTTGGATTTCACCACTGCCTCCTATCAACAATGGTTTGGGCCAAGAAAGCTAGCACAAACTTGGAAAGAAGGAAGGAAGGAAGGAAGGAAGGAAGGAAGGAAGGAAGGAAGGAAGGAAGGAAGGAAGAAAGAAAGAAAGAAAGAAAGAAAGGAAGGAAGGAAGGAAGGAAGGAAGGAAGGAAGGAAGGAAGGAAGGAAGGAAGGAAGGAAGGAAGGAAGGAAGAAGCGGCTGGCTATGCAATGTCCTACTGTAGAGCAATAACCCAAAACACACTTGAGAAACCTTTCCAGCTACATCTCAGCACAATCAAAAATGTCCTAGAAATCTCTCTCTTTTCTGGTCACGTCTCTGTAAATGCCCTTTCTTCTTTCAAAATGTCAGATGTTCTGGTATTTACTGGCTACTTTAGATAGATGCAAACATGTCTCCCCACCCCCACCCCCAACTCCCCAATCCCCAAGCGCTCTCCTCCACTGCCATTCTGTTTTCTCTTCCTCTGCAAAACATCCCAGATGGCAATCTATTCTATGCTATTCAGGCTTGCAGAGCAGGGGTGAAATACTCCCGGATCAGACTGGATCGCCCGATCCGGTAGTGATCTTGGCCGGTGGTTCAGCGATCGGGTAGTGATGGCAGAATGAAGCTCCGCCCACCCACCTGGGTGTCATTACTTCCTGGTTTTAACACTTCTGAACCAGTAAGGAAGGTAAGTAGATTTCACCCCTGTTGCAGAGGGGGAGTTTTGAACAAGCTGTGACAATGGTTCCATGAGATTTGAGAGAGCAAGCAGGTTAGATCCCCAGTCTCCTGTTTTGGCTTTTACAGATCATGCCATCAATCACCGTTTGCTGCTTTCCAAGCAAATGATGGTTCGACGGATGTCAGATCCGTATATTTGCCATTCTTCAGGGGAAGTGTTTTTTTTTTAATTACTTTCTTTACTTATTGCTCTCTTTCCTACCGTGTTTCCCCGAAAATAAGACCCTGTCTTATATTTTTTTGAACCCTGAAATAAGCGCTTGGCCTTATTGCCATGCGCTCAAAAGCCCGATAGGGCTTATTATCGGGGGATGTCTTATTTTGGGGGGAACAGGGTATATATCCTATATCTTGCAATTTGTTGATTTATAACTTCTAGCCTGGTGCCTAAACGCCCTGGCATTTTCGCACCTTTTGGGGCATGTAAAGATGACCCTGAGAAAGTTCCCTTATCTTTTTTCCAGAGCGACAGGTACAATAACATCTTTGCACCTGCGGATTGGCTGAATCCACACTGGACTGTTGGGAGGGGTTTTTAATTCCTTTATTCCAGGGGTCAGCAACCTGTGGCTCAGGAGCCGCATGCGGCTCTTTGGGCCCTCTGCTGTGGCTCCCTGTCAGGTGATCCCACCATTGGCTGGCCTCGCCCCTCGCCCTCCCCTCCCAGTCACTCCTCGCCTGGCCTGAGAAGGTAAGGGCGATGGCGGGGGATGGAGAAGTAGCCAGGGCAGAGACAGAGAGATACAGAGAGAGAGAGGGAGAGAGAGAGACAGAGAGAGAGGGAGGGAGAGAGGGGAGAGAGGGATATGTCAAAAGGATTTTGTGGTTCCCGGTGTTTTCTGCCCTAATGACCGGCTGGGTAGGCATGGCTAGGGGGTGTCATGTGACTGGTAGAAGTGAGTGACATCGAGTTGGCCACACCCACTCAGGTTTTGTGGCTCCCGGTGTTTTCTTTTCTGTGGGAAACGGGTCCAAATGGCTCTTTGAGTATTTAAGGTTGCAGACCCCTGCTTTACTCTAACTGTATGGCCTGAAAGTTCCTTCAGAGCCTGCTTTCTTTTCGCCCTGCTATCACCTCTATTCAATAAAAGATTCCTTGTGAAATGCCAAGTTTCTTGAATAAGGAGGAAGAGGCCGGGCCTTACACTTGTGGACCTGGTGCACAGTATCACGCCTTGCTTTGATGCGCTCAAGAAAATGAGATAGCGGGATGAGCAACCTATCAAAATTACCCCTTCCCCAAGTCTCATCAACATCATGAATGATTGGATAGTTTCATCCTGAGGACTGCAGGGACATTCCTGATGAGATTTAAGGGCTTTGTGGGCAAGACTGACTTCTGATCATTCCCCAAGGCTGATATTCCCCAAGCCAGATTCCTCATCCTACCCCAAGAACCACAAAAGAGGTTTCTGGCCTTCATCTGAAAACAAGAGGCAGGAAAATATTTCTGAACAGAAAAAAATAATGCTATGCTGTGCAACGTGCCAAGATACCTTGTCAAATCCCAAATATGAAAACTGTGGCCAACCTAGTAGATATTTAAAAATCCAGTCCCAGGCACATCGTTTCTTTCACTCTAGATCGGGGTGTCAAACTCATTGCCCGGAGGCTGGAACCGGCCCACAGGGTGCTTAGATCTGGCCCGTGAGGCCACCCTGGAAACAGTGAAGGACCGGCCCACGGTGCCTCTGCCATTAAAAATGGAGCTTGGGAGGGCTGCGTGCGGCCCTCCTGAGCTCCGTTTTCGCTGGCAGAGGGTTGCAGGAGGCTGTTGCAGCTGAAAATGGAGCTTGCGAGAGTCGTGGACGGCACTCCCGACTCAGTTTTCGCTGGCAGAGGGTTGCAGGAGGCTGTCGCAGCTGCAAATGGAGCTTGCGAGAGCCGTGGACGGCACTCCCGACTCAGTTTTCGCTGGCAGAAGGTTGCAGGAGGCTGTCGCAGCTGAAAACGGAGCTTGCAAGAGCCGTGGATGGCACTCCCGACTCAGTTTTCACTGGCAGAGGGTTGCAGGAGGCTGTCGCAGCTGAAAACAGAGCTCGGGAGCCCGTTTTCGCTGGCAGAGAACTCGGGCCACCACAGGCACCTCCGACACAAGTGATGTCGAGCTGGCCATGCCCACCCTGGGCCCCTGAGAACAAACGCAACCCTGATGCGGCCCTCAATGAAATTGAGTTTGACACCCCTGCTCTAGACCCTACTGACTGAAGAATTTATTTGTAGCCAGCGGAACAAGCTGTTATGTCTTCCTGGACCTCCTGATCTGTTGTGCCACCAAGCCTGCTGGCAGAACACAAGCTGTGTCCTTACCGTCCAGTTCTGTTGCTCCTTCTCCTCCTCCTTCTCCTCACTGGCTGTGTAACGCTCAACTTTACACAATCCACTCTGACTCTGTAACCAGTCAATGTTCTCTGACATCTGAGGGGAGAAGAAATGACAGCTAACGTGAAGGCTGGCTGTTTCACCTTGATCCAGAGATTGGATTCAGCAGGTTCTGACCAGTTCTGAAGAACCGGTAGCGGAAATTTTGAGTAATTTGGAGAACCGGTAAATACCACCTCTGACTGGCCCCGCCCCAAGGGGTGGGTTCTAAATTTTTTTACTACCAGTTCTATGGGCGTGGCTTATTTTGTGGGTGTGTCTTGGAGGTCATGTGACTAGGTGGGCGTGGCTAGCTGGTCAGAGTCATTTCTGGAAGGTCCTCGCACTTACGACCAGTCCTCACACTTACGACCCGACTCATTTGTTTGCTTTTAACACTGATCAGCTTTGAAGCCCCATGGCAAGAGTTTAAACAGTTTTTTTCCCTCTAGTCATCAGCTGGGACTCAGGAGGCAGCAATAGATTGGGGGTGGGATCAAATAAAAGGTAAGAATAACGTGGGGGGGGGCGAGGGCGGGGAGGGAGAACCGGTTTGGTGACGTCATATCGTCACTGCTACCGGCTGGGCCGAACCGGACCGAACCGGGAGGAACCCACCTCTGTCCCGCCCCCATCTATTCTCTGCCTCCCAAGTCGCAGCTGATGGGAGGAAATGGGGATTTTGCAGTAACCTTCCCCTGCCATGGCTACCAAGCCACGCCCACCAAGCCATGCCACGCCCACCAAGCCACGCCCACAGAACCGGTAGTAAACAATTTTGAATCCCACCATTGCCCTGCCCCCATCTATTCTCTGCCTCCCATGTCCCAGCTGTTCAGCTGGGTCTTCTTTTGTAGCCCTGCACAGGAGAACGGAGGTTAGTGGGGTGAAGAGGGAATGGGGATTTTGCAGTATCCTTCCCCTGGATTGGGAGGGAGGAATGGAGATTTTACAGTATCCTTCCTCTGCCACGCCCACCATGCCATGCCCACCAAGCCACGCCCACAGAACCGGTAGTAAAAAAATTTAAATCCCACCACTGCCTTGACTGTGTTGAGTTAGGCACTTTCTTTTCCCACGCTGCATAGTTTTTTTCAAACTCAAAAAAACCACACAACAACAACAATTGAAGGGGAAACTAAAAAAAAAATATTGAAGGGGAAAAAGAAAAAAAAAAGCTTTGGCACTTACCAGTTTTTTACGGCCACGAGTGGGGCTGCCGGTGTCTTCTGCTTCTGCAGGAGCACAGAAGGTAATACAGTTTTAGCAGAGAAATCCAACTTTTGGGCAAGCTATGCTGCCCAAAATGCGAGATAGCTAAGCTGCCTTTGGGGTTTTCTCCACTACAAAGCCTTGAAAAGTTCGGCGTCACAACTGTAAAGCCTCCTGGGATTCTCAGTCATTCAGATCTTGGTTGTCCCAAAGGTGCTTTTTCAAGAGGCAACTGGACTTCCTTGTTTTTCTTTGAAGACGTTTTGCTTCCTATCAGTGGTGGGATTCAGCCAGTTCGCACCACTTCGGGAGAACCGGTTGTTAACTTTCTGAGCAGTTTGGCAAACTGGTTGTTGGAATAAATCATTAGGGCAGAGAAACGGCTGTTAAATTACTTGACTCCCACCACTGCTTCCCATCCAAGAAGCTTCTTCAGTTCTAACTTCTGATTTCTACAGAACTGAAGAACCTTCTTGGATGAGAAGAGAAACCTCTTCAAAGAAAAACAAGGAAGTCCAGTTGCCTCTTGAAAAAGCACCTTGGGGGACTCATTCTCTTGCATGTTCTCCAGAAATTATCCAAGGAGGCCCCACAGGTTCTGTTGTTTGTTTATTTGTGTCAGAAGCATCACAATTAAAACAAGGCCTACAACTGGTGTATGACATGGAGGTAAAGGTAAAGGAATCCCTGTGGATTTTACTCCCCTAATTGTTGCCGACTCATCTCTCTTTCAAGGCCATTGAGCCAGCGCTGTCAGAAGACATTTCTGTGGTCATGTGGCCAGCATGATATCGTGAAACACTGTTATCTTCCCACTGAAGTGGTACCTATTTATCTACTCACATTTGCATGCTTTTGTACTGCTAGGTTGGCAGGAGCTGAGGCAAAGGTGGGAGCTCACCCTGTCACGTGGCGCTCGGGTCTCGAACCTGGGCTGCTGGCTTTCCAGCCGACAAGACCAGGGTCTTAACCGCTGAGCATTAAGAAGAGATTGGACAGCCATCACGAATGGGTTATGTTTCACCTCAGGGGTGGGGGGTGGGATGGGCATGGTGAGGGTGGGCATGGCCATCTTGACATCACTCACTTTGGGGGGTGCCTGTGGTGGCCCAAATGCTCTGCCAGCAAAAATGGGCTCCCAAGCTCTGTTTTGGGCTGCGATGGCCTCCTGAAACCCTCTGCCAGTGAAAATGGAGCTCGGGAGGGCATTGCAAGAACTCCGTTTTCATTGGCAGAGGCAACACGGGCCAGTCCTTTGCTGTATCCAGGGTGGCCCCATGGGGCTGGATCTAAGCCAGATTCAGCTCCCGGGCCTTGAGTTGGACACCCCTGGTATAGGGCCTCCTGTTTGAGCAGACCTCCAAGATCCCTACCAACTCTATTATTCGGTATGAATGGATAGCATCATCACCAAACAGAATTTAAAAAGGGAAGGGCATTAAGGGTTAGCAAAATAAGTGAATTCTAGCTGCTTTAACATGCACATTTAGTGCAGTTTTGTTGCGTCAGCAACAATAGACCCTCTAAGAATTAATACCGTGTTTCTCCAAAAATAAGACCCTGTCTTATATTTTTTTGAACCCCGAAATAAGCACTTGGCCTTATTTTCGGGGAGGTCTTATTATTTTAGGGTGCGTGGAGCAAGGCGGGGTCCTCTTGCAGTCTTACCTGATTTCCAGCTCTGTTTCCCTAACCGTAACCAGAGGAAATGGCGGGGACCAGCTGCGCATGAATTTAAATTTTTGGGAGGGCTTATTTTTTGGGGCGGACTTATTTTAGCACATGCACTCAAAAGCCCGATTGGGCTTATTATCAAGAGATGTCTTATTTTCAGGGAAACAGGGTAATTGATTAATTAAACAAGGCGGTTTGAGAGAAATGTGTACTTGGGGAGACAATCATCTGAATCTGGAAGTAGGGTACCAACTGATGGTCTGAGGGATGTTCTCACCTGCTACAATTTCCATCACTTCCTGCTGAGGAGGCTGGTAAGGAAGGTCTACTGTCCTTCCCTCCCTGCGTACCAAAAACAAGGACATATTAAAACTAAGACTCCCCAAAAATAAGAGGACAATAAAAAAAAAAAACACCACCCCAATCAGATCCTAAAGGTTTACAAGATTTAGACTTCCTTTGGTGGCCCATCCCTTAAGGTAGAGACAGTTTGGTCTCTGGAGCTTACGTGTCTTGGCCTGCGGTGACCACAGAACGGAGAAACGTGGCCTACCTTTAGAACATCAATGTGAGGACTCACAAAGAGTTCCCCAAAAGCAGGCTTTTAGGCCAAACTTCCAGGATGTTCCTCAAAGGCTCCCCACACTGTGGCCTCCTCTCTCATCCTCTCCTTGTCAGAATGGACCTTGGAGTCACAATGCCCAGGTCACTCTGCTGTTTCCATGGCAATCATCAACACCATCAGAAGGAGGCTCAGCAGTTAGTCAAAGCTTGGGAGGAAACTGGTGCAATGACAAAAATGTTGAGGATCAGTCCCTGGTGCATTTATGGTCGGGTTTTAGGGGGATTAAATTAGGGTCAGCGATGCTTCTTCTTTGTTTAAAGATGATACTGGATACTGGATATTTCTTCCTGTAAACTGAAGTGTGGCTGAATGGTGCAATAGATGCAGGATGGACATGGCTCCTTCATCAATTATTTTCCAGATGGTGGGCAGTAGCCTTTTGGAGAACTTTTTGATGAGAGAGGGAGAAAGGGAGGGAGAGAGAGAGATATGGATGGGTAGGTAGGTAGGTAGGTAGGTAGGTAGGTAGGTAGGTAGGTAGGATAGATAGATAGATAGATAGATAGATAGATAGATAGATAGATAGATAGATAGATAGATAGATAGTCAGACAGACAGATAGATAGATAGATTAGAGAGAGAGATGGATGATAGGTGGATGGGTAGATGGATCGATGGATGGATCGATAGATGGATGATACATGGATAGATAGATGATAATGGGTGGGTAGGTGGATGGATGGATGGATGGATGGATGGATGGATGTATATATATATATATATATAGAGAGAGAGAGAGAGAGAGAGAGAAAGAGAGAGAGAGACAGAGAGAGAGAGAGAGAGAGAGAGAGAGAGAGAGATGATAAATAGATAATATAGATGATAGATAGAGATGAGATAGATAGATGATAAATAGATAAGGTAGATAGATAGATGATAGAGATGAGAGATAGATAATATATAGAAATAATAAATAGATAAGATAGATAGATGATAGAGATGAGATAGATAGATAGATAGATGATAGATTAGAGAGAGAGAGATGGCTGAAAGTGGATGGGTAGGTGGATCGATGGATGGATCGATAGATGGATTGATGGATGGATAGATAGACGATAGATGGGTGGGTAGGTAGATGGATGGATGTAGAGAGATATAGAGAGACAGAAATAGATAGATGATATATAGATAAAGAGAGATAGAGAGATAGATAAATAGAGAGATAGAGAGATAGAGAGATAGAGAGATAGATAGATGATAGATGATAGAGATGAGATAGATAGATAGATGATAGATAGATAGATAGATAGATAGATAGATAGATAGATAGATAGATAGATAGATAGATAGATTATAGATTAGCGAGAGAGATGGCTGATAGATGGATGGGTAGGTGGATCGATGGATGAATCGATGGATGGATGAATAGATGATAGATGGGTGGGTAGGTGAATGGATGGATGGATGGATGGAGAGAGATAGAGATAGAAATAGATGATAGATAGATGATAGATAGATAGATAGATAGATAGATAGATAGATAGATAGATAGATAGACAGACAGATAATACATAAATGATAGAGAAATAAATGGAGAGATAGAGAAATTAGATAGACAGATAATAGACAAGAGATAGATGATAGAGAGATAGATGGAGTGATATAGAGATAGATAATAGAGATTATATATATATATATATACATATCCCTGCAAAATTGAAATTTAATTATATTTATTATTATATATACAACCTGAAATCACAGCTTTTCTTTTCTTTTTTCGTTAGCTGATGTTGGCTCTCATTCACAGCACGTTCTTCCCCAGAACCTAGGATGTTGTTATGTATCAACACAGTATATATGAAGATCGAAGTAGCGTGGCTTTTTCTAATTTAACAGATGGAAATTTTGTCAGTGTTCAGATTTTCTGATGTTTAGACTGGATTTGGCATTTTTATCCACCTACAAGGTCCTTCCCAAGGACTTGAGATAGGCAGAGGTGGATGTTTCGTGATGTCAGAGGTCTCGTTGCAGGATGTAAGTTGTTCCGAGTAAAGCTGCCTTTTTGCAATTGACCGAAGGGGATTTTGTCAATGCCGATGGAGTTCAAGTTGTGTTCCAGATATTTTGGGATTACATCCAAGATACCTATTATTATTGGTACCACCTTTGCTTTCCTTTGCCGCAGTTATTCTACTTCTATTTTCAGTTTTTTGTGTGTGTGACTTTCTCCAATTCTTTTTCTTCTATTCTGATGTCTCCAGATACTACTGATACCGTATTATTAAATCTATGGAAACAGAGGAAGCTCCCAGTATGGATGACTATTTTATTGATTCCTAGATGACTTTGTGCTCCTATATTGTTGGAGGATTTCAATGATTAATTAAAAATATTTTCCAGCTTCCTTGAATAATGCTTTTGTAGCAGTGTTTTTTCATAGACGAAAGGTTTTGCTGATTGTGCAAGCTATTGTATGATTTCAGTACTAAATGTAGACTAGATAGTATTAGTTTCAATTGTCTACCCTTAGAAGCGACTTCTTTACAACAGTTGTACATTTTATAATTGTATACACAATTGTGTATAATTGTATATGCAATTGTGTATAATTGTATACACAATTATAAATTTACCTCTTTCTCTAAACTTATAACATGTCACTTTTCTTTCTATAATATATCCCTTCTAATCATCAAAACTATAATTCATAAATTCATCTTTTCTGCTTTCCACAAAAAGTCCTTAAGGAGTTTCCAAATAGCATTAGACATAGATATTGTCATTTCTCTAATCAATTAAATTAATTTGGCCTTCCCAACAAGTTCCATCATTTGCATCAATCATTCTTCCATCTTAAGTATTGCAAAATCTTTACATCTTTCAGTATAATCCCTTTAGGTTTCCTGTTGCACTTGTTGGGAGTCCCAACAAGTGCAACAGAGAATCTCTACAGACTTTTAGCTATACAATTTGGGATGAACAACCCTGAATGGTGTGGGAGTAAGAATGGATTTCCAGAGGAAAAACTGCAGAGTACAGGAACCAGGGACAGGTGCAACAACTCAGGTAACCCTGAGGACACAGATAAACCTCCAAGTACTCTAAAAGACCCTCTAAAGAGGAATCGTCAACCTTAAACACTCAAAGAGCCACAAAGGCAGGGGTGAAATGCTCCCGGTTCGGACCGGATCGCCCGATCCGGTAGCGATGGTGGTGGGTGGTTCGGAGAACCGGTAGCAAAAATCCCTGCGCCTCCCCCCATGCCCAGCTGAGCTGCACAATCATCAGAGGCTTTTTTTTTTTACTTTTAAAAGCATTTTTTCTACAACCTCTTCCGATGAAAAAATGCTTTTAAAAGTAAAAAAAAAAAAGCCTCTGATGATCGCGCGGCTCAGCTGGGATCCTCAGAGGCTTTTCAAAGCATTTTTTTCTGCAACCTCTTGGCCAAAGAGGTGGTAAAAAAAATGCTTTGAAAAGTCTCTGACGATCCCAGCTGAGTTGCCTGATCGGCAGAGAGGTATTTTTTAAAAAGCCTCTCTGACGATCCCAGCTGAGTTGCCTGATCGGCAGAGGCTTTTCAAAGCATTAGAAAAAATGCTTTGAAAAGTTAAAAAAAAAAAATGGCCACGCCCACCCAGTCGCATTACCCCCACCACCACCAAGCCACGCCCACAGAACCAGTAATAACAAATTTTACATTTCACCCCTGCACAAAGGTCCTAACCGGAAGCCCCCGTTCAATTCTGGAGCCGACTGGAAGTCCGGTTCCCCCACCATAGAGTTGCCTCCTAGCTCGGTATCCTTTTTCCTCTACCTGTCCTAACCGAAAGCCCTATCAATTGTGGAGCAATCAGCAACAGGGAGCCGCAGCAGAGGGATGAAAGAGCCACATGCGGCTCCAGAGCCGCAGGTTGCTGACCCCTGCTCTAAAGGATGCAAATGATCAAAACTCTCTAAAAGGATGCAATGACCAGCTGTCTGCAAGGAATATAAATCCTTCCGTTCCCCACTCAGAGTTGAAGAAGCTTCTTGAATGAGAAGCGAAACGTCTTCAAATAAAAAACAAGAAAGTCCAGTTGCCTCCTGAAAAAAGCACCTCTAGGACAACCATGACCTGGATGACTGAGAATCTCTAGAGACTTTTACTCACTTGTTGGGAGTTTTTGTGTAATCTCATCTGACACTTCCATTTGAAATTCCAATTCCCCGTTAAAACAATTTTTAGAATTTTTCTCACCTTCTGGGCAGAATTCAGTCAAAACTCTGCTGTTTAAACGTAAAAATAATGCCTTCCAATTTATCTCGTCAAAACGGAATTTTTTTGTTTTAAACTGTCAAAAAAGAATCACTGCTCTTTTCTCATATACAAGATTCTAATAGGAATTTATTTAAGAACAATTAAATGTGTATTATCAATCTTCAAACACAGGCACCCCGAGTTTGCATGGAGCTAAAGGCCTAATTGGTAAATCTGAGAGAGAAAACAATTTTACCTTTCCCCAAAGGGGCTTTTTTGCCCACACAAAAATGTGAATCACAAAATAATTCAGGCAAAGCAAAAAAGATTTATTAGGGTGAGGTCAAATCTTTTTACATGGTGCAGAAACAAATGATACATACATTCGGTGTATGTGATGTGTCAGAAAACAACAAATCAAACAGTAAGACATAAATTAGATGTGAAAATGAAATAATAGTGATCCTAAAATAACATTGCACAAGTGGCAAATTCACCAATTATATCATCCCGTTCCCTGTAGAATTTGCATCTTTCTTAATACAGGTAGTCCTCGATTTACAACTGTTTGTTTAGTGACCATTCAAAGTTACAATAGCACTGAAAAAAAATGTGACTTGTGATCATTTTTCACACTTATGACTGTTGGCAGCATTTCCATGGTCACATGATCAAAATTCCTCATGCTTGGCAACCGACCTGTATTTATGACAGTTGAACTATTCTGGGCTCGTGTGATCATCATTTGTATTTCTATTTCTAATTGTATATTATTTGTATTTATTTTTGTATCATTTGTATTTTCTATTTGTATTTGCATTGTTGGTATTTGTATTTATTTTTGCATTATTTGTATTTGTATTATTTGTATTTGTATTATTTATATTTGTATTATTTATATTATTTGTATTTGTATTATTTTTGTATTATTTGTATTTGCATTATTTGTATTTGTATTTATTTTTGCATTATTTGTATTTGTATTGTTTGTATTTGTCTTTATTTTTGCATTATTTGTATTTATTTGTATCTTGTATTCTTTATATTATTTGTATTTGTATATATTTTTGTATTATTTGTATTTTGTATTATTTGTATTTATTTTTGTATTACTTGTATTTGTCAGAAAGTCTTTTTAAGTGATAAAATCAACGGGAGAAACCAGATTCGCTTTACGACCGCATGGCTCCCTTAACAACTGCGGCGACGCCCTTAGCAACCGAACAGCCGTTAAGTCATTGCTGAGTCGCCCGTCTAGCTTCGCCTCCATTCCCGCGCCTTAGGCCCCGCCTACCGCCTTTCGCCGCGAGAGCGCGCTCTGCAGGCGGACGTCGCCGCTCGCGCGCGGTTTGGTCTTCGGAGGCCGCCGTAGCGCGGGGGGCGGGGCTCTGCGCAAAAGGCCGGGGAAGATGGCGGCTTTCGTTCGCGTCCTTCCTCGAGCGGCGCTTTCCTCCCCCGGGAAGCGTAAGTCGGGGTCGGAGGGCGACTGAGGGGCGCCCGGCCGCCGTTCCTGGGGCTCAGCCCGGGAAAGAGAGCGGCGGGGCTTCGTCGCAGGCCCGGCGACGCTGGCTGGGAAGGTCACCGGGAGGACGCCCGAGGCTGCCCTTTCCCGGAGTGCCCTCGCTTTAGCCGCTCAGGCGAGAAAGCGGCTCTCCGGGGCTTCCCCGGGGGGAAGGCGCTTCGAAACCGCCAATTCTCCTTCACTGCCATGCCAAAAAAAAAAAAAAAAAAAAAATTGGGGGGCGGGAAGGAAGAGGGGTTGGTCGTAAGTCGAGGACTAACTCCACTCAGCCACAAGCCAATTAGTCCTCGACTTACGACCGAAACAAACTTGAATTAGATTGAAATCTCCAGCAGAGAAACAGTGATGAAAAATTTCAGGGCTCTTTTTTAATGGGGTGATAAAAATTAATCAGTTAAGGTGGCAGTCCTATCTAAATGTATGGAATTTATTTTTAAGCAAACCTGTGTAACGTTTAATGGAGTAGCTACAGTAATCTTTCTTTCTTTCTTTCTTTCTTTCTTTCTTTCTTTCTTTCTTTCTTTCTTTCTTTCTTTCTTTCTTTCTTTCTTTCTCTCTCTCTCTCTCTCTCTCTCTCTCTCTCTCTCTCTCCCTCCCTCCCTCCCTCCCTCCTTCCCTCCCTTTTCTTTTTTCTCTCTCTCTCTCCCCTCCCTCCCCCAAATTTCGGTTCTTAAGCAAAACATTGGCTAAGTGAGTTGTGCCTCCGTTTTGCCACCTTCACACACACCCATGGTTGCTAAGGGAATCGCTGCAGTTGATATGTTAAGTCGCCCAGTTGTTCGGTGAATCCGGCTTTCCCCTTTTTTGACCTTGCTTGTCTCCAAAGGAGAAATCACGTAACTCCCGGGACGGTCATAAATAGGAGACCGTGGCCAGACAGCTGAAATTTTGATCCTGGGGGATGCTGTGGCGGCCGTAAGTGTGAAAAACGGCCGCAAGTCACATTTTTCAGTTCCTGTTTTTAACTTTGAACGGTCGCTAAACGAGCTGCTGCTAAGTCGAGGACTGCCTGTGACCCCCAGAGTAGGTGCCAGGATGCAAAGCAATTTCCTGGCTGAGCAGAGGGTTGGATTAGATCAGGGGTCTGTTGCAACACACCCACAAAAACACACGCACACATAGATACACACACATGGTCCATGGACCATCTCCAATTCTGTTCTAACCCATGAAATAAAAGTCAAACTTTGGAAAACTCCAGGTAACATAACAATTGAAATGTGGATTCCGTTGCTGCATGGGGAGGGGAGTTGCACAAAAGAATTAAAATAATGGAACATCAGAGGCAAGAATGGCAATTCCACTCAATTTGGATTGATTTTTATAGTTTATCTCAGTAGGCTACAATATGGTAATTTTTTACGTATGGTAACTTTTTAATATATGTCTTTGGATTTTCTAAATCCTTTTTTTTCTGTGCATCATGGATTTTGTTAGCTTAGTTACTTTATAACGTTTGATTAACAAACGTCTAGATTAAGAAAAAATAATTATTTGTGGCTAACATGTAAGGTGAGATGCTTTCTTCCTAATTCTTAAAAGCAACATGTTTTCTCAACACAAACCCACCATTAGGTGGTGTTAAACTCTTCCATTCATAGCATGGAAGGTTTATGTCAATTTAAATGTTTCGTATGGCTTATATTGGCACTTTAAGATTAAGGACAGGCAAAGGTTATGAGATCAGAGGGTTGGGCTTTCTCTGTAAGCTAAGTGACTTCTGCCTCAAGAGCAGGGACTCCATCTCTGCTTGAACCCATGAAATAAAAGTAGGTTAGAAAACTGGAGCATTTTTTCCCCCAGCGTAGGGGAAATATAAATGTTTTGGTTTATTTATTTATTTGTATCCCAGTTACAAATAACTCAAGGGGCAAACATACCTGATAATAGTTAAGAGCCGCGGTGGCGCAGTGATTAGAGTGCAGTACTGCAGGCTACTTCTGATGATCACCGGCTGCCAGCAGTTTGGCAGTTCGAATCTCACCAGGCTCAAGGTTGACTCAGCCTTCCATCCTTCTGAGGTTGGTAAAATGAGGACCCAGATTGTTGGGGTCAATAGGCTGACTCTAAACCGCTTAGAGAGGGCTGTAAAAGCACTATGAAGCGGTATATAAATCTAAGTGCTATTGCTATTGCTATAATCCTTCCTCCTCTTCCCCCCCAGAGTGTATGACTGGCTCAAAGTCACCCAGCTGGATTTCATGGCTGAGGTGGGACTAGAACTCACTGTCTCCCACTTTCTAGCCTGGTGCCTTCATTATAGACCAAACTGTCTCTAGACCAGGGGACTCCAATCCCCAGGTTCGTGAATTGACACCGGTCCATGACATGCCAGAAACAGGTCCGTGCAAACAAGTGAAGCCCCATCCGCTGGATGCAGGCAGCATCCAAACCTACGTCCACGGAACCGGACTCTGATGCCCAAAAGTTTGGAGGCCGCTGAACTAGATGACCTCCAAGGTCCCTTCCAACTCTGTTATTCTGTTATTTGCCAGCAAAAGTAGCAGAAAAGCTATTTCAGGATCTGAAAATCAGGAAGGACCAAAGAAAGAAGGTGACCGAGGGACGCATCACCAAAAAGAGGGCTCAACTAATTTTCTCAGTTGATATCAGGGAAGCTAAAGCTCGCAAGGAGATGAGGTTGCCTAGAATAGATTTGTCGTTATAGTCAGTATAAAGGGGAACATATTCAGGGAGTCCTCGATTTACAACGGTTCATTTACCGACCTAAGTTAGTGGCTTATGACCGTTTTTCACATGCACCACTGTTGCATCATCCCCGTGGTCACAGCATCAGAATTCAGTTGCTTGGCAACTGACTCATACTTGTGACGGTTGCAGTGTCCCGGGGTCATGTGATCGCCTTTTGCGACCCTCCGACAAGCAAAGTCAATGGTTTTATAATCTGTGGACTTCAACTCCCAGAATTCCTGAGACAGCCAAACTGTCTCAGGAATTCTGGGAGTTGAAGTCCACAGGTTGTAAAAGAGCCACAATTGCCCACCCCTGAGCTAACTGAACAACTGCAGTGATTCACTAAACACATGTGGCAAGAAAGGTTGCAAAATGGGACAGAGCTCACTTAGCAACTGTCTCGCTTAGCAGTGGAAATTTGGGGTCCAATGGTGGCTGTAAGTCAGGGACTTAACCTCAGCAATGAGTTAGGTGAAATCTTGGAGATGAGTGCACATTTATATGTATTATGTTCAATGTCCTTGTGTTTTAGGCTATGGCATTTCTCCAGGGGTGTTGTCGCTGCTTCAACAAGATCGCTCAATTCATTATACGGTGATGCCGCATGGACGCAGTGGACGTTCCTCGGTCAGTGGTATTGTTGCCACAGTCTTTGGGGCCACAGGATTCATGGGCCGATATCTTGTTAATCAGCTAGGTAATATACGAGAAGGATAGACTTCATTTATTAAATGAATGTTGTTTATAGCTCATCCGACTTAACATATCCAATAATCAATACACCAATTGTGAAGGTAAATGCTACAAATTTATCTTAAAATTTCTTTAAAATGAGCAATCAGAATGATTTTTCATAAAATGATCATATATAGGCATAAGTAACAAAAATATGAAGTTAATATAATTTAGTATTCAGGGCGTTTAAAAGTGAATGAAGCTATTTTCAAATGTGGCTGTCATGAATTAGCGAAGGATTTTAGAAAAAGTGTTAATTTAAATTTCTTTAAATTCGCTTGCTTTTTTCATGGATCTTAACAAAAACGATATCTTTTGATACCTGCATGCCATTGTTACAATAAAATAGATTAGCAATAATACTGCAGATTCTGAATAAATTTTGAATGGAAAAATAATTTCCCCAAATATAGCTCAATGATTTTGTATGGGTATGTGATTTTTTTTTGTTACATCATTTTTAATGTTTACTGCTTTGTGTTTTGTGTTCTTTTTCCTTTTTTTTTTTTTTTAGTTTGTATTTTGTATTATAACTTTGTTCTGAATAAAATAAAAAATATAAGTGCAAAAAAAAATCCTCTAATTATTTTCTCAGGCTGGTTATGCTGGGCAGGAATGCCCAAAGCAAGTTACAACCGGCCAGTGGTTTTCAAGATGCCTCATGTTAAGAACATTTGATTAAAGACAGGAAATATCCCTTTCTTTTTCCCACGTTTGGTGAATGAGAGTTGTCCCAAAGGTGCATTTTCAAGAGGCAACTGGACTTTCTTGTTTTTCTTTGAAGACATTTTGCTTCTTATCCAAGAAGCTTCTTCAGCTCTGACTGGATGGTGGGGGAATGGAAGGATTTATATTCCTTGCAGACAGCTGGTCATTTGCATCCTTTTAGAGAGTCCTTGAGGCCACCTGGAGGTTTGTCTGTGTCCTCAGGATCACCTGAGTAGTGCAAATGGGTGTGGGAACTGCTGGAAGGATTGTGTGGTGGAGCTGGATTTTCTGCCCAGGGTCCCTTCACTGTTGAATCCAGGTGAAGGCTATTGAGGATGAGTCTGTGTTGTCTGCATCTCAAACTGAAGTGCAAATGGTTCCTGTAGTCTGCCATTTTTCTGGAAATCTGTTCATACTCCTGCACCATTTGAAGGATGTTTATCCCAAAGTACATAGCTAAAAGTCTATGGAGATTCTCGGTCATCCAGGTCGTGGCTGTCCCAAAGGTGCTTTTTCCACTGAATCTCCATTGACAATGAACGAGAGTTGCCCTCTTCAAAAATAAAATCCATATTGCACGAGTTATGTAAAAAGAACCACACTCATTCTGCCCATTAAAATGTGGGTTTTTTTTCAGAAATGCTCCTTTTATTTTTTCTTATTTCCAATAAAACAGAAGTTGCAAGGCTTTGGCATTGTTTTCTAGAGAGAGTAAAATGTAACATTAAAATGTGTGTGTATGTATATAAATTTATACACACACACACACACTTCTCTTTTTGTAGGCCTTTATGTGTATTTTTCTCTCAACCAGGTTTTTTCCTACGTAAATCAAGATCTTTATACAGCCATAGTTCAGTGAAATCTCATTCACTAGTTTCTAGGCTTTATCAGACCTCAAGCCAGCATTTTGCTGTCCTTAAGTCTCACAATAGACAGCAAAATGCTGGTTTGGGGCCAGCCAGAGGTGGTATTTGCCGGTTCTCTGCACTACTCAAAATTTCCGCTACCGGTTCTCCGAACTGCACAAAATTTCCACTACCGGTTCTCCAGAACCTATCAGAACCTGCTGGATTTCACCCCTGCTTTCTTCCTAATTTTTTATGCATGGTAACTTTTTAATATATGTCTTTGGATTTTCTAAATCCTTTTTTTTCTGTGCATCATGGATTTTGTTAGCTTAGTTACTTTATAACGTTTGATTAACAAACATCTAGATTAAAAAAAAAATATTTGTGGCTAACATAAAGTGAGATGCTTTCTTCCTAATTCTTAAAAGCAACATGTTTTCTCAACACAAACCCACCATTAGGTGGTGTTAATCTCTTTCATTCATAGCATGGAAGGTTTATGTCAATTTAAATGTTTCGTATGGCTTCTATTGGCACTTTAAGATTAAGGACAGGCAAAGGCTACAAGATCAGAGGGTTGGGCTCTCTCTGTAAGCTAAGTGACTTCTGCCTCAAGAGCAGGGACTCCATCTCTGCTTGAACCCATGAAATAAAAGTAGGTTAGAAAACTGGAGCATTTTTTTCCCCCAGCATAGGGGAAATATAAATATTTTGGTTTATTTATTTATTTGTATCCCAGTTACAAATAACTCAAGGCAGCAAACATACCTGATAATAGTTAAGAGCTGCGGTGCAGTGATTAGAGTGCAGTACTCCAGGCTATTTCTGCTGATCACCAGCTGCCAGCAGTTTGACAGATCAAATCTCACCAGGCTCAAGATTGACTCAGCCTTCCATCCTTCTGAGGTTGGTAAAATGAGGACCCAGATCGTTGGGGTCAATAGGCTGACTCTAAACCGCTTAGAGAGGGCTGTAAGCGGTATATAAGTCTAATAAGTGCTATTGCTATTGCTATAATCCTTCCTCCTCCTCCCTCAGAGTGTATGACTGGCTCAAAGTCACCCAGCTGGCTTTCATGGCTGAGGTGGGACTAGAACTCACCATCTCCCACTTTCTAGCCCACTGCCTTCATTATAGACCAAACTGTCTCTCGATCAGGGGTCTCCAACCCCAGGTTCGTGAACCGACATCAGGCCTCAGCATGCCAGAAACCGGGTCGTGTGAATAAGCAAAGCCTCATCTGCGGGATGCAGGCAGCACATGAAACCACGCCCCCTCTGGTCCACAGAAAAACCTCTGTCCACGGAACCGGTCCCTGGTACCCAAAAATTTGGGGGCCGCCACTCTAGACCGTGGGGCACAAGGCTTCTAGAAACCCAGAAGGTCTTAATGCCTGGATGATCGCCACTTCTGCAAACGGACGTGTAAAAACTGTTTATGGCTTAATGCTAATGTTTAACATCCTGTAATTACAACATTCCAGATAAACTTATTTCTTATTCTAGGCCGTATCGGTTCTCAAGTCGTCATCCCGTATCGCTGTGATGAGTATGATCTCCTGTACCTTCGGCCGATGGGTGACTTGGGACAGCTGATTTTTCTGGTATGGTGTGAGTTCACCTCAAATCCTTACAAAAAAAAAAACCCAAGTGGAAATATTTTAACTCGCACTTCGCCTTTCCTGATTCTTTTACCTCACAACTTGGTTTGTGCTGGGAAGAGCATAATACAGGTAGTCCTCGACCTACGATCGCAATTGAGCTGAAAATTTCCGTTGCTAAGCGAGACATTCGTTAAGTGAGCTTTGCCCCCATTTTACGACCTTTCTTACCACAGTTGCTAAGTGAATCGCTGCAGTTGTTAAGTTAGCAACAAGGTTGTTAAGAAAGTCTGGCAGTTGCTAAGCATCCAAATTTTGTTCACATGACCACGTGGATGCTGCAACGTTCATAAGTGTGAAAAACGGTCATAAGTCACTTCAATAATGTAACTTTGAATGGTCAGTAAATAAAACTATTTCAAGTTGAGGACTACCTGTATGATCTCGTTAGACAAACGTGTTAAGAGCTGTGGTGGCGCAGTGGTTAGAGTGCAGTATTGCAGGTTAATTCTGCCAACTGCCAACAGTTTGATTCTCACCGGCTCAAGGTTGACTCAGCTTTCCATCCTTCCGAAGTCGGTAAAACGAGGACCCAGATTGTTGAGGGGCAATATGCCGATTCTGTAAACGGCTTAGGGCTGGAAAGCACTATGAAGCGGTATATAAGTCTAGGTGCTATTGGTGTTACATGGGCCACGAACTACTGGGCATACTTTGTGCAAGTTTTGTGGACATCATTTAACTTAGTTTGTGTTTTTTGTGGTTACCAGGAATGGGACTCGCGCGACAGAGATTCTACCCGAAGAGCTCTCGAAAACAGCCATGTGGTAATCAACCTCGTTGGAAGAGATTGGGAAACAAGGTAAATTTTTCCCCTGCTGAAATAAATTGAGAGGATTGACTGTCATAGTACCAGAGAGGTACCAGAGTGGTATCCTCTCTCAGTTCAACCCCACAGGGTTGTTGTGGGGGAAAACAGGCAGGAGCTTACGCCCACTGCCACGAGTTGGACAAAATAAAGGAGAGAAATAAATCTAATGCAGGTAGTCCTCGACCTACGACCACAATTGAGCCTCAAATTTCTGTTGCTAAGGGAGAAAGCTGTTAAATAGATTTTGCTCCATTTTAGAACCTAAATTAGTAGCACAGTTGTTAAGCGAATCTGGCTTCCCCATTGACTTTGCTTGTCAGAAGGTCACAGAAAAGTGATCACGCAACCCTGGGATACCACAACCGTCATAAATATGCCCCAGTTGCCAAGCGTCTGACTTGTGATCACATGACCGTGGGAATGCTGCAACAGTCGTAAGAGTGAAAAACGGCCGTAAGTAGAGGTGGGATTCACTTACCTTCCCTACCGGTTCACAAATGTGAGAGCACGCCCCTCCTCTGCGTATGCGCCAGGCCTTCTGTGCATGCTGTTCGCTCGCGCATTATGTCGGGCGGGTGGGCGGAGCCTCCTGCAGTCGCCACTACCAGTTTGGACAGAACCGGCTGAATCCCACCTCTGGCCATAAGTCACTTTTTTTCAGCATTGCTGTATCTTCGGTCACTAAATGAACTGTGGTAAGTGGAGGACTACCCATAATACGCATAAATAAATGTTCTCTAAGCTCTGTGTGCAACAGTATCCTGATTATGATGTGAAAAAAAATAATTTTTCCCACGAATATGAGTGATACTAATTCTTGCTTTCGGTCCTGTTTTAGAAACTTCAAGTATGAAGACGTGTTCGTTTCCATTCCGAGAGATATTGCTCGCCTCTCAAAAGAGGCTGGAGTAGAAAAATTGATTCACTTTTCTCACTTAAACTCAGACAGTAAAAGTCCTTCAAAATACCTTAGGACTAAAGTAAGTTGTTTAGCGATGTTGCTATTTTTTTTATTTTTAAGTCCTCTTGCTTGGTAATTATATTTCAAGGGTTGTGGGGAAAACCATAACCCTGTCCTCCATGAATTTATCCAATCCTCTTTGAAAGCTACTGCTCTTCATTAAGTCTTTATGGATTATAGTAATGGCCAAAATTGTGGAAACCTTTTGGGAAAAGTGTATTTTTGAGGTTTGATGGCTAATAACACCACTTTTTTTTTTTTTTTTTTTTTGAGTTTCAAGATAATCCTATTCCACTGCTGGAATGGCCTGGGAATAGCCCAGACTTTAACACAATTGAAAATCTATAGAGCCGACTAAAGAAACTTGTTATTCAGAAGCGACCCAGCAATAAAACCCAGTTAATAGAAGCAATCACTCAATCTTAGTTTCTCATTATAACAGTTGCAGAACTAAAAGACTTGGTTCACTCCATGGGAAGACGTTGTAAGGCCGTCATTCATGCTAAAGGTTACCCAACTAAGTATGAACCGACATGATGAGAATTTTTGTATATCTCGTTTTTTCTATGGTGATAATTTTTGTATATCTATATTTTTTCTACGTTTTTTACTTTTCTTCTTTATACTGTAACTGCTATTCTAATAGCAAACCCTTCATAAATGTTATTGCATTACATTCTTGATTAAATGATCTTTCCATTGATATATAATTTCATAGCTCTACTTCCAAAAAAAGTGGAGTTATTAGCTAGTTTTAGAAAATACACTTTTCCCAAAAGGTTTCGACAATTTTGACCACTACTGTAATTAATAGAATTCTCCACTTACAATTTTCCAAACTTGGTTTGGTCAGGTGTGTTTGCACATCCTTTCAGACAAGTCCATGTCTGGGGGGAAAAAATCCATCTTCTATCATTTTCATTTTAATCATTTTTATTTTTGATGGCTGCCAGACTTTGGCTAAACCAAGTGCCAGTTTTCCCTTAAAGACTGTCCTCATTGCTGACCTACGTTTAGCTTCATATTGTGGCCAGGATATTGAAATGATCAAATGTAATTGGGACGAGCTCTTGGTAAGATTTGGCTGTTGAAATTGCATCTCACTTGCATCTGTATGAGAAGTGTGACAATCTTTCAATGGCTTTGATCATAGGCAGAAGGAGAAAAAGTTGTCAGGGAGGAATTTCCAGATGCCATCATTATGAAGCCTTCTGATATATACGGGAGAGAAGATAGGTTTTTAAACTCTTACGCAGGTAAGTATATTTATCTCTCTATATAAAAATGGCTGTATATGTGTGTATGTTCCAGCATAACTCTGGAACGCCTTGAGCAATTTCAACCAAACTTGGTACACAGATGACTTACTCTCTGGAAAAAAAATACTGTGGGGGGTAAGACACCCCTAACACCCCTTGGTGTGTGTGTGTGTGTTTTTGTGTGTGTTCCAGCATAACTCTGAAATGCCTGGGTCGCTGAAATGAAAAGGAAAGGAATGAATTATATCTATAGTGTCAAATCACAGTAGTTTTGACAGTGATAGTGTGCATTTTGGATTCAAGTTCTGTTAAGATAACAACAGCCTGTTGTGCCTTAAAATGGCTTCTACTGTACAGCACAATGGAGTTGCCATGGTAACGGCTTCATAGTACTCCACAAGGGGGCTCCCTCTGGTAATACACAGCCTCCCTGTCTAATACAGGGTTGGGATAAATAAATACCCGGGCAACCCCAGGTTATCAGCTAGTTGTAATATATGAACAGATTTACTGAAAAGACAAGTATTCGACAAAATCTTCATACTGTCGTGAAGGCAGTACTGAAGTTGCCTTCCATTCTGTGGTTACATTATTGATATGAAAATTTTAAATTTAAATAAGGCTCTCATTTAAATCTGAAGAGGGATAAACCTTTCAAATCTTGGTCTTAAACTCTTTCTTGTGGTTTCTTGTGATTCTAGGAAATATTGTTAGTTTGCTTTAAGTTGGGGACCATTTCCTCTTTGATCATTTAAAAAATATTGTAAATTTATGGTAACTAGATGTATAATACTACAATTAGGCCTTTTTATCCACAATTTTTTTGGAGGGGTTTCCCATCTATATAATAGCTAGGAATCCCTGTTGTGAGTAGTGCAAATTTTATGAATGTTGGACTACATGAATAAATAATTAAGCCCTTTGGGGTCCTGTTAGAATTTTTCCAGATTTTACCGTGTTTTCCCGAAAATAAGACCCTGTCTTATATTTTTTTGAATCCTGAAATAAGCGCTTGGCCTTATTTTCAGGGAGGTCTTATTATTTTGGGGCTCATGGAGCAAGACGGGGCTCCTCTTGTAATCTTACCTGATTTCCAGCTCTGTCTCCCTAACCCTAACCAGAGGAAATGGCGGGAACCGGCTGCGCATACGTTTAAATATTTTTGGGGAGGGCTTAATTTCAGGGGAGGGTTTATTTTGGGGGGGAGGGCTTATTTTCAGGGGAGCGCTTATTTTCGGGGAAACACGGTACATGTAAAACATATCCAATTGCAATCATTTTGCATTACCTTGGCTATAACCCACCGTTTATTTTCTGACAGTAGTATTGAAAAATTGCAGAATTATAGCATAGTGATTCTGCAACATAGCGTAGTATTAAATAGTATTAAATTCTTCTTCAAAAGGCCTCTTTTGTTTAAAAAAACCAAAACCAAAAATGATAACGTAACTAAGCAGATATAGAGATGTACCGGACCCGGTACATAGTTTAAGATGTGGCATCATTATTTCTTTAAGATTTCCACGATTGGAATTTGCAGACTCTAGAGAATAAAGGAAGTTTACATTATTTTACACATTTTTTTTTTAAACCACCATCTCCCTCAGAGGAGGGCGGCGTACAATAAAACGTTAAAATATAAAAACAACATGTAACATTTGGAAGGAGGCAAGGATGATGGAACCCTGTTAAAAATTAGTTAAGAAGATGAAGGGAGGGCTCACAGGGCACCAACCAGCCCCATGGCTTTGTGCTCATTTTGGGCTCCCCTTTTGTGGCCCGTACGCGGCCTGTGCAGCTAGTAGCTGATTCCGACAGCGAGGAGGCTGGTGTGGTGCTGCGCCAGCAGCCTGTGCAGCTGGCACTCGAGTCTGACAATGAGGAGGCTGGAGAAGATGTGGTGCCAGAGGCGGGGATTCAGCCAGGGCCTTCAGAACCTCCCTTAAGTGAAGAGGACGAAGAGGAGGAGCCTCTTCTCGATGCACGGGCGCGCAGAGCTGCCAAAAGACAGGAGTGGCTCCTCAGGAGGAGGTCTCCTCGAGAGTAAGGCTTGGGGCTAATTGGCCACTCCCTTAGCCTATTTAAGGAGGAACGCCGACTGAAGCAATTTGCAGGGAACAACTTTGTTCACATACCTTCGTGTCTTGTCTTGCTTATCTTATCAGCTTCCTGCAAATTGCTTCTGGGCATTCTGCCAACCACAGTAAGCTTTCAGTTATTATTCTTTGAATTCTTGGTGGCTATTAATGCAGTTAATTAACAGCCATTGTTGTAAAAGACTGGTTTATTTATTAAACCAAGGTTTGAACGGACTTTGTGTGTGCTGCGTTCTTTGGGGTCCGTAGCTGGGGCAGAACATCTCCATACAGGGCCACAAAGCTGTGTGTTAACTGTTTTTTGAAGGCCAGGAATGGCGATCTGCCCCACTTCTGGGGGAGAATCTTCCACAGGGCGAGGGCAACAGGAGCTCTCTTCTTGGACCCTGCCACTTGAAATTCTTTAACTGACAGCGTCTGAAACCTATCTCCCATGCCTGACTGGATGGGACAGGCCAGTGTAATAGGATGAAGACAGTTCCATAAGTAGGTATTAAATTCCACTTTGCTGTCCATTCTTAAATCAAGTCATTCTTAAATCATTCTTAAATAGGAGCCCTGATAGCTCAGCAGACTAATGCATTGTAATTTAACTCCAGCTGTCTGCAATTAGTAAGTTCGAATCTCGCCAGGCTCAAGGTTGACTCAGCCTTCCATCCTTTCTAAGGTAGGCTAAATGAGGACCCAGTTTGTGGGGGCAATAAGGGACCTTGCAGGTCATCTAGTCCAACCCCTTGCCCAAGCAGGAGACCCTACATCGGCCTCTACCTAGGATCGAACTCACAACCTCCTGATTGTGAGGGCAAGAGCTCCACCTCTAGGCCACAGCAGCTGGGTTTGGATTTTGAAGGATTTGCTTTGTTGCCAAATCTTAAACCACAGACTTACCTGTCTTCATATAGAGATGCGACGTTTTGGCGGAGTGCCTATGATTGGCTTTGGCAAGAAAACTGTGAAGCAGCCTGTTTATGTAAGTACCGATTAAATATATTTCACGTCTTGGTAGTCCTTGAATTACAGCCATTTGTTTAGTGACCAAAGTTACAATGGCACTGAAACAAACGGGCCTGATGACAATTTTTTCACACATACAACCGTTGGCAGCATCCCCACAGTCACATAATCAAAATTTGGACGCCTGACAGCTGGCATGTATTTATGACGGTCGCAGTGTCCTGAAGTCACGTGATTCCCTTTTTGTGACCTTCCCAGCTGAGCTTCCGACAAGCAAAGTCAGGAGGGGAAACCACAATCGCTTAATGCAGGGGTCAGCAACATGCGGCTCTGGAGCCGCATGTGGCTCTTTCATCCCTCTGCTGCGGCTCCCTGTCACTCAAAATACAGAGCCTGGATAGCTCTGCAGACTAAAGCACTGTAATTTAACACCAGCTGTCTGCAATTAAAGTAAATTCGAATCTCTCCAAGGTTCAAGGTTGACTCAGCCTTCCATCCTTTCTAAGGTAGGTAAATTGAGGACCCAGTTTGTGGGGGCAATAAGCTGACTTTGTATAAATATACAAAAGTATGAAGGCTATTGCTTAACGCATTGTAAGCCGCCCTGAGTCTCCGGAGAAGGGCGGCATATAAATCAAATTAAATATATATATGTGTGTGTCAGAACCGTCAATGTGTGACACCCGCCGACATTTCAGAAGAAAACAGAACGTTTAATTCAATTACATATGCTAGTTTTGTGGCCGCTCAACAAATAGTCAGGCACAGGAAGGGTTTTGTGGCTCCCGGTGTTTTCTTTTCTGTGGGAAACGGGTCCAAATGGCTCTTTGAGTGCTTAAGGTTGTAGACTCCTGTCTTAACGGAAGTGTGAGTCACTTAACAGCTGCAGTCATTCACTTAACAACTGTGGTGAAAAAAGTCACCAACGGGGTGCAACTCACTTAACAGCAGAAATGCTGGGCTCAGTTGTGGCTGTAAGTCGAGGACTACCTGCATAGTTTGCTTAACTTCAATAATTTGTAATTAACCACATCAATATTTTTTTTTTCCTGTTGAATATTATCGGTTAGGTGGTTGATGTAGCCCGGGCAATCATTAATGCTATCAAGGACCCTGATTCTAAAGGAAAAACATATGCATTGGTTGGGTATGTATCCTATTTTTACTTCTCTCATCTAAATAACTATAATATATTTTCTGTCTTTAAAGTATTTGTTCTATTTTTTTTTATTATTATTATTTTGATTTATATGCCGCCCTTCTCCGGAGACTCAGTGCAGCTTACAATGCGTTAAGCAATAGCCTTCATACTTTTGTATATTTTATACAAAGTCAGCTTATTGCCCCCACAAACTGGGTCCTCATTTTACCCACCTTAGAAAGGATGGAAGGCTGAGTCAACCTTGAGCCTGGTGAGATTCGAACTTACAGTAATTGCAGACAGCTGGTGTTAATCACAATGCTATTAGTCTGCTGAGCCACCAGGTTCTTCTTTTTTAAAAAAAAACCCATCAAAACATCACACAGAGAATTTGTGCCCTATGTCCACTATTACCAGGGGTGGGGCTGCTGGGAATTTGCAGGGGTTCAGGAGATCCTCTAGCTAAGATTTTGTGCAGTTCGGAGAACCCCCCAAATCCCACTCCTGACTGGCCCCGCCCATCCCTCTCAGGAGACCCCACGCGGCCCCATTTTGGATGCAGGTAAGTGCAGAGCGCGCACAGAGGCTCGGGGAGGGCAAAAAACAGGCCTACTGGAAGTTTGGGAAGGCTCTCTGGAGCCTGGGGAGGCTGTTTTCGCCCTCCTGGAGGCTCGAGGAAAGCCTCTGGAACCTGGGGAGGGCAAATTTCCCCTTTTCATTCAGGAAAGGACCTTCAGTGTGGGCGTTGTCTAAAGCAGTCATGGTTCATCTGAGGTAAATACATTCCAGTTGGGATGCTATACCCATGATACGCATGCGAGAGCATGGTTGACCACTTGGGGTGGCGTGGCCAATCAGCAAAGCTGACTGCTGAGTTTGCTCCCGCCTCCTCTCCAGACTTCTTTAGAATGACCCAAAGGTGCTTTTTCAAGAAGCCACTGGACTTCCTTTGTTTTTCCTTGAAGACCTTTCGCTTCTTACCCAAGAAGCTTCTTCGGTTCTGACCAAATGGTGGAGGATGGAAGGAGGTACATTTCTCACAGTCCTCTGGTCTGTTAGCACTCTTTCTGAGAGTCATTGAGGCCACTTGGAGGTTGATCGGTTTGCCCTCAAGGTCATCTGTGCCCTTCGGTTTGAAAGAGGGCTCACAGAGGCAACCTGCATTAAGACTGAATTTCTTAATGAAATTAGTATTAGTTCAAAGGTAATGAAGAAAAGAGGGACGCGGTGGCTCAGTGGCTAAGACGCTGAGCTTGTCGATCGAAAGGTCGGCAGTTCAGCGGTTCGAATCCCTAGTGTCGCATAACAGGGTGAGCTCCTGTTACTTGTCCCAGCTTCTGCCAAACTAGCAGTTCGAAAGCACGTAAAAAATCCAAGTAGAAAAATAGGGACCCCCTTTGGTGGGAAGGTAACAGCGTTCCGTGCGCCTTTGGTGTTGAGTCACGCCGGCCACATGACCACGGAGACATCTTCGGACAGCACTGGCTCTTCGGCTTTGAAATGGAGATGAGCACCGCCCCCTAGAGTCAGGAACGGCTAGCACCTTTTATATATATATATATATATATATACCCAAACTGGGTCCTCATTTTACCTACCTTAGAAAGGATGGAAGGCTGAGTCAACCTTGAGCCTGGTGAGATTCAAACTTGCAGTAATTGCAGGCAGCTGGAAGCTAAATACTACCTTTTAACAGTAGCATTAGTCTGCTGCGCCACTCAGACTCCTCCACCTTTAATGAAGAATACCTTGGAACTGATACTAATTGTGATTTGGAAAGTCTGATTGCATCAGATAATAGTCCATTTTGGGAAAGATGCTTTCACACTCCTGATTTTTTACTACCACGCTAGCCCAAGTCTCCTACAATATTATAATCAGTTTCTGACCTGCCACAATTTCAAGATTTTTTTTTCCAACCTACGATTGTAGATCAAGAAATTTCTACCTTGTATATCTGCCTCCTGTTTTGTTTTGGTTTTTTTTGGTAACTTTGCTTTTCTCTCTTTATTTGTCCAACCTATTTTTATTTATTTAAGAATGGTTAGAACAGGGGTCGGCAACCTTAAACACTCAAAAGAGCCACAAAGGTCCTAACCGGAAGCTCCCCACTCAATTCTGAAACTGACCGGAAGTCCGGTTCCCCCACCATAGGAATCTCCTCCTAGCTTGGTGTCCTTTTTCCTCTACCGACTGGAAGTCTGGTTCCCCCACCATAGAGTCTCCTCCTAGCATGACAACCTTTTTCCTATGCTGACCGTAAATCTGGTTCCCCCCACCATAGAGTCTCCTCCTAGCGTGGCATCCTTTTTCCTCTACCTGTCCTAACTGAAAGCCCTATCAATTGTGGAGCCACAGCAGAGGAATGAAAGAGCCACATGCGGCTCCAGAGCAGCGGGTTGCCGACTCCTGGGTTAGAACATTCTTTTGGTCCAGAGACATTAATTACCTCGTCCACTTTTCTCCCATTGAAAAAATTTTGAAAAAAATTCCCATCGCATTTAAATCAAATCCACCCTGGTTGGAAATAGACACAGTGAGCATCTCATCCTGATCTGCTGGCAAGGTAGCGATAGTCGGGCAAGACAAAATGGGCTCCTCCTTTTTCATTGGTTTACCTTTTACACAGTTTGACATTTTGATTTGACAAAGATTCAGAGGTCCGATAAATTGGCTGTTGGCTTGAAAGATCGCATAGCTTTCATACTGGGAAAAAAGCTTTAAAATGCAGACCCAGTTCTTCCACATTCCACTCTCGTTGCACTTAATCATTGCCGCGACCTTAAAAAGTTATTTTAAATAAAATAGAAATAAAAGGGTTAATTTTGACTTGCTGGATTCAAACCTTACAAGGTCAGCTTCGGCTGCTGCCTTGGCTCTCCCCCCGTTCTTTATCTCGACTGGAGGGACCCCGAGCCTTCCAAAAAGTTGGTTTGCTTCTTCATGAACTGAAGAAGCTTCTTGGACGAGGAGTGAAATGTATTCAAGGCAAAAAAAAAAAAAGCCCAAGAAAATCCAGTTGCCTTTTGTAAATAAAAAAAAAAAAGCACCTTTCGGATAGCAGGTTGTTATTTTCTTTTGTTAATGTGCGTGTGGAGCATATGCACCAAAGACAAATTCTTTGGGGGTCCAATCATACTTGGCCAATAAAAAATTCTATCTATTCTATCTTCTACCCATTAATAGTCTCAAAGGTGCTTTTTCAAAAGGCAACTGGACAGTTTTCCAGAGGAGGAGGAGGAGGAGGAAGAAGACGAAGGAGGAAGAAGAGGAGAAGGAAGAAAAGAAGAGAAGGGGAAGGAGGAGAAAGAGGAGGGAGGAGAAGGAGGAGGAGAAGGAGGAGGAGATGCTACTTGAAAAAAGCACCTTTGACCTGGATAAGATGACAACCTCCACAGACACAAGATTGGTACTTTTGTAGCTGGGAGGCAAAGAAAAGTAGCTGTCTTTATATTCATCAATCATAACATCCCAGTTTAGATGCAAAACACAGGCAGTCCTCGACTTACAACCACAATTGAGCCCCAAAATTTATGTTGCTCAGTGAAAACTCAGCTGAAACCGAAAACAAAAGTTAAGCGAACTTTGCTCCATTTTACAACCGTTCGTGCCACCGTTGCTAAATGAATCCCTGTAGCTGTTAAGTTAGTCACACGGTTGTTAAGTGAACCTGGCTCTCCCCCCCCCCCATTGACTTTGCTTATCAGGAAGTCGCCAATGGTGATAGTGTGACGTGGCAACCGTCATAAATATAAGTCAGGTGCCAAGCCTCTGAATTTGGATCACGTGACTTGATAACTGGAACAGCCGTAAATGAAAAAACGGTCCCAAGTCATATTTTCAGTGCCGTTGTAACTTTGAACAGTCACTAAATGAACCGTTGTAACTCGAGGATTACTTGTACCGTTCAAATGTTCTTAACTCATTTTTATACAGCCTATTTCTCATCTCATGTCTATTATAAATTCTTTTTTTTTTCTCTTGCAGCCCTCACAGATACCTCTTGTATGACATGGTCAAGTACCTGTACTCGGTCATGCACAGACCCTTCCTCTTGTACCCCCTGCCTAGTCCCATCTACCAGTAAGTCCGATGGTTACTTGGTCGGTGGTGGGTTTCTTCATAGGCTGAACCAGTAGTGAAATCTAAAATTTGTTACTACCGGTTCTGTGGGCGTGGCTTGGTGGTGGTGGGTAAAATGACTGAGTGGGCGTGGCCAACTTTTTTTTTTTTAGTTTTAAAACCATTTTTTCTACAACCTGAAGAGATTGTAAAAAAATTGCTTTTAAAGCCTCTGACCATCCCAGCTGACTTGCCTGATCGGCAGAGGCTTTCTTTCTTTCTTTTTTTTTTTTTTAGCATCTGATGATCCCAGCTGAGCCACGCGATCATCAGAGGCTTTTTTTTTTTTTTTTTTTACTTTTAAAAGCATTTTTTTCTGCCAAAGAGGTTGTAGAAAAACTGCTTTTAAAAATAATAAAAAAAAGCCTCTGATGATTGCGCGGCTCAGCTGAGCAATGGGGGGGGGGCAGGAATTTTTGCTACTGGTTCTCCAAACCACCTGCCTCCGTCGCTACCGGATCAGGTGATCCGGTCCGAACCGGGAGCATTTCACCCCTGGGCTGAACCTTAAGGATGTTGAATCACGTGTGTGTGTGTGTGTAAAAGAGAGAGAGAAGAAAAAGAGAAAGAAAGGAAAGAAAGAAAGAAGGAAAGAAGGAAAGAAAGAATTCTAGTTCGACGTCACTTGTGTCGGGGCGCAGGTGATGGCCCGAGCTCTCTGCCAGCGAAAACGGGCTCCCAAGCTCTGTTTTTCAGCTGCAACGGCCTCCTGCAACCCTCTGCCAGCGAAAACGCAGCTCAGGAGGCCACACATGACCCTCCCGAGCGCCATTTTCTTTGGCAGAGGCACCGCAGGCCAGTCCATTCTGGGCTCAATTGTGGTCATAAGTTGAGGACTACCTGTATTTAGGTTGCAAGGTTGCAATGTTTAGCTACAAAGAGCTGTGTTCTCTTCAGTCAGCAGAGAAATTTGATATATTGAAACCCTGACCAAATATTTTCCAATTTAAATAGTCCAAGCATTCAAATAAAGAACTTGAATTTATTTTGATGTTGCTCTTCCTCTTAATTGCAGTTTGATTGCGAGATTTTTTGAGATGAATCCATTTGAGCCGTCGATAACAAGAGACAAAGTTGATCGGGTGAGTGCCATCATTCATACTTTTTCAGTTTCATTTTTCTTCTTGTTGATAAACAGATAACACAATAATGAGTACAGCAAAGTATGTCGTATCAAAACACAGAGCACGATAACGTGGGCGGGTGTTTGTGGGTTTTTTTTTTAAGGGCCAGAAAAGAGATATTGATCTTAACAACATTTACACAAGGTTATTATGGTATGTCCTTCATCAGGATGTGGCAGTTCCCTGGGTCTGCATTGCAATAAATAACCCTCATTTTGAAATAGTGTAGGAAATATTTCTAAGAAAAGGAACAAGGAACAAAAGCAATTGAAAATCTCAAGATAAAGGAACTTGCCCTATCATTCTTGTCTTGGGAAATTCATAGAAATCCTAAGTTTTAAAAAGGCCATGGATCTTATCTGCACCTGTATAACTGTCTGGTTTGGTTCTGCAACCCAACAAGACAGACACAGACTTCAGAGGATAATTAGAACTGCAGAAAAAACAATGGCTACCAACCTGCCTTCCATTGAGGACCTGTCAGTGGCTGCCACAAAGAAGAGGGAGTGATCCTATGCTCCAAAGGATCTGAGGGTAGAATAAGAAGGAATGGATGGAAACTAATCAAGGAGAGAATCAACCTAGTACTAAGGAAGAAATTTCCTGACAGTTAGAACAAATAATCAGTGGAACAACTTGCCTCCAGAAGTTGTGAATGCTCCAACGCTGGAAGTTTTTAAGAAGAGGTTGGATAACCATTTGTCTGAAGTGTTATAGGGTTTCCTGCCTGAGCAGGGGGTTGGACTAGAAGACCTCCAAGGTCCCCTTGTATAAGGGGGCGAGAGATAAGTACCTTAGAATTCTATTCTAAGGTACTTATCTCTCGCCCCCTTATACAAAAAGCAATTGAATAATAGATGAGTCAGAAACCAGTACATTTTTCTTCCCATCATACTCTTTTAAATGTAAAAAAAAAAACCACATTGCTTCACGCGCTAAAGAACAAAAATGACCAATTTTCTAATGAATATGGAATCTTTTCAATAGCAGATTTGGGGGGGCGGGAAAACTTTTTTAAATACCGTAAGCATGAGACATCTTAAGCAAATGGCCTTTTCCCCTCCCTTAATCTACCTTGGTTGCTACGATCGCCTTACCTAATCACTGCAGAGTTTAAACGCATAACTTAAACGCATCCCGGATTTACGCACCTTCCGCCGTGCCCTCAAGACCTATTTATTTCAACACGCTGGCCTGGCCTTAATTGTAACTTTTAAAATTGTTTTTAAAACATTAGGGGTGTTTTAAATTGTTTTGGACCAAATTATTTAATGGGTTTTTATATTGTCTTTTAAATTTTGTAGTTTGTGTGTTTTATTTTTCTGGCTGTTCGCCGCCCTGAGTCCTTCGGGAGTAGGGCGGTATATAAATCTAATAAAATGAAATAACTGTAGATTGTTTTTTCTTACCTGTTTCAAGTTTCACATCTCTGATAAGAAGTTTCCTGATCTCCCTGGCTTGGAAGACTTGGGCGTCAACCCAACTCCGCTAGAGATGAAGGCTATAGAAGTTCTACGGCGTCATCGCCAATCCTTCTGGGTGGATGCTGAACTTGAAGATGCAAAACCGGCCACCCCAGTTACTCATATGTAACATCAGAGTGTCTCAAGACTTCCGGGCTGAAATTACGTTGGCTTCATTGGTTTGAAGACTTCTGTACAAAGCACGTTAAAATCTTAGATAAATCACATCCACGTTATTTTCCTATCATCCTTGCTTTGTTTTACGATCACGAGAGGCCATCGCGATGGTTAACTTTCATGTATGGTAGTTGTTGAATATTTGCCAGCGGGTTCTTGGCCTAACCAAATGTAGTCCAGGGAAGAAGTTACGTTACAACTGAAGTAGCTCAGCAGCTGAGTAGCTCCGACACCAGGTCTCCCCTCTCAAGTAGAAAACAGGGATAATACAAAGATCTGGGGGGTGGGGGGTGTAGTAACTCTAAAGGACCTTAGAAAATATTACTAAATAAGGTGAAACACCAGCAAGATGGTTAAAACCTTAAATTGTGATGCTGTTAAAAGGGCTGCTGGTGTGGAAAACAGCACCAGGGACAAACCTGGAAAAGCTCAACTCGTATTATGAAATCGAAAACCCGGTGGCCAGCTTCTGACTATTATTATTCTCTTTTATTCATTAAACATGAAACTCAGTCAACTGAACATTCAAAAATGGATCACAAATACCACTGACCGGTGCTAATGGTTGATACGAGTTGCTGCCAGCGTCCTAGGTATCAACCAAGTACCTTCTTAAGATGTACGATGTTCCAAGTAGCGCAGTTTTTTGCAGTTCCGCTGGTGTTATTGCAGGAAGCTTTAATTTGCTGATGTATCTTATAAAATTCTTGGACATGGTATTATTATTATTATCATTATTATTATTATTATTATTATTATTATTATTATTATTATTATTTATTGGTTAATCTTTAGTGAGATTCACAGCCTTTGAGGCTGGTTAATAGCTCAGCAGCTCGAGTCCTAACTAAGGACCTAGGAACTGTTAAGGTATCGTCGGAGGATGTAAGCTGTTCCGAGTAAGGTGGTTTTTTGTAGAGTCAAAATGTTCAAGTCCGGCAAATTTAGAATTTCTAAATAGCGGGGTAGCCCTTTGGGTATTGCTCCGAGGGCTCCAATTACAATCGGGACAACACACGATTTCTTTTTCCACAGTCGCTCAACTTCAATTTGCAAATCCAGGTACTTTGTGATTTTTTCTTGCTGCTTATCTTCAATCTGTGCATCACCAGGTATTGCAATATTATTATTATTATTATTACTACTACTACTACTACTACTACTACTACTACTACTACACAGGTAGTCCTGGACTTACAACCACAATTGAGCCCAGCATTTCTATTGCTAAGCGAGACATTGGTTAAGCGAGTTTTGCCCCATCTTATGACCTTTCTTGCCAGAGTTGTTAAGGGAATCACTGCAGGCACTAATAGCAATAGCACTTATATACCACTTTTACAGCCCTCTCTATAAGTGGTTTACAGAGTCAGCCTATCGCCCCCAACAATCTGGGTCCTCATTTTACCCACCTCGGAAGGATGGAAGGCTGAGTCAACCTTGAGCCGGTGAGATTTGAACTGCCGAACTGCAACTAACAGTCAGCTGAAGTAGCCTGCAGTGCTGCACTCTAACCACTGCACCACCTCAGCTCTTTGTTACTAATTAAGTAACACGATTGTTAAGCGAATCTGGCTTCCCCATTAACTTTGCTCGTCAGACCCCAGGACACTGCAGCTGTCATAAAGATGAGCCGGTTACCAAGCGTCTGAATTTTGATCCCACGATCATGGAGATGGCTGCAATGGACGCAAGTGTGAAAAATGGCCATAAGTTTACTTTTTTTCAGTGCGGTTGTAACTTTGAATGGTCACTAAATGAACTGTTGCAAGTTGAGGACTACCTACAGTAGTGGCCAAAATTGTGGAAACCTTTTGGGAAAAGTGTATTTGTGAGGTTTGATGACTAATAACACCACGCTTCTTTGGAATTTCAAAATAATCCTATTCCACTGCTGGAATGGCCTGGGAATAGCCCAGACCTTCTTAACCCAATTGAAAATCTAGGGAGCCGACTAAAGAAACTTGTTAGTCAGAAGCGACCCAGCAATAAAACCCAGTTAATAGAAGCCATCATTCAATCTTGGTTTCACATTCTAACAGTGGCAGAATTAAAAGACTTGGTTCACTCCATGGGAAGACGTTGTAAGGCCGTCATTCATGCTAAAGGTTACCCAACTAAGTATTCACTGACATGGGGATCATTTTTGTATATCTCATTCTTTCTTCGCTGATCGTTTTTTGTATATCTTGTTTTTCCTATGTGTTTCACTTTTCTTCTTTCTACTGTAACTGCTATTCTAATAGCAAATCCTTCATAAAAGTTATTGCATTACATTCTTGATTATATTATCTTTCCACTGATATATAATTTTATGGTACTACTTGTTAAGGATATTGTTGTTGTGTTACCAACCAGCAGAGTGTAGAGCACAGAGAAACGTTGCTGAGAGCAATGAATAAGAGATGTGCAAACTGGTTTGTCAAAAGTTTATAGTGAAAAAACAGTCTTTAAATCAATCCAAGTCTTTGCCAGTTAAATCAGTCCAGTGATAGAAAAATCTTCTTACCACACAAACAGTAGTTGGTTAGAATAACAAACTCACTCTGGTTCACAAACCACGATGGTAGCAGATCCATCCAACGATGATAGCACAATGATAGCAACTCCACACACTATGGTAGCATATCATCAACTGAATACTTTACAGTACCTTTCTTAAATACGTTTACAACTAGTGATTATCTAATTACAGCATGACTCAGCATTACAATGAATCAGCAGTAAAACTTTAAAGTCACAAAACACATATATTGCCTGGACAACTTGTTAGGCTCAAACCATATCCTAACACTACTCCAAAAAAAAAGTGGTGTTATTGGCTAGTTTTAGAAAGTAGACGTTTCCCAAAAGGTTTCCACAATTTTGGCCACTACTGTATAGCGGAATCTTTGGATTATCCTGCTTAACCGTGGTCTAATCTGTGGCCTAGTTTTGTCCTAGATTCACCCAACTTTGGAACGATTGTGGGGTTGGCCTCTTGTTGATTTCCTGGTGCTTCTCTTTTGACTTGTTGATTTCTGCTTGGCTTGGCCTATTCGTTTGCTGGTCTCAAACATTTTAGAACAGGATGTACGATTCCCTATAACCTGCATTATTCCTCCGGGCTCTGCTCCTTATGTGCCCTTTGACCCGTCTTTCCCTCCAAGAGGGGAAAGTCAGAGTTGATTACATCAATATGTATTTTACAGAAACGTTCAGTCATCTCTTAATCTTCCCAGGCTTGGTCTTAAAAATTTAAGTTTTACGAGGCAGCAGGGTAGGTAATGCTCGGTGCTCGGGATGGGGAATTGTAACTGCCAAAGCCTGTTAGACAGACGCAGAGCGTAAAAATAAACATTACTTGCGAAAGTCCACCATTGCAAACCGTTCTTAAAGCTTCAGGGGATGGATAAATGGGTTGAAATTAAGAATATAATCAGAATTGCTAAGCAAATTAAATACCCAGACAACACAATGTTTATTAAGCACTGAGAAATATAATTAATAGAAAACTGACAAAATTTATTTTTAAAAAAAATTCAGACACTTGGCAACTGGTTCATATTTATGACGATTGCAGTGTCTTGGGATCATGTGATTCATTTTAGTGATCTTCTGATAAGCCAAGTCAATGGGGAAACCAGATTCACTTAACCATGTTACTCACTTAATAACCATGTTACTCACTTAATAACTGAGGGGATTCACTTCGCTAAAATGGGACAAAATGCACTTACCAACCGTCTTGTTTAGCAATTGAAACGTTGAAGTTGTAAGTCAAGGACTACATGTCCAGTAGTGGCCAAAATTGTGGAAACCTTTTGGGAAAAGTGTATTTTCTAAAACTAGCTAATAACATCTAAGCCAAGAAAATTCTATGCCATCTGAAACGCATTTGTCTACCTTTGATTTTTAGGGCTCGCACCCATTTTAGATCATCATTTCTTTTAACAAAGTCTGACACTAACTCAACGACCGCAGTGATTCACAACTGGGGCAGGAAAAGGTCGTAAGATGGGGCACAATTCACTTAACGAGTGTCTCGCTGAACCACAGAACTGTTGGGCTCAATGGCGGTCGTAGGTTGAGTACTGTACCGCTTGTACTGTTTTAACCTGCTCCTCTCAAGTCTGATTTGTAGGATGTAGCGTGGAATTCAAATTTTTTTACTACCAGTTCTGTGGGCGTGGCTTGGGCGTGGCAGGGGAAGGATGCTGCAAAATCCCCATTCCCTCCCCACTCCTGGGGGAAGGATATTGCAAAATCTCCATTCCCACCCCACTCTGGGGCCAGCCAAAGATGGTATTTGCCGGTTCTCCTAACTACTCAAAATTTCTGCTACAGGTTCTCCAAAACCTGCTGAATAGCACTCCTGAGTAAACATGTGTTTCCCCCCCCCTCCTTTGACACTGAGTAAAGCTGGCGAGGTGGTGTTGGGATTGTGGTAAACAACATCTGCTGAACGGACACATCAGCCAGGATGTCCTGGGGTGGGAATGGAGATTTTGCATATCCTTCCCCCACGAGTGGGGAGGGAATGGGGATATTGCAGTATCCTTCCCCTGCCATGCCTACCTAGCCACACCTACCAAGCCACACCATGCCCACCAAGCCACGTGCACCAAACTGGTAGTAAAAAAAATTTGGATTTGACTACTGCAGCAGCATACTTTATTGCGGTCATAGACCAAAAAACCAAAACATCCAAGAGACATAGCTGGCACAGGGCTACACTGAAGTGGAATACGACAACAAGATCAGTGGTGCGTTAAACTCACAGTTCATGTGTTTTAAATTTTTAGCTCCAATCTATATGCACTACAGTCGATTAAAATTGTTCATAGGTAGAAAATACTATATTGCAATTTACATAAAATCCACACATCGGCACTTTATACAACCACCAGCTAACTCAACCGCTGACGATCAGTAAAGCTGACCTCAGTCAATGGGTCCAGCCCATCCCTTCCCCCGGCTCTTACGTCCCAAGAGTGCAGCAAAAATTTTTTGCTACCTTTAGTGTAATCTTAGAATCCGTATCTTGGAGTAGGAAGCGAAGACTGAGATTTTCAGATAATCCAGGAAATCTTTGGCAAACGGGAGAGAGAAGATCTGATCTGACCTCCCGATAATGGGGGCATGTAAATACGATGTGAGCCAACGATTCCAGAGATCGGCCGTCACATGAACAGTGGGTGGATTTCACACACACACACACACACACACACCCCGAGCACTTGCTATCTAGGACATTCCAGGGGATCACATTAAAATGTGCCTTTAGAAAGGCCAACCTGTATTTAACAAAGGATAGCGTAGAGAGATATTGGGGGGGGGGGTGCATTCGGGGAGTAATACCGAGAGAAAACGGAGAACATACTCCCCGCTCTAAGTGCCGGACTCTGTTGTCTTTCAATATCATCCAATCGCTGAAATATCAGCGATTGGGCTGCATCTGGGCCAAGCATAAGAGCTTCAATAAGGGACCACTGCTTTGAATGGTCACTAAACGAACTGTTGAAAGTTGAGGATTTACCTGTATGTATTTTTAAGCCGCTCGAGCGTAAATGCTTGGCTCGTTGGTATTTTACAAGTTGTCTTCAACCCACATCTATTTGTTGAATGACTGTTGTAACTTACAACGGCACTCATGACCATTTTTCACACTTAATAACCGTTGCAGCATCCCCGCTGGTCACGTGATCAAAATTCAGGCACTTCCCACGTGGTTATTCAGTCTTCAAAACCTTTTTTTTTTTTTAAATTTGATTTATATGCCGCCCTTCTCCGGAGACTCAGGGCGGCTTACAATGCATTAAGCAATAGCCTTCATATTTTTGTATATTTATACAAAGTCAGCTTATTGCCCCCACAAACTGGGTCCTCAATTTACCTACCTTAGAAAGGATGGAAGGCTGAGTCAACCTTGAGCCTTGGAGAGATTTGAACCAGCAGTAATTGCAGGCAGCTGTGTTAATAACAGGGTGCTTAGACCACTGTGCTATCAAGGCTCCTTTTTTCTTCAAAACCTTCCGTGATGGAGCACTCACAGCTATCGGAGGCAAGCTATTCCATTGATTGGTCTCGGTTCTATCCCAAAGCTGCTTTTTTTTTCAGGAGGCAACTGGACTTGCTTGTTTTTGTCTTTTGAAGACGTTTCGCTTCTCCTCCAAGAAGCTTTCTTCACCCCTGACAGTCTTCAAAAGGAAAAAACAAAAAACAAGGAAGCCCAATTGCAGACTACAGGAAGCATTTGCACCACTCAGGTGACCCTGAGGACACAGATAAACCTCCAAGTGGCTTCAAAGACCCTCTAAAAGGATGCAAATGAGCAGCTGTCTGCAAGGAGTATAAATCCTTCCATTCCCCACTGTTAGGACACGACTATTACCTAACTTGTTGGGTTGGCAATATATAAACCTTCAATATAGCTTTAAGACTGCTGTATTGCATCATACTGTATCCTGATTGGTTAGCTCTGTAGCCAATGTCCTTAAGAGGGAGCTAGAAACATGATTTGTTCTCTTTGCTGTTCTTGCTCTCTGATATCTCTGTATGCTACTGTTTGCAAATCCAGAAGAACTGTTTATTGTGAATGACTAGGACAACTGGTAAGAAGACTTTGTTACTGGATTATCCCTGGACTGTCATTTTGGCTATCTCCTGCTTTATATGTGTATGACCTGGACGGTTTATCCTCTGATAGGATATATCCTGTCAAAGCTAAAGAAGCTTCTTGGATGAGAAGCAAAATGTCTTCCAAAGAAAAAAACAAGAAAGTCCAGTTGCTTTTTGGTTTGTTTTGTTTTTCTGTCTTTGAAAACGTTTCTCTTCTCATCCAAGAAGCTTCTACAGTTCTAACTTAGCGAAACGTTTTCAGAGAAAGAAAGGGTGAAAAAAATAAGAAAGGCCAGTTGTTTTTTGGAGGAAAAAAAAAACCCACCTTTGGGACAACCATGATCTGCAGCAGGGGTGAAATGCTACCGGTTCGCACCAGTTCGGATGAACCGATAGTAAAAAAAAATACCGAAACGGTATTTCCGAGGATCAGCTGTGCCGCACGATTTATATTCGCTAGAAAACAGGAAATCCTGCTTTCTAGCGAATCTAAATCACGCAGCACAGCTGTTCCCTCACTGTTCTACTTACCTTCAAATGGCTCCTTTTTCTGCGTGAAGCGCATGTTTGGGGCGCATTGTGAATGCACTTGCGCGCAGCATGTGTTTGGCATGCACTGCACAGGCATGCACAGCAGTCAGCAAACTGGTAGTAACCCACGGAGGATTTCACGACTGATCTGGAGAATTGAGTATCTCTACAGACAAAACAAATGGATCATTTAACAAAGCAATCCAAAGGGAGGATTTTTCATCAGGTTCGCCTGATCCGCCAGTTGCGTCCCTTTCTGGATCGGGACTCCTTACGCACGGTCACTCATGCCCTCGTCACCTCCTGCCTGGACTATTGTAACGCTCTCTACATGGGGCTCCCCTTGAGGAGCACCCGGAGGCTTCAACTGGTGCGAAGTGCGGCCGCGCGGGTGGTAATGGGAGCGTCATGGCGTTCCCATGTAACACCCCTCCTGCGCGAGCTGCACTGGCTCCCAGTGGTCTTCCGGGTGCACTTCAAGGTTTTGGTCACCACCTTTAAAGTGCTCCATGGCTCAGGACCTGGGTACTTGCGGGACCGCCTACTACCACCAATAACCTCCCATCGGCCGGTACGCTCTCATAGAGAGGGGCTCCTCCGGGTGCCGTCAGCCAAACAATGTCGACTGGCGGCCCCCAGGGGAAGGGCCTTCTCTGTGGGGGCACCTACTATCTGGAACGAGCTCCCCCCGGAGATACGGAGGATTCCAGATCTGCGCCCCTTCCGCTGCGCTCTTAAGACCTTTTTATTCCACCAGGCGGGCCTGGCCTAACTTTCTCCCTCTTTTTAAATATTTTTAAATATTTTTAATATTCAAAGTTTAATTTGTTTTAAATTGATTGGGGTTTTTTTAATCTGTCTGGGCCAAACAATTTAATTCGATTTTATTTCTGCTTTTTAAATTTTGTATGTATGTATTTTATTGTTGGCTGTTCACCGCCCTGAGTCCTTCGGGAGTAGGGCGGTATATAAATCAAATAAAAGTCAAGTCAAGTCAAGTCCTCATTCAAGGAGCAGACAACCATGGTCAATGTCCATTAGCTTTCACCTCTCATGGAGGCATTATTACCACTTGGATCTAGTCAGGCATCGTCTCCCTGTAGAGTGATGCTGGCCAGGTGGGGCCGTATGAAGCTCACATGCGGCAAAGATGACTCACAAAGGACACGTTTCCAAGGACTTCCCGGTGCTCAAAACATGTCCCAGGTAATAGCATCAGTCAGAAGTCACCCCAGCCGTTCCCTTGGATACATCCCAGTTGGCTTCCAGTTCTGAGCAAATGCGATTGCTTTGATCTGCAAAATGCCTGGTTAAACTATCACAATTTGTCCTACATATCGGGCGTCATCCTTCCTGGGTAGGGGCCAGATCACCTTAAGGAGAACCTCAAAGAGCAACGTGGAGACGCAGTAAAAAGGCTAAGCCTAGAGTAGAATAGAGTAGAGTAGAGTAGAGTAGAGTAGAGTAGAGTAGAGTAGAGTAGAGTAGAGTGAGTGTAGAGTGCAAGGGTGAAATCCGGTAGCGATGGCGGCGGGTGGTTCAGAGAATCGGTAGCAAAAATTCCTGCCCGCCCCCCCACCCCATGCCCAGCTGAGCTTTTCAATCATCAGAGGCTTTTTTAAAAAAAATTTAAAAGCATTTTTCTACAACCTCTTTGGCCGAAGAAATGCGTTTAAAAGTTTTTAAAAAGCCTCTGATGATCGCACGGCTCAGCTGTGATCATCAGAGGCTTTTGAAAGCATTTTTTCTACAACCTCTTCGGCCGAAGAGGTTGTAGAAAAAAATGCTTTTAAAAGACTGACAATCCCAGCTGAGTTGCCTGATCGGCAGAGCCTTTTAAAAGCATTTTTTACAACCTCTTCTGTATCTGTATCTGTATCTGTATCTATATCTATATATCTACTGTATATCGATATATCTACATCTATATCTGTCTTCTGTCTTCTATCTATCTATCTTCTATCATCTATCATCTATCATTCATCTATCATTATCTGTCTGTCTATCTATCATCTATCCATCCATCCATCCATTCTACCCATCCACCCATCATTCTATCTATCTATCTATCTATCTATCTATCTATCTATCTATCTATCTATCTATCTATCTATCATCTATCTATACATCCATATCTGTCTGTCTGTCTGTCTATCTACCCTATTTCCCTGAAAATAAGACATCATCTGATAATAAGCCCAATTGGGCTTTTGAGCACATGCACTAAAATAACCCCCCCCTGAAAATAAGCCCTCCCCAAAAATATTTAATTCCTCTGTTAGGGAGACAGAACTGGAAATCAAGTAAGATGGCAAGAGTCTTGCTCAACGTGCCCCAAAATAATAAGACCTCCCCGAAAATAAGGCCAAGCGCTTATTTCGGCATTAAAAAAATATAAAACAGGGTCTTATTTTCGGAGAAACACAATATCTATCTATCTATATCTATATCTATCTATCTATCTATCTATCTATCTATCTATCTATCTATCTATCTACATATACACACAAAACCTGGTGCTAATGTAAGTATGAATTTCTTACATTTTTATCAATACTATTTCTAGTATTGTTTTCCACTTCCTCTTACATCTTAATTCCTCTTCCTGTTCCTTCCTTGTTCTTCCTGTTATACCTTAATTCCTATAATTATGATTAACCTTGAATCTACCATCTCAATTATCTCCAGAACTGGGTGTGTCACATACCACCATTCCCCCTCTCTCCCAAAAAACTAGGTGTGTTGCTGAATCTCTTTGTTCCTACTCCACCTGTATGATTTATCTGTTCTGAGTATGGCCATGACTCTTTTCCTACTTCCTTGACTGCTTTACTTTGAACTGTCCCGCTCCCCCTTCTTCCAAACTGTTTGCAACATCTGGCATCTCTTGCCAGGCTCCTCTTAAGTCCTGAAGTCAGTTATTGTTAATTTCTCTTGGAGTTTCTTTGGAGCTTCTCTACAAAGGGAAGGGGGAAAATACCGCCTTCTTGTGTTCCCATCTTTTCTTCTCTCTCAGATTATACTCCTGATTCCCTTGGAATGGGGGTTGCTGAAGTGTCCATCATCTAGGAGTGACATGACAGCAGTCTTCCCATGTTTGAGTGGCTGCCACCAAAAAAGAGTGGGGGGTCAATCTATTCTTTAAAGCACCTGAAGACGCGATAAGAACTAATGGGTGGAAACTAATCAAGGAGAGAAGCAACCTAGAACTAAGGAGAAATTTCCTGACAGTGAGAACAATTAATCAGTGGAACAACTTGCCTCCAGAAGTTGTGAATGCTCCATCACTGGAGGTTTTTAAGAAGATATTGGATAACCCTTTGACATGACATAAGGCAGTGATTAGTGGTGGGTTGCTCCCGGTTAACCATTAGTAAAAATTTGTAGTAGTTCCGAGAACCGGTAATAACATTGGCTGGCCACGCCCCCGAACTGGTCCCCGGCCCAGTCGCCACTCACTTACCCCGCCCACCTCATCAGAGGCTTTTTTTTTTTTAACTTTTAAAAGCATTTTTTCTACAACCTCTTCGGCCGAAAAAATGCTTTTAAAAGTTTTTTTTTTAAAAAAAAGCGCCTCTGATGATCCCGCAGCTCAGCTGGGATCGTCAGAGGCTTTTCAAAGCATTTTTTCTACAACCTCTTCAGGTGGTAAAAAAAAATGCTTTGAAAAGCCTCTGACGATGCCAGCTGAGTTGCCTGATCGGCAGAGGCTTTTCAAAGCATTGTTTTCTGCAACCCTTAAGGTTGTAGAAAAAATGCTTTTAAAAGTAAAAAAAAAAAAAAAAAAAGTTGGCCACGCCCACCCAGTCACATTAACCCACCCACACACACACACCAAGCCACGCCTACAAAATAAGCCACGCCCAAAGAACTGGTAGTAAAAAAAAAATTTAGAACCCACCCTTGGCAGTAATGGTTAACCTTTTCTGGACTGAGTGCCCAAAGCACACCCGTACCCCCAAAATGCAATGTGCACATGCCCCCCATATATGCCCCACCCTCTGCACATGCGTGTGCAGCCCCCTGCATGACCCCGCCCCCCATCCGTACACGAGCAGCTCACACAGAAGCCCCCTGCTGCCCCACACAAGCGCTGCAGAGACCCCAAAACCAAAAAAAAAGTGGTGTTATTAGCCATCAAAACTCAAAAATACACTTTTTCCCAACAATTGTGGCCACTACTGTATCAAAGAGAGATCTAACCTAGAACTTAAGGACAAATTTCCTGACAGAACAGTTAATCAGCGGAATGGCTTGCCTTCAGAAGTTGTCAATGCTCCATCACTGGAGGCTTTCAAGAAGAGATTGGACAGACATTCGTCCAGAATTATATAAGATCTCCTGCCTGAGCAACTTTGTTATTCTGAATAGAACGTGAAGTAGTTGGTTCTAGTTTTAGTCCTGGAGAAGCATCCCATATTTAGCAGAGAAGATGAATGGGGCAGCACGTCCACCTGAATTTCAGAGAAGGAAACTTAGCTAGGTGATGTTACCATCCAGCTTGATATGACCCAAGATCTACAGTAGTGGTCAAAATTGTGGAAACCTTTTGGGAAAAGCGTATTTTTGAGATTTGATAGCTAATAACACCACTTTTTTTTTTGAAGTTTCAAGATAATCCTATTCCACTGCTGGAATGGCCTGGGAATAGCCCAGACCTTCACCCAATTAAAAATCTATGGAGCCGACTAAAGAAACTTCTTAGTCAGAAGCGACCCAGCAATAAAACCCAGTTAATAGAAGCCCTCATTCAATCTTGGTTTCACATTATAACAACTGCAGAACTAAAAGACTTGGTTCACTCCATGGGAAGACGTTGTAAGGCCGTCATTCATGCTAAAGGTTACCCAACGAAGTATTAACTGACATGGGGATCATTTTTGTATATCTCGTTTTTCCTACGTGTTTCACTTTTCTTCTTTATACTGTAACTGCTATTCTAATAGCAAACCCTTCATAAAAGTGATAGTATTACATTCTTGATTAAATTATCTTTCCATTGATATAGTAAGTAAGCTTTTTATTGCGGTCAGAGACCAAATTAAAATACACATAGAAAGGGAGTATATTTTACAAATATATCCGTTGATATATAATTTTATGGTACTACTCCCAAAAAAAGTGGTGTTATTAGCTAGTTTTAGAAAATACACTTTTCCTAAAAGGTTTCCCCAATTTTGGCCACTACTGTATGTGTAGTCCTTGATTTACAACCTCAGCGTTTCAGTTGCTAAACAAGACAAGATAAGTGGATTTTGTCCCATTTAGTGAAGTGAATCAGCTGTTAAGTGAGTAACATGGTTGTTAAGTGAATACTTTTTAGAAAGTACACTTTTTCCAAAAGATTTCCACAATTTTGGCCACTACTGTTAAGAAGGTCTTGGTCATTTCAGTCCTGTGTTGAGAATAAGAGAATGAAGGAATGCCTTTTCCAAGGCTGAATGGTGTGTTGGAACTGAACAACTCCAGTCAGCTTAAAATTCAGAAGAGCCCACTTTGCAAACATGTGTATTTGTGACATTCACTTCGGAATTATGAAAAATCCAAGGACGGACATAAAACACACAGTGTGCGTTCCTTCTGCAAGCTATGTAAAATTGCTCCGGCCCTGGGAATCTCACAGAGAGCCTGCGAAATGGTTGTGCGGTGTGTGAGATTTTCCCCGAACCCTTGTTCTATGTTTGTAAGTTTTCACCACCTGGTTGTTAATTGTTCTTTTGTTTTTGCAATTGAATTGTGTCGGAGCCTCCCGGAGTCAGGCAGGTGAAGGAGGTGATTATAGAAATTCAACAGATCAAGCCAAATAATGGGCTGGGAAGTTTTGTTGCCTGTACTTTTGTGTGAGAAGGCACACAAATGTAAGGGACACCAGCTCAGCCCCGCCCTCTGCTTCTACGGACTATAAACTGTCACGACAGGCTTCTTAGATATCCAGGAAAATCTTCTTCCTGCCCAGAGTGGTGGTGGTGGTGGAATCTCTTCTTTTCCTGATCATCTGGAGAAGATACCTCGGTGGGAATTATAGAGCTTCCGCAATGGTGCTAGGACGGAAGTGGCCAGGTTTCCTTCCTACGTTGTTTATCCTGTTCTTTGCTGTGAATATCTTGTTTGTGATGCACGTGAAACACGAAATGCAGAGCCTAAGGAGGGAACCCGGCGGACATCGAGAGCAACAAGCTTTGGATTCCGCGAAGGAGAACGACTTCGTCGGACATCTTGAAAAAATCGAGGCCCTGTTCCTCAATCTATGTAAGTAAGGAAAGGCGCCATTTTCTAGTGAGGCTTTCCTGCCTAAGCGGGGAGTTGGACTAGAAGACCTCCAAAGGTCCCTTCCAACTCTGTTATTCTATCTTCTTTATTATAACAACTCTCGGAGCGTATTGCAGATGGTCCTCTAACTTACAACGGTTCATTTTGTGACAATCCAAAGTTACAACGGGCACGGGGAAAAAGTGGTTTATGACCGTTTTTGAACACTTGTGGCCGCGGTCACATGAATAAAATTCGGATGCTTCATATTTATGACGATCGCAGCGTCCTGAGGTCACGTGATCCTCTTTTGTGACCTTCTGGCAAGTGAAGTCATCGGGGAAGGCCAGATTCACTTAACAGCCAGGTTCCTAACGTGCCACCTGAAATAATTCACTTAACGTGGCAAGAAAGGTCATAAAATGAACTCAATGAATGTCTCACTTAGCAACAATTGTGCTAAGTGAGCGCTCAATTGTGGCCATAAGTCAAGGACTACCTGTATTGTACAGGATTTCATTGTTCTGAGTTTCAAAACTTGTCATTTTGCTTGAGCATTGTTTTCTGGCCTTTTCCGGGAGAAGTAATTCGAAACAAAGCAGGTTAGAAAGAAACAATTTTGCCTAATATTAGTTATATAACTAATATATAAGTTGCCCTGCAGTACGATGGATGGCCAATAAATTTGATAAATAAATAATTATGAAGTAGATTACATAGCTAGCCTCTGGCTCTCCATTCCAACCGCTATTACTATTGGTCATATTGTGGGGTTTAAACAATTATTTGACAATTACCCAACTGTGATATTTCATCACTGCAATTTTTGCAGTTTCAATCATGAATGTGAACTCTAGCTTTGAAGTCCAACAATTTAGAACTGTAACTAAACATTGCTGCATGCCATGTACCAAATGCTCCTCTTTTTTTTTATTAAAATTTTTTTTATTGAATAAACATTAAAAACATTGGCCACAGTGTGACCATCCTGGTCTTAACATATCCATACATATTCTTTCCACAACAATAAATATAATTACTATTTAACATACATTGCTACTTTGTTCTTATATACATATCCCTTATCTTCATTTACTATCTGTTTACTATTTGTTTACTATATACATTTATTAATACTACCCAGTATTCATTCTACAAACCCTAAATCTTTTTTGTTCCAACTCCTTTTCTCCTTTCCAATCAATAATACCAGATTATTCCAGATTTTATAGTATTCTGTCTCATTCTTGTTTTTGAGTTCTAGTGTCAACCTGTCCATTTCTTCACACGTCAAAATCTTCCTTATTATTTCTTCTTCCAGAGGGGTTTCTTCCTTTTTCCAGTACCAAATGCTTCTTAATATAACTTATCAAATAGAAATATCGTCAGCTATTAAATTCTCAGGGATGCTGGGTGCAAAAAGCCATGTTATTTACGAAATACTCCTATAATGCAAAGTAAAACTCTTTCTTCAAGGAGCTTATGAAAAGCAGAGGAAGGCAAGGTAAGAGAAGAGAAGTAGAAGGATTCTCCGAATAGCAACTGAGAACAAAGCCGAAGGTAGCTCACGCACCCAGTAAGTGCTGGGATCAATTCCCTCTCCTGATTTTGCTGAATATTTTAAGATGTTTTTATAAACATGGGAAGCTAAGATGTTACCAGACCTCTTGTGCAAGAGAGGAAGGAAAAGAGGGAGGGAAGGGGAGCCGAGGGGAAGTTTGGGGAGAGGAGAGGGAAGAAAATTAGCTCATAAAATCATCTGCTACAATGTCCTACCTGTCAATGTCTACTTCAGCTTCAACCACAACAATACAGGAGCACACAATAGATGCAAACTTACAGTGAACCGCTCCAAACTCGATTGCAGAAAATACGACTTCAGCAACAGAGTGGTCAATGCCTGGAATGTTCTACCTGACTCTGTGGTCTCATCCCAAAACCCCCAAAACTTTATCCTAAAACTGTCTACTGTCGACCTCACCCCATTCCTAAGAGATCTGTAAGGGGCGTGCATAAGAGCACCAGCGTGCCTACAGTCCCTGTCATAATGTTCCCTTTAATTGTGTTCATTTTGTGTATTCAATTCATGCTTCTACTTATATATATTATCTATAATGTACTCGACAAAATAAATAAAATAAAATAAAATAAATAAAAGAGGAGGGGAGAGGAGAGGGAGGAAAGAGAAGAGAGGAGAGGAAGGGAGGGAAGTGGGAGGAAGCAGGGGACGGGAGGGTGGAGGAGACTACAGGAGGGTAAAGGAGAGGGGAGGGGAGGGGAGGAGAGGAGAGGAGAGAGCAGGAGAGGGGAAGAGAGAGCTGGGGAGGGGAGAACGGGAAGGGAGGTAGGGGAAAGCAAGGAAGGAGAGGAGAGCAGGGGAGGAGAGGAGAGAGCAGGGGAGAGCAGCGGAGTGGAGAGGAGATAGGAAGGGTACATGGGATTTCTTAAGACTTTATTGCACCTTTATTGCGACAAAATTATTACTCAGAAATTTGCACTTGGTTCTTACCAAAATAAACACTGAGGCACAACATTTCTTACTTGTCGTTTCCACTTCTTTTTCCCCTTTTTTTGCATAAAGTTTTTTATTTTATAACATATACAAATTCCATTTTTGGTTAAACAGCGTGTTGTCTGTGTACAAACAGTTTTAGGAAATAATCATCAACCACGTTCATTACATCGATATTCATTCTATCGTAATAATCATAATAATAGTACTGATACTTGCTTATCCGCTTTAACAAGCCTCCCTTTTTTTTCATTGGTCCTTTTCTTATATTTCCATGATTCTAACTTCTGTTTTTGTCAGCTAACCGTTGATAAAATAAGTCCCAAGTCTCAAAAAGTATTCAGTTTCTTCCTTTTCTTTAATTGTAAGTGTTAATCTATCCATTTCTGCACATTTTCATCCGTAGGGATCCCTTCACTTTTCCATTGTTGTGCAAATACAATTTTGTCTGCATTCAGTACATGTAAAATCAAATATGTATTCCCCTTGTTATACTTTATCTGGTAAAATGCCCAACCAAAATATTTTGGGCTTTAAATCAATATGTTGTTGTACCATTTTTTCCAAACACGTACGGTATGTAGTTTTGTTGGAACTTTGTAGTTTTGTAGGTTTTTTTGCTTTTGGGCATGTCCACCACATGTGATAATATGAACCAGATTTCTGATGGCATTTCCAACATTTAGCAGACATATCCTTAAACATCTTTGCCAACCTTGAGGGTGGAAAATGCCATCTATAAAACATTTTATAAAGATTTTCTTCATATGCAGTTGAGATCGTTAATTTATCATTTCTATCCCACAGTTTCTGCCATTCATCTAATTCTATTGTATAACCAACATTTTTTAGCCCATACTATCATTGTCTCCTTTACTCGCTCGTCTTCCATCTTGATGCTTAATAAGTAGCTATATTTTTTCTTGATTGATTTTTCATTCGTTCCTGTTAATATCTGATCTAATTCTGTTAATTCTTTACGAAAACCATACATTTTAGCATCCTTCTCATATTGAGGTTGTATCTGCGCTTCTGGCCTCCATGCTATGTCCATCTCTTGACTACTCAGTTCTTGCTTCATTTGTTTGGTTTTTTTCACGCTTAAATTTAACATTTTATTTTGATTTGATCAAGATACCTTTATTATTATTATTATTACTCTTATAATGTTATGGAATGGAACACTAATCGCTTGGGAGACATCCTTCTGCTCAACCTTACAGTTGGAAATTCTCCCGGAAAGAAATCGGATGATCCCATTGGAGATGCTCTTTAAGTGGTCAAGGAGGCATTGGCTACCTTTTCAAAAAGTGATGGTTGTCCTAGCTCAGGGGTCAGCAACCTGTGGCTCCAGAGCTGCATGCGGCTCTTTGGGCTCTCTGCTGTGGCTCCCTGTCAGGTGATCCCACCATTGTCTGGCCCCGCCCCTCGCCCTCCCCTCCCAGTCACTCCTCACCTGGCCTGAGAAGGTAAGGGTGACAGTGGGGGATGGAGAAGCAGCCAGGGCAGAGACAGAGAGATACAGAGAGAGGGGAAGAGAGAGAGACAGAGACAGAGAGAGAGGGAGGGAGGGGAGAGAGAGAGATGTCAAAAGGATTTTGTGGTTCCCAGTGTTTTTTAACAACTGGTTCTCTGCCCTAATGACCGGCTGGGTAGGTGTGGCTAGGGGGGTGTCATGTGACTGGTGGAAGTGAGTGACATCGAGTTGCCTACGCCCACTCAGGTTTTGTGGCTCCTGGTGTTTTCTTTTCTGTGGGAAACAGGTCCAAATGGTTTTTTGAGTATTTAAGGTTGCAGACCCCTGTCCTAGCTGAACCACCGAAAGGGACAAAGGAACTACTCTACTCTTGGAAAGAGCGAGGAGTAAATCCTAGCAGAAGTCCAAGGGAACTGGATGGGCTCTTCTACTGGTACTGGGGTCGTACCCCACAATCCTATAAACTCTCACAGAGCCAGGCTCAGACATATTGGCTGAGGTGACATCTCCATCTTCACTGTGCTTCTACATATCGAAAGCTATGTTCCTCAGTTGTTCCTTGTTCTCTCCAGAGTCAAGGCATGGGCAAAAGTAGGGGTACACCTTCTCGGTGAAAGTGTCCATGAAAGTGTAGAGGTGAGACATGGACATGGCATCATAAAAGGATACCTGGCCCCCTTCGTAATCCAAATAGCTCCCCACTCTGCACAGATGGCCAAGCAAGGTTAGACATTTGGGGTGGACATCTACGGCCTTTAGCTCATTCTTATTCCTCAGCTTGATCAACCAGTGGCCTTCCTTGGGTGAGGGGGCATAATTCCCTTTCCGGTTAATGCTTTCCTGGACAACTCCTAAAGTCCACTTGTTCTTCTTCTTCACTTCCACTTCTCAATAATACTTCCCAGTGGTGAATCCTTCAGAACCTAAGACTGAAATGCTTTGTCTTAAGTTCCCCCTTTTCATTCAGGATATCTTTGGATCTGGTAATGTTTTCACTGGTGGTATTTAAATATTAAATAATTTTATTGTCATTGTATGGGTATACACAGTATACCCATACAATGAAATTCACTTAACACCCAAAGACCAGGTCCAACACACATAACAATCCCCAAACACACTCCCACCCACCACAATTCTCCACTCCTAAACCACCCAAACATCCACACAACAGACCAAGTAGTACTGTCCAATAGCTCACCCTTTAGTTCATTATTGAGTGCAATTATAACTCTGGGATAAAACTATTAAGAAAACGTGTGATCCAAGTTTTAATTGTTCTGTATCTTCTGCCAGAGGGCAACAGTGCAAAAAGATTGTAAGCAGGATGGGAAGAGTCTCTGAGAATGTTATGCAACTTTCTCAAACAACGAGATTCGAAGATGTCGTCCAGGGCTGGTAGCTGGAGTTTGATGATGTTCTGGGCAGTTTTAATGATTCTCTGTAGAGCTTTTTTGTCCACTAGAGAGCTGCTCCCATACCGTGCAAGAATGCCGTATGTCAGGACACTCTCAATGGTGCTGCGATAGTAGGACAGAAGTAGATGCTGAGATAGATTTATTTTCCTGAGCGTTCTCAGGAAGTACAGCCTCTTCTGTGCCTTCTTCACAAGCATGTTAGCATTCATAGTCCATGAGAGGTCCTCCGAGATATAAGTGCCCAGAAATTTAAAACTACCCACCCTCTCCACCTCCTCACCATTTATGTACAATGGTAGATGTACATCTCTCTTCCTCCTGAAGTCAATTATAAATTCTTTAGTTTTTGTGGTGTTAAGTGTGAGATAATTTTCATTACACCACAATGTCAGTCCTTGTACTTCCTTTCTGTAAGCAGACTCATTGTTCTTATTAATGAACTATTTAGCCGGTTCTATCCATTTTGGGCAAACTGGAAGTGACGGCTGCGGGAAGCTCCGCCCACCCGCCCGGACGCCATCACGTCCCATTTTTGACCCTCTGCGCATGTGCGCAAGGCCCTGTGCATACGTGCTCACATTTGCGAACCGGTAGCGAAGTTCAGTGAATGCCACTCCTGAATATTTTCCATATTGATTACATTTGGGTGAATCAGTGCCAGGCATTGTCATTTCCAGTACCTGTGTGACATTTTTCCTCGATGACCTTTTAACCAGCGTTTGAGTGTCAACATTTCAATCTGAGAAGGATCAGATCATGAAGATCTTTGTCCAAGCTAATTTTGCCCCCCCGCCTTTGCGATTGCAGCAAAATCTGATTCAACCAGACACAAAGCTGGGAAAGCAAGAAGTATTTGTGGAATTTGGCCCCACAATTATGAATAAGTGAAAAGCCCATTGTTCGGCGTTTTAAAAAAAAAAACTACCTTGATCAAAATTAACTTGCAATTTATCATCATTGTCCTGAGGGCAGGACAAGAAGGAACGGATGGAAACTAACCAAGGAGAGAAGCAACCTAGAACTAAGGAGAAATTTCCTGACAGTGAGGACAATTAATCAGTGGAACAACTTGCCTCCAGAAGTTGTGAATGCTCCAACACTGGAAGTTTTTAAGAAGATGTTGGACAACCATTTATCTGAAATGCTATAGGGCTTCCTGCCTGAGCAGGGGGTTGGACTAGAAGACCTCCAAGGCCCCTTCCAACACTGTTATTCTATTCCATTCAAGTTCTCCTCCAACCCTATGACTCTATGTTCTATTCTAAGTTATTTCTTTATGAGGTTTGGGCATTTTATCCCTCTGCCTATTGCTTCTGTTTTGTGTTTTTTCAGCAAATTACATAAAATTATCAGAGGGAAAAAAGAAGGCAGCAAATGAATTGAATTTGCCCGAGAAGCCACACCAGGAAATACAAGAAGACCAACAGGGCAAGGAAAACCGGAAGGAACCTGAGGCGCCTCCCAGGATGCGGTTCCCAGATTCTCCTCTGTTCCAGAGATGGGGCAAAGATTTAATGGAGGACCAGCAAATTGTAGCCCAGAAACTTTTCGATAAGTACGGGTACAATGTTTACCTCAGTGATCGCTTGCCTCTGGAAAGGCCTTTGAAGGATACCCGACCTCCCAGGTGAAGTAGCATCTTCTCCATCTACAAGGCTTTAAACTGCTTGCAGAGCTGTACCGGTCTACTCATTTGTTTTTGGAGGCACCGGTCTACCACCACACTGCCTTTTAACACTGATCAGCTGTAGGGCGGCCCTTTAAAGCCCCACGGCAAGAGTTTAAACAGTTTTTTTCCTTCTAGCCAATCAGCTGGGACTCGGGAGGCAGCAAATAGATTGGGGGCGGGGCCAAATAAAAGGTAAGAATAATGCGGGCGGGGGGGGGGAGGCAGGAGGGCCCAGCTCCCAAACAAAGAGAACCGGTTTGGTGACGTCATATCGTCACCCGCTACCAGCTCGGCCGAACCGGGAGGAACCCACCACTGAACAGGCTGACACAGAGGGCAGATTGGAAAGGTTGAAGGCAGAGCCGAATACAGATAATCCTCGAATTTCGACCACAATTGAGCCCAATGTTTCTGTTGCTGAGGGAGACAGTCGTTAAATGAGTTTTGCCCTGTTTAAGACCTTTCTCGCCACGGTTGTTAAGTGAATCACTGCAGGTGTTAAGTTAGAGACTGCGACCGTCATAAATACAAGTCAGTTGGCAGATGTCTGAATTTTGATCACATGACCACGGGGATGCTGCAACGGCCGTAAATGTGGAAAATGGTCATAAATGACTTCTTTCGGTTCTCTTGCAACGTTGGTCCCTGAACGAATTGTTGTAAGTCGAGGACTACCTGGGACATATTCTAAAAAGCGGCAGCATTGGTGTGTCTCTTCATGGTGCTACTTTTCTGCCAGAAAAGTCAATCTCCTTAATGACATTAATTAATTAATGACAGGGGGGCACTGAATTATGGGTGTGGGCATGCACGCGACCCCCCCCAGCTTCCTGCTTTTGGCTCACGACGGCAAAAAGGTTAGCCATCCGTGGTATAGGCTATAGGACTGTGACGGCGAACCTATGGCATGGGTGCCACAGGTGGCACGCGGAGCCATATCTGAGGGCACACGAGTTCAACTCCAGCACACATGTGCCCGCCGGCCAGCTGATTTCGGGCCTTCTGGGCCCACTGGAAATTGAGAAATGGGCTGTTTCCGGCCTCTGGAGGGCCTCCTGGGGGTGTTGAGGAAGGCTGTTTTTGCCCTCCCCAGGCTCTTAGAAAGCCTCTGGAGCCTGGGGAGAGTGAAAAATGGGCCCACTGTGCCATCGCGTGCCAAAAATGGGGGGAGCGCAGGAGGAGCATGCGCACGTGCGCAGGAGGGTGGGGCACGGGTGGGCATTGAATTATGGGTGTGGGCACGCATGCGCATGATCCCCCCGCTCTCCCCCCGCTTTTGGCACTCGACGGCAAAAAGGTTAGCCATCACTGCTACAGGATCTCCTTGTCGAGCCCCGGATGGGTCTCGCCATTGTTGGGGAGGAAGATGAGAAGGGGCCGAGCGGCTGTAAACTCCGGTGACGTGCTCCCAGCTTGAGCACGGGTTGGACTAGAAGACCTCCAAGGTCCCATCCTACTTTGTTATTCTGTTATTCTGCAGTTCTTGCAATCCTCCCCTTGCCTTGCGCCACAATAATGTAACGGATATTCATTTCTCCTGGTTTCCTCCAGATGTCGAGAGAAAAAATATTCGCATGATCTCCCAACCATTAGCGTGGTCCTTATATTCTTTAACGAGGCTACCTCCATCATCTTACGTGCCATCACCAGCATAATTAACCGAACACCGTCTCACCTCCTGAAAGAAATTATCCTAATTGACGATTTCAGTTCAAATGGTAAGTAGCATGGTCTGAGATCTTTCCGTGAGCAAACTTCTTTTTCACGAAATCAGGGGCTTTTACGGAACTTCAGATAGTCCCCGACTATCCAAGGCCCTTCCAGTTCTGTTCTGATTCTGATTCTGTTTGAATTCTAAAGTCCCAAAGCGATTGAGCTTCTTCATTTTCTATCACTTGGTCTATTTTTGTGATCCCACCAGTTCTTGTTTGCAGACAAAAGGTATTTCTTGCAGGCATTCTAACGTACCATTGTTACTACTTCGGCATGGCCTTGTGTGTTCTTCTTATTATTTAAATAACCAAATATCGCTCAACATTATTAAATACAGGTAGTCCTTGATGTATGACCACAATGGAGCCCAGCATTTCTGTGGTTAAATGAATTTTGCCCCATTTTACGACCGTTCTTTTCCACAATTGTTAAGTGAATATCTGCAGTTCGTAAATTAGTAACAAGGTTATTAAGTGAATCTGCTTTCCCCGTTGACTTTGCTGGCTAAATGGTCACAAAAGGGGATCACATGACCCGGGGGCACTGCAACCGTCATAAATGTGAGTCAGCGGTCAAGCATCCAAATGTAAATCACATGACTCTGGGGATCCTGTAACGGTCGTAAGTGTGAAAAAGGGTCACAAGTCACTTTTCTCAGCCCCGTTGTAACTTCGAATGGTCACTAAATGAACTATTGTAAGGGGAGGACTACCTGTAATGAAGAGAGAATGGACATTTTAGCTGTGTAACAAAAGTGGAATTTCCTCCTGTATTTTTTTTTTTTTTAATTTGATTTATATGCCGCCCTTCTCCGGAGACTCAGGGCAGTTTACAGTGCATTGAGTAATAGCTTCATACTTTTGTATATTTATACAAAGTCAGCTTATTGCCCCCACAAACTGGGTCCTCAATTTACCTACCTTAGAAAGGATGGAAGGCTGAGTCAACCTTGAGCCTTGGAGAGATTCGATCTTACTTTATTTTATATATTTTATACTTACTTTTTATATATTTTTATATATTTTATATTTACTTTATTCTGGCATGAACCTCTCAAATTAATATTGTTAAAATCTGTTGCATTTTTTTTTTTTTTTGCCAGAGGAACTTAAAGGTCCTTTGGAAGAACATATCAAAAAGTTCAACGACAAACATCCTGGATTGCTGAAAATTGTGAGACATGAAGAAAGGAAGGGCCTCACAGAAGCTCGGATTTCTGGCTGGAGAGCATCTCTGGCAGACGTGGTGGCTATTCTGGATGCACATATTGAAGTCAACACGAACTGGTAAATCTAGAACAAGGGTGTCAAACTCAAGGGTCGGGACCCAGATCCGGCCTGCGAGGTGCTTAGATCTGGCCGGTGGGGCTGCCCCAGTGAAGGACCGGCCCACGGTGCCTCTGCCAGCAAAAATGGAGCTCGTGAGGGCTGTGCGTGGCCCTCCTGAGTTCCGTTTTCTCTGGCTGAGAGTTGCAGGAGGCCATCCCAGCCGAAAACGGAGCTCGTGCGGGCCGCGTGTGGCCCTCCCCGAGCTCCGTTGTCACTGGCAGAGGGTTGCAGCCGAAAATGGAGCTCGGGAGCCCGTTGTCAACTTGCAAAGCTTTCAAGTTGCCATGAGCAGGAGGGAGGGAGAACTGAAGTGAATTCCATACATTCTTTCTGACCGCAATCAGAAGGAGGGTGTTAGGTTTCACAGCCAGCCAAAGTGGTTAATTGGAGAATGTGATTTATGACATGGCCAGAGAGGAGGGGAGAGACGGGGTCATAGGGGAACGTAAATATATGTAGGATCAGTCCTAACTGCATCCGAGTATTGCCGGAATGTTGCTCCTAATAAATGACTATATTTCCTTTGCAGTTTGGATCATGGCTCATGAATTAATTAGGGCATCTTTCGGAAACTTGACACTCGTTTTCACTGGCAGAGCGCTTGGGCTACCACAGGCACCCCCCTGACATACTGGCCACGCCCACCCCAGCCACACCCACCCCATCAAACCCAACCCTGATGTGTCCCTCAATGAAATTGTGTTTGACACCCCTGGTCTAGAACATCGTCCATCTCCAGAGAGTCACTCAACAGGTCCATTTCCCATTAACTGCGCTAAGAGATTAATTCTCCTGAGAGATAGCTAAAAACAGGTATAGAATAGGTAGAACCTCGCTCAATAACTGTATCTCCAAGAAGAATATCAGGAGTCCTAGTGAACGATCACTTAAATATGAGCCAGCGGTGTGCAGCAGCAACCAAAAAAAGCCAACACAGTTCTAGGCTGCATTAACAGAGGGAGAGGATCAAGGCCACGTGACGTGTTAATACCACTTTATAATGTCTTGGTAAAGCCACACTTGGAATCCTGCATCCAGTTTTGGTCAGAATGATGTAAAGACTCTGGATGTTGAGACTCTGGAAAGAGTGCAGAGAAGAGCAACAAAGACGGTTAGGGGACTGGAGGCTAAAATATATAAAGAACGGTTGCAGGAATTGGGTATGTCTAGTTTAATGAAAACAAGGACTAGGGGTGACATGATAGCAGTCTTCCAATATTTGAGGGCTGCCATAAAGAAGAGGGGTTCAACCTGTTAAGGATATTGTTGTTGTGTTACCAACCAGCAGAGTGTAGAGCACAGAGAAAATTTGCTGAGACCAATGAATAAGAGATGTGCAAACTGATTTATCAAAAGTTTACTTTATAGTGAAAAAACAATCTCGTAGTCTTTAAATCAATCCAAGTCTTTGCCAGTTAAATCAGTCCAGTGATAGAAAAATCTTCTTACCACACAAACAGTAGTTGGTTAGAATAACAAACTCACTCTGGTCACAAACCACGATGGTAGCAGATCCATCCAACAATGATAGCACAATGATAGCAACTCCACACACTATGGTAGCATATCATCAACTGAATACTTTACAGTACCTTTCTTAAATACGGTTACAACCAGTGATTATCTAATTACAGCATGACTCAGCATTACAATGAATCAGCAGTAAAACTTTAAAGTCACAAAATGCATATCCATGTTAAAGTCACAGAACACATATATTGCCTGGACAACTTGTTAGGCTCAAACCATATCCTAACACAACCTATTTACCAAAACACCTGAAGGCAGGACAAAAAGCAATGGATGGAAACTAATCAAAAGAGAGAAACAACCTAGAACTTAAGTTCTCTACAAGAATCTGAACTACTAATGGTGAAAACAAATTGGCGGTAGATAAGAACCAATGGAATTCAAGGTAGATCTCTTGTGGGCACGAAGGGACTCGAGACTGATGAGGCATTTGACTCCTCCCTCCGGCTCAGCCTAGTCATTTCCTACATGGCATTTTTAAAAAAAAATTAAGGAATTAAAAATTAAGGAATTAAGACTAGCGTTTCTTTCTTCTTTTTGTTATTTGAAATCCCAATGTCCAATGGTGATTGGAATCCATTTCTTGGACCGATAAAACGTAATTGAATCACAATCCCAAACGCAGAAATCAAAGGGATCTGGGCAGAATTTAGAATTAGCTGTTTCTTTCAACGGGCAGCTTCGGATAGGAAGCCATGTTACAGGAGGGGAGTTTTAAGAAAAACAGGAAAAGCGCACATTGATTTTAAAAGTCCTACATAGATCCATGAACTCTCTTCTGCTCTGACGAAGGGCTGAACCAATTCTCTCTCGGATCAAGGAGGATCACACCGTTATCATATCACCGGTGTTTGATAACATCCGTTTTGATGACTTCCAACTCACTCAGTACGCCGAGGCCGCCGATGGATTTGACTGGGCTCTTTGGTGTCTCTACGAGACCATACCAGAAGACTGGTATGCGCTGAAAGACCAAACGGCACCAATCCGGTAAGTTATAGCGATACAGGCTGAAGCTGGTATCGCCTCAACTTTTCTGGAATGAAAATAAATGGATTTTTTTTTTAATTCATGTTATTCAATGATGCTACAAGCTGGCAAGTTGAAAATATTAGCTGGTGTAGTGGCCTGTTGGCCGCCAGCCACTCCAACAGCCAAATCAGAGGAGGGGGAGGAGGCGTGAGAGTCAGGGTCAGCATCAAGGTAACCTGAGACCTCCAAGGGGGGAAGAGGAAATGGAGCTGGCAGAGAGAGAGACAGAGGTGGGCCGTCCGTCAGTCAACAGCCCCCAGGTCTGGAGGTGGCTGATGAGGAAGAGGAGGAACAGCTGGGTCCAGTGTCTTGACACGCGGATGCACAGAAGGCAGAGGAGAGGAGAGCACTGGAAATCCGTGGGCCGGTCCTTGGGACGGAAGAGGAACTGCTGCTAGCAAAGCCCCACCCTCACTCTGGGGATAAAAGTCAGGGGGCGGAGATGAATAGATGTGGCAGACAACTATTCATCTCCCTGCCGGACAGACTTTAGCCTGCATTGAGAGAGAAACTTTTTGCCGGGGCTGCTGGCGCTCCTAATAAAGGAATCTTTGAGTTAACTTCAGAGGGTTTCTCATGTTTGAAGAGCTGGATTCAGAACAGCTGGGTAATGCTAGAAGCTCTTGCCCACCTAGCAGTTCGAAAGCATGCAAATGCGAGTAGATAAATAGGTACCACTTCAGAGGGAAGATAACAGCATTCCATGCGGCTCAGTGTATAGTCATGCTGGCCACGTGACCACGGAAGTGTCTTTGGACAATGCTGGCTCTCTCAGAGATGATCACTGCTCCCAAGAGACATGACTAGACATGGAAAACCTTTACCTTTTCAGGTAGTCCTCGACTTACAACAATTCACTTTGTGACAGTTCAAAGTTAAAACGGCACTGAAAAAAGAGTGTTACAACCGTTTGTCACAGTTACGTCCTTTGCAACTTCCCTATGTGATCAAAATTCAGATACTTGGCAACTTGTTCACATTTATGACCGTCGCTGTATCCCAAGGTCATGCGATCCCCTTTTGCAACTTTCTGACAACCAAAGACAATGGGGAAGTCAGATTAACACTTAACAACGGGGTTGCTGACATCATTTGCAGTGATTCCCTTAACAACGATGGCCAGAAAGGTCGTAAAGGGGGGCAAAGCTCACTTAAGAAATATCTCACTTAACGACAGAAATGATGGGCTCTATTGTGGTCGTAAGTCGAGAGCTACCTGTAAATCATTTGTCAGGAAACAGTCTGAGCATATATTCAATGAAGCAATATGTCAGGCACCAAGAACCAAGTTTTTTCTAAGCCACCTATAGACAGAATCTTGCCAAACTAAAGCAAACAATTTTTGTCGTTCAACATATTCTATTTTTTGGAGTATAAGAGTATAAGACGCACCTTAGTTTTTGGGGAGGAAAATAAGAAAAAAAGCTGATTGGCTTGGTGGATTGGCCTCCTGGAATACCCCCAATCAGCTGTTCCCAGAGGTGAATTTTAGCAACAGGTTCCTTGGTTGTGAGCTCTTTGCCTTGCTTTTTTTTCAGCCTCTGAAACCTCTGTTTCAGAGGCTTTTTTTCCTGCCTCTGAAACTTCCGAAACTCTGTTACAGAAAAAACTTTTTTTCCTGCCTCTGAAAGCCTCCGAAACCGAGCTTGAGAAAAAAAGCCTCTAAAACTCTGTTTCTGAGGCTTTTTTCTGAAAAACTGTTTCTGAGGCTTTTTTTCTCAAGCTCTGTTTGGAGGCTTTTTTTCTCAAGCTCTGTTTGGAGGCTTTTTTCTGAAACTTTGTTTCTGATGGTTTTTTCAGCCTCTGAAACCTCCATTTGAGAAGCTGGGTGGGGCTACATTCGGAGTATAACATGCACCCAGATTTTCACCCTCTTTTTTTGGGGAAAAAGATAATAATAATAATAATAATAATAATAATAATAATAATAATAATAATAATAATTTAATTTTTTATTTCTATACCGCCCTTCTCCCGAAGGACTCAGGGCGGTGTACAGCAAAAACACAAGACACAACAATGATTAAAAATTAAAATAATAATTAAATAGATTTGGCCGGTTTAAAACCCCAAAAATTTAAAATACCCCAATTTAAAATTATTATGTTGATAGCCCGGCCTGGCGGAACAACAGGGTCTTCAGTGCGCAGCGAAACACCCGGAGGTCGGAGATCTTACGTATTTCCGGGGGCAGTTCATTCCACAGGGTTGGGGCTCCCACAGAGAAGGCCCTCCCCCTGGGTGTCGCCAGCCGACATAACTTGGCTGATGGCACCCTGAGGAGACCCTCTCTGTGGGAGCGGACTGGTCGGTGGGAGGCTATTGGTGGCAGAAGACGGTCTCGAAGGTACCCGGGTCCTATGCCATGGAGCGCTTTAAAGGTGGTAACCAACACCTTGAATCGCACCCGGAAGACCACTGGGAGCCAGTGCAGCTCGCGCAGGAGGGGTGTCACGCGGGCACAACGAGTTGCGCCCATAACCACCCGCGCGGCCGCATTCTGGACCAGTTGGAGCCTCCGAGTGCTCTTCAAGGGGAGCCCCATGTAGAGAGCATTACAATAATCCAGCCGGGAGGTGACAAGGGCATGAGTGACCGTGCGCAAGGCGTCCTGGTCCAGAAAGGGCTGCAACTGGCGGATCAGGCGAACCTGATAAAAGGCCCCCCTGGCCACGGCCATCATATGTTCTTCTAAAGACAGCCGTGCGTCCAGGAGGACACCCAGATTGCGAGCCCTCTCTGTGGGGGGCAAAGACTCACCCCCAATAGTCAGCGATGGCACCTGCTGACTATATCGGGATGCCGGCAGCCACAGCCACTCGGTCTTGGACGGGTTGAGTCTGAGCCTGTTCCTCCCCATCCAGACCCACACGGCCTCCAGGCAGCGAGACATCACATCAAGGGCATCAAGGGAGATGTACAGCGAGATGTGTCTTATACTCAAAAAAATACGGTATTTATTTAATTTTATATCTGTCTCTTGGTCCTCTGGAATGGAAATTTATTATTAAGTATCTGTATCCATTCCCGAGTTCTATTTAATGGTCCATTCAAATAGTAGCCCGATGATAAATATTCATGAATAAAAGCTGATGATCCTTTTTGTCTTCTTTGTCTTAGGAGTCCTTCTATAATGGGAATACTTGCCGCGAACCGAGAATTTTTGGGGAAGATTGGTGTTCTGGATGGTGGAATGCACATTTATGGAGGAGAAAATGTGGAATTAGGCCTCAGAGTGAGATTTTTTTTTTATTCCTTTGTCTTTTTTAATACCAGTTCATGTGATCCCTTTTTGCAACCTTCCAACAAGCAAAGTCAATGGGGAAACCAGATTCACTTCGCAACCATCTTGCTGACTTAACAACTGCAGCGATTCACTTAAAAACAATGGCAAGAAAGGTCATAAAATGGGGCACAGCTTACTTAACCACTGTCTCGCTTAGCGATAGAAATTTTGGGCTCAGTTGTAGTTGTAAGTCGAGGACTACCTATAGGTATATAATATAAAAGGTATATTTTATATAGGTATTTATATACCTATATTTTATTTAAATTTTATATTTTAGATCCATGATGGCAAACCTGTAGCACGCGTGCCAGAGGTGGCATGCAGTGCCCTCTCTGTGGGCATGCGCACTGTCGCCAGCTGCTCTTCGGGTTTCCTGCGTGCACATGCGCATCAACCAGCTGGTCTTCGCACACGCCGAAACGCAAGAAACCCAAAGTCCAGCTGGTCAGGGCCCATGCATGCACAGGAAACCCGATCAGCTGGCTTGGGGCCATGCGTGCGCCGGAATCCCAAAGACTAGCTGGCCGGGGCCCATGCGCGTGCCAGAAACCCGAAGACCAGCAGGCCGAGGCCCATGCACGTGCCAGAAACTCAACGACCAGCTGGCCGGGGCTCATGCGCGTGCCAGAAACCCGAAGACCAGCTGGCCGGGCCCCATGCGCATGCCGGAAACCCAATGACCAGCTGGCCGGGGCCCATGCACGTGCCGGAAACCCAAAGATCAGCTGGTTGGGGCCCATGTGCATGCCGGAAACCCGAAGATCAGCTGGTTGGGGCCCATGCGCGTGCCGGAAACCCGAAGATCAGCTGGTTGGGGCCCATGCGCGTGCCGGAAACCCGAAGACCAGCTGGCTGGGGCTCATGCGCACACCAGAAACCCGAAGACCAGCTGACCGAGGCCCATGCACGTGCCAGAAACCCGAAGACCAGCTGGCTGGGGCTCATGCGCACACCAGAAACCCGAAGACCAGCTGGCCGGGGCCCATGCACACACCAGAAACCCGAAGACCAGCTGGCCGAGGCCCATGCACATGCCAGAAACCCAATGACCAGCTGGCCGGGGCCCATGCGCGTGCCGGAAACCCAAAGATCAGCTGGTTGGGGCCCATGTGTGTGCCAGAAAACCGAAGATCAGCTGGCTGGGGCCCATGCGCGTGCTGGAAACTTGAAGATCAGCTGGCCGGGGCCCATGCGTTCGCCGGAAACCTGAAGATCAGCTGGCCGGGGCCCATGCGTTCGCCGGAAACCCAAAGACCAGCTGACCGAGGCCCATGCACGTGCCAGAAACCCGAAGACCAGCTGGCCGGGGCCCATGCACACACCAGAAACCCGAAGACCAGCTGGCCGAGGCCCATGCACATGCCAGAAACCCAACGACCAGCTGGCCGGGCCCCATGCGCGTGCCGAAAACCCAATGACCAGCTGGCCGGGGCCCATGCGCGTGCCGGAAACCCAAAGATCAGCTGGTTGGGGCCCATGTGTGTGCCGGAAAACCGAAGATCAGCTGGCTGGGGCCCATGCGCGTGCTGGAAACCTGAAGATCAGCTGGCCGGGGCCCATGCGTTCGCCGGAAACCCAAAGACCAGGTGCCCAGGCCCATGCACGTGGCAGAAACTCAAAAACCAGCTGGGCAGCCAGCTGGTCTTCATATTTCCAGCGCTCCAGTGCACATGTTGCGGTTTGGGCACTCATTGCCGAAAAGGTTCGCCATCACTGTTATAGATCAGTTGGAGGAGAGGAGGATGGGTGTTTTTTCTCAAAAGTGTGGGGTGTTGCTTGGACCAAGGGAGAGAAGCTTACAGATGCAACCAATCAGAGGACTCTTGTGAGTCGGCCTAGTGGGTAAAGCTCCTTTCCTCAATCAGCAGTTTGCTACCGCCATGATTCTTGAGGGAATAAAAGAGTCATATAGAATGTAGAATGATAGAGCCGGAAAGGACCTTAGAGGTCTTCTAGTCCAACCTCCTGCTGAAGACAGGAGACCTTATAACATCTTGGTCAAATGGTTGTTCAATCTATTTTTGAAAATCTCCGGCGACGGAGCCCCCACAACTCAGGGAAGAAAGCTATCCCGTTGCTTAATCATATGCCTCGCGGTTATTCTTATGAAAAGACAAATGAAGTCTGTGTTCTTATTTTACCACAGGCTTGGCTGTGCGGCGGGAGTGTTGAGGTCTTGCCGTGTGCAAGGATTGCCCACCTGGAGCGAGCCCACAAACCCTATTTACCGGATTTGTCCCTTGCTGTGAGGAGAAATGCCTTACGTGTAGCAGAAGTGTGGATGGATGAATATAAGCACATGGTCTACTACGCCTGGAACGTACCTCTTGAGGTTGTTTGGCCATTTTTATCTATGTAAGGAGTCGATTTATCAATCAGAATAGTGCTGGAAGGGACCTTGGAGGTCTTCTAGTCCAACCCCCTACTCAAACAGGAAACCCTATTTCATTTCAGACCAGTGGCGGTCCAGTTCCTTCCTAAAAGCCTCCAGTGATGAAGCACCCACAGCTTCTGGAGGGAAGATGTTCCACTAGTTAATTGTCCTCAGTGTTGGGAAGTTTAGTTCCAGGTTGGTTCTCTCCTTGATCAGTTTCCATCCATTGTTTCTTGTCTTGCTCTCTGGGGTTTTGGAAAATAAATTGACCCCCTCTTCTTTGTGGCAGCCCCTCAAAGTAGAGTGGGGGGCGGGGAATCAACCTATTTTCCAAAGCACCAGAAGACAGGACAAGAAACAATGGATGGAAACTGATCAAAGGTAGACTAACCAAGTATCGTAGTTGAGCCTGAAACGAAGAGACACAAAATGGGTTAAAATCGGACCACTGCTTCGTTGCTTTGAAGCTGAAGGAAAAAATTCAACAGGAAATTCTTTCTTTCTTTCTTAGTTGTCAGCCTGGTAGACATTCAAAGATCAGGAACTGAGAGATGGACAAGAATGGTTTATCCGCCAATCAAAACTTTGAAGAGACCTCTGTCTCTGCCCTAAATCACATTTTGTGGAAATCCAGGACTCAGAAGAAATAATTTAATTTAAGTTAAGTTAAGTTAAATTAAATTATTTCTTCTGAGTCCTGGATCATTTTCTATTAATCACTTGAATGATAAATGGAAGGCCCAATTTTCTTATTTTAATGGATTTACCTTGACCCCTTATTATATTCTTCCTTTGTTTCATTATTTGATCCACATTCATTCTCTCTATATGAACTGAAGGCCACAATAGCTGGAGAATTTAATTTAATTTAATTAATTTAATTTAATTAATTTAATTTAAGTTAATTTAAGTTAATTTAATAATTTAATTTTTTAATTTAATTTTTTATTTAATTTATATTTTATTTTATATATTATTTTATTATTTTATTTTATTTTTATTTATTTTATATTTTATATTTATTTATTTTTATTTATTTTATATTTTATTTTATTTTATTTTTTTATCTTATTTTTATATTTTATTTTATTTTTATTTTACATTTTATTTTATTTTATTTTATTTTATTTTTGAATTTATTTATTTGATTTTTATACTGCCCATCTTGTCCACCCTTCTCTTCCTTTGAACAGCCATCTATTACTGTGGAAATTAAATTGTCGTGGATGTGTTCGGTGTCTGAGTAAAACAGTGGGAAGTCTCTTAGGTTTTCTTTCCAACTTCTCTGAGTATAAATTGAAATGCCTCTAAATTGAATCATTTGAATTACGTATTTGGCACCTCCTTGAAACCGATGTCCTCCTTTTCCAGAATTCTGGGATCGATTACGGAGACGTTTCTTCTAGAAAAGAACTAAGGAAGCGACTGAACTGCAAAAGCTTTGATTGGTATATCAAAAATGTCTACCCTAACTTGGTACCTCAGGTTAACATTGTAGGCTATGGAACAGTAAGTAAAAGCTGGTAAGATGATATATTGTTTGCTTTTTAGTTAAACAGCGCATCACTATATTTGAAGTGCCCACGCACAAACACACACACACTGTTTTTCAAAGACGCACTGAGTCTCCCAAGTTAGCAGGCTTCCTTGCTTTATTTGTATATTTAAATATATATATTAAGAATTGTCCTAAAAATGCGAGTTCCAGGTATAGTTATAGAAGAGGCGATAGACATCACGATCTCCGGAACGTTTAAAAGTTTAAAATTTTTTAACATTGCTCCTAGAAGCACGAAGCCGAAGACACCAGCCTGAAGATGACGAATGAGACTTCGTCGAAACGTTGCCAAGAAACCTCCAATTTTACGTGGGAGAAAACCCGAATAACCAAAGACCTACATACAAACACCCGCGAAAACCTCAGAAAACACACACACACACACACACACACACATATATATAGAGAGGGGGGGGGGAGAGAGCTCTCGCTTCACAATCAGGAGGCTGTGAATTCGATCCTAGGTAGAGGCAGATATTTCTCTCCCTGGGCACATTGAGAATTATCTGTTGAAAAAAAACTCCACATTGGCGACAGGAAGGGCATCCAGCCAGTAAACACTCAACTCCATTCAGTTGCCCAGACTCCACCCCAAAAGGGATTATGTAGGTAGAACCTGGCTAAAGAGAAATACATATAAAACCTACGAAAAAGAAAGAAAAACAAATATATATATATATATTTGTTTTCTGAGGTTTTCGCGGGTGTTTGTATGTGGGTCTTTGGTTATTCGGGAAGTGTCTTGGATATATATATATATATATATATATATATATATATATATATAGAGAGAGAGAGAGAGAGAGAGAGAGAGAGAGAGAGAGAGAGGGGGGGGGGGAGAATTGTCCTAAAAATGCGAGTTCCAGGTATAGTTGTAGAAGAGGCGATACACATCACGATCTCCGGAACGTTTAAAAGTTTAAAATTTTTTATTTTAAAGCTTGTACTAAGCTTTCGGCGGCCCCTACCGACTTTGTCAGAGTATAAAATCCCCATTGAGGAGCTTGCTTGCTTTTATGTAATGCTGATCAATTTAGTCATTGCGCGCGTAACAGGCCCACACCCTTGCGTTCCCCCTGTAATTAACTTTTTTTCTGCCTTAGTCATGCTGACAGATGACGATGCATTTTCCCCTGCCTCCTTCCCCATTGTGTGTTGCCTCTTTCTCTCCCTGGGGGATAATGCAGGGTTATCAGGCATTGCTTTGATGGTATTTCTCCCGGCTCTCTCTCCTTCATTGTTATGCCTTTCCCGTTTAGGAATACACGTTGCCTCCTCTGAACCTATTTGTTTTGCCCATGATCTTATTTCAATTCTTAAACATCCATACATTTTGTCATTTCTTCATATATATTATTTAAATTTGATTTATATGCCGCCCTTCTCCGGAGACTCAGGGCGGCTTACAATGCGTTAAGCAATAGCCTTCATCCTTTTGTATATTTATACAAAGTCAGCTTATTGCCTCCACAAACTGGGTCCTCATTTAACCTACCTTAGAAAGGATGGAAGGCTGAGTCAACCTTGAGCCTTGGCGAGATTCGAACTGGTGTAATTGCAGGCAGCTGGATGTTAATTACAGTGCTTTAGTCTGCAGAGCTAAACCAGGCTCATATTAATATTATATTAAGTCATATTGACTTAATTAATTCATTATTACCATTCTATTACTTCATCGATTATTTATATTCTGCTGCTCTATTTTATTGAGCCTCCTTTGCCTGCTCACTGAGTTGGAATTGTAAATCCGGGTCTTTGCCTTTCCTTATCCTGTAGATGAAAAACACGCTAAGTAAGGAAAATTGCATAGATCAAGGACCGGTTCCCGGGAACACTCCCATATTGTACGTCTGCCATGGATATAGCCCACAGGTAAATTGGCAACGCACTCTTTCTGGCAATGCCAAAACAGCGAAGAAAATACCCGTTTCATAGATAGGGTTTCGAGGGACCTTGGAGCAGTGGTGAAATCTAAAATTTGTTACTACCGGTTCTGTGGGCGTGGCTTGGTGGTGGGGGTAATGTGACTGGGTGGGCGTGGCCATTTTTTTTTAAACTTTAAAAACCATTTTTTCTACAACCTCTTCGGTGAAGAGGTTGTAAAAAAAAATGCTTTCAAAAGGATCTGACGATCCCAGCTGAGTTGCCTGATCGTCAGAGGCTTTTTTTCTTTTAAATGCCTCTGACGATCAGGCAACTCAGCTGGGATCGTGAGAGGCATTTAAAAGAAAAAAAAACCTCTGACCATCAGGCAACTCAGCTGGGATCGTCAGAGGCATTTAAAAGAAAAAAACCTCTGACGATCAGGCAACTCAGCTGGGATCGTCAGAGGCATTTAAAAGAAAAAAAACCTCTGACGATCAGGCAACTCAGCTGGGATCGTCAGAGGCATTTAAAAGAAAAAACCTCTGACGATCAGGCAACTCAGCTGGGATCGTCAGAGGCATTTAAAAGAAAAAAAGCCTTTGATGATCGCGCGGCTCAGCTGGGCATGGGGGGGGGCAGGGATTTTTGCTACCGGTTCTCCGAACCACCCGCCTCCATCGTTACCAGATCAGGCGATCCAGTCCGAACTGGGAGCATTTCACCCCTGCCTTGGAGGTCTGCTCGAGCAGGAGACTTGGAACGGTTACGAAACGAACGATTGTAAGTCGAGGACTGTCTTTATTTCCAGCACATGTTCTATCACAGCACTGGAGAATTCTTTGTGGGAGGTTTACGATCTCGGCGCAACACGGTTGACAGATGCTTGACAGACTCCGGAGAAGGAAAGCTGCCAGTCATCGAGCAATGTGACGAAGCCCAGAGAAAAGGCCTGAACATGCACTGGGACTTCATGCAAGTAAGGTTTTAATTTCTGGAGCCGTGGGGGCAGAGTGGTTAGAATTTGGTATTGCAGGCTAATCCTGCCGACTGCCAGCGGTTCGATCCTGACCGGCTCAAGGTCGACTCAGCCTTCCACTTGACCTTACTAAAAGCATACATTTTCTCTACCAATGTGTTCTGATCCGGCTCCCCAAACACGACAAACCCTCTGTAGTTAAATCAATGATTCCTTTATTAGGAGCCCCAGCAAAATGTTTCTCTCTCAATGCAGGTGTGAAGTTTCCGAAAGATGCTCTAACAAGTCTGCCACACCTATTCATCTCCGTCCTCTGCCTTCTATCCCCAGAGCTAGGGTGGGGCTCTGCTAGCAGCAGTGGCTCGTCCGTCCCAAGGACCGGCCCATAGATTTCCACTGCTCTCCTCTCTTCTGCCTTCTGTGCATTCACGCGTCAGGCACTGGACCCAGCTGTTCCTCCTCTTCCTCATCAGCCACCTCCAGACCTGGGGGCTGTTGACTGACGGCCGGCCCAGAGTCCACCTCTCTCTCTCTCTCTCTGCCAGTTCCATTTCCTCTTCCCCCTCGGAGCTCTCAGGTTGCCTTGATGCTGGCCCTGACTCCCACGCCTCCTCCCCCTCCTCTGATTTGGCTGCTGGAGGGGCCGGTGCCCGACAGGCCACAATACAGTGGAGTTAAGAGTCTTTCTTTCCGAAGCGTCCAAGCTGGGACGGGCCTGACAACTGATCTTCTTGACAATATGAGTGTGAAGTAGTTTACCTGGAAGAGAGATAGATTCACCCCTCCGGAGGTCTCCAAACAAGGCCAAATGCTCAACTGTTAAGAGATGGTGGAGTGTTGACCACAAGGGACAAGAGGATCTACAAGATCCCTTCCAACTTGTCCATTCTCTAAAGGTGCACACTCCCCTCTCACCCAGTATTTGAGAGCAATAACAATATCGCTTCTAACTATGCTTTTGATTGTTACCTGCATTCACAATATTGCACTGGTTATTGTTATTGCATTAGTGTTCTACTTTATAGCAGTGATGGCGAACCTTTTCCGCAACGAGTGCTGAAAAGATCGCACGGAAACCGCGCCTGCATGCGCGCTCGTCAGGGCCACACTCCGGAAAAGCCAAACTTCCAGGTTCTAGCACATATGCGCGCCCGACAATCAGCTGGCCGGCACGCATGCATACACCAGTTTTCAGCACTGTCCCGCGTGTGAAGGACAGCTGATCATCACACACGCATGAAACCTGGAAGACAACCAGGCAAGGCCGTGTGTGCCGGGCGACATGGCTTCACATGCCACTTCGGGCACGTGTGCCATAGGTTCGCCATCACGGCTTTATAGCTTGCTTCAGTGGTGAGATCTATAATTTGTTACTACCGGTTCTGTGGGTGTGGCTTGGTGAGGTGGGGTAATGTGACTGGGTGGGCGTGGCCAATTTTTTAAAAAAACTTTTAAAACCATTTTTTCTACAATCTCTTCGGCGAAGAGGTTGTAAAAAAAACTGCTTTCAAAAGGCTCTGACGATCCCAGCTGAGTTGCCTGATCGTCAGAGGCTTTTTTTTTTTCTTTTAAATGCCTCTGACGATCAGGCAACTCAGCTTGGATCGTCGGGCATCGTCTTGAATCGTCAGCTTGGATCGTCAAACTCAGCTTGATGATCAGGCAACTCAGCTTGGATTGTCAGAGGCATTTAAAAGAAAAAAAAAAAAACCTCTGATGATCGCACAGCTCAGCTGGGCATGGGGTGGGGCAGGGATTTTTGCTATCAGTTCTCCGAACCACCCGCCTCCATCGCTACCGGATCGAGCGATCCGGTCCGAACCGGGAGCATTTCACTCCTGGCTTGCTTGCATAGTTTTACATAGTTATAAGCTATCCCTAATATTAACACAAACAGAGGATACATTCAATAATAAATATTTACAGGCACCGAATTCAATTTTTTTTTTTAATTAATACAAGCTTTTTGTTTTTAAATTCTAGGGATTATCTGTAATCAACAGGAAAACGAAACGGTGTCTTGAAATCGCGAAGGATCACGGATCCCCCTATTATACTCTAGTTATGCAAAATTGCACAGGACAAAAATGGTTTATTCAAAACACCGTCAAGCAATGGGGGAAGCAGCCGTAAGGCAGCGGGTAAGTTTTTCTTCGATTCCGAAAGGAAGCTGCAGGGTAGCACAGAGACTAATGGGCATAGTCTGACTTTTTTTTTTCCAGTCGGGGAATACATTGGAAGATTGTTACCTGATTTTTGATTCCGGTGTGTGTGATTACTTGCGACCACAACTGAGCCCCAAATTTCTGCTGTTAAGCAGGACGGTCGTTAAGTGAGTTTTGCCCCGTTTGACGACCTTACTTGCCAGAGTTGTTCCTTTGGAAGAGGAAGAAGACTTCAAATCCACCAAAACGCGTGACGTTCACAAGTTATTATCTTAACTTTCTCTTCTGTCAACTGAACAACGCAGATTCTTTCAAGCCATTTCCGTGAATGCTCCCCCCCCCCGTTAATATTGTTAATAATCGTTAAACTTTCCACTGGAATAGCTGACCAACGTTTTAATGTTTTATTTCGGAATACCAGCCAAGATGCTACCGGAATCAGGGTGGGTTCTAAAAGTTTTTACTACTGGTTCTGTGGGCGTGGCTTATTTTGTGGGTGTAGTTTGATGGTCATGTGACAATTATATAGGATTTAGCAGAGGTACTGGTCTACCAGGCTTTTAACTGCTTGCAGAGCTGTACCGGTCTACTCATGTGTTCTTGGAGCGTTCCAGTCTACCTATTTGTTTTTCGAGCGCACTGGTCTACCACGACACTGCCTTTTAACACTGATCAGCTGTAGGGCGGCCCTTTTAACATTGATCAGCTGTAGGGCGGCAAGAATTTAAATAGTTTTTTTCCTTCTAACCGATCAGCTGGGATTCGGGAGACAGCGAATAGATTGGGGGTGGGGCCAAATAAAAGATAAGAATAACGCGGGGGGGGAGGCGGGAGGGCCCAGCTCTCGAACAAGGAAAACTGGTTCGGTGATATCATATCGTCACTGCTACCGGCTCGGCCGAACCGAGCCGAGCCAGGAGGAACCCACCACTGACTGGAATGCTTTTGAAAGCATTCCACTGCTTCCCTCCTAACTGATTCACCTATGGATTTTTTTCTTCATCCTGTTGCACTCGACTAAAATTAAGACTGTGCACAGATGTAAGCGAAGAGGTAATTTGGGGTAGTTTTCTCCTTTGGTTTGGACAGGTTGGGCTCAGTTCAAACTATCCATTGCTTAAGCGAGGAAGCTGTCAAGCCCGGAAACCGGGAAGCTGAAATGAATACAGGTAGTCCTCGACTTACGACAGCTCGCTTAGTGACCGTTTGAAGTTACAGCAGCACTGGAAAAAAAAAGACCATTTTTCACACTTACGGCCATTGCAGCATCCCCGTGGTCACAAGAGGACGCTTGACAACCGACTCACGTTTATGACGGTTGCAGTGTCCCTGGGGAGGGGTGTGTGTGTGTTGTCACGTGGTCCCTTTTTGCGGCCTTCTGACAAGCCAAGTCAAGGGGCAAATCAGATTCACTTAACAGCCAGGCTACTAACTTAACCATTGCAGTGATTCGCTTAACAAGTGCGGCAAGAAAAAGTCGTAAAAGGGAGCAAAACTCACTTAAGAAATGTCTCACTTAGCTACATAGATTTTGGGCTCAATTGTGGTCGTAAATTGAGGACTACCTGTATAAGGATTTATTGCAAGCTGAAGCTGTCTACAAGAATCCGAACTACTAACAGTCAAAGCAAATTGGCGGTAGATAAGAATTCATGGGAATTCAAGGTGAGCTGGACTCAAATCTCTTGTGGGTACAAAGAGACTCAAGACCGATGACACGTTTGACTCCTCCCTCGGGCTCAGCCCATTCATCTCCTACAGAAACCTTGCATTCACTCCAATTCTCACCAGGCTATATCCAAATCAGGGTTATATTTGTGAGTAGACCACAATCAGTGGTTCCAGTCATAATTTAGGAAAAGTCCCAAATTCTTGGAAGAGAAAGCCTCCGTTTCACATTCCTTCTACTCCGTGGTTGCCTCGATGTGCAACTGCGCTTCAGACTACATGAAATTGTTAATGAGTAATAAAGATGGTTTGTATTTTGGGAAGTTGTGCCGGTGTATATTATTGGGAATATCGAGGTCAGACAAATGGGTGTAATTATAACATCTACATCCTGAAGCTGTAGGCTCTCCCACAAGCAGGGGTGTCGAACTGGATTTCTTTGAGGGCCGGATCAGAATTGTACTTCTCCGCAGGCCGGCCAGGGAGAGCGGGGAGCGGGAGGGAGACGGGACGGGCACTTCCTCCAGCAGCACCCCCCCCGCGCGCCCCATTTTCAGCTGCAGGAGGCCATGGAGGTCGAAAACGGGTCACGGAGGTACACGAGGCACCCCCCCTGCACCCCGTCTTGGCTGGCAGAGGCACCATGGGCCGGTCCTTTGATATTTCCAGGCTGGCCCTGCAGGCTAGATCTAAGCACCCTGCGGGTCAAATCTGGCTCGCGGGCCTTGAGTTTGACATCCCTGCCCCAAAGAGTATAAGTTTTATGCAGGGGTGAAATCCAGCAGGTTCTGAAGAACCGGTAGCAGAAATTTTGAGTAGTTCGGAGAACCGGCAAATACCACCTCTGGCTGACCCCAGAGTGGGGTGGGAGTGGAGATTTTGCAGTATCCTTCCCCTGGAGTGGGGTGGGAGTGGAGATTTTACAGTATCCTTCCCTTTGCCATGCCCACCAAACCACGCCCACCAAGCCACATCACGCCCACCAAGCCACGCCCACCGAACTAGTAATAAAAAAATTTAGATTTCACCACTGGTTTTACGGCATGTGGAAATGACCTTGAGAGACAGGAGGAAGAGCCACAGACTAGGCCACAATCAGATAAGAGGCAGCTTATGCTTGCTCATTTGTGCCTCAAGTCAGAAATCAGGATTTATTTGTTCGATGGTCTATTTGCTTTCTTAGCTCTCTCCTTAGTCCCAAGAGCCTTCTCCAACACCAAAGTTCAAAGGCTGATCAATACTCTACCTATCCTTTTCCACAATCCATAGGCTCCATTCGTGTACCACACCAAGCTACACAATCCTAACCAAGGTTAGGTCTAACCAAGTTTGGGACATTCTGCAAATGCTTGTCCTTTATGTGACCGGTTAACGCGAGTGACACAATTTATATAGATATAAAATCGCAGGGATATTTTAGGTGAGCTGAAGAGTAGTTCCAAGTCCTGCAATAGTCAGATCTGAGTTGCAAAACTTCAGACGACCACTGGAGGGCAGACAAGATTCACAGATAACTTGAAGGTTACTGCCATCTAAATTAATTTTTGCAGACTCAGATACATCTGTCCTTTAAAAAGACTCTGTGTCAATGGTGAAATCCAAATTTTTTTACTACCAGTTCTGTGGGCGTGGCTTGGTGGGCATGGTGTGGCTTGGTAGGCATGGCAGGGGAAGGATATTGCAAAATCCCCATTCCCTCCCCAGTCCTGGGGGGGAAGGATATTGCAAAATTCTCCAATCACCTCTGGGGCCAGCCAGAGGTGGTATTTGCCGGTTCTCCGAACTGCTCAAAATTTCTGCTACCGGTTCTCCAAAACCTGTCAGAACCTGCTGGATTTCACCCTTGCTCTGCGTAAAAGCACCCCAAAACTCTAGCAACAAAAACCAGCCGTCGGAGAGGAACTTTTTCCAACAGAGATATTTTATTAAAAGAGCCTGATTCATTTTGCCAGATGCATGGAGTGGCTAGACCAGGGGTGTCAAACTCGATTTCACTGAGGTTGTGTTTGACCTCGAGGAGGGGGGGGCGTGGCCAGCATGACATCACTTGTGTCGGGGGCACGTGTGGTGGCCTGAGCGCTCTGCCAGCAAAAACGGGCTCCTGGGCCCTGTTTTCTGCTGCGACGGCCTCCTGCAGTCCTCCGCTAGCAAAAATGGATCTTGGGGGGGGGGCTCCCCCCGAGCTTTCTTTTTGGTGGCAGAGGGCTGTTGGAGGCCGTCGCCAATGAAAACAGAGCCTAGGATAGCTGCGCGCTGCCCTCCCGAGCTCCATTTTTGTTGGCAGAGGCATCGCAGGCCGGACCTTCGCTGTTTCCAGGGTGGCCTCGCGGCCGAAAACTGAACCTGGGACAGCTGCACGCGGCCCTCCCAAGCTCCATTTTTTGTTGACAGAGGCATCGCGGGCCGGACCTTCCCTGTTTCCAGGGTGGCCCCACAGGCCCCATTTAAGCACCCCGCAGGGCACATCCGGCCCGCAGCCCTTGCGTTTGACATCCCTGGGTTAGACCGATGGAAGATATAAACAGGAAGACTGAGTAGTTACGCTGAGGCAATTTTAGGGACAACAGGATTCTAACAACACCACTGAGCGAGAGATTGGTCTCGCCTACAACTAAAAGTTTTAAGCAACCTCAGAAGCTAACTGTCAGCGTCCCAGCACTGACATATATAAGGAGAGGAGAAGCTTGAACTTTTGCCTACTTAATTCCTTTGAAGATTCTGTCTCCTCGGAGATGGGAGGAGGGAGACATTCCTGTGATCTGATGGAGGAGGGATGAGGAAAGTGGCTTGGAAGATAGCCGATGAGACGCAGAGAATTGGGGATTGGAAAGGGAGGGATTGGGGGGCAAAGGTCAGTACTGACCGCGAAAGAGCCAGGGACAAATCACTATGCTCAATAAAGAGAAAATTCCCTTAAAGATCGGCAGTTTGGAAATTCCTTTATTTTGAGATAGCATCGAAACCTGACACTAACGATGATTCAGGTGGGTTTGAGCTCCTCAGAGTTGTTCCTTATTTCCTCTTAACGATCCATTTAATTCCACTTCTGGGAATCCAAACCACCACTTCGCCCCTTTATTGCACAGGATGCCTTACGTCGGGAAACCCACACCGATCCTGCCTATTAGGAACATAAAATAACCAAGTTGGAAGGGACCTTGGAAGTCTTCTAGTCCAACCCCCTGCTTAAGCAGGAGACCGTATACCATTCGGGACTAATAGTTGTCCAATCTCTACTTGAAAACCTTCAGTGATGGAGGAACCACAACTTGGTCGACCCTTCAGCCAACAACATGACTTTCCTTGGGGGCGGGGGTGTCCTTGGTGCTCTCTGAGCTTGCTTGTTTTCTTGCAGACGCAGGGGGTTGGACTAGAAGACCTCCAAGGTCCCTTCCAGCTCGAGTCTGAATGCTTGCTTTCTTGCTTGGATTGATTGATTGATTGATTGAAACCAGGTAACGTCGTCAGTGCTAGCAGGAAGAACCAAGGACCCCTCATTTCAACCCAGAGCTACAAATATCCCTTTATTGGTAATTATTCATTCTTTCTTAAAAGGCCAAAAAAGACTTGCGAAGGAGGCTGCTGCCGATCCTGACGCAGTGCCTTGCATAAAGCGGCTCCCAGTGGGACCGAGCCCTTCCTGGCCGTCCCGGTGAAGAAAGCAATGGGAGGATTTTTTTTTCCTTCATCCAAAATGACGATGATGATGATGCCACACCCAGTCTGAACATCTGGCTGACTGTGCAATGATCAACAACACTACCACCACTATACCACTACTACTGTACCACTACTACGGTACTACTGCTATGATACTACCATTACTACTAATAATGATAATGATGATGATGATGATGATGATGTCAAACCCAGTCTGAACATCTGGCTGATTGTGCAATGATCAACACCACTACCACTACTGTACCACTACTATGGTACTACTGCTATGATACTATCACTACTACTACTACTAATGATAATAATAATAATAATAATAATAATAATAATAATAATAATAATATATTATTATTATTATTATTAATACTATCACTACTACTACTGATAATAATAATATATTATTATTATTATTATTATTATTATTATTATTAATAATAATAATAATAATAATAATAATAATAACGCCAAACCAGTCTGAACATCTGGCTGACTGTGCAATGATCAACACCACTACCACTACTGTACTACTACTACTATGGTACTACTGCTATGATACTATCACTACTACTACTACTAACGATAATGATAATGATAATACTAATAATAATTAATAATGCCAAACCCAGTCTGAACATTGGCTTATTGTGCAATGATCAACAACACTACCTCTACTGTAGTACTACTACTGTACTACTACTATGGTACTATTGCTATGATACTACTACTACTACTACTACTAATAATGATAATAATGCCAAACCCAGTCTGAACATCTGGCTGACTGTGCAATGATCAACAACACTACCACTACTGTAGTACTACTACTGTACTACTACTATGGTACTATTGCTATGACACTACTACTACTACTACTACTAATGCCAAACAGTCTGAACATCTGGCTGACTTCAATGATAAAGAACACTACTACTACTGTACTACTACTATAATACCACAATACTGCTAATGCTAATGATAGCGATAATGGTGATAATGATAATAATACTAATACTAACAACAAGCTCAGTCTGAACTTCTGGCTGACTGCACCGATCAACAACATTGCTACTCCTGTACTACTCCTGTACTACTACCCTGATACTACTTACTACTACTACTACTACTACTACAGAATAACTCCGGCATGTGCTCCTTCTCCCTCCGCAAGCGCACCACACTCGTTCCCGCCCCTCCAGGCTCCGCTGAAGGACGCGCGGCGCGTCCAATCGGAAACGGCTTCCCCCGCCTCATTAGGCTGGCTGCTGTAAGCTGCGGCAGAAGTGAAAGTAGCGCTGGCGCGCGGATGGAAGCCGCTGCCGACTCCGCCGCCGCCGCCGCCGCCCCGGGTCCTAAAGCCCGACCAGAGGCGAGCCAAGCTCCTTCCTTCGCAGCCCCCGGGCCGGGTGCCGCTTTCCGGGCGATGCTCTGCAAGCTGAGCGCTCGCTTCGACCCTTCCCGGGACGTGGGACCTTGGCTTTCGGAGCGGGCGGCGGCTGAGCGAGAGGGCGGCGCAGGTGAGCACCGGGCTGGGCTTGGCAAACCTTACCTATTGGGTGCAAGCAGCTGGACCAGCCCCGTGCTGCTTGCGTGGGGTGGGGTGGGGAGGGAATCCACGGGGATCCCGCTGGGGGGGGGCTCTGCCAAACGAGGGATCCCACAGAAATCTCTTCCCTTTGCTCGGGTTTCTTAGCTCCAAAGTTGGGAAAACCGGATCCTATAGTGACTCACTTACACAGGAAAAAAAAAAAACAATTTTTCCTCCTCCTTTCTAACTAACAAACTTTTGCAACTTCATTGGATACAGAGAAAGAGAGAGAGAGGAATATATACCAGGTGGGTCCTCGGGTTAGGACCACGGTTGAGCCCTGAATTGATGTTGCTATAATAAGCGAAATGCGAGTTAATTTAATTTAATTTAATTTAATTTAATTAATTAAATTTGAATTAATTAAATTTAGATGCTGCCCCTCTCCGAAGACTCAGGGCGAGTTAAGCGAGTTTGTTCCCATTTTTTTTTTTTTTTAATTTGATTTATATGCCGCCCTTCTCCGGAGACTCAGGGCGGCTTACAGTGCGTTAAGCGTTAAGCCTTCATCCGTTTGTATATTTATACAAAGTCAGCTTATTGCCCCCACAAACTGGGTCCTCAATTTACCTACCTTAGAAAGGATGGAAGGCTGAGTCGACCTTGAGCCTTGGCGAGATTCGAACCAGCAGTAATTGCAGGCAGCTGTGTTAATAACAGGGTGCTTAGACCACTGTACTATCAAGGCTCTTTTTTTTTACGACTTTTCTGGCTGTGGCGGTGAAGCGAATGGCTGCGTTTGAAATAGAATAGCAAGAGTCGGAAGGGACCTTGGAGGTCTTACTAGTCCAACCCCCTTTGTGCGTTCAGTTAGTGGCGTGGTTGTTAAGCGAACCCGGCTTTTCACCCGTTGACGTTGCCCGTCGGGCAGATCGCAAAAGCGGATCGCCTGACCACCGTCACAACTAGGGACCACTTGGCCAAGCGTCTGAATTCACCCATCCAAATGTAAATCGCGTGGCCAGGATGGGAATGCGGCAACGGTCGTAAAGTGTGAAAAACGATCGTAAGTCGCTTATTTTTTTTCAGTGCAGTCACTAAATGAACTGTTGTAAATCGAGGACTGCCTCTGTGGAACACTTAATTCCATTCTCGTCAACCAACTTATTTCAAAATGTAAGCTACTACCACTTGTAACTTTTTGAATTCCTCCTACCTCAGAAAAATCGACTACGTCTTTCCATCACAGGGTGTTATCGTAGTAATTGTAGGTAGCTTCCCACTGCAATCGAGCGCAACATCTCTGTGGCTAAGTGAGACGGTTGTTAAGTGAGTTTTGCCCCGTTTTAAGAACTTTCTTGTCAACGGTTGTTAAGCGGATCAGTTGTTAAACGAATCTGGCTTCCCCATTGACTTTGCTTAGTCAGAAGGCCGCAAAAGGGGATCACGTGACTTCGGGACACTGCAACCGTCATAAATGTGAGTCAGGCTGAATTTTGATGACGTGACCATTGGCTGGCAAACTGACATAAATTGCTTTTTTTTCATTGCTGTTGTAACTTTCAACGGTCACTAAATGAACTGTGGTAAGTTGAGGACTACCTATACCATTACCCGGCTACTCTATGTCATATGCTAAATAAATAAATAGCCCAAAGTTGAGTCTACAATGCCCTTCCTTGCTGGTAGGCCTGTGTGTATAGGATTCAGGGTGGATTTGATTTAAATCGAGTTGATTTAAATCACAATTTAAATCATGATTTAAATCACTAGTAAAAAGGCTTGATTTAAATCAACTCGATTTAAATCATAATTTTTAAAGAGCAACTGTCATCTCTGCTACTCCTTTGACCCACTGTTGACTCACTGATAGTCCCAGTGTTGCAGAATATACAGCCTCATGCTACATAACTAAGCTCCATTTCATGCTGAATAAACTAAATTATTTATGTATCTTAAATAGAAAACTATTTTACGATAGATTTTTACCCCCAAAGTTTTTTATTAAAATAAATTCGATAAAAATCAAAAAAAATCCAATTTAAATAAAAAAAATCCAATTTAAATAAAAAAAAATCTGATTTTATTTTTTTTAAAAAAAATCATTGATTTTTATCCACCCTGATAGGATTGCAACCAGCGCCCTTAAATGGCGTGGCTGAGAAACAGACAAAAAATCCTCATTTTGGCCCACTCCCCAATGTTTTTAAAATGTGGGCTAGGGAATCATGTCCTTTGTTCCACTAGCACTGATGATATTACCTAATTGGGTCATGAAACGTCTGCAAGAAAAGAAGCAAGCTCAGAGAGCGCCAAGGACTCCACAATCATTCTCCTCCTCCTCCTCCTCCTCCTCCTCCTCCTCCTCCTCCTCCTCCTCCTCCTCCTCCTCCTCCTCCTCTCTACAAACCTAACCCCTTCTAGCACTGATGATGTTATCTAGTTGGGTCATGAAACGTTTGCAAGAAAAAAAAGCAAGCTCAGAGAGCATCAAGGACCCCTCATGTCACCTCTGAGCTACAAATATTCTCTTTTATTAGAATCTCACGTCCTTCTTGCAGGATTAGGAAATCCATTACTAAAATCTCAAAAAGCCATTAGGAGTAGATTTTCGTGAGGATTGCACCACTCTTTAAGAACAGGTTTTGTGCTTTTTCAAATTTGTGGCCTCTAAACCATGTATTTAGACATGGTTATTTAGACGCCGTGCCCTTAAAACCCACTTTTTCCAGCAAGCCTGGCTTAGGAAGAAATTTTTTAAAATTTTTAAATGTTTAATTGGTTTGTGGTTTTTTAAATTTTGGGCCAAATTTATATAGATTTTAATTGTTTTTAATATTTGTATTTCATGTTTTTAATTCTGGCTGTGCACCGCCCTGAGTCCTCAGGGAGAAAGGCGGTATATAAATTGAAAATAAATAAATAAAATAAATATTTGGCCAAAGGTCATTGGCTTTTTATATTGTCATTTAATTGAATTGGAGAATAAGCACGGTCTGGATTCTGGAGGAAACCTCGATGTTGAAGTTCCTAGGGTGAGAAGTTGGAGAAACTGATTTTTTTTTTTTTTGGGCTGCCTGGCTTCAACAAAGTTAATCATTGCTCTTTCTCCTTGAAATGAAAGGAAATGTAAACAGTGCTTGAGTCTCGGCTGGATCGTATCTCAGTTACTAAACGTTAGTAAAGATCAGTGCCAAGAAAAATGGATATTTTCAAACTATTCACATATCTGATTGAAACTACCTGCAAATAAATAAATAAATAAATAAATAAATAAATAAATAAATAAATAAATAAATAAATAAATAAATAAATAAATAAATGTATTTCTCTTTAGCCAGGTTCTTCCTACGTAAACCAAGATTTTTCTGCAGCCCTAGTTCAGTGAAATCCCAATCCATTAGTTTCTAGGACTTTTTTGCAGCAGCCAGCAAGCTCCCTGCTGCCCATTGGGAGACTAAGGAGACTAAGATTGCTGGCTGCTGGAGAAAAAAAGCCTAGAAACTAGTGGTTTGGGATTTCACTGAATTAGGGCTGCAGAAAGATCTTGGTTTACGTAGGAAGAACCTGGCTAAAGAGAAATACACATAAAGCCTACAAAAAGGAAAGAATGTGTGTGTGTGTGTGTGTGTGTGTGTGTCTTTGGTTATTCGGGTTTTCTCCCGCGTAAAATTGGAGGTTTCTTGGCAACGTTTCGACGAAGTCTCATTCGTCATCTTCAGGCTGGTGTCTTCGGCTTCGTGCTTCTAGGAGCAATGTGTGTGATCACAGCTGTTTCTTCCTTTTAACTGCCAGTGGGGGTGTGAACTGATTGGGTGGGAGCTTGGCTGTGTTCTGATTGGGTGCACAACCAAGCCCCCACCCAAACAGAACACACACCCATCCAATCAGAGCACAGCCAACCCCCCATCCAATCAGAACACAGCCAAACCCCCAACCAATCAGAACACACCTCCACCCAATCCTAGAAGCATGAAGCCGAAGACACCAGCCTGAAGATGACGAATGAGACTTGTCGAAACGTTGCCAAGAAACCTCCAATTTTACGCGGGAGAAAACCCGAATAACCAAAGACCTACATACAAACACCCGCGAAAACCTCAGACAACATATATATATGTCTTCTTAAGTTTTCGCGGGTGTGCATATGCAAAAAATTAAAATCTTGGGTGTTTTCCCGCGTCATTGTAAATAAGTTAGTTAAAAATGTTTAAAATTCTGGTTAAAATCCCAGCTTAAAATCTTCTAAAAATCCTTACAGAGCACTCTGCAAGGTCCTTTAAAACCTTAGCTAAAATCCTACCAGTATTTTAAAAGTTTTTCTTTCTAGCAAGAGCCTGAAGATGACAGGGTTGTGAGCCTGTCGAAACGTTGCTAGAAAGAAAAACTTTTAAAGTCACTGGTAGGATTTTAGCTGAGGTTTTAAAGGACCTTGCAGAGTGCTCTGTAAGGATTTTTAGAAGATTTTAAGCTGGGATTTTAACCAGAATTTTAAACATTTTTAACTAACTTATTTACAATGACGTGGGAAAACACCCGAGATTTTAATTTTTTGCATATATATATATATAAAATAACAAAGTGCTATTTGATTGGTTATTGAAACTTCCTTAAAAGGTGACATAAGGTTATCTCGTAGTTTAATAATTGAAAAAGAGAGCTTAAAACTGCTAGAACTGAAACACGAGACGGCAGGAAATCATTATTCATTCCTACTTCCTACTAACCATCTATCACGTAGGCCAGCCTTCACTCTCTGTATGAATGTCACAATTTGACATTTATATATTTGCAATTTTTTTTTTCTTCTTCTCAGACCTGAAGGAAGAGCACTTGTATATTAGTCGGCATTTACTTGCGGTTAAATTTCGAATTTCTACAATGCAAACATCGAAGGTAGAAGTTTTGGGCACTTTGCAAATATAAGTCTCCTGCGTTAGCAGGGGGGTGGGACTAGATGACCTCCAAGGCCCCTTCCAACTCTGTTACTGTTATAAATTTTAGTTTCCTTGGGTAAGGCAAAATTTGTTGGGAGAGCTTCTCTACAAAGGACATTGCCTATGAGTTTTAAGCACATTCATTGTAATTAGTGCTAGAGAGTGGCGCGGTGGCTTAGAGGTGGAGCTCCCACCTCACAGTCAGGAGGCTGCGAGTTCGATCCTAGGTAGAGGCCGATATTTCTCTCTCTGGGCATAATGAGAATTTATCTGCTGAATAAAATTCAGCACTGGCGACAAGAAAGGCATCTGGCCAGTAAATGCTTTCCTCCATTCAGTTGCCCAGACTCCACTCTGCAAGGGTTATGGGGTCATTAAAAGGAGGTGATGATTGTAATTAGTGCTAGTATACTCCAACTTTATTTCTCAGCCCTACTGAATGAACTTACTCCCAAGTAAGTTGGGAGTATCTCTAGGCTCTTAACTGCTCCATCCCTTTTGGAGCATGTGATGTTTTGATCCACGTAGGAGAAAGTTGATGGGTCTTGCATTAGTAGGCTCCAAGAACACTCGACTTACAACAGTTCACTTTAGTGGCCATTCGAAGTTACAGTGAAAAATGTGACTTACGAACATTTTTCATAGTTGCGACCTTTGCAACATCCCATCGACCATGTGCTCAAAATTCAAACGTTTGATAACTGATTCATATTTGTGACGGTCGCAGTGTCCCAGGGACATGCGTTCACCTTTTGCAACGTTCCGACAAGCAAGGCCAATGAGCAGGACAGATTCATTTAACGACCTTCTTACTAACTTAACGACTGTAGTACACTTAACAACTGTAGCAACTCTGGTTTCTCTTCAGATCGTATAAATATTTCACCTTAACGGCAGTGATTCACTTCACAGTTGTGGCAAGGAAGTTCGTAAAATGGGGCAAAATTCACTTAACAACGGTCTCATTTAGCAACTGCAATTGTGGACTCAGTTGAGGTCGTAAATCGAGGATTGCCTGTAAAAGGTCCATCCAAGCCAAGAAACTTGCATGCAATCCGAATTCTGAAACACTTTTTATCAACCTTTGATTTTAGTGCATTCATACCTGTTTTAGATCATCATTTCTTTCCTGTCTGCTCAGTTTTGCAGACTGACTGTTGTCAATCTTTTTTGAATCGATCTGAAATAGTTTGATATAGTTTGGGTAGGTCAGACAATCCCTCTTTTTGTCTTTGGGACAAGGATGAAATCCAGCAGGTTCTGACAGGTTCTGGAGAACCAGTAGCGGAAATTTTGAGTAGTTCGGAGAACCAGCAAATACCACCTCTGGTTGACTCCAGAGTGGGGTGGGAATGGAGATTTTGCAGTATCCTTCCCCTGCCACGCCCACCAAGCCACGCCCCACCAAGCCAAACCCACAGATCCGGTAGTAAAAAAAAAATTGGATTTCACCACTGTTTTGGGGCCTTTCATCAAGATACTAACATTTACATTAATCTTTTTGAAGTTCAACCGTAGTTGAAGGATGCACCGATGTACCCCAAAATATGGGTACCCTTCCCCTTTTTTTGCAATTCATCCCAGTTTGCCATGAAATACGTTGAATGATTGAAACCAAACCCAAGTAAATGGCACCCACTATTCTGTATTCCACCGAACAGGCAATTTTCCTTGGGTTTACAGCTCGGGGCATTTTTGTAAATAAGGAAACAATTAAAATGCCATTTGTTGTATTGTTTATAATAGATTTTATCGTGTATCTGATGGGTATCGTTTTAAGACGGTTTTGACTAAATCCCCCTTAATCAGGTGAAATGCTCAGATCAATTATCTGGAAAACGCTTTCAACCAAAATATGAGAGAATGTAATATGTAAGGTATGAGTGATGGGATTCAAAATTTTTTACTACCGGTTCTGTGGGCGTGGCTTGGTGGGCATGGCTTGGTGGGCATGGCATGGCTTGGTGGGTGTGGCAGGGGAAGGATACTGCAAAATCTCTATTCCCTTCCCACTCCAGGGGAAGGTTACTGCAAAATCCCCATTCCCTCCTGATCAGCTGGGACTCGGGAGGTAGAGAATAGATGAGGGCCCGGCCAGTTTTATTCAAAGCACTAAAAAAAAAAAAAGATCAGAACCCTTGACGCATAAGATTCTTCAAATAAATTCATGTGATCGATCAATTCCTTCCGAGGGATAAGTTCTAAAGTTTATCGTTCGCTGTTCCAAAAAGTTAATAATATCCATGTGATGTTAAGGTGCGGCCAACTCGGAGACGCGACCACCAAACAGTTACCCTATTCATGAAGCAGAGGCTTCCCTCCCTAATCAACTCACTGAAAAGAGCTGGAAAAAGTTATTTTTACTGTATTCAAATGGTCTGCAGACATGATCTGTGTCAGGCGCAAAGAACCCGGAGTTGAGTTCAAAGCATAGCAAAAGTGTCTTAGAGTTAGTTCTCGACTTACAACAGCTCATTTATTTTATTTTATTTATTTTTATTATTTATTAGTCATATTTCTATGCCGCCCACTCTCCGAGGACTCTGGGCGGTTTACACCAAAGACAGTATACTAAATAGCATATTGCCCCCAACAATCTGGGTCCTCATTTTACTCACCTCGGAAGGATGGAAGGCTGAGTCAACCTTGAGCCGGTGAGATTTGATCCGCTGATCTGCTGAACTAGCAGTCAGCTGAAGTAGCTGCAGTACTGCACTCTAATCACTGCGCCACCTCGGCTCTCTTGCGCCACCTTGGCTCTCTTTTAGTGACGGTTCGAAGTGACAACTGAAAAAAAAGTGACAGTTTTTCACACTTACGACCGTTGCAGCATCCCCTTGGTCACCGGATGCATGGCAACTGGTTCATATTTATGACGGTCGCAGTGTTCCCGGGGTCATGTGATCTGCTTTCATGACCTTCTGACGAGCAAAATCAACGGGGGGAGCCAGATTCACTTAACAAATCTGTTAGTAACTTAACCACTGCAGTGATTCACTTAACAACCGTGGCAAGAAAGATCGTAAAATGAGGGGGGGGGAACTCACTTAACAAGTGTGTTTTTTTTTTTTAAATTTGATTTATATGCCGCCCTTCTCCGGAGACTCAGGGCGGCTTTACAATGCGCTAAGCAATAGTAACATAAATTTTGGGGTCAATTGTGGTCGTAAGTTGAAGACTACCTGTATTGCTACCTATGGAGAAGAATCTGGTCAACTGACGGTCAGAGTTAAATTGGCACTAGATAAGAATTCATGGAGGAGCTGAACTTCGGTCTCTTGTGGCTATGCAATGATTCCCAACTAATGACACATTTAACCCCGCCTTCCAATTCAGCCTGCTCCTCTCTTAATATCATGTTTGCATATTCTTTTCAGAAATTGGCTTTCCTTTACATTTGGGCTGAATGAGTTTAGAAATGCATTCATGCTTGCCTTTTTTAGATGCTTGGGGAAATCATTCGGAAACGCCGCTTATAATAAACGTGGAAAGAAATGGAAACGTTCTTTATACTTGGAAGGTAAGACCAATTTGTTTCTTACTTGAGAAATAAAGGGAAAGGTTCCCCTCGCACATATGTGCTAGTTGTTCCCGACTCTAGGGGGCGGTGCTCATCTCCGTTTCAAAGCCGAAGAGCCAGCGCTGTCCGAAGATGTCTCCGTGGTCATGTGGCCGGCATGACTAAACACCAAAGGCGCATGGAACGCTGTTACCTTCCCACCAAAGGTGGTCCCTATTTTTCTACTTGCATTTTTTACGTGCTTTCGAACTGCTAGGTTGGCAGAAGCTGGGGCAAGTAACGGGAGCTCACCCCGTCATGTGGCACTAGGGATTCGAACCGCTGAACTGCCAACCTTTCGATCAACAAACTCAGCGTCTTAGCCACTAAGCCACCGCATCCCTTCAACTTTAGCGAGTTTTTAATTTCCCAACGTAAGTTTTGCTAGGTGACAAGAAATGGGACATAGATGAAGGATGAAATAAATGATACCAGAATGAAAAGACGATCAGGAATGGATCTCCATACCTCCACACTACTTTTCTTTAGGAGATGGGAAGTTTACTTTATATTTTTATTTTATTTTATTTCATCTTATCGCATACGTGACTATCCCTCCCTGTCCAAATAACTCTAAGCGACAAATAGAAATGAAGTATTGCATTAAAACCAACTGAGGTTTTCTTAGCATAGGATTGAAAGATGCCACAACATAAATCGAATTCTAAGCTTTCTGTTATTTTTTTTAGTAATCTTACTTTTTCATTAAGAAAAAAAAAATCCTTAATTATTTTTTCTCTGTCTTTTTTTTATGTACCAAGAGTAGCTTGACATATAGGAATTAAGTCGCCTCAAATTTTCTAGCCTTTGTAACGATAGATACCAACATTTAAATTTAGGCATATCCCAGACCGTAGATAACACCAAAATAAAAGTTTTGACAGAAAAGGTGTTTTCGCAACGGAGAGTAAATATTTAAAATGGTATTAAAAGATGAATATTTAACGCTCAGTTTCTCTCTTTGCAGGGACCTGAGGAGTGCACCAATGTTGGATTGTACGACAATGATAATAAAAAAAACCAGGTATGCCTTATTTGCTGTATTTGACTTCTGTAAGGATTAAATGAAGTTGGATGATCAAATGTTGGCTTTAATGTTCCAGGCGGGATTGTTTCCAAGAAAATTGTATCTTTTGCAATGAAATTAACAAGCATGAGGTCTGGTTATATAAGTACATACAGCAAAACCATTAAAAAATAGCAGTAGATACCGTATTTTTTTGGATTATAAAACACATCAGAGTATAAGACGCACAAAGATTTGAAAGAGGAAAACAAGAAAAAAAATAGTTTTTGGCCTCCTCACATCTGGAGGCCTCCCAAACCCTCTGCGCGTCCCATTTTTTGTGAAAAATGGGCCTGTTTTTGGCGAAAACGGGACCCACAGGGCCAAAAAGACGCAACAACATTTTCACCCTCTTTTAGGGGGGAAAAAGGTACATCTTATACTCCGAAAAGTATGGTATATCTCTTCTTAGAACCAAAATTTCAATATAATAACATTCAGCCAATAGTATAAAATTTAGGAGAGAACCCTTTAGAGGTAGTCCTCGATTTATGACCACAGTTGAACCAGTGGTGAAATCCAAATTTTTTTACTACCGGTTCTGTGGGCGTGGCTTGGTGGGTGTGGCAGGGGAAGGATACTGCAAAATCTCCATTCCCACCCCACTCGGGGGCCAGCCAGAGGTGGTATTTGCCAGTTCTCCGAACTGCTCAAAATTTCTGCTACCGGTTCTCCAGAACCTGTCAAAACCTGCTGGATTTCACCCCTGAGTTGAGCCCTAAATTTCTGTTGCTAAGTGAGACCATTGTTAAGTGAGGTTTGCCTCATTTTACAGCTTTTCTTGCCACCGTTGTTATCACTGCAGTTGTTGGTAACACGGTTAGAGTTAGAGTTAGAGTTTATTAGATTTCTATACCACCCTTCTCCCGGATGACTCAGGGCGGTGTACAGCCATATTAAAACACATAGATTTACAAAATTTAAAACCAATTAAAATCGAATATATAAATAATTTGGCCCACAAATTAAAACACACATACACCCATTATAAAATTCGTATTAGGCCAGCCCGGCTTGCTGGAACAGAAGTGAAGTGAATCTGGCTTCCCCGTGGACTTGGCTTGTCCAAAGGTCGCAAAAGCGAATCGCGTGACCCTGGCGCACTGCAACCGTCATAAATATGAACCGGTTGCCAAACATCCGGATTTTGTTCACATGATGCCGCAACACACACACAATTTATGTTGCTAAGTGAGACATTTGTTAAGTGAGTTTTGCCCCATCTTAACGACCTTTCTTGTCTCTGTTGTTAAGTGAGTCACTGCAGTGAATAAGTTAGTAACCCGGTTGTTGAGTGAATCTGGCTTCCCTTGCTCATGAGAAGGTTGTAAAAGGGGACTCACGTGACCTTGAGACACAGCAGCGGTCATAAGTACAAACCAGCAGTCAAGCATCTGACCGCAGAGATGCTGTAATGATTGTAAGTGTGAAAAACGGGCATAAGTCATTTTTTTTAATGCTGTTGTAACTTTGAACGGTCACTAAATGAATGGTTGTAAATCGAGGACTACCTGTGTAATGGTTAGGGTGCTGGATTAGTGGGGACCCAGGTTTTAATCCTGCCTTGGGCGTGGAAGCCAACTGGATGACTGTGGGCCAGCCACTCTCTCTCAGCCCAAATCTGTGTTAAGCTCAGTGCACAGAACAAACAGAATCTACAATCAAGTGAGGAAAACGCCAGGAAAATGATTGCTAATTCAGATGTTGAGGCCCAAAAACTTTCCAAGGACTTCGGTGAGTTGTACTTTGGTGAGTAAAGTCGTGTCCAGAAGAATCACCAAAGAATAGAATAGAATAGAATAGAATAGAATAGAATAGAATAGAATAGAATAGAATAGAATAGAATAGAATAGAATAGAATAGAATAGAATAGAATAGAATAGAATAGAATTTTTATTGGCCTAGTGTGATTGGACACACAAGGAATTTGTCTTGGTGCATAGAAAAAAGAAAGAAAGAAAGAAAGAAAGAAAGAAAGAAAGAAAGAAAGAAAGAAAGAAAGAAAGAAAGAAAGAAAGAAAGAAAGACAGACAGACCAAGTCACAAAACCTGCATTCACACCACCTGCTAAACCTTTGTTTACTTAGGGTTTGCTGAACCATCCTTGTTTGATCGGTTCGCCTAAAATGCTAAGCTTGTTCACAAAACTCGGTGCCTGAATTGTGCACCTTCTTACTAAGCTAAACCCAAGTGTGATGCCATTTGTGGCTTAGCTTGATTTGGGAACCCCGGTTACCACAGGTAATAAATACACCACCATTTTGGTGATACCAAAAACCACCATAAATGGTTACCACCATTTCTTTTTCAATAGCACCTGTACACTTTCGAAAAAGACCTGCGAGTGATCAGCTGCTCCATCAATCATGAAAAGACCTTGTTAGGTAAGTCGTCCTGTTTGAGGGGTGTTGCATGCTGATATGGACCCCTTCGATGTTCTTCTGACCCAGGCCCATGTAGTTGATATTAAATGCAAACAGTTCCAAACAGCAAACAGATTTTATTAAAACAGCTGAGAATTAACTCATTCTCAGCGTATTCTAAATGAAATGAAAGCAAAGTCCTCAAAACACCAGTCTTTAGTTTATCTCTGACCTTGGGATAATTGGGCAAACTGCCAAAGGCTTTTCTTGGCAACAGTTCAGGAACAGAAGACGCCGATTAGAAATGAATACAGTGAAACAAGAAGCAATTCTCTCAAAGGTTGTTTTCCGACAAAGAGCCCAAGAGCCGTTGCTGGTCTTTTAAGCCTTATGGGAGGGGCCAATCATCTCCTGGCCCTACTCCTGAGTCGTCCTCTCTGCTTTAGCTGCTCCTGCCTTCTGGCAGCTCTTCTCATACATGCACTAGGAACAGGCTCCTCCTGTTCCTCTGCCTCTCTACTATCAGCCTCTGGAGGCTCCGAAGTCCGCACATCACTCCCCGATGGCCCTGGCCCCATCTCTGCCTCCGACACAGAGCCCTCGTCGGGGCATTCCCCAGCCTCCAGGACTGGCCCATGTTCTTCCTCAGCCTCATCGCTGTCTGACTCCGCTGCCAGCTCCGCAGGCTGCCAACGGACCACAACAGATGTTGACAAATTTCACGACAATCCCTTTTTGCTGTCGTTTCTAATTCAGATAACTCAGTTTTTCAGGTGTTTGGAAATTTGCCATGGAATGATCGCTTGCTTCTCCACTGTTAATGGAATAGAATAGAATGACAGAGTTGGAAGGGACCTTGGAGGTCTTCTAGCCCAACCCCCTGCTTAGGCAGGAAACCCTACACCACTTCAGAAAAACGGTTATCCAACATCTTCTTAAAAACTTCCAGTGTTGGAGCATTCACAACTTCTGGAGGCAAGTTGTTCCACTGATTAATTGTTCTAACTGTCAGGAAATTTCTCCTTAGTTCTAAGTTGCTTCTCTCCTTGATTAGTTTCCACCCTTTGCTTCTTGTCCTGCCTTCAGGTGCTTTGGAGAATAGCTTGACTCCCTCTTCTTTGTGGCAGCCCCTGAGATATTGGAAGACTGCTGTCATGTCTCCCCTAGTCCTTCTTTTCATTACACTAGACATACCCAGTTCCTGCAACCGTTCTTCATATGTTTTAGCCTCCAGTCCCCTCATCATCTTTGTTGCTCTTCTCTGCACTCTTTCTAGGGTCTCCAAATCTTTTTTTACATCGTGGTGACCAAAACTGAATGCAGGATTCCAAGTGAAGGCATTATAAATGGGTATTAATTCACATTTTTTTTAAATTTGATATATATGCCACCCTTCTCCGGAGACTCAGGGCGGCTTACAGTGCGTTAAGCAATAGCCTTCATACTTTTGTATATTTATACAAAGTCAGCTTATTGCCCCCACAAACTGGGCCCTCAATTTACCTACCTTAGAAAGGATGGAAGGCTGAGTCAACCTTGAGCCTTGGAGAGATTCGATCTTACTTTAATTGCGGACAGCTGGTGTTAAATTACAGTGCTTCTGTCTGTTGAGCTAAACCAGGCTCCTTGGTTTCACATGATTTTCACGTTAACTTTCCCTTATATGCATTTTTGTTAGTTAGATTTGTATTCTATCCTTCCAAATCTCATTTTAAAAAACCCAATTTTATCCATGCCATGGGACAGTTGGCCTAAAGATGATTCGAGTGCAGTTTATCCAGTAGGTTTTTAGAGCTCAGGGTGGGCCCGAATTTGACTTTGAGCATCTAAGCTACTGCCTGACCTTGACACACTCCATCAGAATGAAAAACCTCTAAACAAATTGTATCTGGGCATGGATCACACAGTTGTAGGAGGAGCGTACATGGAAAGGAGAAGATGCTTTCTTCCACATACCGTATTTTACGGCGTATAAGACGACTGGGCGTATAAGACGACCCCCCGACTTTTCCTGTTAAAATATAGGGTTTGGGCTATACTTGCTGTATAAGACTACCCCTCTTCCAACGCACACCAAATAAAAATTAAAAAACATCAACTGGCTCACCCACAATGTAAAAGCAGCTGTGCTAGACCCAAAATGGCCCCCGCAACAAGCAGGAACCTCACACAGCCACAGAAAGCTCAAAAAAACAACTTTCACACTTTACACACACAAAATTCCACATACAGCTTTGTGAGATTTTGTGTGTTTGTGTAGTTAGAGTGAAACACTACAGAAACACACTAAATGTCAGAAAGTTGCACAAATATTATTTTATTTTATTTTATTTTTATTTTTAAATGAAAGCTAAATTTAAAACTTCCTAAACTTTAAATGGCTAGGCCTAAAAAAGAACAACTAAAAAAAACCCCAATTAACTATTTTTTTTAAAGCTCCCAAAGGGGAAAAAAACTTACCCAATAGAACAGGGGTCTCCAACCTTGGCAACTTTTAAGACTTGTAGACTTCAACTCCCAGAATTCCTCAGCCAGCTTTGTTTTGCGGGCTGAGGAATTCTGGGAGTTGAAGTCCACAACTCCCTGCCTGCTTGATTACAGGCAGGGAGTGGCTTGCTGATGGAATGGATTCAGGCAAGCGAAGCAAGGCAAGCGTTGTGACTAGCAGCTAAGGTAAGCAAGCTGGAGGGGGAAAACTTTTTTCCTTTTACATGGCTCTGGCGATCCAAGCTGAGTTGCCTGATTAGCAGATCGTCAGAGCTTGGATTGCCAGAGCCATTTAAGGCTCGTCAGAGCCTTTCGGGCTGGTCTGCCTGGTTACAGGAGAACGACACCCGGCGTATAAGACGACCCCCGACTTTTGAGAAGATTTTCATGTGTTAAAAAGTCGTCTTATATGCCGGAAAATACAGTATATAGAACATAGAATCATAGGGCTGGACGAGGTCTCAAAGGTCTTCTAAGCCTTCCTCCTGCTCAAGGCATGTTGTCCTGTACCATCCTGGTCAAATGTCTGTGGAAATTCTTAGTCATTCAGGTCCTGGTTGTCCCAAAGGTGCTTTTTCAAGAGGCAACTGGGCTTCCTTGTTTTTCTTTGAAGACATTTTGCTTCTCATCCAAGAAGCTTCTTCAGCTCTGACTGAATGTTGGGGAATGCAGACAGCTCCTTGCAGACAGCTGGTCATCTGCATCCTCTTAGAGAGTCCTTGAGGCCAACCGGAGGTTTATCTGTGTCCTCAAGAGTCACTTGAGTATGCAAATGGCTATGGAGCCTTCTTGGAACGGGTGAAAGGATTATGTTGTAGACTGGAGATAAATGACATTGTGAAATTTCCGAAAGATGCCCTAATTAATTCATGAGCCATTAGCCAAAAGAAATACAGTCATTTATTAGGAGCACCATTTCGGCAATATTCGGATGCTGTTAGAACTAATCCCACGTAGATTTACGTTCCCCTATGACCCTGTCTCTCCCCTCCTCCCTGGCCATGTCATAAATCACATTCTCTAATTAACCACTTTGGCTGGCTGTGAAATCCAACACCCTCTTTCTGATTGCAGTCAGGAAGAATGTATGGAATGTAGCTTCAGTTAGGGAAATCAATCAGCTCTGATCAGTTCTCCCTCCCTCCTGCTTATGGCAACTTGAAAGCTTTGCAGGTTGACAGACATCATCTATCTCCGGTCTACAACACAGTCTTTTCAACCGTTCGAAGAAGGCTTCACACCCATTTTGCACCATTCAGGTGATCCTGAGGACACAGGCAAACCTTCAAGTGCCCTCAACAACTCTCTAAAAAGGATGCAAATGACTAGCTGTCTGCAAGGAATATAAATCTTTCCATTCCCCACCATCCAGTCAGAGCTGAAGAAGCTTCTTGGATGAGAAGTGAAATGTCTTCAAAGAAAAATCAGAAAGCCAAGCGGCCTCCTGAAAAAGCATCTTTGGGACATCCTGGACAAACGGTTGACTGATCTATTTTTGAAAGCCTCCAGTGATGGAGGAAGCAAGCTGTTTTGTTGATTAACTGTTCTTGCTGTCAGGAAATTTCTCCTTAGTTCTAGATTGGATCTCTCTTTGAGAGATTTTCCATCCGTTACTTCTTGCCCTGCCCTCTGCTGCTTTGGAGAACAAGTCAATCTTCTCTTCTCTGTGATGGCCCCTCCAATACTGGAAGACGGCTATCATGTCACTCCTAATCCTTCTCTTTATTAGGCCAGACATACGTAGTTTCCTTAATTGTATTGTTCAGGTTGAACTTCAAGAAGAATTTCCTGACTGTGCAAATTGCCCACCGATGGAACAGGCCTCCATATGTAGCGTTGAGTTCTCCTTAACTCATCTCTCGGAGGTTGGATGGTCATCTCTCAGATGTGCTGTTTTGGATCCTGGCCCTTAGCAGAGTTGGACCTACATGATTTCCACGGTTCCATTTTCTGCAGAACGGTGACTTTTGTTGCACTCAATAAAACCTCTGGTTGAATTTTCAATACTTGATGACGATGATGTTATCCGTTCAGTCGTCTCCGATTCTTGGCAATTCTGTGGACCAGGTCCCTCCGTATCTTCGGATCTTACCGTACTTCTTTGAGTTGTTCTACGCTCTGGCTAGTGTCAGCTTTGATGGTGATTCAATGCTTTACATTTTCAATATCTTTTTTCTCTCTCTCTCTTTTAAATAGCCATCAGTTTCCTTCAGACAACACAGGAAGAGAAAAAGTTCCTTTTTCAAACAGGTACTGGAATTATCTAAACCAGGGGTCTCAAACTCAATTTCATTGAGGGCCGCGTCAGGGTTGTGTTTGACCTCAGGGGACCAGGGTGGGTGTGGCCAGGGTGGGCGTGGCCAGCTCTATGTCACTCGTGTCGGGGGCGCCTGTGGTGGCCCGAGCAATCTGCCAGAGAAAACGGGCTCCTGAGCTCCGTTTTTGGCTGCGACAGCCTCCTGCAGCCCTCTGCCAGCGAAAATGGAGCTCAGGAGCGCCACACGTGGCCCCCCAGAGGTCTGTTTTCACTGGCAGAGGCACCGCGAGCCAGTCCTTCACTGTTTCTAGGGTGGCCCCGTGGAAGAGATCTAAGTATCCCGTGGGTCAGATTTGACTCCCTTGATCTAAACACTCTTAAATGAACTTCATAAACCACTGAATTATGGATTAATATTCTCTTCTTTGTGTTTTTTTAAATCCCAGTTCCTAAATGTCTGACCTTGCTCATTGAAATTCACCCGCTTAATAACGTGAAAGTTTTAAAGGCTGTGGATAGCTGCGTCAGAGTACAAGTAAGTGATTTTACTAACCTTTTCCCTCCAGGCTTAAAATTATTTGTATGGTAGCACATTGCTAGAAAGCACTAAATGCATTGTAAAAAAAATTTTTTTAATTACTAAGCCTAATAAGCGGCTTTGTACAGGTAATCCTCGATATACAACAGTTCGTTTAGTGACCATTCAAAGTTACAACTGCACCGAAAAAAGTGACTCGTGACCATTTCCCACACTTGCGACCATTGTGGCATCCCTAGTGTCACGTGATCAAAATTCAGACCCTTAGCAACTGACTCGTATTTATGACGGTTGCAGTGTCCCAGGGTCAGGTGATCCTTTTTTGTGACCATCTGACAAGCCAGGCTCACTTAACAACTATGTTATTAATTTTCAGAACTTCAGTGATCCTTGTGGCAAGAAAAGTCATAAAATGGGGCAAATGTCTCACTTAGCAACAGAAATGTTGGCTCCATTGTGGTCGTAAGTCGAAGACTACCTGTACTACATATGGCTCCCAAATGGGACTTGTCTTTTAATAATAAACTCATTCAGTCTTTTTATTTTTTAACAAACATATCAATGCGTGAACAGTTTGGCAGCTGGATGTCATACATTCTAATGCAAATAAAACTAATAGAATTAATCATAGTTATTACATTCAATCCACTTACATATTTCTAATAATGATACACATTTATAAGATGCCTGAGAGCCTGAGTGGCGTTAAGAGTTTGAGTGGCATAGGAGGCTAATACCTCCTACTAAGGCAGCATTTAACATCCAGCTGCCTGCAATTACTGCGAGTTCGATTCTCATCAGGCTCAAGGTCGACTCAGCCTTCCATCCTTTCTAAGGTGGGTAAAATGAGGACCCGGTTTGTGGGGGCAATAAGCTGACTTTGTATAAAATATACAAAAGTATGAAGGTTATTGCTTAACGCATTGTAAGCCACCCTGAGTCTCTGGAGAAGGGCGGCATATAAAAATAAATAAAAATAAAAAAATAAATATATTAAGCTGCAATCTGTCATTATTCAATTATTCCATGCTTTCTCTTGTTATTGCTTTTATTTAATTATATGAAAGTGTATACACTAATATTCCCCCTTCTCTTATTTCTATCTCTTATTCTAACTTTTAATCATGTCACCCTTTATTAAAAGACATTTTCTTTCTATCCTGCCTAATTTCTAATCATATCACCTAACTAAAAAAAGAAAAGAAAGAGAGAGAAAAGGGAAAGCAAACCAGAACAGCAGAAAAGAGAAATCATCTATCCATCGTCTCTTGTCCGCTTCAAAACTTTAATTGCTATGCTTCTTTTGACTTGCCTCCCATATTCCTCTCTTGGATCTTTATCTCTGTCTGCATCTGCTTCTTGGCTGTTCAGTCTAGGTATTTAAAATATTATCTCATTTATATCGTTGCCTCATCTCACAATACAGTGACTCTAGGCAGCTTGCGATGAAAACAATCATAAATCAGAATGTTGAAATCTACGATTAGAAGACAACAGCAATGTTATTAATAACAAGATAGTGGAGAGACTTGATCTGTGGACAGCCCCTCAAATGTGTGGGGCTGCCCACATATTTATAGACAAATATGTGATGTCAGTGGCAAACCATAATATTTTTTAAAATCTCTGAACAATTCTCTTTTTCAGTTCCTATATCCGATTACAGATAAAAAGTCGTCAGATAGCTGCCTCTTACTCATTTCAGAAGATAAATGTAAGTGCTTTCAGTTCTGCATTTTGATTGACAGGTTCCTTGGCAGGTTCTAGGTTTAATGTGTTAAAAGACAATAGGGAATACCAACACACACACAGACACATCAGAATTACATATTGGAAAAGCTGCTTGTAGGTTGTTCCCCTTGTGTTCTCCACGTTTATTCAGAGTAACAGGGTTTACGGGCAGGAGTAACATAGGATGAATTCTTCAAACAATTGTATTCTGCTGAATCAACCAAAATAAATATGCATACAATATAGAGCAGCGGTGTCAAACTCAATTTCATTGAGGGCCGCATCAGGGTTGTGTTTGGCCTTGGGCAGACTGGGGGGGCATGGCCAGAGTGGGTGTGGCCAGTTTGACCATGCACGGCCCTCTCAAGCTCTGTTTTCGCTGGCAGGGGCACCATGGGTCGGTCCTTCGCTGCATCCGGGCCCCGAGCCTTGAGTTTCACACCCCTGATATAGAGTATTGTATATAGAGCTGCCCCTGGAGATATGGCGGATCCCGGATCTACGCACCTTTCGCCGTGCCCTAAAGACATTTTTATTTCAACAAGCCGGGCTGGCCTAACTCTTTTAAATTGTTTTAATTTTTAAATTGTTTAATTATGGGTCTTAATACAGGGGTGCTTTTAATTATGGGCCAAATTAATTTAATTGGATTTTAATACTGTTTTTAAATTTTGTATTTCTTGTGTTTTATCTGTTGGCTGTGCACTGCCCCAAGTCCTTCGAGAGAAGGGTGGTATATAAATATAAACAACAACAACAACAACAACAACAACAACAATAATACAGAGATAGTATTCAAACGTAACCTGAAAAAAATAAAAAGCTTGGGAGATTAAGTTCTAAACAGGGCAATGCAAAAATTTCAACCATCTTGCTTGAAAAACTTCTTCTTTGTTGAACCACAAAATGTAATTCAACATTTCGAATTCAAAAGTAATTGTACAATTACAGCATTTGTAATTCAAAATGTAAAACGATAGGTATCCATCATTGCTGCAGATCAGGTGTAGCTTTCTCCTTCCAATGTTGTAAGATCATTATTGTTCTGTCCTAGGCTTCCTTAGAAAGTGTACAGCACAATCTTAGTCCGGGCAAACCTCTTTAATTCAAACGGCTGTGAATTATTGTCATTCCCAGTCCGAAAGGCTTCTCAAACAGTCTTTCAGGGGAGGGTTTACAAACACCCACCTTATCTCCCTTGGAATGCTGCCAGAGAACTAATTGTCATATGCAAGGCAAGGCCAAACTTAGCACAGAGTCAAACAGAACTTTCCCAAAGCTTTTACTGACCAGATGAACTAATTGCTTCCTGCAAAAGCTCATGTCCTGTTCGCTTCTCTTTTATGTCTTATGGGAGGGGCCAATCATCTCCAAGCCTTACTCCCAAGTCGACCCTGTTTTCTTAATTGTTCCTGTCTCCTGGCAGCTCTGCGTATGCGCACACTGGGAACAGGCTCCCGCTGTTCTTCTGCCTTGCTGATGTCAGACTCCGGAGGCAGCAAAGAACTACCAGATGGCCTTGGCCCCCTCTCTGCCTCTGACTCAGAGCCCTTCCCCTGACTCCAGGAGTGGCCCACGTTCCTCCCCAACCTCCTCACTGTCCGAATCTGCTGCCAGCTCTGCTGGCTGCTGGCAGGCCACAACAATTATATTATCCAAAACCTGAAAAATCCAATTGCATAACACAGAGGTCCCCAATCCAGGTTGCGGCCCATTCAGAACGGGGCTGCAGAAGTGGCAGGCAAGCACAAGCGTGTCATAACATTCAGGATACATTTCCTACTTTCCATTTCAGAGGTTTTCTTAACATCTAAGAAAGTTGTAGTAACTTGATTCTTACCTATCTGGAGTTACAGGAAGAGAATCCATTAAAACTGTGATGTGTAACTTACGACCATAATTGAGCTGAACATTTTTGTTGCTAATTGAGACATTTGTTAAGTCAGTCTTGCCCCATTTTACGATCTTTCTTGCCACGGTTGTTAAGTGAATCTGGCTTCCCCATTGACTCCCCAAAAATTCTATTCTAGCATCAGCACCCCACTTGTATATATGCTGTCATACAAATAATAGAATAGAATAGAATAGAATTCTTTATTGGGATACCAGCAACAAGATTACAGTCATACAGTCATAAGTGGGAGGAGATGGGCGATGGGAACGATGAGAAGATTAATAGTAAGGCAGATTTAGTAACTAGTTTGACAGTGTTGAGGGAATTATTTGTTTAGCAGACTGATGGCGTTTGGGAAAAAACTGTTCTTGTGTCTAGTTGTCCTGGTGTGAAGTGCTCTATAGCGTCGTTTTGAGGGTAGGAGTTGAAACAGTTTATGTCCAGGTGATTAGTAATGATTAGTAGCAAAGATTGCCTCTGAAATTTGAGTTGATCTAATCCAAGAATTTTGTCGCTACACGTTCTTTGGCTTTTGCACAATGTTAAACTATCTGCTGCGAACTCCGCATTGGCAACAGGAAGGGCATCCGGTCCATTCAATTGACCTGACTCCACCCCATTTGAAGGGATTACGGGGTCATTAAAAGACCGGAAAAAAATGTTATTTGCCCTTTTGACCTCTCTCACAACACCCTTCGAACCCCGAGAGCAGAAACGAACAAATATGGACCAAATGTACAGATTTTTAAAATAATGTTTGATATACCTGTTACTCTGTACCTTGATATCTGTCACCTAATATTGTATTTACGTTTCTTAAGATGCCGAAAAATTGGACATCAGAACTGTCAGAGAAGGAGACAGAGTGGTATGTTTTAATTTTCTTCCTTTTGGGCTTTTTTTGTTGTGGTTGAAATGAGATTGGGTAGAGTGAAAAAATATCCAAGTTTTGTTCTAAATGTAGTTTTTTTCCATCGTGTAAAAAATAATTACCTGGGCAGAAATCTGATCTGGTTTTTGATGAATTATGACAAGGTAAAATAAAACTTATTCCCGTCAGAATACAAGTTGCCAGTTGAGAGATGGCCACAAATCATACAGATGAGCTGCAATTCCTGTCGTGGTAGGCCAAAGAGCCTCGCTTGTCCAATTAATCTACAGGAAGTCCTTGATTTATGACCATAATTGAGCCCAAACTTTACGTTGTTAAGTGAGACATTGGTTAAGTTTTGCCCCATTTTACGACCTTTCTTGCCTCCGTTGTTAAGTGAATCACTGCAGTTGATAAGTTAGTAACCGGTTGTTTAGTGAATCTGGCTTCCCCCATTGCTTATGAAAAGGTCGCAAAAGGGAGAATCACATGACCTTGGGAATAGAGTTTCCTTTTTGAGCAGAAGGTTGGACTAGAAGATCTCCAAAGTCCCTTCCAACCATATTTATTCTGTGTTCCACATCAGGGGTCTCCAACCTTCGCAACTTTAAAACTTGTGGACTTCAACTCCCAGAATTTGCTGGCTGAGGAACACTGGGAGTTGAAGTCCACAAGTTTTAAAGTTGCGAAGGTTGGAGACCCCTGTTTTACATGACATTGTGTTGTGGCCCACCAGTGGCCTGCGCAGATCGTGGCTGATCCTGACGACAAGGAGGCTGGTGTGGGGTTGCGCCAGCAGCTGGCGCAGCCGGCGCTCGCGTCAGACAGCGAGGAGGCTGAAGAGGATGTGGTGCCAGAGGCAGAGACTCAGCCTGGGCCTTCAGAACCTCTAGAGGCTCCTTCAAGTGGAGAGAGTGAAGTGGAGGAGCCTCTCCTCAATGCTCAAGCACGCAGGGCTGCCAAAAGGGAAGAGTGGCTACTCAGGAGGAGGAGGTCTCCTCGAGAATAAGGTTTGAGGATAATTGGCCACTCCCTTAGCCTACTTAAGTTGTAGGCAGTTAGTAATTTCTTGCTGGAAACAACGTGTAATTATTACAGAGCATTTTTGAAGAGTGAGTGTCTTATCGTATCTTGTTTTCTGGGCTGGTTGCCAACCTTTGCCAGACTTTGTTTATTCTTGGTACGTTATAACTTTGATAAGGACTATTGGTGTGTGTCACAATCCTTGGGAATCCGGAACTGGGGCAGAACACATTGTACTATTTCTCTCCTGTAATTGTGCTTATTTTCTTCCCTTTTAGACGATTGAAAATTCGAGCCGGCTTTCGAAAGAGAGAATTGCCGATGATCTCATGTGGTCCCAGTGGGATATGCTAGGACAAAGACTATTCTACATTGTCACAAAGGTGAAAAACAAGAAAAATTTTGGTTCCCTTGATCATATAGTTTGCTTATTCCTCATGCAGTGGGTTATTTAATTGTAGCCCTTTGACACACCTCTTAAAACTGCCTGACTAGGTGGCTCAGGGGCTAAGACACTGAGCTTGTCGATCAGAAAGGTTGGCAGTTTGGCGGTTCGAATCCCTAGTACAGGTCTCTTGCGTGAGCAGGGGGTTGGACTAGATGACCTACTTCCAACTCTGTTACTGTTAAAACGATACGGAGCTATTTATCTAAAGGAGATTGAAGTCGTACTTAGAAGAATTTGCAGGCGAGAGATAATTTTGCTCCATCTTCTCTCTCTTGTTCCAGGAAAGGTTTTCGAAACGTACTAAAATTCTGAGGCAAATTTTAGAATTGGTTCCAGAACTGAAATATAAGAAAATGTTAGCCAGTTTGGTCCAGTGGTGAAAGCGCCTGGCTAGAAACCAGGAGACTGTGAGTTGTAGTCCCACCTTAGGCATGAAAGCTGCTTGGGTGATTTGGGGGCCAGTCCCTCCCTCTCAGCCCAATTTACCTCACAGGGTTTTTGTTGTGGGAAAAAGAGCAGGAGGAAGGAATGTTAGGTATATTTGTCGCCTTTTATTATTATTATTAATTAATTAATTTATTTATTTTTATATGCTGCCCTTCTCCGGAGACTCAGGGCGGCTTACAATGCGTTAAGCAATAGCCTTCATACTTTTGTATATTTTATACAAAGTCGCCTTATTGCTCCCACAAACCGGGTCCTCATTTTACCCACCTCAGAAAGGATGGAAGGCCGAGTCGACCTTGAGCCTGGTGAGAATTGAACTCGCAGTAATTGCAGGCAGCTGGATGTTAAATGCTGCCTTAGTAGGAGGCATTAGCCTCCTACGCCACTCAGGCTCCCTTAAGTTACTTATAACAATAATGAAGGTGAGATAAATAATTTTATTTATGATGGTATAGAGCAGTGATGGCTAACTTTTTTGCCGTCGCGTGCCAAAAGTGGGGGAGTGCTGGGGTGGTGCGCATGTGTGCCCACACCCATAATTCAATGCACCCCCACCCCAGCCCCTTACACATTCGCGCATGACCCCCCGCACTGCCCCCACTTTTGGCACGCGATGGCAAAAAGGTTACTGGTGGGCCCGGTAGGTCCATTTTTCACCCTCCCCAGGCTCCAGAGGCTTTTTTGGAGCCTGGGGAGACTGAAAACTGCCTCCCCCACCCCTTCCGAGGCCCTCCGGAGGCTGGAAACGGCGCGTTTCCCAACTTCCAGTGGGCCCAGAAGGCCCGAAAATCAGCTGGCCGATGCATGCTGGAGCTGAGCTAGGGCAACATTTGCGTGCCCACAGTTATGGCTCCACGTGCCGCCTGTGGCACGCGTGTCATAGGTTCACCATCACGGATATAGAGAGTAAGGGAGGTGGCCTTGATAGAAACATGCACAAACTATGCAAATGAGGCCGAAACATTTTTTTTAGTCCTAGGAGACAAGATAACATTTGGAAGTGGTTTGGTTAAATATCTTCCTGATTCACCGGTCTTCCTGTGAAATTAATTTCTGGTCTGGTCTATTTAGTGAGCCAAAAGAGAATGGGAAGCAATGTAATATCCACAACGAAGATTTTCCTGTTAATGAAAATTACGTTTCGTGTCAGAATCTGGTTCTTGACAGAAAATGGATTCGTGCGTTAAAATAATGAGATTTTTTTCCCAGATACCATTAAAGCCGGTAGTTAAAGCAATTGTAACTGAAAACCAAGAAACTTTTTAAAAGAATGAAATGTGGTCAGTTAATACAGGTAGTTCTTGGCCTATGACCATAATTGAGCCCAAAATTTCTGTTGTTAAGGGAGACATTTGTTAAGTGAGTTTTTGTCCCATTTTACAATCTTTCTTATTTATTTATTTATATATTGGTTCGACTTATATGCCGCCCTTCTCCGGAGACTCAGGGCGGCTTACAATGCGTTAAGCAATAGCCTTCATACTTTTTGTATATACCTGCTTAGTAGGGCTTTTGGCCCCCCCTAAACGGTGTTCTTTTTTTATACAAAGTCAGCTTATTGCCCCCCACAATCCGGATCCTCATTTTACCTACCTTCGAAAGGATGGAAGGCTGAGTCAACCTTGAGCCTGGTGAGATTTGAACTCGCAGTAATTGCAGGCAGCTGGCAGCTAAGTGCTAATTAACAGCACTTTAGTCCGCTGCGCCACCAAGGCTCTTTTTTGCCACACTTGTTAAGTGAATCATTGCAGTTGATAAGTTAGTAACCTTGTTGTTTTTTCAGTGCCATTGTAACTTCGAACAGTCACTAAACTAACCGTTGTAAATTGAACACTGCCTGTATTCACTTGGACATGCCATAATAATAACTTGCAGCTATAGTAGTGGCCAAAATTGTGGAAACCTTTTGGGAAAAGTGTATTTTCTAAAACTAGCTAATAACACCACTTTTTTTTTTTTTTTTTGGAGTAGTACCATGAAATTATATATCAGTGGAAAGATAATTTAATCAAGAATGTAATGCAAGAACTTTTATGAAGGATTTGCTATTAGAATAGCAGTTACAGTGTAAAGAAGAAAAGTGAAACACGTAGAAAAAACGAGAAGTAAAAAAATGATCACCATGTCAGTTAATATTTAGTTGGGTAACCTTTAGCATGAATGACAGCCTTACAACGTCTTCCCATGGAGGGAACCAAGTTTTTTAGTTCTGCAGCTGTTCTAATGTGAAACCAAGATTGAATGATGGCTTCTATTAACTGGGTTTTATTGTTGGGTCGCTTCTGACAAACAAGTTTCTTTAGTCGGCTCCATAGATTTTCAATTGGGTGAAGGTCTGGGCTATTCCCAAGCCATTCCAGCAATGGAATAGGATTATCTTGAAACTCCAAAAAAAAGTGGTATTATTAGTCATTAAACCTCAAAAATACACTTTTCCCAAAAGGTTTCTACAATTTTGGCCACTACTGTACAGTCTACATTTGTTGACTTTCCTCTTAATGAAAAAACATAATATTGCATTGTCTGTTCAGGGACAGCTCAATTCTGCATCTCTCATTAAAAATCTATTGAGAAACTTTAGTTTGTAATTAAAAAATAATAATTTAGATTTTCTGGCGCCAGGATAATGTTGACCTTCACAGACGATCGAACTTCAATCTCCTTTAATGTTTCTTTTCATTGTAGGAAGAAGAAAGGGACGTATTAAATTGCATCCAATTTTATCCCAATAAAGACTTTAAACTAATAGTAAGTTCTGCAGGTAGTGGAAATACTGCCAAATTGTACGTGGAGTGTGTTTTTTTGGGGGGGGGTGGATCTAAAATGTGGGCCTGATGAAAGGACAATATCCATTTTTAAAAGTGAAACATGAGTCCCATGTATGCAGAGTGAAACAGAATTTAAATAAGCCACATTTGACTGTATTTAGACAGTATTTTAAAGCAAGATAGATAGATAGACACAGACAAACAGACAGACAGATTGATAAATAGATAGATAGATGAGAGAGAGAGTAGATACGATAGATAGATAGATAGATAGACAGATAGATAGATAGATAGATAGATAGATAGATAGATAGATAGATAGATAGAGGATAGAAGATAGATGGAGGGATGGATGGATGGATGGATGGACGGATGGATGGACGGATAGATAGATGATAGAAAGAGAGACAGACAGACAGATCGATGGATAGATAGGATAGATAGAAGAGAGGGGAAGGAAGGAAGGAAGGGAAGGAAGGAGGGAAAGAATTATTTTTCCCAATTATGTTTGAAATACTGTTCTTTCTAATCCTCTCCGCTGGGATAACCCAAAACTGCCTTTTGGTTTTTAAACAGCTTGAAGCACCTTTAGAGATCTCCATGGCTGACATAAGATTAAGGTGTGTTTCAAAAATATGTGTGCGTTTGTGTATTTATATGTGTGTATGTATATATGGGTGTGTTTGTGTATTTATGTGTGTGTGTGTGTGTGTGTGTGTAGGGAGCTTGCCTGCTCCATATGTGGGAGCAGGCAAGCTCCCTGCTGCCCATTGGGAGACTAAGGAGACATGTATGTATGTATGTATGTATGTATGTATGTATGTATGTATGTATGTAAAGAAAGAAGCAGACATTCTGCGAGCTCCGGAACTTAAAATTTTAAAATAATTAAAAAAAAATATTCTACTAAGCTTTTGTCAGCCATCTGCTGACATCGTCAGAGTATTAAACTACCATTACAGAGATCTCTGCCTTTATGTGCCATTAATCACATAATGATTTTTTCTTTACTAATATACCTGGAACTCATATTTTTAGAATAGTTTGTTATATATATATATATATCTTTTCTTTTTGTAGGCCTTTATGTGTATTTCTGTTTAGCCAGGTTCTTCCTACGTAAACCAAGATTTTTCTGCAGCCCTAGTTCAGTGAAATCCCAATCCACTAGTTTCTAGGCTTTTTTTCTTTCCAGCAGCCAGCAAGCTCCCTGCTGCCATTAGTCTCCTTAGTCTCCCACTGGGCAGCAGGGAGCTTGCTGGCTGCTGGAAAGAAAAAAAGCCTAGAAACTAGTGGATTGGGATTTCACTGAACTAAGGCTGCATAAAAATCTTGGTTTACGTAGGAAGAACCTGGCTAAAGAGAAATACATACATACATATATACATATATACATATATACATACATACATACATACATACATACATACAATTTATATTTTGCTGATAAAGAAATAAAGGGAGACTAGTATAGAATGCCCCCTCCCACATGTTGGGGTAGACCAGGTGACTCGATAGAAAAATACTTTATATATATTATATATCTCGATAGAACCCCCCCCACACACACACACAGACATGCATACAATGTGAGTGTGTATATGCTTCTATGAACGGAATAAAGTCAATACAATTTTTTAAAAAAATTGAAAAAGCATATAGAAATTTTTTAAAAAATTTCTGCATAAGCATTTCAATCACTAATAGCTATATCATTATAATCCCGCCTAGCTAATCCACTTCAATAAATACTTTGCATGTTGCTAATTAATCTCATCTCTGCAAACCCACTGCGTCGACATGCTTATCCTTCCAAAATCAATTAGCTGAACTGAATTGAATAAATCATCTTTACAATGACAAGGGTGCTTTGTTGCCGAATCCTGTCGATTCCTTTCACGTCGATTATGGACTTCGGTAATGTAGCTCTTGGGGATAAAGATGTAGTATCTCCTGTATTTTCTCTTCCTAGATCTGTGAACTTGAATTATAGCTATTATCAAGACCAAGAAACGATACCCAAACCTTTGGATGTACATGTTTTTACCACTGACACAGGTCTGTATATAAGAGAAGCAAGCTAGTTTTTGAAATACAAGCATTGGGAACCTTTAAGTTACATATTTGCAGATTCTCTCTTTTGGTTCTTGCTATGCTGCAGACTGAGCTTGTCTTCCAGAGGTATTTCCTCTACTTAATAGTATATCCTAGACCAGGGGTGTCAAACTCAAGGCCCAGATGCCTGATCCGGCCTGCGGGGTGCTTAGATCTGACCCGCGGTGCCATCCTGGAAACAGCAAAGGACCGGCCCGCGGTGCCTCTGCCAACAAAAACGGAGCTCGTGAGGGCCGTGCGCGGCCTTCCCGAGCTCCGTTTTCTCTGGCAGAGGGTTGTAGGAGACCATCGCAGCCGAAAACAGAGCTCGCGAGGGCTACGTGTGGCTCTCCCCAAGCTCCATTTTCATTGGCAGAGGGTTGCAGGAGGCTGTCGCAGCTGAAAATGGAGCTCGGGAGTCCGTTTTCACTGGCAGAGCGCTCGGGCCACCACAGGCACCCCCCCCCACGAGTGACATGGTGGCCACGCTCATCCAAGCCACCTGAGGTCAAACACAATCCTGATGCGGCCCTCAATGAAATCGAGGACTGGCACCGGGGCCACGGCAGGCCAGAAAGCGTGGCAGGCCAGAAAGCGGCCCATACAAATAAGCGAAGCCACATCTACCGGTTGCAGGCAGTGCATGAAACCACATCTTTCTCTGGTCTATGAAAAAACCTTCTCTCCACAGAACAGGTCCCTGGTGCCCAAAAGATTGGGGGCCATTGTCCTAGTCAAAAGTATCGCAAAAGGTTAAATCATGACAACTGGACTAAAGTTTTCCCAAGGGGGCTTTTTCAGGAGGCAGCTGGACTTCATTGTTTTTTTCTTTCGAAGATGTTTCGCTTCTCATCCAAGAAGCTTCTTCAGCTCTGACAGGATAGTGGGGAATGGAAGGATTTATATTCCTTGCAGACAGCTGTCAAAACTATTTACTAAATCTGCACTACTATTAATCTTCTCATCGTTCCCATCACCCATCTCCTCCCACTTATGACTGTATGACTAACCTTATTGCTTGTATCCTTACAATTTATATTGACTGTTTCCTAATATGATTTGATTGCTTATTTGTTCCTATGACTATCATTAAGTGTTGTACCTTATGATTCTTGACAAATGTATCTTTTCTTTTATGTACACTGAGAGCTTATGCACCAAAGACAAATTCCTTGTGTCCAATCACACTTGGCCAATAAAATTCTATTCTATTCTATTCTATTCTATTCTATTCTATTCTATTCTATTCTATTCTATTCTATTCTATTCCATTCCATTCCATTCCACTCCACTCCACTCCACTCCACTCCACTCCACTCCACTCCACTCCATATTTTCTATTCTATTCTATTCTATTCTATTCTATTCTATTCTATTCTATTCCATTCCATTCCATTCCATTCCATTCCATTCCATTCCATTCCACTCCACTCCACTCCACTCCACTCCATATTTTCTATTCTATTCTATTCTATTCTATTCTATTCTATTCTATTCTATTCTATTCTATTCTATTCCATTCCATTCCATTCCATTCCACTCCACTCCACTCCACTCCACTCCACTCCATATTTTCTATTCTATTCTATTCTATTCTATTCTATTCTATTCTATTCTATTCTATTCTATTCTATTCTATTCCATTCCATTCCATTCCATTCCATTCACATCCTCTAAAAGGAAGGAATATAGGAATATAAAGGAATGTAAATGGAGGGAATATAAATCCTTCCATTCCCCACCATCCAGTCAGAGCTGAAGAAGCTTCTTGGATGAGAAGCGAAACGTCTTCAGAAGAAAAAACAAAAATGTCCAGTTGCCTCCTGAAAAAGCACCTTTGGGACAACCATGACCTGGATGACTGGGAATCTCTATAAACTTTTTGGACCAAAGTTTATTAAAATCGAGATGTTTTGTTACACATCGAAGTAACTTCTTCAGTCAAAATGGAAATTTGGGGAAGTCAGAGAGCCATTGGACTAAACCAGCTCTTGCCATATAGACTGCAGGGTGTGGAGGGATTTCTCCCCAAAATGAAAAGCAAAATGTAACTCAATCCTCCAAGTCAAAAGTATTTTAAAAGGTTACCGTATTTTTCAGACTATGAGACACACTTTTTTGTCTCCCAAAAGGGGGTGAAAATGTCTCTGCGTCTTATAGACCGAACATTGCCGAAGCCCCATCCACCCGCCAGCCGTTTTTGGGCCTCCGCACGCCCCTTTTTCAGGCCTTTGTTCGGGCCTTTTTCAGGCCTTTTTTCAGCCCGTTTTGGGGGCTTTTTTCAGTCCATTTTCAAAGCTTTTTTTGGCCCATTTTCGAGGCTTTTTTTGGCTCATTTTATTTGGAAAAAAGCAGGCCAAAAAAGCCTTAAAAACAGGCCAAAAAACACCTGAAAACGAGCTGAAAATAGGCTGGAAAAGGGCCAAAAAAAAGGCAGGAAAGGCCCCCCAAAAAATGGGGCACGCGGAGGCCAAAAACTTTTTTTGTTTGTTTTCCTCTTCTAAATTTAGGTATGTCTTATAGTCGGGTGTGTCTTATAGTCCGAAAAATACGGTATTTCATGGCAACTGGACCAAAGTTGATTAAAACCAAAAGGTTTCATTTTCATGTTGCTTTTTTCCACTGTGGCATGAAATGTCGTAAAAACGGGGTGAAATTCACTTAACAAATGTCTCACTTAACAACAGAAACAGGAATGTGTTATAAAAAAAATACTAGAATGTGCTGAGATGGATAGACTAACATTTGAAAGAAAAGAAAAGGAAGAATTCTCTTTAACATGGGACTTGTTGTACCAATAGCTAACTAATAGAAACAGATGTTAGAAATTAAAAAGATTAAAAAGATAAATTAAAAAAACTTTTCCATTGAAAATTTTGCATGTATAAGCTAATTGTATTATTACTTTGTGATTAATATTGACATGTTTGTTATACTGATTACTATGATTATTGTACTTTTACTTAAAACTGTGACCGGACAACATGTTTGTTCAGATAGAGATGGAACTTTTTATGTTTATTTTTTAAAAAAATGCATCAATAAAACATATTAAAAAAAAAACCAGAAATTTTGGGTTCAATTGTGGTCGTACGCTGAGGATTACCTCTATATATGTTTTCTTTCTAGGAAGTTTATGTTTGTGTTACAGTTTGGCTAATGTGAATTCCAAAGAAGTCTCTTATACAGTGGCTTTTCTACATAAAGGTAAGTTTATGCTGCCTCTTACAAAATTATCCAGATGTTATACTGATCATTGATTAATGAAGAGGCAGTTTGATCTAACGGTTAAGGCTAGAAAGCTGCCTTAGCCATGATAGTCAGTTGGGTGAACTTAGGCCAGTCTTTTTTCCTCACCTCAACCTACCTAACAGGGTTGTGGGGAAAATAGGAGGTGTTGTGGCCCGTCAGCAGCCTGTGCATCTAGTAGCTGATTCCGACAGCGAGGAGGCTGGTGTGGTGCTGCGCCAGCAGCCTGTGCAGCTGATACTCGAGTCGGACAATGAGGAGGCTGGAGAAGATGTGGTGCTAGAGGCGGGATTCAGCCAGGGCCTTCAGAACCTCCAGAAGCTCCCATAAGTGAAGAGGAAGAAGAAGAGGAGTCTCTTCTCGATGCACGGGCGTGCAGAGCTGCCAAAAGGCAGGAGTGGCTCCTCAGGAGAAGGTCTCCTTGAGAGTAAGGCTTGGGGCTAATTGGCCACTCCCTTAGCCTATTTAAGGAAGGACGATGACTGAGGCAATTTGCAGGGAACAACTTCATTCACTCTCCGTGTCTTGATCTTAGTTCTCTTATCAGTTTCCTGCAAATTGCTTCTGGGCTTTCTGCCAACCATAGTAATATTACGATTATTTATTCTTTGGATTCTTGTAGGCTGTTAAGAAAGATAATGAACAGCCTTTGTTTGAAAAAGACTGATTTAATTTAGTAAACTAAGGTTTGTACAGACTTTGTGTGTGCTGCGTTCTTTGGGGTCCGTAGCTGGGGCAGAACAGGGGGAGGAAGTTGTGTTGGATATGTTTGCCACCTTGAGTTATTTGTAAAAAAAAATAATAAAAGGCAGGATACAAGTATATAAATAAATGTTCAGTGGAAATTGTTTACTTGTAAATTTGCAGCACTAAGACGTTTTGCCCAAACTTTTAAGAGTGCATTTCTAAATTACGCACATTTCAATATCTGTTTAAAGAAACAAGTACATTGGTAACAGTAACAGAGTTGGAAGGGACCTTGGAGGTCATCTAATCCAACCCCCTGCTATCGCAGGAGACCTGTACTAGGGATTCGAACTGCCAAACTGCCGACCTTTCTGATCGACAAGCTCCGTGTCTTAGCCACTGAGCCACCTTTAAAAGGAACACTGTTAGCCAAACTTACCTTCTATTTGAATTCCATTTCCTATTTGAAGTTCTATTCTACTCTCTATTTAAAAATGCACCACCCGAACACCAGGCCTATTTTTGAAATGCTTTTTCTATCCTTTTGTTATTTAATGTACTCACCCTACATCTTTCTGGACAGAAACAAAATTAGCAGTTCATTTTAAGTTGATGCTGCGAAACCCAACCTAGATCACTTGTTTACATTCCCGTTTTAATTCATATCAGGGATGCGGTGGCTCAGCGGCTAAGACGCTGAGCTCGATCGAAAGGTCGGCAGTTCAGCGGTTCGAATCCCTAGTGCCACGTAACAGGGTGAGCTCCTGTTACTTGTCCCAGCTTCTGCCAATCTAGCAGTTCGAAAGCATGCTTTCAACTGCTAGGTGGGCAGGAGCTGAGGTGAGAACAGGAGCTCACCCCTTTGCATGACGCACAGGGCTCGAACCCAGGATGTCAGTTCTCCAGCTGACAAGCTCAGCATCTTTAACCGCTGAGCCATCGTGCCCTCCTTCTTCAATTACAACCCTCTAAATGCATGCAGAGGAATGCGGCAGCTCAGTGGCTAAGATGCTGAGCTTGTCGATCGAAAGGTCAGCATTTCAGCGGTTCGAATCCCTAATGCCGCATAATGGGGTGAGCTCCCGATACTTGTCCCAGCTTCTGCCAACCTAGCAGTTCAAAAGCACGTTAAAAATGCAAGTAGAAAAATAGGGACCACCTTTGGTGGGAAGGTAACAGAGTTCCGTGCGCCTTTGGCGTTGAGTCATGCCGACCACATGACCACGGAGACTTCTTCGGACAGCGCTGGCTCTTCGGCTTTGAAACAGAGATGAGCACCGCCCCCTAGAGTCGGGAACGAACGACTAGCACATATGTGCGAGGGGAACCTTTACCTTTACCTTTTTTTAATTCATATCACTTTCAGAATTATATAACTTGCACCTTTCCGTCTTTCTCTTTTCAGGTTATAGTAAAACATATACCGTCACTTTGGAAGAAATGAATTCTCTGCAAATAAAGGAGCTGGTTTTTTTGGATCTTGGTAAATTAATAATTTCATCCCCCCTCTTCCTTTTCTGCTTCTCTGAATGAGACACACTTACGATCTAAGGCGCGCTTGGGAGATATTTCCATTGAAAAGCTAGAACATAACGTGTTTTGTTTTGTCTTTGTGCTCTGCCGTGATCTCTTTCCGATCCCCATAAATCTGGTTTGCCAAATAAGGAATTGTTTCTATCTTGGCTTCCTTCTGCTTGGCAGAACAAAGCGTTTTAATAGCCTATAGTCATAAGACTTGGCATTTTTCTTGAGGGGAAACATTTGAATTCCTCAGCTGCTTTATTTCCTGCGAAACACCCCGCAATATTAGAATTGTCTTTTTTTAAAAAGAGAGCTAAATTGTGGATTGCCTGCTCAACGATGAGCAGATAGTCCTCGACTTACGACTTGCAATTGAGCCCCAAATTTTTGTTGCTAAATGAAACAGTGGTTAAGTGAGTTTTGCCCCGTTTTATGACCTTTCTTGCCACTGGTGTTAAGTGAATCCCTGCAGTTGTTAAATTAGTAACATGATTATTGGTTACCACCTTTAAAGCGCTCCATGGCATTGGACCTGGATACCTTCGAGACCGTCTTCTGCCACCAGTAGCCTCCCACCGGCCAGTTCACTCCCACAGAGAGGGTCTCCTCAGGGTGCCATCGGCCAAATTATGTCGGCTGGTGACACCCAGGGGGAGGGCCTTCTCTGTGGGAGCCCCTGCCCTTTGGAACGAGCTGCCCCCAGAAATTCGTAAAATCTCTGATCTCCGTGTATTTCGCTGTGCCCTCAAAACCATGTTGTTCCGCCAGGCTGGGCTATCAATATAAAGATTTTAATTGGTTTTAAATTTTGTCTGTCTTTGTGTTTTTAATTAGGCTGTACACCGCCCTGAGTCCTTCGGGAGAAGGGCAGTATAGAAATAAAATTAATAAATAAATAATAAATAAATTATTAAGTGAATCTGGTTTACCCATTGACTTTACTTATCAGACGGTCGCAAAAGGGGATCAGATGATCTCGGGACATGCAACCGTCATAAATATGAGTCAGTTGTCAATTTTGATCACGGGATCATGGGAGATGCTGCAATGGTCGTAAGTGTGAAAACAGAGTCATAACCAGTGGTGGGTTGCTACCGGTTCGCCGCAGATCAGGCGAATCGGTAGCGGCGGGAGGCTCCACCCAGCCACCTGGACGTCTCTGCGCATCGCAGAAGCATCACGTGTGCGCAGAAGCATCTTGCACATCCGCAGAAGTGTCACACACGTGCACACACCCACGAGCGAACCGCTAGCAAACGAAATTGAAACCCACTACTGGTCATAACTCACTATTTTCAGTCCTGTACTAACTTCCAACGGTCATTAAATGAACTGTTGTAAATCGAGGACTACCTGTGTTCTAGATTTAATGAGATTGCCATGTCTAATACCGCAGTGTTAAATAATGCACCTAGTGTGCACAGTTCAATTCTGTCTTGTTTTATTTTGATTGATTATGTTTTAAAAAAAACAACACCACAACCCTTCATCCCAAAACAGACTCTTACGTGGCTGCGTATTTACCTGGACAATTCCTGCATCTTCTGGACACCCAGCACCCTGACCTGATCTGCCACAGTTTCTTTCTATCAGGTATTTTTATTTTTAAAAAGCAATGTTTCTAGGAGAAAGGGATGCATGCATTTACAGCCTAGAACAGGGGGTCGGCAACTGTTGTGGCTCATAGGCGGCCTGTGCAGCTAGTAGCTGATTCCGACAGCGAGGAGGCTGGTGTGGTGCTGCGCCAGCAGCCTGTGCAGCTGGCACTCGAATCGGACAATGAGGAGGCTGGAGAAGATGTGGTGCCAGAGGCAGGGATTCAGCCAGGGCCTTCAGAACCTCCAGAAGCTCCCTTAAGTGAAGAGGAAGAAGAGAAGGAGCCTCTTCTCAATGCACGAGCGCACAGAACTGCCAAAAGGCAGGAGTGGCTCCTCAGGAGGAGGTCTCCTCGAGAGTAAGGCTTGGGGCTAATTGGCCACCCCCTTAACCTATTTAAGGAGGAACGCCGACTGAAGCAATTTGCAAGGAACAACTTCGTTCACATACCTTCGTGTCTTGTCTTGCTTATCTTATCAGCTTCCTGCAAATTGCTTCTCGGCATTCTGCCAACCATAGTAAACTTTCAGTTATTATTCTTTGAATTCTTGGCGGCTGTTAATGCAATTAATTAACAGCCGTTGTTGTAAAAGACTGGTTTATTCAGTAAACTAAGGTTTGAACGGACTTTGTATGTGCTGCGTTCTTTGGGGTCCGTAGCTGGGGCAGAACAGCAATGTTAAACACTCAAAGAGACATTTTGACCTGTTTCCCACAGAAAAGAAAACACCGGGAGCCACAAAACCTTTTGACATCTAAAATGAAGATAGCACTGCATATATCATTTTTTTTATCTTTATGCTATGTATAAAAAAAACTATAGTGTGTTGCATTTCTGAAATCAATGAACTTCCGCATCATTTCTGAAATGGCTTTTTTCCCCTCTCATCTGGATCTGGCTTAATATATTTTTTAAATATTTTTAATTGGTTTGTTATTTTTAAATTGCAGCCAAATTAATATATATCTTTTTAATTGTTTTTAATGTTTGTATTGTATGTTTTTTATCTGGCTGTACACCGCCCTGAGTCCCTCGGGAGAAGGTGTGGTATATAAATTCGAAATGAAATAAAATAAAAATAAAAATAAATCTCCATCCGGATATTTTTCAGCAAAGGCTGAATGTTTATTCTGGAAATATCTTGCAACATTTGACTTTTTGTTGTTTGCCAATTTCTCACCACATACTGTGTTTCCCCAAAAATAAGACCTTGTCTTATATTTTTTTGAACCCTGAAATAAGCGCTTGGCCTTATTGCCATGCGCTCAAAAGCCCGATTGGGCTTATTATCAGGGGATGTCTTATTTTGGGGGAAACAGGGTATTAAACATACTGATAAACCAGTCTCATCAGCAGTGAAAGCAAATGAATCTGCCCACGTACCATTAAACGTTCTGTTTTCTTCGGAAACTTTTCTTTTCTTGGATTTGATTGGCCTACCGGGGGTTGAAAAGCTCAATAAATCGCGTGCCTGTGGGTGTCGCACATTGGCGGTTGTGACGCATATTTTGAGCGACGGAGCCGCAGCAGAGGGATGAAAGAGCCACATGCAGCTCCAGAGCCATGGATTGCCGACTTCTGACCTAGAACATAGAATAAATAGGAGGATTGGGAAGGGACCTTGGAGATTTCAACGTGGGTCCGCTGTACTCTTTGTAAAGTCCTCCTGTACAATTTTGTTTTCTTCAGGCGAAGATGCAAAAATGAATCTGCTGAACGCTGCCACCATCTTTTCCCCATCCAAATCGAGTGTCTTGGATCGCAGCACAGGAAAAATATTTACCGTGGAAATGAGCCCAAAGGCTTTGCTACAATTTTTGTGGAAGAGCAAGTCGGATAATGACCAATTAGCAGCCTTGCACTGTCTCCTGCTACATGTTGGAAGCACGGAGGAGTTGGAAAACCAGGTGGGTGGGGGTGTCTGTAGTTTCTCCTGTCTGATGGAAATCGGTGTCTGCTTATCTTCATGTATAAAATAGAAAACACTTTGGAGCCATTGTTTTTTTAAAAAAATCTTGCCAGTTGCCACATATTGTAATATATCTTAGTTAATTCAGGACATCAGAAGGTGAGCTCATCTTTAAGCTGAATAGCAATAGCACTTAGACTTACATACCGCTTCAAAGTGCCTTACAGCCCTCTCTAAACCGTTTACAGAGTCAGAATATGGCCCCCCCAACCATCTGGGTCCTCATTTTACCGACCTCGGAGGGATAGTAGGCTGAGTCAATCTTGAGCCAGTCAGGATCGAACTCTTGGCAGTGGGCAGAGTGAGCCTGCAATACTGCAGTCTAACCACTGTGCCACCACAGCTCATCGGTGGTGGTTGTTAATCATCTGAATGCAATAATAAAAAGACAAAACCTATTCAAGAATCTAAAGCCATCCCATACATTTTTCGATGCAAATCCTAGCTAATGATAGCGTTCATACACGCTAGAATCCATCGCATTAGATACACAAAGCCCTTGAAAATCCTTAAAAGGAACCACAATCGCGGTTCTCAAAACTAGGCACGCCAATTGCTACAGATAGTCCTTGAGTTATGCCTGATTGCTTAGTGACCATTCAAAGTTACAACAGACTCGAGAGCCTGTTTGGCCTAGTAGTTTAAGGCACCCAGCTAGAAAGGCTCTGGAGCCTGGGGAAAGCGAAAAATGGGCCTTCCGGTCCCATTGGAAGTTGGCAAACAGCCGTTTCTGGCCTCCGGGGGAGGTGGGGAAAGCCGTTTTCACCCTCCCCAGGCTCCTAGAAAGCCTCTGGAGCCTGGGGAGAGTGAAAAATGGGCCTTCCCCACCCCCCCGGAGGTCTGAAACATCCTGTTTCTCGACTTCCAGTGGGACCGGAAGGCTCGAAAATCAGCCTTCTGAGCTAGGGCAATATCCACCAATATGGCCCCGCATGCCACCTGTGTCACACGTGCCATAGGTTTGCCATCATGGATATAGGGTCTCCTGTTTGAGCAGGGGGTTGGACTAGAAGACCTCCAAGGTCCCTTCCAACTCTGTTATTCTGTATTCTGGATGTATCACCATTTGCAGTATCTCATAATACAGTTGACTGCAATTTACATTTTTTTGAAAAAAAAAAGGCATTTACTTCCAGTTTCTGGCAAAAAGAAATTTTAAAAAAAAACCCCACCATTGCAGACAATAAATTCCATTAATGACCATGGAGGCTCAGCCAATCTCAATGTACACATGTTGTACCCTGACAATAAAGGTTTGAATTGGTGATTCACTTAATGACTGCTGCAAATAGTCATAAAATCGGGCACGGGTGATCTATTTAACAACCGACCCAATGACCGTAATTCCAGGCTCAGCGACAGTCCTAAGTCGAGGACTAGCTGTCCGTGGTAGTTCTTAAATGAAAACTTTTTATTTTTCACTTTAGTAGTAGTAGTAGGTGATGTAGCCTTTGTTTAACCGAGACAGCACAGTTCACAGGGAATTCAACTCCCTTTTGCAAGGTGTGATTGCGGCGCGCAGGTGGTTATCAGATTTGGTTTTCTCTTTTTAACAGATCATCCAGTGGCTTTCGGAGAATGCCTCGAGTTGTTTTGCATTTGATCCTATACAAGAACTAATCTTTGGTAAGTGTTTTTATGCCTAAGATCTTTGTACAAGGCATTAGGAGTATCCATCCTTCAGAATGTATTTTCTGAGTATGTAGCAGTTTCACAAAAAGTGAACAGAGAGGTAAATTAAGATGGAGCAACGAGACAAATATATATATATATATATATATATATATATATATATATATATATATGTAGGTCTTTGGTTATTCGGGTTTTCTCCCGCGTAAAATTGGAAGTGTCTTGGCGACGTTTCAACGAAGTCTCATTCGTCATCTTCAGGCTGGTGTTTTCGGCTTCGTGCTCCTAGAAGCACGAAGCCGAAAACACCAGCCTGAAGATGACGAATGAGACTTCGTCGAAACGTCGCCAAGACACTTCCAATTTTATGCGGAAGAAAACCCGAATAACCAAAGACCTACATACAAATACCCGCGAAAACCTCAGAAAACAAATACACACACACACACACACACACACACACACACACACACACAGTCCTGGATATACAACAGTTTGTTCAGTGACATTTTGTCAAGTATTTGCAAGCCATTGGGACACGTGTCATATAGACACCAGTGGAGGCAGAGAGTGTCTCCACCCCTATGTGGAAAGGAGGGGCTTACCCTGAATATAAAACCCCCTCCAACCTTTTCCACCTTGCTCTGGCGCTCTCTCCATCTCTCTCTTTTCATGTTTGTTCCTCATGAGACTTGATCTCTGTTGTACATAGTTAATATGATTTATTATATGAATAAATACGTTTAAGACATTTATTTATGCATCTGCCTCTGAACTCTTCTATGCTCCTGGGTGTTTCTACGATCCCAATTCCAGGGAATGGTAGCAGAGGATGGTTTCGATCCATCGACCTCTGGATTATGGTCCCAGAGTCACAACAGCACTAAAAAGGATTCGAACCGCTGAACTGCCGACCTTTCAATCGACAAGCTCAGCATCTTAGCCCCTGAGCACTGCATCCCAGATAAATCCTATTTAGTGATGGTAAACTCTACTGAATTCAGTGGAATGCCCTTGCAAATAGAGCTATGTCGAAGAGTATTGCTAATTTTCACAGAGACGTGTAGTATTTTACCAGATGCAGTCAAGAGCCTATTTTTGTCTCTACGTTCTTAGCTTCTTTGCACTGGAAAGTGTGTCTGGAATCCAGCGACCTGGATAAACTCTTACCATACACGTCACTGCTGAACTGGAAGAAGGTAAGAGATGTTCTAACGATCTAATCTGAATTGAGGGAGGTCTTTCATTAAATTCAGAGACAAATCTGGGTTCCTTATGGAATTAAGGAGAAACTTCCTGACAGAACAATTAATCCATGGAATGGAAGAGCTTGCCTCCAGAAATGGTGGGACAAATCCATCATTGGAGGATTTTTAAGAAGAGATTGGACAACCATTTGTCCAGGATGAAATAAGGTCAGGGGTGGGATTCAGCCAGTTCAGACTGGTTTGGGCGAATCGGATGTTAATTTTTATCTGGTTCGCCGAACCGGTAGTGGCAAGGACTGGCTGACCCCTCCCACCCTGCCCCTCCCAGGAGTCTCCACGTGGCCCATTTTGGATGCCAGGTAAATGCAGAGCCCACGCGGAGGCTCTGTGAGGGCGAAAAAAGGGCCTACCGGAAGTCCGGAAACGGCCCCATTTCCGGCCTTCAGAGGCCTTCCAGAGCTCGGGGGAAACCATTTTTCTCAAGCCTCAGGGGCCTGGGGAGGGCAAAAAACAGGACTACCAGAAGTACCAGAAGTCCAAAAATGGGCCTGTTTCCGTCCTCCGAAGGGCCTCTGGAGCCCGGAGGAGGCTGTTTTTGCCCTCCCAGAGACTCAAGGAAAGTCTGCTGAGCCTGGGGAGGGCGAAAACAGCGCCCCCGCACCCCAGTGCAGGTGTCAACACTCCAAGCTGCATTCACTCCAGTGCTGACAAAAGAAGGAGAAGGTGGGGGCCTCTGGCAAGAGGACGCTTGACTTTTCACCTACTTATTTTCCCTGGAGATACTATCTCCTAGGAGATGAGTTGGGAGGAGAGAAATTCCTTTGAGCTGAAGTAGTAGATAACATCAGAGTGACTTGGAAGATGGGCAATGAGAAGCAGAGCAGTGGAGAAAGGAAAGGGAGGGTTTGGACCAGGAAGTCAGTGTTGGCTGCGATTGAGTCGGAGTTTTCGATTGTTGTGCCTAATAAATGAAAGATTTCGATCAAGGACTATTTGTTTGAAATGCAGTTTATTTGAGACGACACCGTATCCTGACAGCAGGAGGCTGAGTAGGCCACACCCAGCATGGCCATGCCCACCCAGCAACTGGACAGAGAACCAGTTGCTAAAATTTCTGAATCCTACCCCTGAATAAGGTCTCCTGCAGGTTGGACTAGAAGACCTTCAAGGTCCCTTCTGCCCCTACAATTCTGTGATTCCAATAATCACAGAATTTAAGAACGAGCCAACAAGAAGAAAAACACAAGAATAACATTAGAACAGCTCATGGAAGAATGGCTTATGGAACATAAGAAGAACATAAGAATGGCTCATTTAAGAATGACCCAAAAAGACGTTCTCCTTGGTCATCATGAATCTTCAGCGTATGACTTTTTATGGTCATAACCATGGTATAATATCCTGGTATCTGTAAAAAAAAAAAAAAAGTGGGGGCAGTTAAAAAAATATTTTCATTGATTTTTTATGAAACATGCTTCTCCGAAATGGAGGTTTAGAAGGTGAGGTCATTCTCTCTTTGAAGGCCAGATGTTCTTCAGCTTAAATTAAACCATTCTGTTCCATTGATGAATTTTGCCTGAAAAGTTAACGCTTGTTATTCCCACATTTGTAGGACATTCCTGGAATCCTGTGTAAAATGTACATTATCTCGTTACCCTCTTTAAAGGTAAGTCTGCATAATAAAAATATAGTAACAATATCGTTATATACCATAATATGCATATACATATACATAATATGTAGTATAGTTATATATCATAATATGCCTATACAGTACATATACATAATATATAATATATATAATATAGTTGTTACAGTTTATAATGTGTTTGTGCGTATGTGTGTATCAGAGATGGCATTCAGCTGGTTTGGACCGGTTTGGGTGAAAAGGTAGTGGAGATCGCCTCGGCTCTAAGTTGACTTATTTAGGCATGTTTTCGAGGCCAGGCGCATGTGCAGATGGCGTGCGCGACAAACTGGTGGTAAAAGAAAGTGAAACCCATCCATGGTGTATGTATGTGTGTGTGTGTGTATGTGAGTGCATGTGTTTGTATATACCCTGTTTCCCTGAAAATAAGACTCAACCGGAAAATAAGCCCTAGCATGATTTTTCAAGATGCTGGTAATATAAGCCCTACCCCCCAAAATAAGACCCAGTTAAGATTGTCAGCCAGATGGGTGCATTTAGTACCGTATTTCCCCCAAAATAAGACCTAACCAGAAAATAAGGCCTAATGCATCTTTTGGAGCAAAAATTAATATAAGACCCGGTCTTATTTTCGGGGAAACACGGTATTTGTGGAGAATCCAGACGCAAAGTAGAGTAAACTAAAGTTGTTCCCTACAAATTGCTTCAGTTGGCGTTCCTCCTTAAATAGGCTAAGGGAGTGGCCAATTAGCCCCAAGTCTTGCTCTTGAGGAGACCTCCTCCTGAGGAGCCACTTCTGCCTTTTGACTGCTCTGCGTGCCCGTGCATTGAGAAGAGGCTCCTCCTCTTCGTCCTCTTCACTTAAAGGAGCTTCTGGAGGTTCTGAAGGCCCTGGCTGAATCCCCGCCTCTGGCACCACATCTTCTCCAGCCTCCTCATTGTCTGACTCGAGTGCCAGCTGCACCGGCTGCTGGTGCAACACCACACCAGCCTCCTTGCTGTCAGAGTCAGCTACAATCCGCACAGACCGCTGACAGGCCACAACACATACATACATACACGCATACATACATACATATATATTACAACCTTTCTAAAAATACGAGTGTTGTGGCTCTGTTACCTGAGCCTATGTTATCGGCAGGAGAGGACTCCGAGAGTGAAGGAGAGGAGTTGGCAAGGCCTCCCTCTCCAGGACCCTCCTCTCTGGCAATGCCTTCGGTGTCCGCCGAAGGGCAAGAGATAGGGCCAGGGCCAAGCATGTCCACGCAGCCACAGATGGACAGTGATGAGGGTAATGAGTCTTGGCTGGATCCACGCCAGCGTCGCAGAGATAAGCGCGTGCAACAGAAGAAAAGGTGTGCCCGAGATTAGGCTCAGTCACTGAACCACACCCCACAGGATATAAAAAGGAGCGTGGTGGCCAGTCAAACCTTGTGACAAACAAAGCTGAAAGCTTCCATGCCATTCTGCATTGCCGGACCTTTGCTATAGACTTTGCTGGATTATCTCTGGACTTGATTGACTCCGTAATTATTGAGCTGTTTCTTTTGATGTACCAGAAGTGGGGAGAAGTTATCTCTCCTCTTTGTAAATAATAAACTCTTGGCAGGCAGCCACTAGGTTGTTGCCAAGTTCCATTATCATAAGGAAAAGGATTTTGCCGGCTGATTTGGTCTTTAACTCTTGAATGTCTGTTGGTGTGTGTGCGTATGGTTGGGGACAGAACAAACCCCCTGTTCAAGCAGGTGTCCCTATACCAGTGATGGTGAACAGCGCGCGGGAGATCAGAAGAGCGGCTGGCAATGGTGTGCTTGCCCACAGAGAGGACTCTGCATGCCCCCTCTGACACACCTGCCATAGGTTCGCCATCAGAGCCCTATACAATTTCAGACAAGTGGCTGTCCAGTCTCTTCTTAGAAACCTCCAGTGATGGAGCATCCACAACTTCTGAAGGCAAGCTCTTCCACTGGTTAGTTGTCTTCACTGTTAGGAAGTTTCTCCTTAATTCCAGGTTGCTTCTCTCCTTGGTTAATTTCCACCCATTGCTTCTTGTCCTGCCCTCAGGGGCTTTGGAGAATAGCTTGACTCCCTCTCCTTTGTGGCAGGCCCTGAGATATCGGAACACTGCTATCATCTCACCTGTAGTCCTTCTTTTCTCTAGACTAGCCATACCCAATTCCTGCAACTGCTCCTCATATGTTTTAATACCGTGTTTCCCTGAAAATAAGGCCCTGTCTTATATTTTTTTTGAACCCCGAAATAAGCGCTTGGCCTTATTTTCGGGGAGGCCTTATTATTTTGGGGCGCGTGGAGCAAGACGGGGCTCCTCTTGCCATCTTACCTGATTTCCAGCTCTGTCTCCCTAACCCTAACCAGAAGAAATGCCGGGGACGAGCTGCGCATACGTTTAAATATTTTCAGGGAGGGCTTATTTTCAGGGGGGGGGTGTTTATTCTAGAGCATGCGCTCAAAAGCCTGATTGGGCTTATTATCAGGGGATGTCTTATTTTAGGGGTAATCTCCAGGCCTTATCCACTGCCTGGTTCCAAACCAGAATTGAAAATGGCTTGAAACCAGTTCGACTTATAAACAGTTTGCAATTGGTTTTTTTTTTTTTAAATTACCAGTTGAGGTCACTCCTGTCCTACTGTACATTGTTTCTACATGTTTCTATCAAACGAGGAGTATTTGTTGCAAAGGAGTAACGACGCCGTCTTCTATAACTAGCATCATGACATCACATCTTTCACATTTACACATGGGGACAATCCTAGCTGCATTCAACAAAGCAGTTCCAGTTAACTTAGGAAGACAGATCAATTTGGAACAGTTGACTGATGATTTCTGAGCAGGAATTTGTCATAGAATGAATACTGGCGCTCTTTTCCTTCGTCTGCCGTTGCCCAGTACTTTTTTGCAACTGGTTTGTTTGCAATTTTTGCTGGATGTTCACATTTGTAAGGAATTGAGTACCCCAGGTGGTAGGTTTCATACTGGTGTTATAACTGGAGGAGAACTGGGACGGTCGTGCTGCACAGGAAATTGGATTTTAAAAGAAAAAGATTGCGTAGTCGCAGCTGCCAGCTGTCTAAGGGTGCGGTTAAAAACTTGTCATTTCAAAAGGGCAACGTGAAACGTGATCAGCTTTCGCTATGCAGTAAAATGGAATGGATAGATCACGGGTGTCAAACTTGGCGTGTCACGTCGCCGTCACGTGACGTTTTCTCCCTTTGCGGAGCTGGGGTGGATGTGGGCCTGCGCATGACGCATCCGGTCCGCGATCCGTGGGCCCTGGGATAGGTGATGCATTCTGTATGTTGTAAGAGGAGCAGTGGGCCGAACCTGGAAGGTGGAGTCAAAAGAGAGATCAGCCTAGAATCCCTACATAGCCACAAATAGAATAGAATAGAATTTTTTATTGGCCAAGTGTGATTGGACACACAAGGAATTTGTCTCTGGTGCATAAGCTCTCAGTGTACATAAAAAGACAAGAGACATTCGTCAAAAATCATAAGGTATCCCAGTGGTGAAATCCAAATTTTTTTACTACCGGTTCTGTGGGTGTGGTGTTGCTTGGTGGGCGTGGCAGGGGAAGGATACTGCAAAGTCTCCATTCCCTCCCCACTCCAGGGGAAGGATATTGCAAAATCTCCACTCCCACCCCACTCTGGGGCCAGCCAGAGGTGGTATTTGCCGGTTCTCCAAACTACTCAAAATTTCCACTACCGGTTCTCCGAACTGCTCAAACTTTCTGCTACCGGTTCTCCAAAACCTGTCAGAACCTGCTGGATTTCACCCCTGAGGTATCCAACTAGTTCAAGTAGTTCAACTCCCCCTTGAATTTTGTAGATACTTATCTAATTCCTAGCAGGCGCTAACCATTAGCTGAAAAGATTTCTATGCATAGGTTTTTAGCAATAAATCAGTATCATTGGACCTTCATGTACGGACACAATCTTTCACACCTTGAGTTGCGTAAAATGAAGATGGGAATATAAGTCTAGTAAATAAATTAAATGCCAAGTCCTCCTCCTCAAATTTTAATCATCTTTAACACTGCTCCTTTTAGATACTGTACTTATCACACTTTTTAAAACTTTATTAGTTCTTTGTTATCCACATCTCTGCAAAGCAGGTGTTACAGATGTTGAAAAATAATTCTCCCCTAAATCTCAGCCTCAACAAACAATGCTTCAACAAAACAGCAGTTTCACTCCCGCTGATATCCATGTCAAAAATGAGTTAAAGGCAATACAAGTAGTCCTGGAGTTACGACCACAGTTGAGCCCAGATTTTCTGTCACTGAGTGAGTTTTGCCCCATTTTATGACCTTTCTTGCCACCGTTGTCAAGTGAATCATTGCAGTTGTCAAGTTAGTAACATGGTTGTAAAGCGAATCTGGCTTCCCCGTTGACTTTGCTTGTCAGACGGTCGCAAAAAGGGACCACATGACCCTTGGACGCTGTAACCGTCATAAATACGAGTCAGTTGCCAGGCCATAGGGATGCTGCGACGGTTGTGTGAAAAATGGTCATAAGTCACCTTTTTTAGTGCTGTTGTAACTTCTAACAAGGGACGTGGTGGCTCAGTGGTTAAGACGCTGAGCTTGTCGATCGAAAGGTCGGCAGTTCAGCGGCTCGAATCCCTAGTGCCGCATAACGGGGTGAGCTCCCGTGACTTGTCCCAGCTTCTGCCAACCTAGCAGTTCGAAAGCATGTAAAAAATGCAAGTAGAAAAATAGGGACCATCTTTGGTGGGAAGGGAACAGTGTTCCGTGCGCCTTTGGCGTTGAGTCATGCCGGCCACATGACCATGGAGACGTCTTCGGACAGCGCTGGCTCTTTGGCTTTGAAATGGAGATGAGCACCGCCCCCTAGAGTCGGAAACAACTAGCATATATGTGCAAGGGGAACCTTTACCTTTAACTTCTAACATTCACTGAACGAATGGTTGTAAGTCGAGGACGACCTGTAGACCATGTTTAATAATGTTGAAGAGGAAATAACTCTTACCGAATACCCTCTCTCTCTTTCTTCCCATTTATTTGCTGATTTGAGGTGCGAAACTTCAAAGGCTTCTGGGAAAAGTTAAACGTGAACCTGGAATATGTGAAATATATTGAAACGCCTTTGCATTTCAGCCACAAAGTGCTGCAGAGGGAATGGTATAAACTGCTTTCCGATGAGGTAAGTGACTTCCTGCTTTTAATTTGTTGAGCGGGTAGATGCTATTCCAGATTCATTAAGCCAGGTACCCTGTTTTCCCCGAAAATAAGACCCACCTGGAAAATAACAGCAATAGCACTTAGACTTACATACCGCTTCACAGTGTTTTACAGTCCTCTCTAAGCAGTTTACAGAGTCAGCATATTGCCCTCAACGATCTTGGTCCTCATTTTACCCACCTTGAAAGGATGGAAGGCTGAGTCAACCTTGAACCTGGTGAGATTTGAACTGCCAAAACCGCTGGCAGCTGGTGATCAGCAGAAGTAGCCTGCAGTACTGCACTCTAACCACTGCGCCACCGGGGCTCATAAATAAATAAGAACCTAGCATGATTCTTTAGAATGCTCGTAATATAAGCCCTACCTTAAAAATAAGCCCCAGTTAAGATGGTCAGATGGACGCATTTTAGTACCGTATTTCCCTGAAAATAGGACCTACCTGGAAAATAAGCCCTAACGCATCTTTCAAAACAAAAATTAATATAAGACCCAGTCTTATTTTCAGGGAAACACGAGTACAACGGTTCACACGATCTTGTGGGTTTGAATAAACAAAAATTTACCTCAAATCACTGGGCTGGATCTCAGGAAGTCTATTGTTGCTCCAGTGCAAATCTTGCAATGCGCTGCAACGCACAAAAAATTTTCGGGAGTGAAATTGTAAATTTGAGAAATAACGTTACTTGACCCTTAGTTAAAGAGTAATACAGGTACTTACCACCACTTACAGCCGCAATTGAGCCCATAATTTCCATTGTTAAGTGAGACCTTTGCTCAGTGAATTTCACCCCATTTTACGACCTTTCCTGCTACCGCTGTTAAGTGAACCACTGCAATTGTTTAAGTGAGTAACCCAGTTGTTAAGGGAATCTGGCTTCCCATTGACTTAGTTTATCAGAAGGCCGTGCAAAGGTGATCACATGACCCCAGGACACTGCAACCGTCGTAAGTACCAGTCAGTTGCCAAGCATCTGAATTTTGATAATGTGGGAATGCTGCAGCGGTCGTAAGTGTGAAACCCGGTCATATAAGTCCCTTTTTTCTGTGCTGTTGTAACTTTGAACGCTCACTAAACAAATGTTTGCAAGTCAAGGGCTACCTGTCTATGGAGTGTAGTTTTTATTAAATATGGAGTGAATAAATTGACTATTTTGCGTAACCTTGTTCACAATTTCTTTCAGAAGTCGGCAGCGAGAACATCTTACCTCAAAAGTATATTTGAAAACACGAAAAAGTGAGTCCATCCTCTTCCTGGCATTCATTAAAGGAAAGATATTTGTTGTGACCTAGGCTTACTGACTCATTACAACACACAATTAGTCCTAAACAAACCTATTTTATTGTAATAGCTGAGAATTACGTTCATTCCCAGCTGAGTCCCAATTAGTTGCAAAACAAGTCCTTCGGAAGAAGTCCTTCGGGATAATCATCAACCTTTATCTTCTTTGACACCCTGCCAAAGGCTTTACTTGGCAAAGCCCCACGAAGTTCAGGAACAAACAAGAGATGCCGACTGGAAACAGAGTTAGCAACGTTGCTTTCCTGCAAAAGGCCCAAGTGCCTTTGTTTCTCTTTTAAGCCTTATGGGAAGGGTCAATCATCTCCTGGCCTTACTCCTGAGTCGTCCCTTTTGCTTTAGTTGCTCTTGCCTTCTGGCAGCTCTGCGCATGCATACTCTAGGAACAGGCTCCTCCTGTTCCTCTGCCTCTCTGCTGTCCGACTCTGGGGGCTCCGGAGTCCGTGCATCACTGCCAGATGGCCCTGTCCCCATCTCTGCCTCCGATGCAGAGCCCTCGTCCGGGCCTTCCCCAGACTCCAGGATTCGCCCATGTTCCACCCCAGCCTCCTCGCTGTCCGACTCTGCTGCCAGCTCCTCAGGCTGCTGGCAGACCACAACAATATTTGCCATTACAAAATCTAATGGCTTTAAATGGATCCGTTGTCCAGAGTTCTCAAAACTCCATTATGAAATGACATCCCCAAAGCACCACAATATTCTCTGGAAGGGATTCAGAAAATCTCATTCCTCAGCATCTTAAAAAGTCCATCGATCGGCTACATCAAGGGGCTGTCAGAGGACTTTCACATGCCTCTCCTGTTTTTTGAACTGATCTGTTTTCCATCCTCAGTTTCTACTTTCTCTACCAATCACTTCAACTGATTATTTGATTAGTGTTCGTGAACCTCAACGGATATTAGAGAAGTAGCAGTTTTGAATGGAGGCACGAGAAACTGCTTAGGGGAATTTGGAGCTGTTCTTGGCCTTGCAGGATTTAAAAAATGCTATTTTATATGCATATGGAACATGGGTCCGAAGGACTTATCCCGAATGTTTGTTTGCGTTGGGCAGAATATCCCGCGAAATTTAATTCAATATTTTGAGAGCAGCTTGGCTGATTTCCAAACATGGTTTGATTTGAGTTTTGATATTACCGTATTTTTCAGAGTATAAGACGCACTGGAGTATAAGACACACCTCAGTTTTTGGGGAGGAAAATAAGAAAAAAGCTGATTGGCAGGTGGATCGGCCCCCCGGAATACCCCCAATCAGCTGTTCCCAGAGGTGAATTTTAGCAACAGGTTCCTTGGTTGTGAGCTCTGTGCCTTGCTTTTTTTTTTTTTTTTTGCTTTTTTTTCTGCCTCTGAAACTTCTGAAACTCTGTTTCAGAAAAAACTTTTTTTTCCTGCCTCTGAAACAGAGCTTCAGAAAAAAAGCCTCTGAAGCTTTGTTTCTGAGGCTTTTTTTCTGAAGCTCTGTTTTGGAGGCTTTTTTTCTGAAGCTCTGTTTGGAGGCTTTTTTTCTGAAGCTTCTTTTCTGATGCTTTTTTCAGCCTCTGAAACCTCCGTTTGAGAAGCTGGGCGGGGCTACATTCGGAGTATAAGACGCACCCAGATTTTCACCCTCTTTTTTGGGGGAAAAAGGTATGTCTTATACTCCGAAAAATACGGTAAATGTTAAAAAGCAAATCATCTTCCTCTTCTTCCTCCTCCTCTTCCTCTTCCTCCTCCTCCTTCTCTTCCAAATGGTAGTAACTCACATAACCATATTCCTAGCCACATGCATGAAGAATATAGATAGCTGTTCCAGATACACTAGGCCTGATAATATCTTCCCCACTAATTCTTCCTGTCCTAGTTTCATTTGCATTGGGTTTTATTATCCAAACCAATAAGTACAGGTAGTCCTCGATCTAGGACCACAGTTCAACCCATAATTTATGTTATGCTAAGTGACGCATTGTTAAGAATTTTGCACATTTTACGACCTTTTTTTGCCACTGTTGTGTAGTGTGTCACTTCACAGTTGCTAAGTTAGGAACCCGGTTGTTAAGTGAATCTGGCTTCCCCCATTGACTTGGCTTGTCAGAAGGTCGCAAAAGGGATCACATGACCCCGGGACACTGCAACCGTCATAAATATGAGTCAGTTGCCAAGCATCTGAATTCTGATAAATGACCGTGGGGATGCCACAACAGTCCTAAGTTTGAAAAAAAGCTCATATGTCACTTTTTTCAGCGGTGTGGTAACTTTGAATGGTTATTAAATGAACTGTTGTAAGTCGAGGACTACCTGTATAGTTCTTGGGTGCATAGTGTTGTGGCCCGCCAGCAGATCTGGCAGCAGATTTGGACAGTGAGGAGGTTGGGGAGGAACATGGGCCAGTCCTGGAGTCTGGGGAAGGCTCAGACAAGGGCTCTGCGTCTGAGGCAGAGATGGGGCCAGGGCCGTCTGACAATTATCAGCTGCCTTCGGAGTCGGATATCAGTGAGGCAGACCAACAGCTGGAGCCTGTTCCCAGGGTGTGCATGCACAGAGTTGCCAGACGAAGGGAACAGCTGAAGAACAAGGGTCGACTTGGGAGTAAAGCCACAGGTGGACGATGAACAGCCCCTCCCAGAGGGAATAAAAGAGGAGCGAAAGGGGAGTGGAGTTTGCAGGAGACAATTAGTTCATTCCTGCATTCTTGCCTAGTATTGCGGCATCTGAAAGATATCGGCCTGGCCACTCTCCAAGCCTGATGAAGGTCGGTAATTGTGAACTATCTTGGAAGACTGTGGGAGAGGAAAGACTTTGCTGGAGAGGAATTCACTGTGAATTAAATCAAAGGGGTTTATCGGGACGAGGACTCAGCTTCGTTCTGCTGGGGAAGCCTAAGTCAGAACATGTTGGCTTTTTAAAGTCTTCCTCCACTGAAGCTGTTAAGAAACATTGCTTCTTTTCTTCTAGGGTACTTTCCAGTTTACATATGTGGGAAACAGGTGAGTTTTTTTGATCTCAAAAGGCTGTAAGTAGCATCATCCTTTATTATGGCAATGCTGAGGGCCGTTGCTTCACAGTCTCTGGAGGTCCATAGATTTCTTAACTCTCCTTTTCTCCAGAAATCTTTAAAGTATCTGGTTGCAGATATCTTCCCTCAGCATCATAGGATGAAGGAATCGTGTCCTTCTCCACACTGGTAGACGTTGTACAGCAGTGGCCAAAATTGTGGAAACCTTTGGGGAAAAGTGTATTTTTGAGGTTTGATGGCTAATAACACCACTTTTGGGGGGAGTTTCAAGATAATCCTATTCCACAGCTGGAATGGCCTGGGAATAGCCCAGACCTTCATCCAATTGAAAATCTAGGGAGCCGACGAAAGAAACTTGTTAATCAGAAGTGACCCAGCAATAAAATCCAATTAATAGAAGCCATCATTCAATCTTGGTTTCACGTGATAACAGCTGCAGCAGAGGTGGGTTTCAGCAGCTTCTGACCACTTCTGGGGAAACCGGTAGTGGAAATTTTGAGTAGTTCGGAGAACCGGTAGTAAAAATTCTGACTGGCCCTGCCCTTCTCTGCCTCCCAAGTCCCAGCTGATCGGGAGGGAATGGAGATTTTACAGCATCCTTCCCCTGCCACACCCACCAAGCCACGTCCACCAAGTCACGCCCACAGAACCGGTAGTAAAAAGAAAAATAGATACCCACCACTGAGCTGCAGAACTAAAAGACTTGGTTCACTCCATGGGAAGACGTTGTAAGGCCGTCATTCATGCTAAAGGTTACCCAACTAAGTATGAACTGACATGGGGATCATTTCTGTATATCTCGTTTTTCCTATGGTGATAATTTTTGTATATCTCGTTTTTTTCTACGTGTTTCACTTTTCTTCTTTATATTGTGACTGGTATTCTAATAGCAAATCCTCCGTAAAAGTTATTGCATTACATTCTTGATTAAATTATCTTTCCATTGATATATAATTTTATGGTACTATTCCAAAACACAGTGGTGTTATTAGCTAGTTTTAGAAAATACACTTTTCCCTAAAGATTTCCACATTTTGACCACTACTGTAGAGGAAGCAGGATTTAGGGGTTGAATGGGTGAAATTTGGGCCACATTATTTTGGGCAGAAGGAAGATACAGTCTTGGCTTCATTTAGTCCAAGAAGAACATGCTGAGGGTCATCTAATCCTTGGACTGATTAAATTCCTCCTTTCTATTGTGTTTTCCTACCTTGACCATAATGTGAATCCTACAGGATTAATAAAGTTGCTGATGAGTGTTGTTGAGGTAAGGCTCAACTCAAGATAAGTGTAAGACTAGATTATTGATAGGTCAATATTGGGAAAATGATGCTATGCCCACTGTTGAAGAATGGACTTTGAAGATGGCCAGTTTTGCAGAGATGGCGAAGATTTCAGCATATCTAAAAGATCGGACTCAAGAGACTTATGTATGGGAGTGGAAGAAGTGGATAGATTATGTACAGAATAAATATCAAACTAGGAAATATCAGATAGCTTTTAGCTGAATGTATTATATAGGGATAGAATAACTGGATGTTATTTACGAAGAAATGAATAGCACACGGGGTGGAATAGTTAGGGGTTAAAGTATTATAAAATGTGATTTTGATTTGGATTTCATCTTGAGGAAGTCATGGGGGGAGGGGAGGGTTAGGGAGGGTTTGGGGGGGGGGGAAACCGGGGGAAAAATGTATTTGTAAAACTTTTTAAATAAAAAAAAAAAGATAAGTGTAAGACTTCAGTGTAGGGAAAAGTAAAGTCTTACACTTAGGCAAGAACAACCAAAAGTACACATTGTCAGGGTTCCAACGGATGCCCTAATTAAATCATGAGCCTTGAGCCAAGCTTCAAAAGAAATCCAGTTATTTATTAGGAGCTTCATGTCGTTTCAAATGAAGCCAACTCTGACCCCACGTAATTTACGGCTCAGGCTTGACCCTGTTTTCCCCCCTCCTTCCAGGGTATGTCATCAGTCACATTCACCAACGGAGCAATTCCGCGGGTTGTAGAGATCACTCCCTTCAGGCCGCTATAGGTAACCCTGGGAGACAGCCTTGAGAGAGATATGTCTGGAATGTGCTTTTGTTTTTTGCCTGCTGTGCTGCTTCGCCGTTTTCCCATACCCCTTGCCTATTGCAACTCGAGAGCAGGCCAGGGATGCTTTGCGAGTTGACACACACAGATTGGAGAAACCAGGCTTAATGGCAGTAACTGTGAGAAAGATCTTGGAGACTTAGTGGACAACCAATTCAATACGAGCCAACAGTGTGCGGCAGCAGCCAAAAAAGCAATCCTAAATTGCATTACCAGAGAGATTCAATCAAAATCACGTGAGGTACTAATATCACTCTGTAAAGCCTTAGTAAGACCACACCTAGAGTACTGCATCCAGATTTGGTCACCACACTATATAAAAAGATGTTGAGACTCTAGATGACCTACAAGGTCCCTTCCAACTAAGTCCGTGCATTAACCTGTCTACTTCAACTAGTAAATTCGGTGAGGTGAAACACGGAATATGATAGTCGTTTTGCCTAAGGAAGTGAAGTCTTTTGCTCACTTAGATCTCTCTTCAGATAAGAGTAGATGTTCTTCTAAGGCAGCATCCCTTCTTTTCTTCTTCAGAGAGTTTGTACCATCTGTAACTTATAAATGTCAACTTCAAAAACAGGGAAAGGACATTCCACAAATTCTGTGACTTTGTTGTTCCTGACTTGTGGTGAGGGAAAAAAAAGTTCCTTGAATATGGCTGCTCCTTTTTTGGAATTTGTAGGACAGCAGCTGAACGTATCTTGATTAACCATATTGTTTTGTATACGCTTGTAGAGAAGCTGCTTCCTGTGGTTGCTGGTGGCATATATAGATAAACTGTGGCTTATTTACGGGTTTTGTAGATTGGAAGTGACTGTGGCACATGTTGTGAACATCAGGATACCGATTTTCAGGAAGTTATATGTTTATACATATTGCCTTATATGTTTATACATACGAGCGCAGCATATGAACAAATTCTTAGTTTCTTCCAAGTGCTGTTATAATTCATATAAGATCTACCACTTTGAGAAGTGGAAATAGATCAAAACTATAACATAATGTTTGGCTATAACACCAAAATCAGACACATTATATTATATTAACACAATGAAAAAAGGCAAAGATACGTTTATAAATATGCGTCTTGTGTGTGCACATGCCGGTATATCTTATGTGTATTTTTAATAGTTGTTTTTTTTAAAAGGATAGCAATAGCAATAGCACTTAGACTTATATACCGCTTCACAGTGCTTTACCGCTCTCTCTAAGCGGTTTACAGAGTCAGCCTATTGTCCCCCAACAATCTGGGTCCTCATTTTACCCACCTTGGAGGATGGAAGGTTAAGTCAACCTTGAGCCGGTCAGGATCGAACGAACTCCTGGCTGTAGGCAGAGTTTGCCTGCAATACTGCATACTGACTTCTGCGCCACCAGGAAGGAGAATGAGAAAGGGAAAGAGGGAGGGAGGGAGGGAAGGAAGGAAGGAAGGAAGGAAGGAAGGAAGGAAGGAAGGAAGGAAGGAAGGAAGGAAGGAAGGAATAGAATAGTACTTAGACTTATATACCGCTTCACAGTGCTTTACCGCTCTCTCTAAGCGGTTTACAGAGTCAGCCTATTGCCCCCAACAATCTGGGTCCTCATTTTACCGACCTTGGAAGGATGAAAGGCTAAGTCAACGTTGAGCCGGTCAAGATCGAACTCCTGGCTGTAGGCAGAGTTTGCCTGCAATACTGCATACTAACTTCTGCGCCACCAGGAAGGAGAATGAGAAAGGGAGGGAGGGAGGGAGGAAGGAAGGAAGGAAGGAAGAAAGGAATAGAATAGTACTTAGACTTATATACCGCTTCACAGTGCTTTACTGCTCTCAATAAGCGGTTTACAGAGTCAGCATATTGCCCCCAACAATCTGGGTCCTCATTTTACCGACCTCGGGAGGATGGAAAGCTGAGTCAACCTTGAACCGGTCAGAATCGAACCACTGGCGGTCGGCAGAATTAGCCTGCAATACCGCATTCTAACCACTGTGCCACCAGGGTGTTGTGTTTATTGTGCTTCAATCTGTTATTCGGTGGAAATATTTAAAACGAATTTCAGGTAGTCCTTGGGTTATGACGGCAATTTGGACCGGAACCGCCATCTCTAACTGACACGGTTGTAAAATACGACATCTCAGGACTGTGTTGCTCAGCGACAGCAACCCCAGTTGACATCCTTAAGCCAGGATTGTGCGGGTTGTTAAGTGAAGAGATCACACGACCCTGACTTTCCAATACCTGCCAGCTTCCACCTTGACTTTACCTGCGGAAAGCTGGCAGGTACCACAGTTTGTCGCAACGACATAACTGTGATCCGACCTGCCGAATCTCCATCATGTCCCCGAAGGGATGCTGCAATGGTCAGAACTCGGAGGACCTGTCGTAAATCCCCCGCGAGTGCTGTTGCAAGTTTTGAAGGGTCGCTGAACGAGCGGTCGTAACCTGAGAACCTTGTGTATGCATTGTTCATTTCCTTCTGCATCTCCCATTAAGATGGATGTCAATTGAAACCTGTTGTGAAATCTCTAATCTCTGTTGTTGCATTGCGGGTAATCAGAACATGTCGAAATGTTTGGAATGGCACTGAGAAGAAATTAAGCCCTGACTTCTGTTTGCAAAACAACATTGAAATGTAGCATATGTCCTCTAAACTGGCTGTTTGACTTTCTCTCTCCCCCTCCCCTCCCTCTCTCTCTCTCCCTCTCTCCCTCTTTCTCTTTCTCCCTCCTCTCCTTCTCTCCCACTTCCCCTTCTCCTCCCCTTCCCTCTTTTTCTCTCCTTCTCTCTCCCTCCCTCCTCCCTCTCCCCTCTCTCTCCCCTCCCTTTTCCCCTTTCTCTCTTTCCTTCCCTTCCCCTCCCCTTCCCTCCCTCTCTCTTTCTTGCTCTCCCTCCTTCTCTCCTACTTCCCCTCCCCTTTCCTCCCTCTCTCTCTTGCCCTTCCTTCCTTCCCTCCCACCTTCTCTCCTACTTCCCCTCCCCTTCCCTCCCTCCCTCTACCCTCCCTCTCTCCCTCTTTCTCTCTTTCCCTCCCTCCTTCTCTCCCACTTCCCCTCCCCTTCCCTCCCTCTCTCTCTCACACACCCTTCCTTCCTTCCCTCTCCCCTTCCTTCCCTCTCTCCCTCTTTCTCTCTCTTCCTCCCTCCTTCTCTCCCTCTCTCCCACTTCCCCCTTCCCTCCCTCTCTGTCTCTCTCTTGCCCTAACTTCCTTCCCTCTCCCCTTCCTTCCCCCTCTCCCCCTCTTTCTCTCTCTCCCCTTCCCTCCCTCTCTCCCCTTTTCCTCCTCCCCTTCCCCTTCCCCTCTCTCCCCTCCTCTCCCTCTCCCTCTTCCCTTCTCCCTCTCTCTCCCTCTTTCCCCCCTCCCCTTCCCCTGCTTTCTCTCCCCCTTCTCTCTTCCTCCCTCTCTCTCCCCCTCCCCCCTCTCCTTCTCTCCCCCTCCCTCCTTCCCTTCCTCCCTCTCTCTCTTTTACTTTCAGAAGAAAGAACAGCTCCTCTTTTTCAAGACGAAGATTATCAGCAAAGCTTGCTAACAGGACTGGTGGGTGCATTCTTGACTTGACAGTAGAAAATCTTCAATGCTGTAAGGGTAACCTGAAAATATAGATATTATTCTTTAATAGAAGAGCAACAAAGATGATTAGGGGACTAAAGGCTAAAACATAGGAAGAACAGTTGCGGGAACTGGGTATGTCTAGTTTAATGAAAAGAAGGACTAGGGGAGACATGATAGCAGTCTTCCGATATCTCAGGGGTTGCCACAAAGAAGAGGGAGTCCAGCTATGCTCCAAAGCATCTGAGGGCAGGACAAGAAGCAATGGGTGGAAACTAATCAAGGAGAGAAACAACCTAGAACTAAGGAGGAATTTCCTGACAGTTAGAACAATTAATCAGTGGAACAGAAGTGAATGCCCCAACACTGGAAGTTTTTAAGAAGAGATTGGACAACCATTTGTCTGAAATGGTATAGGGTCTCCTGTTTGAACAGGGGGGTCAGTCTAGAAGACCTCCAAGGCCCCTTCCAACCCTATTATTCTGTTATTCCTTGATCAGCTACTGTTTCCCTTCATTGGCAAAACAGCTACCCTATTCCCCCGAAAATAAGACCAAGTCTTATATTAATGTTTGCTCCAAAAGATGCATTAGGGCTGTTAAGGAATTCTCAAAGTAACCCTTGAATAGCAAGGGTGTGCACATGAAAGCGATTGAGAGTAGGTACAAATAAAACACAGTCAACACACAGATACACTGAATTGTGTTTACTTTCAGGAAATAGTAAGGCACAGTCCAGGTCATACACATATAAAGCAGGACATAGCAAAACGACAGTCCAGGGATAATCCAATAACAAAGTCTTCTTACCAGTCGTCGTAGTCATTCACAATAAACAGTTCTTCCGGATTTGCAAACAGTAGCATACAGAGATATCAGAGAGCAAGAACAGCAAAGAGAAACAAACCATGTTTCTAGCTCCCTCTTAAGGAGATTGGCTATAGAGCTAACCAATCAGGACACAGTATGATGCAATACAGCAGTCTTAAAGCTATATTGATGGTTTATATATCGCCAACCCAACAAAATAGGTAATACTCATTTCCTAACAAGGGCTTATTTTCCGGTTAGGTCTTATTTTGGGGGGGAAATACAGTACTAAATGCAATCTTAACTGGGGCTTATTTTGGGGGTAGGACTTATATTACGAGCATCCTGAAAAATCATGTTAGGACTTATTTTTCCGGTTGGGTCTTATTTTCGGGGGAAACAGGGTACACGGAAACATTCACCAACTTTTCAAGCGGAAAGTGCCTACTTAGCCAATTTACAAGGTGAAGTTTTGCTCAGCAAGTTCAACTTTTGATGATGTCATGAGCATGTGAGTTATCTTGGCCACAGGGTGGAAGTAGCTTGCATCGCGTCCTGCCGAGATATATTTTTTTGGCTTTCCAGTTTAACAGATCGAGAGAATTCTCAATGTCTCTATTCCAAGTATTAACTGGAACCAACTGCATTCAGTCTTTTCAAGATCAGTGAAAGTTGGCCAGCTCTCGCCATTTAACATTAGGGCAGTTTTAACCATCTCCGAACTGGATTGTGATATTTTGACAACGGTTGGCTAAAAAAGAACCCACTGAATAGAAAAATAGGTGTGTTTTTTTTAATGATCGGTGAGCAGAAAAGCCACTGAATCCTTCCCTTGCTATCTGAGACATCCTTAGCAACTGAAGTTCCAGCCTTTTGCTCTCTGGAACCGATATTGTGATTTACGCACACTTTTTGTTGTGCAGAAAATTCCTCCGTTTTCCAACTCACAAGATTCCTTCTTGATAGCGGAAGTAATACGATTCTGTGGCACTTTGCTTGCAGTCCTAAGATTATGCATGAGATTTATGCTTATTTTCTGCAGTGTATTATAAGTCAGAATATTTTAATTTTAGTTGTTCACATATTTTTACGAGGGGTCCTCGGTGTTCTCTTGGTGAGCTTGGTTGTTTCCTTGTAGACGTTTTGTTGCCATACTAGGTAACAGCATCAGTATCAGCAAGAAAACAGAGAGCATCAAGGAGCATCCTCATTTCAACCCCAAGCTACAAATATTCTCCTTTATTGGCACTTTTTTTTTTTTTTTACAGATGGTGGCACAACTGAAAGAGCATCTCCTGAGACCACTGCAGTACATTGGCAAAAAAAAGATTGATCAGATAGCTGTGGATTATGTTTCAAAACTGGTAGGTTTCTTTTTGTTAAAAAAATTAATTTTGGGGGGGAAAATCTTGCATCAAATTTGGCCAATCTTTTGGGAAAGCGAGGTGTTGAGGCAGGGGTGAAATCCAGCAGGTTCTGACAGGTTCTGGAGAACCGGTAGCGGAAATTTTGAGAAGTCCGGAGAACCGGCAAATACCACCTCTGGCTGACCCCAGAGGGGGTGGGAATGGGGATTACGCAATATCCTTCCCCTGGAGTGGGGAGAGAATGGGGATTTTGCAGTATTCTTCCTGTGGAGTGGGGAAGGAATGGGGATTTTGCAGTATCCTTCCCCCAGGAGTGGAGAGGGAATGGGGATTTTGCAGTATCCTTCCCCTGGAGTGGGGAATGAATGGGGATTTTGCAGTATTCTTCCCCTGGAGTGGGGAGGGAATGGGGATTTTGCAGTGTTCTTCCTGTGGAGTGGGGAAGGAATGGGGATTTTGCAGTATCCTTCCCCCAGGAGTGGGGAGGGAATGGGGATTTTGCAGTATCCTTCCCCCAGGAGTGGGGAGGGAATGGGGATTTTGCAGTATCCCTCCCCTGCCACGCCCACCAAGCTACGCCCACAGAACCGGTAGTAAAAAAATTTGAATTTCACCACTGTTGAGGATCCAAAGAGAGTGTGGCCACGCCTCATAAGAAGCTGGGGCTTTGTTTTTAACAGTGATGTGCCTATTTTTGGCTTATATTATAGTTTTCATTAATTTCCGCTTCTCAAAACGATAGGAAAATAGACTGTGTGTTTGCTGCAAAGAGAGAGAGAGAGAGAGAGTGAGAGAGAGAGCGGTTGCAAATTCCTTACCTCTGTTTTACTTCTGTACCCCAAGAAGTGTTTGTGTGTTTGGATTTTCACAGGAGCTAAACAGAGTTGAAAGGCAAGTTATTCATGATTTCCAGAGCAAACGCTTTTGATGTTTCATTTCCTGAAAAGTCATCTGGCGATTTTCTGCAAAATCATCTAGTTTTTGTTTCTTTCTGGAAAGCAAATTAGCGGTTTTCTGGAAAGCCATCTAGCTTTTTCCAGAACGTCATTTAGCTGTTTTCCAGAAAGCCATCTAACATTTTCCCGGAATGTCGTTTAGCGGTTTTCCCGAAAGCCAGCTAGCATTTTTCAAGAACGCCATTTTGTGTCTTTTTGGAAAGCCAACTATAGCATTTTTCCAGACGGGCATCTTAAGATTTTCTGGAATATCATCTAGTATAGCCTACTGCCGTGATGGTGAACCTATGGCATGCGTGCCCAAAGTGACACACGCGTGCCATGTCGCATCCTACTGGCCTACTGCATTGAATAGTGTCGCATCCAACTATGGATTGGATGCCTAACCATTTTCTAACCATGGTTAAGGTCATGTTGGGACAGTTTTGAGTGACTGGAGGAATCAAGAGCCCAGTGAATAGTAGGAGGAGAAAAAAGGGGAGAGACTGCAATAAATGTGTGTGTGTGTGTGTTTGTGTTGACCTGTGTTTTTTCTTCAGGTTTTGGAATAGGGCTGTGATGGCAAACCTGTGGCACACGGAGCCATATCAGTGGGCACACAAGTGTTGCCCTAGCTCAGCTCCGGCGCACACAGCTGATTTTTGGGCCTTCCTGTCCCACCGGAAGTCAGCAAACAGGACATTTCCGGCCTCTGGAGCCCGGGGAGGGCAAAAATACCTACCCACGCCGTAGTGCAGGACGCCAACTAGGCCACGCCCACCATGGCCACGCCCACTCAGCAACCAGGCAGAGAACCCCTCGCTAAAATTTTTGAAGCCCGCCCCTGATTCAGATACATTCTTTTTTCTCTCTATATTTGCAGCTGGGCCTAATCTGTCGGATGATGGAGAATGTTTGGAGGAAATACAGTCCTTGCTCCTTGGCCCTCTCATTGTAAGCAGTTAATTTTCATAAGATATTTAAGGATAAAAATGAGGGGCAGAAGCAGGAACGGCAAATCCGTTACATCGCACATTAATAGACTTCTTGATGAAAGAACCATAATCACGACTTAAAAGTTTATTATTACATGTTGAATATTAGCAACTCATAGCACCCGGTTCTCATATTTGGCCCCCAAAGCATAACAAATTGAGACTGGCTAGAAATTAAATGGGGAACCCCAAGATTATTAGGTTTGTACAAGTAGTCCTCAACTTACGACCACAATTGAGCCCAAAATTTCTCTTACGAAGTGAGACATTTGTTCAGTGAGTTTTGTCTCATTTTACAACCTTTCTTGCCACCGTTGTTAAGTGAATCACTAAGTTAACAACACGGTTGCTAAGTGAATTTGGCTTCCCCGTTGACTTTGCTTGTCAGAGAAGGGTCGTAAAAGGGATTCAGATGACCCCCCGGGACACTGCGACCGTCATAAGCATGAGTCAGTTGCCAAGCATCTGAATTTTGATTACCTGATTATATGAGAATGCTGCGAAAGTTGTAAAGGTGAAAAACCGTCATAAGTGATTTTTTTCCCAGTGCCGTTGTAACTTCGAACGGTCACTAAAGGAACTGTCGTAACTCGAGGACTACCTGTGGTCTAAACTAGGAGAAGGCAGTTGGCAACTTCTTCCAAATGATTGTCTAGAAAACTGCATACTCACCAGAAATCAAGTTCAATTGAGGGAACTAGGCAGTGGTGGGTTCCTCCCGGTTCGGTCCGGTTCGGCCGAGCCAGTAGCGGTGACGATATGACGTCACTGAACCGGTTCTCCCCCCCACCCACGTTATTCTTACCTTTTATTTGGTCCCACCCCCAATCTATTGCTGCCTCCTGAGTCCCAGCTGATGACTAGAGGGGAAAAAAACGGTTGAAACTCTTGCCGCGGGGCTTCAAAGGGCCGTCCTACAGCTGATCAGTGTTAGAAGCAAACAAATGAGTCGGGTCGTAAGTGCGAGGACTGATCGTAAGTGCGAGGACCTTCCAGAAATGACTCTGACCAGCTAGCCACGCCCACCTAGTCACATGACCTCCAAGCCACACCCACAAAATAAGCCACGGCCACAGAACCGGTAGTAAAAAAAATTAGAACCCACCCCTGGAACTAGGTATGTCTAGTTTAATGAAGAGAAAGGACTAGGGGCAGGAGTGAAATCCAGCAGGTTCTGAGAGGTTCTGGCGAACCGGTTGCGGAAATTTTAAGCAGTTCGGAGAACCGGCAAATACAACCTGTGGCTGGCCCCAAAGTGGGGTGGGAATGGAGGTTTTGCAATATCCTTCCCTGTGGGGGGGGAAGGAATGGGGATTTTGCAGTATCCTTCCCCTGCCACGCCCACCAAGCCACACCACGCCCACCAAGCCACGCCCACAGAACCAGTAGTAAAAAAAATTAGGATTTCAACACTGACTAGGGGTGACACAATAGTAGTGTTCCCATATTTGAGGGGCTGCCACAAAGAAGAAGGGGTCACCCTATTCTCCAAAGCACCTGAGGGCAGGACAAGAAGCAACGGATGGAAACTAATCAAAGGAACTACAATCCGTTCTCAAAGCTAGGCACTCCAATTGCTACAGGTAGTCCTTGAATTATGTCCGATTGCTTAGGGACCGTTCGAAATTACAACAGACTTTGAGAGCCTGTTTGGCCTAGTGGTTAAGGCACCAGGCTAGAAAGCAGGAGACCCTGAGTTCAAGTCCCGCCTTCGCCGTGAAAACCGGCTGAGTAACTTTGAATCAGTCCCTCTCTCTCTCTCTCTCTCTCTCTCTCTCTCTCTCTCTCTCTCTCTCTGCCCAATTTCGCCTCACAGGGTTGTTGTTGTGTGGAAATTAGGAGGAAGAAAGTGTGCTGGCATGTGTTATTTGTAAAAAAAAATAATAAAGCTGAGGTCAACCAATTAAATAAATAGATAGAAATAGATAAATAGAGCTTTCCAAGGCTGCTTAAAAGATTCAAGACCCCCATGGTCGCTCCTGCAGTCACCCCTGTTTGCATTTTGGATGCTTGGCAGCCATGTTTTACATCGTCACCACGACGTAAGGTCTGCAACCTTAAACACTCAAAGAGCCATTTGGGCCCGTTTCCCACAGAAAAGAAAACACCGGGAGACACAAAACCTGGGTGGGCGTGGCCAACTCGACGTCACTCACTTCTACCAGTCACATGACCCCTCCCCCCCAGCCACGCCTACCCAGCCGGTCATTAGGGCAGAGAACCAGTTGTTAAAAAACACCGGGAACCACAAAACCCTTTTGACATCTCTTTCTCCGTCCCCTTCTCCCTCCCTCCCCCCTCTCTCCCCCTCTCTCTGTGTCGCTCTATGTCTCTCTCTCCCCCACTCTCTTTGTATCTCTCTGTCTCTGCCCCGGCCGCTTCTCCATCCCCCGCCATCCATCCTTACCTCAGGCCAGGCAAGGAGTGAGTGGGAGGGGAGGTCGAGAGGCGGAGCCAGCCAGTGGTGGGATCACCTGACAGGGAGCCACAGCAGAGGGCCCAAAGAGCCGCATGCAGCTCCAGGGCCACAGGTTGCTGACCCCTGCCCTAGAAAGAGCGCAGGGAAAAGCAACTCAGGTGATTCAAGGCCTGGAGATTAAAACATATAAAGAATGGTTGTAATAATTTGAGTATAGTCTAGTCTAGTGAAAATAAGGACTAGGGGGGACACGATAGCAGTGTTCCAATATCTCAGGGGCTGCCACAAAGAAGAGGGAGTCCACCTATTCTCCAAAGCACCTGAGGGCAGGACAAGAAGCAACGGGTGGAAACTAATTCAGGAGAGAATTGGAATTAAGGAGAAACTTCCTAGTGAGAAGAATCAATCAGTGGGATGGCTTGCTTCCAGAAGTTGTGGGGGCTCCATCACTGGAGGTTTGAACATCTGGCTGACCGTGTGACGCACCATCGGGTCTCCTGCTTCCTTCCTCCCTCTGCCGAAGAACTTCAAGGGGAATATGATTTATGAAGCAGGATAACCCATTGTAAGGGGCAGGACCGGCTCGCTGTCTACCGCTGTGCAACATTTGCACATTCACGTCCTTGTATTATTATTATTATTATTATTATTATTTTTGTACAGCAGGCAACCAGAGAAAGCAAATGAGGCCGTGGTGTTCCATATCATGTGTCGGATTCTGCAGGCAGCCAGCGGGATGTGTCTGCCTTTGCCCCCAGGTGAGTCCTCGGGCTGCAGAGATGTCGCTTCAAGCAGCCTAGAATAGCCACACGTAAACCATATGCCACTCCGAAGTTTTGTATGGTTTTTTTTTTTTTTTATGACAAGTTCTTGGTATCCTCTGAGCTTGCTTGCTTGCTTGCAAACATTTCATGACCCAAACTACCGTATTTTTCGGTGTATAAGACGCACTGGAGTATAAGACGCGCCTTAGTTTTTGGGGAGGAAAAGAAGAAAAAAGCTGATTGGTGGGTGGATCGCCCTCTCGGAATACCCCCAAATCAGTTGTTCCTAGAGGTGAATTTTAGCAACAGGTTCGTTGGTTGTGAGCTCTGTAACTTGCTTTTTTTTTTTTTCTGCCTCTGAAACTTCTGAGACTTTGTTTCAGAAAAAAACTTTTTTTTCTGCCTCTGAAAGCCTCCGAAACAGAGCTTCAGAAAAAAAGGCTTTTTCGCTTAGGCCACCACAGGCGCCCCCGACACAAGTGACCTCAAGTTGGCCACGCCCCCACCCCCCACCCCGGCCCCCCAAAGTCAAACACAATCCTGATGCAGCCCTCAAAGAAATTGAATTTGACACCCCTGACCAGTGATGGCGAACTTTTTCGGCATTGAGTGCTGAAAAGGGAGCACTTTGCACACTTTTTTTTTAAAATTTGATTTATATGCCACCCTTCTCCGGAGACTCAGGGCGGCTTACAATGCGTTAAGCAATAGCCTTCATCCTTTTGTATATTTTATACAAAGTCAGCTTATTGCCCCCACAAACTGGGTCCTCATTTCACCTACCTTAGAAAGGATGGAAGGCTGAGTCAACCTTGAGCCTGGTGAGATTCGATCTTACTTTAATTACAGACAGCTGGTGTTAAATTACAGAGCTCTGTCTGTTGAACTATCCAGGCTCAAAACAATCTCTTCAGGGCTGCGACCAGGAAGAGGAGCTGACCAGGGGGCATCCGTGCACCGGGAAGTAAGGTACTTCCGGGTTCCGGCCCACACATGCGCACCAGCCAGCAAGTCTTCCGGTTACTGCTGCACATGCGTACGCACCGATCAGCTGGCCGGCATGCATGCTCACACCGGAAAACGGAAGACCAGCTCTTCCGGTTTCCAGTACTCCCGCACTCAAAGGCCAGCCGATTGGCGCATGCGCATGAAAACCTCCAGTGATGGTTATCCACAACTGCAGAAGGCAAACTGGTCCCACTGCAGTGGTGAAATGTAAAATTTGTTACTACCCGTTCTGTGGACGTGCCTTGGTGTGTGTGTGTGTAAAATGACTTAGTGGCCGTGGCCAACTTTTTTTTTTTTTTTAACTTTTAAAAGCATTTTTTCTACAACCTCTTCGGCGGAAGAGGTTGTAAAAAAATGCTTTTCAAAGCCTCTGACGATCCCAGCTGACTTGCCTGATTGGCAGAAGCTTTTCTTTTTTTTAAAAGCCTCTGACGATCCCAGCTGACTTGCCTGATCAGCAGAGGCTTTTTTTTTCACTTTTAAAAGCATTTTTTCGGCCAAAGAGCTTGTAAAAAAAATGCTTTTAAAAATAAAATAAAAAGCCTCTGATGATTACGCGGCTCAGCTGGGCATGGTGTTGGGGGGCAGGGATTTTTGCTACCGGTTCTCTGAACCACTCGCCTCCATCGCTACCAAACCGGGAGCATTTCACCCCTGTCCCACTGGTTAATTGTTCTCACTGTTAGGAAATTTCTTCTTAGTTCTAGGTTGGGTCTCACTTCCACTCATTACTTCTTGTCCTGCCCTCTGGTGCTTTGGAGAATGTACTTCCAAGAATCATAAGAGAACAAGGACTTCTGAGGAGAAACTTATCAATGTCTTAATACCAAGATATTGCTACATGTTTTTCCAAAACAGCAAAAAGGTTATCATTGTCCCCAAAACATTTGCCTTGTTTTTAAAAAATCTGATTAAGACGGCTTCTCACCGGAAAACGTGGCTAATGGTTTTGTCCATTGTGAAATCATTGTGAGTTGTTGGGTAAGACGCTTGAGGCTGGCTTCTGTCAAGTCATGGGTTTTGTTATATTTTTAATTTCCTAAGAGGTCGCTGCTGTTTTTTTTGATAAGTCCAAGGACAGATGAAAATGTTAATGTCCCCTAGAGGACAGATTTTTATGAAGGAACAAGTTTTTGAAATGGAAATAATTACAGAGCGTCAGTTCACAATTGTTAAAGTGGGATTTTTTAAAAATCGTTTTATTTATTTATTTATTTTGGGGGGTACCGCAATGGGAGAAAGAATACTATACAGAAGTTTAAAAGCTAAACCCCCAGTCCTGCTTTTAATTGGCAGATACGCCTCGTGATCACGGCTAATGGCTCTATGATATTACGATTTATCTTGATATTGGTTGTTTCCTGATTGCTTATTTGTACCCTATGACTATCATTTAGTGTTGTACCTTATGATTCTTGATGAATGTATCTTGTTTTTTATGTACACTGAGAGCATATGCACCAGAGACAAATTCCTAGTGTGTCTAATCACACTTGGCCAATAAAGAATTCTGTTCTGTTCTGTTCTGTATCAAAGCAGATAAATACCTATTTTATTCTTATTATATTCCCATTCCCATTCCCATTCATTTCCATTCCATTCCATTCCATTCCATTCCATTCCATTCCATTCCATTCCATTCTATTCTATTCTATTCTATTCTATTCTATTCTATTCTATTCTATTCTATTCTATTCTATTCTATTCTATTCAGATTAAATGCAGGTAAAGTTGCAGGAGGTGGCATCACCTTTGAAGTACTTTTCTTACACGTTTATCTAGTTTTCTCCTACCCAGTTTGGTCTAAGCATCCGGCCCTCGGGGTGCTTAGATCTGGACCACGGGGCCGTCCTGGGAACAGCAAAGGACCAGCCTGCAGTGCCTCTGCCAGCGAAAACAGAGCTCAGGAGGGCCGCCCGTGGCCCTCGCGAGCTCCGTTTTTGCTGGCAGAGGGTTGCAGGTGACGTCACAGTCGAAAACGAAGCTCGCGAGGGGCACGGGTGGCCCTCCCGGGCTCCATTTTCTCTGGCAGACGGTTGCAGCGGGCTGTTGCAGCCGAAAATGGAGAGCCCGTTTTCACTGGCAGAGTGCTCGGGCCACTACAGGGCCCCCCCCGACATGAGTGACATCGAGCTGGCCATGCCCACCCAACCCACCTGGCCACCCGAGGTCAAATACAACCCTGATGCGGCCCTCAATGAAATCGAGTTTGACACGCCTGGTTTAATGGTTCAGGGCACCAGGCTGGAAAATGGGGGACCGTGAGTACTAATACTAAGCCCTGAAATCCAGTGGGGTGACTGTGGGCCAGTCCCTCTCTTTCGGCCCAATCCACCTCACGGTGTCGTTGTCGTGGGAAAAATAGGAGGAGGAAGGCGTGGTAGGTATGTGTTCAGATAAATATAATTGACACAAGGCTCTCTCAACGTCGTTTCTCGTGTCCTTCGTTCCGTGGCTCCCCGGGGGAAGTTGCACTTCTCCTTATAGCTTCCTTAATGTCTTCCTTAATACAGGGTTCCACACTCGCCACCTGGAAGTGGGGATGAGGTGCTTCCCTTTGCACATGGTCCTGCAGTACATTGACCACGGAGTTCTGCATCTAACAGAAAAGAACGTCCTGAATCTTTGGAAAGGTAATATTCCTCCTGCAGATTACAGCAGCTGTCCCCGACCATGGCAGCTTTAAGGCCTGTTGACTTCAATTCCCAGAATTCCCCAGGGCTGCTTGAAAAGGGCTGTGGTGAAATCAATCCAAACAGGATTGTCAGCCCCAGAGAGGATTTCAGCACTGATCTTTTTCAGTTCCAGAGAAGGGTAGGGTAGGGTAGGGTAGGGTAGGGTAGGGTAGGGTAGGGTAGGGTAGGGTAGAGTAGAGTAGAGTAGAGTAGAGTAGAGTAGAGTAGAGTAGAGTAGAGTAGAGTAGAGTAGAGTAGAAAATATGGAATGGAGTGGAGTGGAGTGGAGTGGAGTGGAATGGAATGGAATGGAATGGAATGGAATGGAACAGAACAGAACAGAACAGAACAGAACAGAACAGAAACTTGATTGTCACTCTGAATGTACACTAATCGGCATACATTAAAATGAAATTTCGTTGCGTACAGCTCTCAAAGGGTCGCCACCTCCAATTTACACTACGTAAACATGCCAAAAATAAATAAATAAATACAAAATTATGTCTATACGGTACAATGGCCTTAAGTCCAAGGTCCCTTCATTTAGCGCTTTTGTGATTTGAGTGGTTCCTGAATGAATGGCTGTTAAGTCAAGGACTATTCGTACGGATTGTAGTCTGCGCCATGGTGGCGCCATGGTTACAGTGCAGTATCGCAAGCAAACTCTGCCCACTGTCAGGAGTTCGATCCTGACCGCTTCAGGGTTGACTTGGCATTCCATCTTTCCAAGGTTGGTAAAATGAGGACCCAGATTATTGGGGACATATAGGCTGACATTTGTAAACAGCTGAGAGCGGTATATAAGTCTTAAGTGCTATGACTTGCTTATATGAATATTGACTACTATTAGCATGCGGGTAAAATGTGCCTCTTAAGACTCTTATCGTTCTTTAAGAAAGTCTCCATTCTGGGGAGTTTGAAGTCCACAAGTCTCAAAAATTGCCAACTTTGGACATTTAGAGACCTCTTGTTTTTAGCAGTCCTTTTTAGACAGGAAAAAAGCAGCAGGAATAGGGAATCTCCAATTAGGCAGCCTGTGATTTTAAATTTTAAATTGATGGACGTACTGGGAATTTGCCGTGAGTCACCGCCACAAGGCTTACTCGGTGTTGCAAGCATCAATGAATAAGCAAGGCAGATAGATGCAAACTTGGGAAAAAAAGCATATTTTGTTTGTGTTTCTGTGCCTTTTGATACTTGCAGTATTATTGCATGTTTGACACTTTTAGATCGTTATTTTTTGATACTTTCCTCTGAACTTTTTGATACTTGCAAGATAGCAATGGCATCTAAACCAGTAGTGAAATGTAAAATTTGTTACTACGGGTTCTGTGGGCGTGGCTTGGTAGTGGTGGGTAATATGAGTGAGTGGGCGTAGCCAACTTTTTTTTTTTTTACTTTTAAAACCATTTTTTCTACAACCTCTTCAGCTGAAGAGGTTGTAAAAAAAATGCTTTTAAAGCCACTGATGATCCCAGCTGACTTGCCTGATCGGCAGAGGCCTTTTTTCCTTTTAAAAACATTTTTTCTATAACCTCTTCGGCCGAAGAGGTTGTAGAAAAATTGCTTTTAAAAGCCTTTGACGATCCCAGCTGAGCCACGCGATCATCAGAGGCTTTTTTTTTTTTTAACTTTTAAAAGCATTTTTTCGGCCAAAGAAGTTGTAAAAAAAATGCTTTTAAAGCCTCTGACGATCCCAGCTAACTTGACTGATTGGCAGAGGCTCTCTCTCTTTTTTTTTAAAGCCTCTGACGATCCCAGCTGACTTGCCTGATCAGCAGAGGCTTTTTTTCCTTTTAAAAACAATTTTTTCTATAACCTCTTCGGCTGAAGAGGTTGTAGAAAAAATGCTTTTAAAAGTCTCTGATGATCCCAGCTGAGCCGCACGATCATCAGAGGCTTTTTTTTTTTTTTTTTTACTTTTAAAAGCATTTTTTCGGCCAAAGAGGTTGTAGAAAAAATGCTTTTAAAAATTAAAAAAAAAGCCTCTGATGATTGCGCAGCTCAGCTGGGCAACGGGGGGGAGGCAGGGATTTTTGCTACCAGTTCTCCGAACCACCCGCCTCCATCGCTACTGGATCGGGCAATCCCGTCCGAACCGGGAGCATTTCACCTCTGACGTAGACTTATATGCTCTGGGTCCCTTTATCATGTCTTTTGCTTTATTTTTAAGAACTGGACAACACTGAGAAGAACGTGAAGCTCAAGTTAAGTATCCTTACGAGGCTTCCCCAGGTAACTATGAACTAACTTCCGTATTTAGTCATCCAATCTTGCATCTGTTTGCAGTAAATATATAAATCTTGGGAGCAAAGGTTGGATAAAAGTCGAAAAGCCTTGTCCACAGAACCATTTTCCTAAGCGCCTACAGACCGTACGATCTGTAGTCCTCAACTTACCACCATTCTTTTAATGACCGTTCCAGAGTCACAGTGTGTGATGACCCAGAGCACGGCACAGAGATAACACAAACAGCTGGCACTTCAAACAGCCCCTTTATTGCTCCAAATCTCTCCAAACGCTCCCACGTTTCTGGCAAGTCCCAGAGCAGAGTGAAAACAAATCCCCAAATTCAAATGTCGGCACACAACACTTCAGGAACTCTGTGGTTTTTTTTGCAAGTAGTTATTTTAGAAAAAAATGCCCCATTTGAGAGCAACACGTTAATTAAAAAGCCTTGGTAGTACAGTGGTTTAATGCACCCTGTTATTAACACAGCTGCCTGCAATTTCTGCAGGTTTGAATCTCACCAGGCTCAAGGTCGACTCAGCCTTCCATCCTTTCTAAGGTAGGTTAAATGAGGACCCAGATTGTGGGGGCAATAAGCTGACTTTGTATAAAATATACAAAAGTATGAAGGCTATTGCTTAACGCATTGTAAGCCGCCCTGAGTCTCTGGAGAAGGGCGGCATATAAATCAAATTAAAAAAAAAAAACAGATTTGTAAGAGTTAAGAGAAGCTTGGTTTAAAGTATTTCTGTTATCTCGACTTCTATAAACTATGGTGAGGACTTGAAAAGTTGAGCAATTTTTCACAACCCTGTTTAAATAGATGTTGAGCACTTCGTTCATTATTATTTTTTTATCCCTTCAAACGTAACTCCAATACCCCTAATGTTTACAGAGAATTTAGAGTTAGAAATGATGCAGTTTCTGGATCAACCAATACAGCTGCATGTATTTCTTTAAAAAAAAAAGCACATTCGCAAGTACCCCGTTTCCCCCAAAATAAGACATCCCCTGATAATAAGCCCAATCGGGCTTTTGAACACATGGCAATAAGGCCAAGCGCTTATTTTAGGGTTCAAAAAAAATATAAGACAGGGTCTTATTTGGGGAGAAACAGGTATTTATTAAAAGTCTTCACGAGAAGGCTGTAATGTCCAGAAAGCTGAAAGGAAAGAGAAGATGATTTTATTTATTTATAATTATTTATAATTAAATTTATATACCGCCCTACTCCCGAAGGACTCAGAAGATGGATGGAATTGTCTATACAGGTAGTCCTTGACTTACGAGCACAATTGAGCTTGAAAATTACGTTGCTAAGTGAAAAAATTGGTTAAGTTTTGCCTCATTTTAGGACTTTTCTTGCTTTGTTTGTTAAGTGAATCGCCGCAGTTTTTAAATTAGTAACCCAGTTGTTAAGTGAATCTGGCTTCCCTGTTGACTTTGACTGTCAGAAGGTGCGCAAAAGGGGATCACGTGTCCTTGGGACATTGTGACCGTCATAAATACGAACCACTTGTCAAGTATTCGAGTGTAAATCACGGGACCACGGAATTACTGCAACGGCCGTAAGTGTGAAAATGGCCGTACGTCATTTTTTTCAGTGCCGTTGTAACTTGGAACGGTCACTAACTGTTGTAAGTTGAGGACTATCTACAGCAGGGGTGTCAAACTCAAGGCCCGCGGTCTGGATTTGGCCCGCGGGGTGCTTAAATCTGGCTCGCGGGGCCAGCCTGGAAATAGCAAATGACCGGAGGGGCCACACACGGCCTCCCGTGCCCCATTTTGGCCGGCAAAATGTTGCAGGAAGCCGCCCAGGCCAAAAATGGGCCGCACGCAGCACCCCCCCCCCCAATGTCTCGTTTTGGCTGGCAAAGTGCTGCAGGAGGCATCCGTCCCATCTCCCCCGCGGAACAGAACTACAATGCTGATCCGGCCCTCGACGAAATCCAATTTGACACCCCGATCTACAGCGTTGATGGATATCCTCTTGAAAAAGTTGAAATACCAAGCTAGGGACTGATTGCCATGGAGAAAGTCTATTTATGTGATTGCTAGGGGTCATCGCTGGTTTGAGGGCACTTAAAACAATCCAATCTATAAATATTTTAGAGGAATAATTGTGTTCCGGAAACAAACTGGAAGTAAGTGCAGAAATATGTTCTTCTCATATGCTTGTCTCCTGAAACACTCTAAAGAGAAATTATCTATATTTCTGTGGCTGGAATCAGTACAGCTACCTCTTCAGTATCCCATTTCTGAATTGTCTGTAGAAGCCTCTCTTGGTCTAAAGGATTTTAAACCTAATTGTCTCCCTCTCCCTTCCTCTCCCCCTCTCCTTCTCCCTCTCTCTCCCCCCCTCTTTCTCTCTTTCCTCCCTCCCTCCCCCCTCTCCCACGCTCTTCCTAACTCTCCTCTCCCTCTCCTTCTCCCTCTCTCTCCCTTTCCTTCAACCCCCCTTCCTCTCTCCCTAACCCTCTCTCCCCCTCTCTCCCCATCTCCCTCCCTCTCCCCCTGTCTCTCTCCCTCTCTCCCCCTCCCTCCCTCCCTCTCCCCCTGTCTCCCTCCCTCTCTCCCTCTCCCCATCTCCCTCCCTCTCACCCTGTCTCCCTCCCTCTCTCCCTCTCTCCCCCTCCCTCCCTTTCCCCATGTCTCCCTCCCTCTCTCCCTCTCTCCCTCCCTCTCCCCCTGTCTCCCTCCCTCTCTCCCTCTCTCCCCCCTCTCTCCCTCTCCCGTCTCCCTCTCCCTCCTCTCCCTTTCTTCCCTCCTCCTCTCTCTCTCCCTCTCCCCCTCCTTCTCCTTCTCTCTCTCCCTCCCTCCCTCCCTCTCCCCCTCTCTCTCTGCCCCCTCTCTCTCCTCTCTCCCTCCTCCTCCCTCTCTCTCTCCCCCCTCCCTCTCCCTCCCTCTCTCTCTCTTAAATTTCTTCCGGTAAATTTCCCTGTCTATTTCAAGAGACAAGACAGCTCGAACTTTCTGACAGAAAGGCATTCTTTATTTGGTTGTATGAAAATAACAACACAACACCACCACAAAGACACTTCTGTCTTATCACTGTATTTTCTGCTTTGGAGAAGGGAGAAAGTCAACGAAATGACATTTTCTTCCAGAACAGCTGTGAGGCGTTGGGAAATTATTTTTAGAGCCGTAGGATCAGATTCCTTCAGTCGCAATTTCATTTGGATTCCGAGCCAGGATTAATATTATTTTGACATCTGTCTTTTTGGGGGCCGATTAAGAAACATTTGTGCCTCTTTGGCTCATCTGTCTTGTTTCAAGCAGGGCAAGTTTACCTCATGTTTTTATAGGTGGCTGGAAGAAAATTAATTGTACTCACAGTGCAAAGATGCGAGAATCTGGCCTACAGAGCAGTAGTGGGTTCCACTTACCTTTGCTAGCAGTTCAGAAATGTGAGCACGCGTGTGCGCACATTCGCTTCGCTCACATGTGGCACATGTGCAGAGTGTCCGTGAAGATGTCCGGGCAGGTGGGCGGAGCCTCCCGCTGCAGCCACTACCGGTTTGCACGAACTGGTAGAAACCCACCACTGAGTTAGGAGGACAGATCTTCTGTGCAAAGTGATACAACCCTAAAAATGCTCCCACCCTAGTACAAGTAGTCCTCAACTTACAACCATTTGTTTAGTGACCGTTTCAGGTTATCACATGACTGAAAAAGGATTTAAAGCCAGGAATATTTTTGTTAGATATTTTGCCAGAAAAATATAATGAAGGGAATCTATATTTAATACTACATTGTTTTGACGGCAGTGAGAATTGTATTTGCACAACATTGGAAAAAGGAGGAAACTCCTTCGGATGAAAATAGAATAAAAAAAATATTAGATTTTGCAGAAATGGATAGGTTAATGCTAAAGGTAAAGGATAAAGAAGATGCGGATTTTTTTTTTTTACTTGGGATTCGTTTTATCAATGGCTAGATAATAAAAGTAGAAATTAAAAGCTGGGAGAATACTATTACACAGGGGTCCTCAAACTTTTTAAACAGTTTGAGGTTGATTCAAACTTCTATACTGCCCTTCTCCTTTCGGACTCAGGGCGGTGAGTCTTGTCTTTACTCTTAGCTTTTATCCTCCCGCTCCTTCTCTTTATTTTTAAATACTCATAATTCATATTCATAATTAACTGTTTTGTTAGCAGGATCATTATTTACATTTATATCCAGTATGTTAATATCAAATTTCACCTTATATTCTTATTTCTTAATTTGATTTCTGTTTTCCAACCATGTATAAAACATATTCCACACTTTATAATAATCTGAGCCTTCCCTTTCTTTGATCTCCAATGTTAATTTATCCATTTCGGCGCATTCGAGGATTTTCTTTATTATTGTTTCTTCCGATGGTGTATTGGTCGACTTCCACATTTGCGCTAGTGTAATTCTGGCCGCTGTTAGAATATGCAATATAATATAATAGTGACTTTTTCCCATTTTTCTATCAATCATTCCTAGGAGGAACATCTCTGGTTTAAAATCTATCTTTTGGAGTGTAATCTCTGTCTCCCTTCTTATTTTGATCATGCAGGCAATTGGTTGTAAAGTTTGCCAGCTATGGAACCATTCTTTAAGCAACAGCACTATTGCAAGGAACTACGTGAAACTCTTGTTTGAGAAACTCAGCAATGAACAGGTAAAAAAGCTTGATCACCTGTCAAGAATATGGGCTAGTTTGTTCCCGCCCCTTTTTCTTAAAAAAAAAATCTGACCCCCATGGTCTGAAGCAGGAGTGAAATGTTACCGGTTTGGACCAGTTCACAAGAACCGCTAGTAAAAAAATGCTACCGGTTCGGACAAATCCTGCTTTCTAGTGAATCTAAATCGCGTGGCACAGCTGTTCCTCCCGCTTTGTTGTTCTACTTACCTTAGAAAAGGCTTCTTACGCCTCCTTTTTCATTACAGTATCCTTCCCCTGCCACGCCCACCAAGCCACGCCCGCCAAGCCACACCCATAGAACCGGTAGTAAAATTTTTGAAACCCATCGCTGGACCTGAGAGGTCTTCTTGTCCGACCCTCAGCTCAAGCAGGAGACCTTATAGCATTTCAGACATATGGTTGTCCAACCTCTTCTTAAAAAACTCCAGTGTTGGAGCATTCACAACTTCTGGAGGCAAGTCGTTCCACTGATTAATTGTTCTAATTGTCAGGAAATTTCTCTTTATTTCTAGGTTGCTTCTCTCCTTGCTTAATTTCCATCCATTGCCTCTTGTCCTGCCCTCAGGTGCTTTGGAGAACAGCTTGACCCCTTCTTCTTTGTGATAGTCCCCCAAATATTGGAACACTGCTGTCATATCACCCTAGTCCTTCTTTCTTTTCATTAAAACAACTTTGCTTCTGATTCTTCTAATCCCTTGAAACATGGGAGTTAAATTATAGCCATTCAATGCTGGAATGCATTGTCGTTTGCAGTACAATATACCATTCACGGACAGAATATCAACCCGGATTGAGTTTCTCCCGCTTAACTATTTGGTGACTACCATAGTAGAGATGGAACGTCAAGGTAAGTCTATCTCCTTTTGTTTTATTAACCGAGTTTATCTTGGTTTTAGATTATAATTGAATTTAAAATCTATGATATACTGCATTGTCACTGCGTTTTTTTATTTACCAGCTGAGCTCTCATTTCTGGACTATCAGACTTTCCGTAGCTTGCCAAGAATTCTTATCAGTAAGCTAAACTGCGCATGTCCTCCACCCACATTCCTTCTTTACACTTTTCTTTCTTCTCTTGCCAAGAAGTCCGACCACAGAGAGGTGGCCGGCAGGAACTTTATTAAAAATGTAACTATTAGATTAGTGAGATGTTTTATTTTCTTTATAACAAATAAATGAGTTTTCTTAGAAGATATATCTTCGGGTTTGTTTTCTTAAAGTATGCTGGCAAGGAAAGGTCTCAATCCACCCCTCTTAATCAAGGTGCGATTATCCCAAAGGCAGAATGGGATTAATCAGCGCCCTGACCTGAACCATGGTGGCGCAGTGGTTAGAGGGCAGTACTGCAGTCTACTTCTGCTGACTGCCAGTTGCCTGCAATTTGGCAGTTCGAATCTCACCTGGCTCAAGGTTGACTCAGCCTTCCATCCTTCCGAGGTGGGTAAAATGAGGACTCAAATTGTTGGGGAGCAATAGGCCGACTCTGTAAAGCGCTTAGAGAGGGCGGTGAAGCACTGTGAAGCGGTATATAAGTCTAAGTGCTATTGCTATTTGCAATCTGAAATTGCAATCTGAAATTAGCAGCTTTCATTTTACTAATGACACCAGTGATCAACCTCCATCCTATAATATTAATATTTCTCTGCACCATCATTTCCTAGGCTGGGCAGCTTCTCTGGAAGAAACCAACATGAATGCAAGATTGGTTGAAGAAGTGGCACTGAAACACACTACAATACTCTTAGGCCTTTAACTTATTTAATGAGCAAGACAAAATTGTGAATCCAGTAGCGTCTGAATTTCGTTGTGCCTTTTAATATATTTGCAACTGAATTCCAGAGAAGACACTGATAGGAAGCTGTAATATTATATCCGAAAGAAATACCAGAACTTCTGTTTACTGATGACTAGAGTTCATTGTAATGAACCGGCTTTTAACAACGGCCTACTACTGGGATTTGCAAATTGTTCTGAATGCAAAATATTTTACATTCAGATGCTTTTGAACTTGAAACAGGATTATTATTTTTTTTCATTTTCAAACCTCACACGGAAACTGAATTAGAAAAAAAGGGTGTTTTGGAATTCAGAATAGAGTCCGAGCTTCAAATGTTTTGTGTCTCGTTATAATAGGTGCACTGAAATATTCTGAAATAATTTTTTAATAATCCAATATTAAAATGAACAGGAATCATCTGGCTGTAACATTACAAGAATAAACTGAATCTGAATTCAACGTAGTATTTATTTGTTAACAGAATAGGCCGCTGAGCCCCCCCCTTTCCGCCCCAAAGCAATTGCCCTTCTGAGCAATTGCAAAGATACGATTAAATAATCAAGATGAAATGTTGGCATAAAATGTGCCGACGTTAGCATTTAAATTCTTACCTACAAGATTGAATAAGGAGCTGGCAGCTATTGTATTGTATATATATAAGATAATATGAGCATGAACAAGGTACTTATAAAATATTGCAATTGAGAAACCAAACCTTTTTTGTAAATGGAAATAAATGTATAGATTTGGGACGAGGCTTTGATGTCTTTATTTATTGTATTGGTGTCGGAGATTTTGTGTGAATTTTCTAATTGTTTAAATGCACCACAAGGAGAACAGGTTTTTTACACGAAGCAAAAAAATCAAGATAACTTCCCAAACCATACGAACGCTTAGCGTTTTAAGATCCACCTCATTTTTAATGTGGATTTAATCTACATTGTGGCTGTTATCTTGATGTTTTGATGCTCTTGCAATAGAGCTAAACTGCTACTTTAACATATTCATTTCAACATTCTGCTGTACAGGTAGTCCTTGACTTATGACCACAATTGAGCCCATGGTTGCTAAGTGAGAACATTTAAGTGATTTTTTCCCCCATTTTACTTGCCACAATTGTTAAGTGAATCCCTGCAGTTGTTAAATCAGCATAGCTGGCTGGAGAATTCTGAGAGTTGGAGTCCACAAGTTTTAAAGCTGCCGGGTTTGAAAACCTCCATGTTAAATTCATAACATGATTGTTAAGTGAATCTTAACAGAGCCTGGATAGCTCTGCAGACTAAGCACTGTAATTTAACACCAGCTGTCTGCAATTAAAGTAAGTTAGAATCTCGCCAGGCTCAAGGTTGACTCAGCCTTCCATTCTTTCTAAGGTAGGTAAATTGAGGACCCAGTTTGTGGGGGCAATAAGCTGACTTTGTATAAAATATACAAAAGTATGAAGGCTATTGCTTAACGCACTGTAAGCCGCCCTGAGTCTCCGGAGAAGGGCGGCATATAAATCAAATTAAAAAAAAAAAAACTGTTAAAGGGGTAAAGGTAAAAGTTCCCCTGTCCAGTTGTGTCTGACTCTACTGATTTATCTCCGTTTCTTAGCCAAGGGAGCCAGCATTGTCCGAAGATGCTTCCATGGTCATGTAGCCAGCGTAACTATATGCCAAAGTGCATGGAAAACTATTACCTTCCCTCTGAAATGGTACCTATTTATCTACCCGCATTCAGTGGTGGGATTCAAATAATTTAACAACCGGTTCTCTGCCCTAATGATTTCTTCCAACAACCAGTTCACCAAACTACTCAGAAAGTTAACAATCGATTCTCCCGAAGTGGTGCAAACTGGCTGAATCCCACCACTGCCCGCATTTGCATACTTTCGAACTGCTAAGTGGGCAGGAGCTGGAGCAAGGAACGGGAACTCATCCTGTCCTGCACACTCAGGGTCTTAAACCCAGGCTGTCAGCTCTCCAGCTGACCAGCTCAGCATCTTTAAACTTTTGACTTCCAACGTTCTTTTCTTTTGTTCCTTTTCTATTTAAATTTTGACATTTCTCTAACCGCTGCGGAGTGAAGTTTCCATCCTTTACGAATATTAAGATTTATGAAGTGTTTGATGCACAGCCTCACTCTGCTTGAGATTTTTACTTATGCACTGAAAGAGACTCCTACGCTTTGTATGTAACGAGAAGCTGAAAATTAACCCATGTTTATAAATGAGTATGTGTCATGCCCCCGTCAGAGCCTGAATCTGTGGAGAAAGATGAGACGGAACTGGAGTTGACAGAGATCAAGAGGGCGGCTTCGTTGGCTTCAGAGGAAAATGGGGAGGAGCAGGCCAAGGAGCTTGTAGGCAGGAAGGAACGGGGGCAGGATGTCCAAGAGAGGCTAAGCAGTGAACATGAGAGACAGCTCAGGTGACAAGCAAGGACCACCCCCTCCTGATCCTCAAGCACGGAGAGTGGAGAGAAGGCGAGAACAGTGCAGACTGACCCACTACTTGGGAGGAGAGCACCCTGCCCCTCTTCACAAGGCACACCTGGGGACTGAGACTATGGGGAGGGGCATTTGTCAGGAACAAACGCTGAATTCATGGAGTGTTGAGTGCCGACGTTTGAACTTTCCTGGATTCCTTGCATTCTTTCTGGCTTTCTTGATTAATTGCTTTGCTCCTTTGCTTCCCGGACTCCTCGACTTGACCTGCTGGATTTCTTGCTTTGCAGCCGTTGTGCTCCCAGCGTTGGGCTGGACTATTCGCAGCCAGAGGCTGCTGGAGGTGTGTGTGTAGGACATCACTTTGCTCTGGGACTTGCCAGAAATGTGGGAGCGTAACACAGCTTGGATGACTGTACGATAGCTAAGGCTTCCAAATATTGCATTAAATGTTTTCATTCCAAATGCAGAAACGTGTAGTAACGATGGCAGTATTTGCCACACCATAAGAAATGGATCGCATGCAAGGCGATCCAACCGGTCAGTCCTAGAGGAGATCAACCCTGGCTGCTCTTTAGAAGGCCAGATCCTGAAGATGAAACTCAAATACTTTGGCCATCTAATGAGAAGGAAGGACTCACTGGAGAAGAGCCTAATGCTGGGAAAGATTGAGGGCAAAAGAAGAAAGGGACGGCAGAGAACGAGGTGGCAGGATGGAGTCACTGAAGCAGTCGGTGTGAGCTTAAATGGACTCCAGAGGATGGTAGAGGACAGGAAGGCCTGGAGGAGCATTGTCCGTAGGGTCGCGATGGGTCGGACACGACTTCGCGACGAACAACAACAACAACAAAGAAACTGCAAGCGTTTTTCAATATTTTTTCCCCCAACCTTTATTTTACTACATATTTCCGGAACTTTCAAGAAAGCAAAAACATTTCTGGAACTACTAAGCCATACATTTTCATGCCCGCCCCTTATCCTCCCGGGAACTTCTTTTAATCGAATGAAAAATAGACGGTTTCTCGGAGCGAGAAGTGTTCTCCTTCAACGGAAGTTGAGCCGCTCAGATTTCTATCGGTTTCACGATTGGCTTTCTGATGTGCCTCATGTTGGCGCTGGGCTCGCTCGGTTTGAACGGCGCCAGCGCTCCGTAAGGCCTCGGTAGCGGGAGGACATTTTCGTCATCGGGAATGTAGGCGTTGGGACGCTGCTCAGCCGTAGTGTGGATGGCAGTTGGCAGGGCAGCTTGTTCTTCTTCCAGGGCCTGCTATAGAAACAGAATATTAGGTCTCGATTAAATTTGTTCAGAGCCACAGGCTGAGACGCAATGACCTGTTAGAGCAGGGGTGTCAAACTCAAGGCTCGTGGGCTGCTTAACTCCGGTCCATGGGGCCGGCAGGGAAATAGCAATAGCCTCTGGCAGCCAAAATGGAGTGGTGGGGGGCTGTGCATGGCTCATTTTTGGCCTGAAGCACTTTGCTGGCCAAAACAGGGCACGGGGGCGTGTGTGGCCCCCATGCGGCCCGTTTTAAGCCTGCAGCACTTTGCTGGCCAAATCGGGGCACGGGTGGGCGTGGGCAGCCCTCATGCAGCCCGTTTTCAGCCTGGACAGCCTCCTGCAGCACTTTGCCGGCCAAAACAGAAATTTTGGGCTCAATTGTGGTTGTAAATCGAGGACTACGTGTATTAGTATTAAGATGAATGTAGATTAGTTTCCGTGCTGTTCTGTTCTGCTCTGCTCTGCTCTGCTCTGTTCTATTGAGATACTTCCAGGAATGGAGCTTTTTGTAAAATAAGCTGTTCTAATTCCTATTCCTATTCCTATTCCTATTCCTATTCCTATTCCTATTCCTATTCCTATTCCTACTCTACTTTACTCTTAAAAGAGTTGGAAGGGACCTTGGAGGTCATATAGTCCAACCCCCTGCTCACACAGGAGACCTGTAGTAGGGATTCAAACCGCCGAACTGCCGACCTTTCTGACCGACAAGCTCAGTGTCTTAGCCACTGAGCCACCTAGACAGTTACTCTTCTAATTTCTATTCTATTCTATTCTATTCTATTCTATTCTATTCTATTCTATTCTATTCTATTCTATTCTATTCTATTCTATTCCATTCCATTCCATTCCATTCCATTCCATTCCATTCCATATTTTCTATTCCATTCCATTCCTGTTGAGAGGCTCACTTTAGCTCTGGCTTCGCTTGCTATCTCGTGCATTTTTTCATCCCGCAGCACCCTGAGCCAGTCCTGTTCGATTTCTTTTGGCGGAGGAAGGCCTTTCGCCAGTCGGGAGACGACACACAGGATGGTCTGCTCTTTGTCCCGCATCTCTTGCTGCAGCTTAATGGCGAAGGCCTGACGCATGGACAGCTCCGCAATGAGAGCCATGATCTTCTGGGTGGTGCTCTTTATTTTCTCCTGCAGCACGTTCATCTGGAAGGAATCAGAGCAACAGAGAATGTGGAATCACCTCAGAGGTCTTCTAGTCCAACCCCTCCTCCCCACACTCAAGACTGGAGACCTTTTATCACCCCAGTCAAACGGTTGTCCAGTGAGCGTTGCCGTGGCCTAGAGGTGGAGGTCTCGCCTCACAATCAGGAGGCTGCAAGTTCAATCCTAGGTGGAGGCAGATATTTCTCTCTCTGGGCACAATGAGAATGTATCTGCTGAACAAAACTCCGCATTGGTGACAGGAAAGGCATCCGGCCATTAAGAACTGTGATGATTTGGAGACTCGAGATTAGCCGAGAGGTGCAGACTTTGGATAGGATTTTACTGGGGGTGGATGAAAAGGTGTTAACTAAGTGCTATAAATTCTTTATGGCTATGGAGGTAGCTGAGGAAGGTGCGAAGACTTCGGTTCATGTCTGGGAGAAAAATCTGGGTCATTCAATAGAGCCTGAGAGATGGAACGAAATCTGGACTGAGAATATTAAACTAACCCGGTCAATAGCATAGAAAGAAAACATATATAAAATGGCATATCAATGGCATTTACCGCCGGCCAGACTCGCCAAAATGTTCCCTGGAACACCCTCAGTCTTTTGGAAATGTGGTGTTAAAGAGGGCACATACTTCCACCAATGGTGGACCTGTCGAGAGGCAATGAAATTTTGGAAAAATATTCAGAAATGGCTTAATGTCACCAAAATGTTCCCTGGAACACCCTCCGTCTTTTGGAAATGTGGTGTTAAAGAGGGCACATACTTCCACCAATGGTGGACCTGTCGAGAGGCAATGAAATTTTGGAAGAATATTCAGAAATGGCTTAATGAGATGTTGGGGCAGCGTATACAACTGCGTCCTGAGGTATTTTTATTAGGGATAAGACCCGAAAATGTAAACAAAATGACATGGTACCTGTTGCTACATATAACAACAGCTGCAAGATTGGCATGGGCCCAATACTGGAAGATGGATGTCAGCCCACCCGAACAAGTAGTAATTCAGAAAATAATGAACTGTGCGGAATCAGATCGGCTTACTATGATACTGAAAGGACGAGGGGACACAGACGATTATATATCTTGGAGTCAATGGTACAATTGGACGTCAAACCGAGCTGCAAACTGATGTGTATGATAAACATGTCACTTGGTATACGTAATAGATTTTTCTTGGCTATCCTATATATGTAATGGGACAATTTTACATCCTTCTCGCGCTGTGATGTAGACCGCTATAGATTTAATGTTTGTTTGATGTATAAGACAAAAAAAATAAAGAACTGCGGTGATTTGCATAACAACTGTGGCAAGACGGGTCGTAAAATGGGGCAAATCTGACTTAACCAATGCCTGAGATAAATTTTGGACTCGATTGTGGCCATAAATCAAGGACCGCCTGTATAGATAACTGCCGTCATCAAACCGAATTGTGATCATCCTACCTTCTTAGCCAGGATTAACGTCTCCTCCTTGCCGCTTTCTGCTTTGACGCTGATTTTCTCCGTCATTCGGGAAACTTGCTCAAAAATAAAGTCCTTTTCCAGCAGTCTTTCCTCTTTCCGAGTCAGGTGAATTTCCAACTGTAGAAAAAGTGAACATATACAAGCAGATAAAATTCTATTTTCTAGTCTAGTTTAATCTAGTCAAGTCTAGTCTGTATAAAAGCAGATAAATACTACCGTAATTCTATTCTTATTTTGTCTTATTTTATTCTATTCTATTTTATTATTCTATTCCATTCCATTCCATATTTTCTATTATTCTATTCTATTCTATTCTATTCTATTCTATTCTATTCTATTCTATTCTATTCCATTCCATATTTTCTTTTCTTTTCTATTCTTTTCTATTCTTTTCTATTCTATTCCATTCCATTCCATTCCATATTTTCTTTTCTATTCTATTCTATTCTATTCCATATTTTCTATTCTACTCTACTCTACTCTACTCTACTCCACTCCACTCCACTCCATTCCATTCTATTTTTTTCTATTCTATTCCATTCCATTCCATTCCATTCCATTCCATTCCATTCTTTTCTAGAGATGTACAGGAGCCCCATCATTTTGTCTGGGGAGGGGAAGCGGGGGAGGTCTCTGAACTTGGTGGATTTCTTGCAGACATTTTGTTACTAAACTAGGTAACGTCATCGAGGCTAGCTGATGTCATGGGTGTGTGTGTGAAAATCCAGTGGGAAAATAGGGCACGGGAATATTGTTTTTTGGAAGCGGTTTTGTGGGTTTTATGCAGAGGTGGGTTTCATCAGGTTCTGACCAGTTCTGGAGAACCGGTAGCGGACATTTTGAGTAGTTCGGAGAACCGGTAGTAAAAATTCTGACTGGCCCCGCCCCCATCTATTCTCTGCCTCCCGAGTCCCAGCTGATGGGGAGGAAATGGGGATTTTGCAGTAACCTTCCCCTGGAGCGGGGAGGGAATGGAGATTTTACAGTATCCTTCCCCTGGAGTTGGGTGGGAATGGAGATTTTACAGTATCCTTCCCCTGCCATGCCCCCTAAACCACGCCCACCACCATGCCATGCCCACCAAGCCACACCCACAGAACCGGTAGTAAAAAAATTTGAATCCCATCACTGGTTTTATGCATTCGTCAAGGTCTCTCCCCACCCCCATCCTTTTTTTAAAAAAAAAAATAATCCGGTTAATATGGAAACACGGTTATTTGCTGCGAGGGTTTTTTTCTGGCGGGATGGATATTACCTCCTCTATCTTTTTGAAGAGCTCTTGGGTGGAGGGGTCCTTTCCAGGCAACGCTCTTACTCTGTTTTCTCGATCCGGATCGGTAAACAGCTTCTCCAGGCTTTTAATTTTGTCCTTGCACTGGGAAAACTGTTAAAAAATAAATAAATCAGCAAATGGACCCTAAGCAGCTGGTTTGGGAAGGCAGCTTTTGTATTCGTCATCGTTGCAAAATAAAATACTAGAACAATTAAAGATTCTCTTTCACAGACTAATTGGACCTAACCTCTTTCTTTTCTTTTCTTTCTTTCTTTCTTTCTCTCTTTCCCTTTCTTTCTCTTTCTTTCTCTCTTTTTCTTTCTTTTTCTCCCTTTTCCCTTTCTTTCTGTCTGTCTCTCTCTCTCTCCCTTTCTCTTTATTTCTCTCTAACTTTCTTTTTTTCTCACGCTCCCTTTCTTTCCTTTTCTCTCTTTTTCTTTCTTTCTTTCTCTCTCCCTTTCTCTTTATTTCTCTCTCTCTTGCTTTCTTTCTTTCTCTCTTTCCCTTTCTTTCTCTTTCTTTCTCTCTTTTTCTTTCTTTTTCTCCCTTTTCCCTTTCTTTCTGTCTGTCTCTCTCTCTCTCCCTTTCTCTTTATTTCTCTCTTTCTTTCTTTCTCACGCTCCCTTTCTTTCCTTTTCTCTCTTTTTCTTTCTTTCTTTCTCTCTCCCTTTCTCTTTATTTCTCTCTCTTGCTTTCTTTCTTTCTAGCTCTCCCTTTCTTTCTTTCTTTCTTTCCTTTTCTTTCTGTCTTTCTCTCCCTTTCTCTTTATTTCTCTCTCACTTGTTTTCTTTCTTGCTCTCCCTTTCTTTCTTTCTTTCTTTCTTTCTTTCTTTCTTTTCTTTCTTTCCTTTTCTCTCTTTTTCTTTCTGTCTTCCTCTCTCTCTCTCCCTTTCTCTTTATTTCTCTCTCTCTTTCTTTCTAGCTCTCCCTTTCTTTCTTTCTTTCCTTTTCTCTCTTTTTCTTTCTGTCTTTCTCTCTCTCTCCCTCTCTCTTTATTTCTCTCTCTTTCTCTCTCTTTCTCTTTCTCGCTCTCCCTTTCTTTCTTTTCCTTTCCCACTTTTTCTTTGTCTTTCTCTCTCCCTCTCTCCCTTTCTCTTTATTTCTCTCTCTCTCTCTTTTTCTTTCTTTCCCTTTCTCTTTCTTTTTTGTTTCTTTCTTTCTCTCACTCTCTTTTTTTCTTTCTCTTTCTGTCTTTCTGTCTATCCCTGTGTGTTCTTTTGTTCTTTCTTTCTGGGGTTTTTTTTTTTTTTTTTTTTGGCACAACAAATTCTAAGAAAACAGCCCTCAGCCACAAAAATGAGCATTTCCTCAAAAGAATCAGCAGGTGATTCATTCTCTGGAGCTACTACTTCTCTTTTTTTCTTTCTTTCTTGCAAAGTTACACCAGTCACTCGCTTCCTGTTCTCAGCAGTTAACTTGCATCACAGGAAAAAGGTATAAACATTAACCCCCCCTAAAAAATTAGAACCTCAGCAAAATCACTTAAAAGGGAAGAAGAGAACTAATGTGGGAAAATAAGGTTAAAAAAAAAATGATGTCTCTTCCCGAGAACATTTTGTTTTAAAAATTGGCTGGACAGCCACATTTCAGGAAAATGACAAATGCTTGTGACGATCCGCAACAGGCAAACAGGACACTCCATGCTACAAAATGTAAAGTGTTAAGTGGAAAAAAAGTGCATGCACCTCCAAATAACAGGATGTGGTTTATGGTTTCAGTGAACACTTAAATGTGAGGCAGGTACAGCAATATACAATGATTACCTATGCCAGTGATGGCTAACCTTTTTGCCATCGCGTGCCAAAAGCTGGGGGAGTGCAGGGTGGTCACGCGTGTGTCCACACCCATAATTCTATGCGCCCTGCCCCGCCACGCATGCGTGCGTGACCCCCCATGCTCCCCCCGCTTTTGGCATGTGATGGCACGGTGGGCCCTGTAGTCCCGTTTCTTGCCCTCCCCAGGCTCCAGAGGCTTTCTAGGAGCCTGGGGAGGGCAAAAACAGCCTTCCCCACCTCCCCGGAGGCCCTCCAGAGGCCGGAAACAGCCCGTTTGCCGACTTCCGCTGGCCAGTGTGTGCATGCATGCTGGAGCTGAGAGGGCAACGCTCGTGTGCCCACCAATATGGCTCCGTGTGCCACCTGTAGCACGCATGACATAGGTTTGCAATCATGGACCTATGCTGTCATTGGTCCTTGCCATCCCTGTACATTATATCCAGAGCACATTTATGAAACGACTCAGTAAAAACTCACTGACAAAGTCTATGGAGATTCTCAGCCATCCAGGTCATGGTTGTCCCAAAGGTGCTTTTTTCAAGAGGCAACTGGACTTTCTGGTTTTTCTTTTGAAGACGTTTCGCTTCTCATCCAAGAAGCTTCGTCAGCTCTGACTGGATGGTGGGGGAATGGAAGGATTTATATTCCTTGCAGACGGCTGGTCATTTGCATTCCTTTTAGAGAGTCATTGAGGCCGCTTGGAAGTTTATCTGTGTCCTCAGAGTTCACTTGAATGAGGCAAATGGGTGAGGAGCCTTCTTGGAACGGTTGCAAGGACTGTGTGGTAGACCGGAGATAGATGATGTCGTTTATCTCCAGTCCACAACATAATCCTTTCAACTGTTCCAAGAAGGCTTCACACCCATTTGCACAACTCAGGGGATTCTCCTGCTCAAGCAGGAGAATTTATACTGTCCCAGACAAGTGTTTGTCCAATCTCTTCTTAAAAACTTCCAGTGTTGGAGCATTTGCAACTTCTGGAGGCAAGTCGTTCCACTGGTTAATTGTTCTCACTGTCAGGAAATTTCTCCTTAGTTCTAAGTTGCTTCTCTCCTTGATTAGTTTCCATCCATTGCTTCTTGTCCTGCCCTCAGGTGCTTTGGAGAATAGCTGGGCTCCCTCTTCTTTGTGGCAGCCCCTGAGATATTGGAACACTGCTATCGTGTATCCCCTAGTCCTGTGATGGCGAACCTATGGCACGCGTGCCACAGGTGGCACGTGGAGCCATATCTGTGGGCACGCGAGTGTTGCCCTATCTCAGCTCCAGTATGCATGCGCGCACCGGCCAGCTGGTTTTTGGGCCTTCCGGGCTCACCAGAAGTCGGGAAATGGGCCGTTTCTAGCCTCCGGAGGGCCTCCAGGGGGTGGGGAAGGCCATTTTTGCCCTCCCCAGGCTCCAAGAAAGCCTCTGGAGCCTGGGGAGGGCAAAAAGCAGGCCTACCGGGCCCAGCATGCCATTGCGTGCCAAAAGCGAGGGGAGTGCGGGGGGCGGGGCGCATTGAATTATGGGTGTAGGCATGCACAACCCCCCCATGCTCCTCCCGCTTTTGGCACGCGATGGCAAAAAGGTTAGCCATCCTTCTTTTCATCCAGCCAGTCCTTCTTTTCATCAAACTAGACATACCCAGTTCCAGCAACCATTCTTCATAGATTTTAGCCTCGAGTCCTCTAATCATCTTCGTTGCTCTTCTCTGCAATGGGTGGAAACCAATCAAAGAGAGAAGCAACTTAGAACTAAGGAGAAATTTCCTGACAAGTTAGGACAATTAACTAGTGGAACAACTTCCCTAATCATCTTGGTTGCTCTTCTCTGCACTCTTTCTAGAGTCCCAACATCTTTTTCACATCGTGGCGACCAAAACTGAATGCATTATTCTTAAACTTCTTTTAAGTCTCTTCTTCTAGTGATGGAGCATCCACAACTTCTGAAGGCAAACTTTTCCACTGGTTAATTGTCCTCACTGTCAGGAAATTCCTCCTCAGTTCTAGGTTGCTTCTCTCCTTGATTAATTTCCATCCGTTGCTTCTTCTCCTGCCCTCAGGTGCTTTGGAGAATAGCTTGACTCCCTCTTCTCTGTGACAGCCCCTCAAATATTGAAAGACTATTATCATGTCATCCCTAGTTCTGCTCTTCATTAGACTAGACATATCCAGTTCCTGCAACCATTTCTCTGTTGCTGCTGAAGCTTTTGAAAGCCTTCTGCAGAGTTGAAGGTCCTTTCTGAACTTTCAAAGAAGCCTTTAAAATCCATTATTTCTGAAAAGCTTTTAACTGCAGTCCATTTGAAACGGTGCCTTTCCCTTGCCTTTAAAAATGCCGCATTAAGCTCTCAGTTTTAAATTGCACTGCAAACAGTTCAATATATCAAGTAAATTAAGTGGTTAAATAAAAATAACAGCTACAGGATGTATCAAAAGTCATGCCCCCTAGGCCAGAGGTCTGCAACCTTAAATACTTAAAGAGCCATTTAGACCCGTTTCCCACAGAAAAGAAAACACCGGGAGCCACAAAACCTGGGTGGGTGTGGCCAACTCAATGTCACTCACTTCCACCAGTCACATGACCCCCCCTAGCCACGCCTACCCAGCCGGTCATTAGGGCAGAGAACCAGTTGTTAAAAAACACCGGGAACCACAAAACACTTTTGACATTCTCTCTCTCCCCCTCCCTCCCTCTCTCCCCCCTCTCCCTCTCTCTCTGTATCTCTCTCTGTCTCTCTGTCTCTCCCCCTCTCTGTATCTCTCTGTCTCTCTCTCTCTCCCTCTCTCTCTGTCTCTCTCTCTCCCTCTCTCTCTCTCCCTCTCTCTCTCTATCTCTCTCTGTATCTCTCTCTCTCCCTCTCTCTCTGTCTCTCTCTCCCCCTCTCTCTGTATCTCTCTCTGTCTCTGTCTCTCTCTCTCCCCCTCTCTGTATCTCTCTCTCTCTCTCTGTGTCTCTCTCTCTCTCCCTCTCTCTCTGTATCTCTCTCTGTCTCTCTCTCTCCCCCTCTCTCTGTATCTCTCTGTCTCTCTCTCCCACCCTCTCCCTCTCTCTCTCTCTGTCTTTCTGTCTCTCTGTCTCCCCCTCTCTCTGTATCTCTCTCCGTCTCTCTCTCTCTCCCCCTCTCTCTGTCTCTCTCTCTCCCCCTCTCTCTGTATCTCTCTCTCCCCCTCTCTCTGTATCTCTCTGTCTCTCCCCTGCCGTTGCCCTTACTTTCTCAGGCCAAGCGAGGAGTGGCTGGGAGGGGAGAGTGAGGGGCGGGGCCAGCCAGTGGTGGGATCATCTGACAGGGAGCCACAGCAGAGGGCCCCAAGAGCCGCATGCGGCTCAAGAGCCGCAGGTTGCTGACCCCTGCCCTAGGCCAATGGCAGTACGCTTTGTTAACATCTTTTGCCAGATAAAACATGACTGTTCAAAGGTTACGCAGCCAATAAAGAAGGAATGTGTTTAGAGGAAGATGGTAACCAAAGCAAACATTTAATTTGCTTCATAAATTGTCAATGGAGCTTAACCTTTGGCTGATTAAAACAAACGAACAAGTAGAGTTGTAGCTTTGGGTTTTAGTTTAGCCGTTCAGACTTTTTTTTACTATAAAAAATAGGTCCAAAGCAGGGGTGAATTTCACATAATTTTACCACTGGCTCGCACGCACCAAAAATGTGAGCGCGCACGTCTTAGAAAACGTGGCTAAACAGGACGGCATAGCGTCGGGGCGGGTGGGCAGGACATCCCCACCCACAGGTCGCCACTACCACTACCCCCACTGGTCCAAAATAAAAACTCAATACAGGAATGAATCAAAGAAAAATGCCCTGGGGGAAAAAAATTTGCCATTTGCTGATAAGGTCAAGAGCAAGCATGCATTTTCACAAAGAAAGGAAGGTCCCCACAGGAAGGCAGTCCGCAATATTTTTGTCGTTTCGTGGTGAGATCTGACAGCAGAATAACAGAGTTGGAAGCGACCTCGGAGGTTTCGAGTCCAACCCCCTACTCAAGCGGGAGAATTTATACTGTTCCAGACAAGTGTTTGTCCAACATCTTCTTAAAAACCTCCAGTGTAGGAGCATTTGCAACTTCTGGAGGCAAGTGGTTCCACTGGTTAATTGACGAGGTCACTCATGCCCTCGTCACTTCCCACCTGGACTACTGCAACGCTCTCTACATGGGGCTCCCCTTGAGGAGCACCCGGAGGCTCCAACTGGCGCAGAGTGCGGCCGGGCAGGTGGTTATGGGAGCGACATGGCGTTGCCATGTAACACCTCTCCTGCGTGAGCTGCACTGGCTCCCGGTGGTCTTCCGTGTGCGCTTCAAGGTCTTGGTTACCACCTTTAGAGCGTTCCATGGCTTAGGACCTGGTTATCTACGGGACCGCCTGCTGCCACCAGTAGCCTCCCACCGGCCAGTACGCTCTCATAGAGAGGGGCTCCTCTGGGTGCCGTCGGCCAAACAATGTCGACTGACGGCCCCCAGGGGCAGAGCCTTCTCTGTGGGGGCACCTACTATCTGGAACGAGCTCCCCCCGGAGATACAGAGGATCCCAGATCTACGCACCTTCCACCGCACTCTTAAAACCTTTTTATTCCATCAGGCTGGCCTGGCCTAATTTTTTCCTTTTAAAACGCAAATTTTAATTTGTTTTTAATTTATTGGGGTGTTTTTAAATCTGTCTTCGACCAAATTGTTTAATTCGGTTTTATTCTGTTTTTAAATTTTGTATTTATGTGTTTTTATCTTGTGGCTGTTCACCAGCCTGAGTCCTTCGGGAGTAGGGCGGTATACAAATCAAATAAACTAACTAAAACTAAACTAAACTAAACTAACTGTCAGGACATTTCTCCTTAGTTCTAAGTTGCTTCTCTCTTTGATTGGTTTCCACCCATCGCTTCTTGTCCTGCCTTCAGGTGCTTTGGAGAATACCTTGACTCCCTCTTCTTTGTGGCAGCCCCTGAGATATTGGAACACTGCTACCATGTCTCCCCTAGTCCTTCTTTTCATTAAACTAGACATACCCAATTCCAGCAACTGTTCTTCATATATTTTGGCCTCCAGTCCCCTAATCATCTTTGTTGCTCTTCTCTGCACTCTTTCCAGAGTCTCAACATCTTTTCCATAATATGGTGACCAAAACTGGATGCCGTATTCCAAGCGTGGCCTTACCAAGGCATTCTAAAGTGGTATTAACACTTCATATGATCTTGATTCTATAACGCAGCCTAGAACTGTGTTAACTTTTTTGGCAGCTGCAACAACATACTGCTGGCTCATATTTAAGGGATTGTCCACCATCGAGCCGTTCTTGACTATTTAAAGCGAGGATTAAAATCGAAACAGAGTTTGTCTTCTGTAGAATCGTTTGGTTGACCTGACCCATTGTTTGACAGCAATAGGAGTGAAAGTAGATTGAGGCTTATATTAGAATGGTTTCTAGACAACGGATCATAACACCCGACAACTTCATGTTGTTGTTTTTTTAATGAAAGCTCAAATAAGGAACCTAAAAGAGTTTTTCTTCTGAACAAAAAACAGATCCTGCTCTAAGATTCACGGAACAAAGATTTATCCACCACAATTGCAGAGGTTTCCTCTCTTGTTCAAAGGACAACCTCCAAAATCCTGCTCCAAAAACTAGCTTTTCCAGAACCGCAGCCTGTGGGGCACCAAGTTCTAATTCTAGAGGTTCACAGGACAGTGGGGAATGGAAGGATTTATATTTAAATATGAATAAATAAACAATTTAAATAGGAGTTATCTGTGTGCAGCAGCTGCCAAAAAAGCCAACACAGTTCTAGGCTGCATAAACAGAGGGAATAGAATCAAGATCACGTGAAGGGTTAATACCATTTTATAATGCCTTGGTAAGGCCACACTTGGAATACGGCATCCAGTTTTGGTCGCCACGATGTAAAAAAGATATGGAGACCCTAGAAAGAGTGCAGAGAAGAGCAACCAAGATGATGAGGGGACTGGAGGCTAAAACATATGAAGAACAGTTGCTGGAACTGGGTATGTCTAGTTTAATGAAAAGAAGGACTAGGGAGACAAATTTAATAAGGCATTTTTAAAAAGTGAGAAGTCTAGAGGCTAAATCATGTGACGGATGACTGAGGGAACTAGGTATGTCTAGTCTAATGAACAGAAGGACTATGGGTGATGTGATAGCAGTGGACGTGTGGACTTCAACTCCTAAAGTTCCCCAGCCAGAATTCTGGGAGTTGAAGTTCATATATCTAAAGTTTGAGGAAAAGAGGACTAGGAGAGACATGATAGCAGTCTTCCAATATCTCAGGGGCTGCCACAAAGAAGAGGGAGTCAAGCTGTTCTCCAAAGCACCTGAGGGCAGGACAAGAAGCAATGGATGGAAACTAATCCAGGAGAGAAGCAACCTTGAACTAAGGAGAAATTTCCTGACAGTGAGAACAATTAATCAGTGGAACAACTTGCCTCCAGAAGTTGTGAATGCTCCAACACTGGAAGTCTTTCAGAAGATGTTGGATAACCATTTGTCTGAAGTGGTGTAGGGTTTCCTGCCTAAGCAGGGGGTTGGACTAGAAGACCTCCAAGGTCCCTTCCAACTCTGTTATTCTATTTTACTCTAGCCTATATCCTATCAGAAGCTTCTTGGGTGAGAAGCGAAATGTCTTCAAAAGAAAAACAAGTCCCTTTGCCTCCAGAAAAACACCTTTGAGACAAGCCATTCCACTGATCAATTGTTCTGTCAGGAAATTTCTCCTTAGTTCTGAGTTGCTTCTCTCCTTGATTAGTTTCCATCCATTGCTTCCTCAGTTTGAACCCATTCCTCAGGTGCTTTGGAGAATAGCTGGACTCCCTCTTCTTTGTGGCGGCCCCTGAGATATTGGGACACTGCTATCATGTCTCCCCTGGTCCTTCTGTTCATTAGACTAGACATACCTAGTTCCCTCAGTCATCCGTCACATGATTTAGCCTCTAGACTTCCCACTTTTTAAAAATGCCTTATTAAATTTGACCTGGCAATGGGAAGGGAAGTGGAGAGGCCGGCCGGCTGAGAAAGTACCAGTCAGCTCAACTGTCTCATTTACCCACTTCCTTCCTGTTCAGTGTGTATTCGGCCTCATCACAATGCACGCACCTTGGAAACTAGCCAAGCTAATCTGGTACCGGCACATTCCTCTGTTGCAGTGATGGCTAACCCTTTTGCTGTCGTGTGTGAAAAGCCGGGGGAGCATGGGGTGGGTGGGTGTCACGCACGTGCGTGGCCACACCCATAATTTAATATCCCCCATTCCCCGACCCCCCACACATGTGTGCGCGACCCCCCTGCGCTCCCCCCGTTTTTGGCACACGATGGCAAAAATGTTTCCGGTAGGCCCAGTAAGCCCGTTTTTCACCCTCCCCAGGCTCCAGAGGCTTTCTTGGGGCCTGGGGAAGGCAAAAACAGCCTCCCCCAACCCCCAGAGGCTCCCTGGAGGCTGGAAACAGACCGTTTTCCAACTTCTGGTGGGCCCGGCAGACTCGTTTTTTGCCCTCTCCAGGCTCCAGAGGCTTTCCTTGAGCCTCTGGGAGGGCAAAAATGGCCTCCCCAGGCTCTGGAGGCCCTTCCTGAACTTTGGGTAGGGCCATTTTTCTCCCTCCCCAAGTCACCGTGCACGCTCTGTCCTTACTTGCATCCTAAACGGGCCGCATGGGGACTCCTGGGAGGGGAGGGGAGGGGTGGGCCAGGCAGGAGTGGGATTTGAGGGTTCTCCAAACTACACAGAATCTTAGCTAGAGGTTCTCCCAAACCCCTGTGAACCCCCAGCAGCCCTCCCCTGGTGACGTTCATTCTGAGCGCTAACTCTGCAGAGATTATGAGAAGCTCAACGAGGAGGAAGCCTCTCTAACCCAGTTATCAGATGGAGAAATGCTAGCTTAAAGCAAAAATCCACGTAGGGAAAATGTGTCTTCGCTTGCATACCTGAATTTGAAGGACCACTAAATCAGCGTCAAGAGTCCTCTTGGTCGGCAACATTTTGACGGATAATTCAATCTGCCTCTTCTTCTCGATCATCTTCAGTTTGAGATAGCGTATTTTCTCATCCATCACATTGATCTCGATATCGCCGTTTCGGCTCATCATTTCCTGAATGTTGATTTTTTCGTAAAAAATACACACTTCTTCTTCGCGCTCGATGAGCTGAACGCCACTGTAATGAAATCCGAAGGAAAGGACGGACTGTAAAGGTGTATTACAAAAGATCTGATTCCCTGTAAGCTACCCTTCAAGCGGAATGCAGGTAGTCCTCGACTTACAACAGTTCATTTAGTGACCGTTCAAAGTCACAACGGCGCTCAAAAAAAATGACTTACGACCATTTTTCACAGTTACAACCTTTGCAGCCTCCCCAGGGTCACGTCAGCTTGGCAACTGACTCATATTTATGACGGCTGCAGCATCCCGGAGTCACGTGATCGCCTTTTGCAACCGTCTGATAAGCAAAATCAATGGGGAGAGCCAGATTCATTTAACAACTGGGTTACCAACTTAATGACTGCAATGATTCGCTTAGCAACTGTGGCAACAAATGTAAAATGAGGCAAGGTTCACTTAACAAATGTCTCGCTTAACAACAGAAATTTGGGGCTCGGTTGTGGTCGTAAGTTGAGGACTACCATGTTTCCCCGAAAATAAGACCTCCTCTGACAATAAACCCAAATGGGCTTTTGAGTGCATGCGCTAAAATAAGCCCGAAAATATTTAAATTCATGCGCAGCTGGTCCCCGCCATTTCCTCTGGTTAGGGTTAGGGAGACAGAGCTGGAAAATCAGGTAAGACAGCAAGAGAAGCCCCGTCTTGCTCCATGCGCCCCAAAATAATAAGACCTCCCCGAAAAATAAAGCTAAGTGCTTATTTCGGGGTTCAAAAAAAATATAAGACAGGGTCTTATTTTCGGGGAAACACGGTACCTATCTTAACAGTATATATATTGTCAGTAAACTCAAAGATATTTTAATTAAATGGTGTTATTTTTCTCTTCCTTTACATTTTGTATATTTAGGAATAATCTCGGGGCATTGGCTAGAATATCAACCCGATTTTGGGAATCGAAATAATTAAAAACAGAATGGCTGCTCTTTTTTTGTTCTTTGTTTTTGTTCCATCTCCAAACAAATTGACTCCTTGTAGAACTCTGCCAACGAAGGCATTCGAGGTCCCGCCTCCGTACCTTTCATTTCGTCTCTGGACAGCCTTCTCGTACGTCTTACGCAACTGGACCATTTCCTCCTCAATCCGGGTGAGCGTGTTGGTCAGGCGTTCGACGTCCATCAGCTGCTGCTCCCGCTTCTCCTTCATATCCTGGACGGTCTGATAAACCTTGCAAACATCGCTCTGAATGCTGTCCTTGATCGCAACGTTGTTGGCGTACTTCATCTGATATTTTTGCAGTTTTCTGCAAAAGGCAACGGAAACATCAGAGCCGCGGTGGCACCGCGGTGGTTAGAATGCAGTAAGGTAAAGGTAAAGATTCCCCCGCACGTGCCTGCTAGTCGTTCCCGACTCTAGGGGGCGGTGCTCATCTCCGTTTCAAAGCCAAAGAGCCACTGTTGTCCTCCTATTTTCTTTTGTATTTTTGTATTGTATTCTATAATCTAATCCAATGTTTAAAGGGTAAAGAGTACAATTGAGAAGCGGATATCAAAAAGAAAAGACTTGCACCCTAATTTTTTTTTTTAAAAAAAACTGATTTCTAAATGAAATCAAGAAAATGATAGCAGTGTTCCCATATCTCAGGGGTTGCCCCAAAGAAGAGGGGGTCAAGCTATTCTCCAAAGCACCTGAAGGCAGGACAAGAAGCAATGGATGGAAACTAATCAAGGAGAGAAGCAACCTAGAACTAAGGAGAAATTTCCTGACAGTGAGAACAATTAACTAACGGAATAGGTGGCCTTCAGAAGTTGTGGGTGCACCATCACTGGAGGCTTTCAAAAACAGACTGGACAACCATTTGTCTGAAATGATGTAGAGTCTCCTGCTCTAGCGGAGGGTTGGACTAGAAGACCTTAAAGGTCCCTCCCAACTCTGTTATTCTATTCTAGTCTATTCCATTCCGAAATTATTTTTCAGGTGAATTGTTCATCTGAATACTCACCTCTCTTTAATGACAGCATTGTTCCTTAGGATTTCCATCTCATTATCCAGCATTTTGACTTTGTCTTTAATTTCATTGGTTTTCTGGCGAGCGCAGTGTACAAGGTTCACCAACTTGTTTCTCTCGTGCCGCACGACGTCATACAGTTTGGCAAATTCTTTCATCCTGAAATCCCCCCCCAAAAAAATATTTTAAGGAAAACGTTGATGCATCAACCTCTTTTCCCCCCAATATGATGCCAACAAACCCATTGAAACAATTTTCTTACTGTCTCTGAATTTCTCTCTGTTTCTTGGTATGCTCCCTAATTTCAAAGTCTTTCGTTTTTATTTCTGCGATAATGTTATTCAGACGCGCCTGCGAAAAAACACACAGCAGTGGATATTGGGGAGTTGTTAGAATCGCACGGCCGTTTCTAAAGTTCAAGGAGGCAAAAAAATGAATTCCAAAAACGACAGCGTCGTTCTGTATTTCAAAAACAGAATACGGTGTTCTCAGAAGCAAAAAATGGAGCTCGGTTATCAGAAAAGCATGGCTACAGATTAAAGATTCCCCTCGCACATATGTGCTGGTCGTTCCCGACTCTAGGGGGTGGTGCTCATCTCCATTTCAAAGCCGAAGAGCCAGCATTGTCTGAAGATGTCTCCGTGGTCATGTGGCCGGCATGACTAAACGCCAAAGGTGCATAGAACACTGTTACCTTCCCACCAAAGGTGGTCCCTATTTTTCTACTTGCATTTTTTTACGTGCTTTCGAACTATTAGGTTGGTAGAAGCTGGGACAAGTAACGGGAGCTCACCCTGTGACGCGGCACTAGGGATTCGAACCGATGAACTGCCGACCTTTTGATCGACAAGCTCAGCGTCTTAGCCACTGAGCCACCGCATCCCTATAAAGCAGAGGTCTTCAAACTTGGCAGCTTTAAGACTTGTGGACTTCAGCTCCCAGAATTCTCCAGCCAGCTGGCTGGAGAATTCTGGGAGTTGAAGTCCACAAGTCTTAAAGCTGCCAAGTTTGAAGACCTTGGCTATAAAGTATGCTTACAGATAGACTTATGGGCTGTGAAAATATCTACAGACCCCTCACATCCTGGACATAAATTGTTTCAACTTCTACCCTCAAAACAACGTTATAGGGCACTGCGCACCAGAACAACGAGACACAAGGATGTTTTTTTCCCCCCATGCCATCACTCTGCTAAACAACTAATTCCCACACCACACGGTCAACCTATTTACTAAGACTGCATTACTATTCTTCTTCTCATCCTTCCTATTACCTATCTCCTTTTCTACTTATGACTATAACCATTGGTGGGCTTCACATAATTTAACAACCGGTTCGCCCAGCACCAAAAATGTGAGTGCGTGCATGCACGCAGCCCTTTGCGCATGTACTTTGCTCACACACACAGCTTGCACACATTCACGTGGCTTAAAAAAGCAACTAAGTAGGACAGCATAGCGCCAGGGAGGGTGGGTGGGCTCAACCGCAGGTCACAACTACCGGTTCGCCTGAACCGATCCAATCCGAACCGATCCGAACCGGCTGAATCCCACCCCTGACTATTGCTGTTTGTATCTTTACGATTTATATTGTTTTACTTAGTTTCCTAGGATGGTTTATGCCGATTGCTTATTTAGTATCCTATGACTATCACTAAGGGTTGTATCTTATGATTCACGATGAACGTATTTTTAGGATGACTAGGATCATGATTTATCACTTATATCTTCTATGTACACTGCGAGCTTATGCACCGAAGACAAATTCCTTGTGTGTCCAATCACACTTGTCCAATAAAGAATTCTATTCTATATTGTAAGTCAGAATTATCATCCCCCCTCACATGTTCGGAGGGGCCTCGTATCTCTGTTCTCATCTCAAAAGAAATGATATGCTTAACAAAGCTAACACAGGTAGGCCTCACAGAAAAAAAATGACTTACCTAGCAACCCGTTGCAGTCCTAATTCCGGTGATTTCCCGCACGGGGCAAGTGAATGCAGTAGAGGAAGAAGAACAATGATATTACATATAAGTTTAGGCTTGCCAGGGATCTAGATTTGAAAGAGGCGTGGTCCGCCGTTGTTTCGGTGATGAAAATGAACGGGAAGATATTATGAATGAGTCAAAAATCTACTCTATAGAACAGGGGTGTCGAACTCGAGGCCCGCAAGGCCGGATCCAGCCTGCAGGGTGCTTATATCTGGCCCGCGGGGCTTCCCTGGAAACAGCGAAGGACTGGCCCGCAGTGCCTCCGCCAGCAAAAACGGAACTCCGTTTTTGCTCGCAGAGGCTTGCAGGAGGCTGTTGCAGCCCAAAACAGACCTCGTGATGGCCGCGCGTGGCTCTCCTGAGCTCCGTTTTCGCTGGCAGAGGATTGCAGGAGGCTGTTGCAGCCCAAAACAGACCTCGTGATGGCCGCGCGCGGCTCTCCTGAGCTCCGTTTTCGCTGGCAGAGGATTGCAGGAGGCTGTTGCAGCCCAAAACAGACCTCGTGATGGCTGCGCGCGGCTCTCCTGAGCTCCGTTTTCGCTGGCAGAGGATTGCAGGAGACTGTTGCAGCCCAAAACAGACCTCGTGATGGCCGCGCGCGGCTCTCCTGAGCTCCGTTTTCGCTGGCAGAGGATTGCAGGAGGCTGTCGCGGCCGAAAACGGAGCTTGGGAGCCCATTTTAGCTGGCAGAGCGCTCGAGCCACCACAGGCACCCCCGACACAAGTGACGTCGAGCTGGCAATGCCCACCCTGACCACGCCCACCCCAGCCCCCCGAGGTCAAACACAACCCTGATGCGACCCTCAATAAAATTGAGTTTGACACCCCTGCTATAGAAGTATGGAAAGTCCGGGTGATCCGAGATAGAAGGACCAAGTTAGATGCTCCCTGGAGTTTCCTCACCTGAGCTTTCAAGAAATCCTTCGATTTTTGTTCCCTCTCGTCCGCCTTGAGCTGGGTCATACGGATCAAGTTATTGAACTCTTCCCTGTAATGCTCCTGAGCCCCAATAAGTTGGTCTTCCTCTGCGAGGCACTGATCGAGAATCCGCACTTCGGAATCGGTGGATGTTTTCTAGGGAGACAATCCCAGAATGGTAGATGTTAATAAGTATCTGTAGAAGAGAATATTCAGGCCCAAGGAGCTGAACAGTGGAGTCCTTGGTGCTCTCTGAGTTTGGTTGTTTTCTTAGATGTTTTAAATGATCCAAAATAGGTAACATCAGCAACACGGATGATGTTAGCTAGCTTGATAATGAAACGTCTACAAGAAAACCGCCAGGTTGACCAAGGACCCCTCGTGTCAAACCTGAACCACAAATAGTCTCCTTTATTAGTATCTATTCTCTCTCTCTTTCTTTCTTTCTCTTTCTCTCTCTCTCTCTCTCTCTCCCTCCTCCTCTCCATCTATCCATCCATCCATCATCTATCATCTCTGTCATCTGTCAGCTATCATCTCTCTCTCATCTCTCTGTCTCTGTCTGTCTGTCTGTCTGTCTGTCTATCTATCTATCTATCTATCTATCTATCTATCTATCTATCTATCATCTATCTATCTATCTATCTATTATCTCTAGCTACCTACCTACCTACCTACCCATCTATCTATTATCTGCCATCTCATCTATCTGTCAATCTCTCTTCCTCCCTCCCACCATCCATCCATCCATCCATCATCCATTTATCAATCATTATCTGTCTGCCTGTCTATCATCTATCTATCTATCTATCTATCTATCTATCTATCTATCTATCTATCATCTATCTATCTTATATCTCTATTTATCTACCTACCTACCTACCCATCTATCATCTGCCATCTGTCATCTATTTGTCAATCTCTCTTCCTCCCTCTCATCATCCTTCCATCATCCATTTATCAACCATTATCTGTCTGTCTGTCTGTCTATCTATCATCTATCTAACATCTCTCTATCTACCTACCTACCTATCTACCCACCCAGCCATCTATCTATCATCTGCCATCTGTCATCTATTTGTCAATCTCTCTTCCTCCCTCCCACCATCCTTCCATCATCCATTTATCAACCATTATCTGTCTGTCTGTCTGTCTGTCTATCATCTATCTATCATCTCTCTCTCTCTCTCTCTACCTACCTACCTATCTATCCACCCACCCATCTATCTATCATCTGCCATCTGTCATCTATTTGTCAATCTCCCTTCCTCCCTCCCATCATCCATCCATCATCCATATATCAACCATTATCTCTATCTGTCTGTCTGTCTATCATCTATCTATCTATCTATCTATCTATCTATCTATCTATCTATCATCTATCTATCTATCTATCTATCTATCTATCTATCTATCTATCCAGCCATCTATCCATCCATCAATCCAGTGATGTTTGTTAGGAAAAACTCGAGGGAAGGAGTTTTATGAAAATGATTTCAAGGTCCTCAGGACATGCAGGATGTAGACAGAAATCCTTCAGTTATTGTTTCTTATCCCTTTTCCATTCGTTGCCTGGCCTGTCTGAATAGACTTCTCTGTTCCTTTGGGTCATTTTGTTCCTTTCTCCCCTGTCTGCCAGGCTGTTGTTCTCCAATGCTTGCCATACTCTCTGGCATGGAAGAAAGCTGGAGGGGGAGGCACCATGCTTGGCAGGTTGCCAGGTTTCCTCTCCGATTTTTCAGCCGTAGCTTTCCGTGAAAATTGTTTGGTCTGCATCTTTCTCTAGATTTCATCCCTTTCTTTCATCGGGGAGGCCATATTCCCATTCTGCTTAGTAATTTGGGCACCGAGTATGGTGTAGAAATATTGGTAATACGGTAAAAAAAATACGGGATAGCAGTGGGGGAACCCATGTTCTAATCCATCCTCGGTTTTGTGGGGATTGATCAGCTCAGCTCATAGTGGTGTTGTTGTTGTGTGGATACAATGGGAGGTGGGGATGCTATGTACAGATCTACCTTAGGGTATAAGTCTAACAAACATGTTTGGGCCATCAGAATGAAGAAAAATAGCCTTTAGCAAGCACTGTCCCTTACTATTTCAGATTTCTCCATTGCCCCTATTCAGAAAGTCAAAAAAACCCTCTTACATTATTTATTCCACCCTCAGCACCACTTCTTATTCTTATAGTTACATTACCCCTTACAGATAGATGATAGATAGATAGATAGATAGATAGATAGATAGATAGATAGATAGAGATAGATCGATAGATAGATCGATAGATAGATAGATAGATAGATAGATGGATGAGAGAGAGATGATAGATGACAGAGATGATAGATGATAGATAGATGGAGAGGGAGAGATAGATTGATGATAATAGATAATAGATACACAGATAGATATAGATGATATATATATATTGATTGAACCTGGCTAGAAGAAAAACACACATAAACCCTACGAAGAAGTAAGAAAAAAAAAATATATATATATATATAAGAAGCGATAGACATCACGATCTCCAGAACGTTTAAAAGTTTTAAAAAAAATTTTTTATTTTAAAACTTGTGCTAAGCTTTCGTTGGCCCCTACCGACTTCGTCAGAGTATAAAATTTTAGGACAATTGTTTTTAGGACAATTCTCTCTCTCTCTCTCTCTCTATATATATATGTGTGTGTGTGTGTGTGTGTGTGTGTGTGTGTGTGTGTGTGTGTGTTTTTCCTCTAGCCAGGTTTTTCCTATGTAACCAAGGTTTTTCTGCGTAGGAAAAAGGGAGGGAGGGAGGGAGAGATTGACAGATAGATGATAGATAGACAGATGATAGATGGATGGAGAGGGAGAGATAGATGACAGATGATAGATGGATGGAGAGGGAGAGATAGATGACAGATGATAGATAGATAGATAGATAGATAGATAGATAGATAGATAGATAGGTAGGTAGGTAGGTAGGTAGGTAGGTAGGTAGGTAGGTAGATAGATAGATAGATAGATAGATAGATAGATAGATAGATAGATAGATAGATAGATAGATAGATAGATAGATGAGAGCAGCATCAGAGGAAAGATTTTGACAGGCTTGGCGGATGAATAAAACACAGCTGTCCCATTACCTCTTGAGTCAGATTTCGCTTTGCTATTTCCACTTCTCTCTGAAGCTCCCTTCGCCTCTCTAATATTGCCCCATCCTCTTTAGGGACAGCATCTAACTGTACAAGGGGGGATAAAAAAGGAGGTTATGTACAGAAAAGGAAGAAAGTGTGTTATTTTAATCTAACCCAATCACGGGTGGGCTGCTAGGGGTTCGTAGGGATTCGGGAGAACCTCTAGCTAATATTCTGTGCAGTTGGGAGAACTCCCAAATCCCACTCCTGGCTGGTCCCGTCCTGCCCACCCCACCCCTCCCAGGAGTCCCCACGCAGCCTATTTTGGATGCAGGTAAGTTCAGGGCTCGCGCGGAGGCTCGGGAGGGTGAAAAATGGCCCTACCGGAAGTTCGGGAAGAGGGCCTCTGGAGCCTGGGGAGGCTGTTTTCACCCTCCTGAAGGCTCAAGGAAAGCCTCCGGAGCCCGGGGAGGGCAAACCCCCCATCATGGTGCAGGAGGCCAACTAGGCCACGCCCACCATGGCCACGCCCACCCAGCAACCGGACAGAGAACTCCTCGCTAAGATTTTTGAAGCCCACCGCTAAACCGAGTGTTGGCGAACCTTTTCAGCACCGAGTGGCAAAACGGGACTGCACCCGTATAGACGCATGCCAAAAACCGGAAGAGCAGCCAACTGGTGTGCATGCACATGCTGGGAAGATGATCTTCTGGTTTCCGGCGTGTGCATGTACACCAGCCACCTGGTCTTGTGAGCGTGCATGCTCTCACAAACGGTTCACCGAGAACCAAAAATGTAAGCATGCATGTGTGCGGCATCGAAAAACCGGCGATTATATAGGATGTGATAGCACCAGGGCAGGTGCTATCGGAACTCCCAGTTCGCCTGAATTAGTCCGAACCGGCAGCAGCCCACCACTGAACATAATACAGGGGTCCCCAACCCTCCCGGGACACGGCCGTGGTGTATTTGGAACTGGTACATGAGTGTGGGGGGCTGCCATAAACGCATGCATTCAAGTTGATCTGCAACACACATGTGTGTGTACTGGCCTGCCACTTGTGCGGCCTGGTTCCCGCCAAGCCGCAAAGATTGAGGACTGCTGGTCTATTTGGAACCGGGCGGCACAAGAGGCAGGACAACACACCAGTGGTGGGTTGTCTCCGGTTCGCACCGGTTCTATAGAACCAGTAGTAAAACCGGTGGGAGGCTCCTCCCACCGACCCCGACATCATCAAAATGCTTCTGCGCATGCGCAGAAGAGTGCACGGCCCCACGGTGAACCGGTAGTAAAGGTAAATAGAACCCACCCCTGCAACACACGTGTATACATGTGCGTGTCTGCGTGCGGCCTGGTTCCTTTCCTCCGCCTTCCAAGCTGGGCCAGCAAGCCGTAAAGGCTGAGGGACCGTTGATATAATAGAAATTGCTAAACTCTTATAGTTTCGGAAATCTTAAATTTGTATTATTTTTTTCCCCAAAAAAAACCCCTCAACCAAATATCTATTGTACGCAGTGGTGGGTTTCAAAAATTTTTACTACCGGTTCTGTGGGCGTGGCTTGATGGGCATGGCAGGGGAAGGATACTGTAAAATCTCCATTCCCACCCCACTCCAGGGGAAGGATACTGTAAAATCTCCATTCCCTCCTCACTCCAGGGGAAGGATACTGTAAAATCTCCATTCCCACCCCGCTCCAGGGGAAGGATACTGTAAAATCTCCATTCCCTCCTCACTCCAGGGGAAGGATACTGTAAAATCTCCATTCCCACCCCGCTCCAGGGGAAGGATACTGTAAAATCTCCATTCCCTCCTCACTCCAGGGGAAGGTTACTGCAAAATCCCCATTTCCTCCCAATCAGCTGGGACTCAGGAGGCAGAGACTAGATGGGGGCGGGGCCAGTCAGAGGCGGTATTTACCGGTTCTCCAGAACTGGTCAGAACCTGCTGGAACCCACCTCTGGTTGTACGACATCCTTCAGTCATCCTCTTCTTAGCAACCACACTTTTTAACAGTGTTTGGCCCAAAGAACGGAAAAAGTAACAAAACTCAACATTTGCTCTTCAAACTTACGGGTACGCACCTCTAAAAGCATCCTTTCGTGATGCGACTGAACTTGTGCCAGGCTTTCGTGCGCGATTTTAAGCTGCATCTCCATCTTTTTGAAGGTGCGCAAGTCCTTCTCCTTCTCTCTTTGCATCCGACAGAGAGTATCGTGCAGTTTCTGTTTCAAATTGGACATGTTGCGGAAGCCCATTTCTAATTGGCCCCTACGTGAGTGTAGAAAAAAGTAGTTTTTGTTACGACCCAGGATTTTCTGACAGGTAGGCCACAGTCAGTAAGGGTGGGATCTCACCATTCCTCTACTCTGATACTAAGCACAGGAGCCCCCCCCCGGGAGTTGTGTGCTAAGCCCTTTCCTCTATTCCTTATACACACATGACTGCACCCCAGGGGTGAAATGCTCCTGGTTCGGACCGGATCGCCCGATCTGGTAGCGATGGCGGCGGGTGGTTCGGAGAAGCAGTAGCAAAAATTCCTGCCCCCGCCCCATGCCCAGCTGAGCCGCGCAATCATCAGAAGCTTTTTAAAATTATTTTTAAAAGCATTTTTTCTACAACCTCTTCAGCCGGAAAAATGCTTTTAAAAGTTAAAAAAAAAAAAAAAAGCCTCTGATGATCGCACGGCTCAGCTGGGATCATTAGAGGCTTTTAAAAGCATTTTTTTTTTTACAACCTCTTTGGCCGAAGAGGTTGTAGAAAAAATATTTTTAAAAGAAAAAAAAAGCCTCTGCCGATCAGGCAACTCAGCTGGGATCGTCAGAGGCTTTTTAAAAAAAAGCCTCTGCCGATCAGGCAACTCAACTGGGATTGTCAGATTGTTGGATTGGTTTTTTTTTTTTTGTTTTTTTTTAAAAAGCCTCTGTCGATCAGGCAACTCAACTGGGATCGTCAGAGGCTTTTTTAAAAAAAGCCTCTGTAGATCAGGCAACTCAGTTGGGATCGTCAGAGGCTTTTTTAAAAAAAGCCTCTGCCGATCAGGCAACTCAACTGGGATTGTCAGATTGTTGGATTGTTTTTTTTTTGTTTTTTTTTAAAAAGCCTCTGTCGATCAGGCAACTCAACTGGGATCGTCAGAGGCTTTTTTAAAAAAAGCCTCTGTAGATCAGGCAACTCAGTTGGGATCGTCAGAGGCTTTTTTAAAAAAAGCCTCTGCCGATCAGGCAACTCAACTGGGATTGTCAGATTGTTGGATTGTTTTTTTTTTTGTTTTTTTTTTAAAAAAGCCTCTGTCGATCAGGCAACTCAACTGGGATCGTCAGAGGCTTTTTTAAAAAAAGCCTCTGTAGATCAGGCAACTCAGTTGGGATCGTCAGAGGCTTTTTTAAAAAAAGCCTCTGCCGATCAGGCAACTCAACTGGGATTGTCAGATTGTTGGATTGTTTTTTTTTTTTGTTTGTTTTTTTTAAAAGCCTCTGTCGATCAGGCAACTCAACTGGGATCGTCAGAGGCTTTTTTAAAAAAAGCCTCTGTAGATCAGGCAACTCAGTTGGGATCGTCAGAGGCTTTTTTAAAAAAAGCCTCTGTAGATCAGGCAACTCAGTTGGGATCGTCAGAGGCTTTTAAAAGCATTTTTTACAACCTCTTCAGCCGAAGAGGTTGTAGAAAAACTGGTTTTAAAAGTTTAAAAAAAAAAGTTGGACCCTCCCCCCACCAAGCCACGCCCACAGAACTGGTAGTAACAAATTTTACATTTCACTCTTGCTGCACCCCATTGTATAACACCAATGCAATTATTAAATTTGCAGATGACAGTGGTGGGGCTCATTAATAAGAACAATGAGTCTGCTTACAGGAAGGAAGTACAAGGGATGACATTGTGGTGTAAAGAAAATAATTTCACACTTAACACCAAAAAAACTAAAGAACAGGAGGAAGAGAGATGTACATTTACAATTGTACATAAATGGTGAGGAGGTGGAGAGGGTTGGTAGTTTTAAATTTCTGGGCATTTATATCTCGGAGGACCTCTCATGGACTATGAATGCTAACATGCTTGTGAAGAAGGCAAAGAAGAGGCTGTACTTCCTGAGAATGCTCAGGAAGATAAATCTATCTCAGCATCTACTTCTGTCCTACTATCGCAGCACCATTGAGAGTGTCCTGATATACGGCATTCTTGCATGGTATAGGAGCAGCTCTGTAGCGGACAAAAAAGCTCATTAAAACTGCCCAGAATATCATCAGAATCCAGCTACCAGTCCTGGATGACATCTTCGAATCTCGCTGTTTGAGAAAGTTGCATAACTTTCTCAGAGACTCTTCCCATCCTGCTTACAATCTTTTTGGACTGTTGCCTTCTGGCAGAAGATATAGGACAATTAAGACTCGGATCACATGTTTTCTGACTAGTTTTTATCCCAGAGCTATAATTGCACTCAATAATGAACTAAAGGGCCACCATCAGTGAGCTGTTGGACAGTACTACTTGGTCTGTTGTGTGGATGTTTGGATGGTTCAGGGGTGAAGAATTGTGGTGGGTGGGAGTGTGTTTGGGGATTGTTATGTGTGTTGGACCTGGTCTTTGGGTGTTAAGTGAATTTCGTTGTATGGGTATACTGTGTATGCACGTACAATGACAATAAAATAAAAAAATAATAAGTAAATAAAATAATAATAATTTGAATTCTCAGATTCAGAGCAGTTTCTCTTTCAACGCAGGCTGACAATCCTGTCCGGCTGGGAGATGAATAGTTGTCTGCCACATCTATTCATCTCCGCCCCCTGACTTTTATCCCCAGAGCTAGAGTGGGGCTTCGCTAGCAGCGGTTGCTCTTCCTTCCCAAGGATCGGCCCATAGATTTCCACTGCTCTCCTCTCCTCTGCCTTCTGTGCATCCGCGCATCAGGCACTGGACCCAGCTGTTCCTCCTCTTCCCCATCAGCCACCTCCAGACCTGGGGCCTGTTGACTCTCCATTTGAGGGCTGAGGGACGGCCAAGGCTCTGTCTCTGTCTCTCTCTCTGCCACTTCCACTCCCTCTTCCCCCTCGGACCTCTCAGGTTGCCTTGATACTAATCCTGACTCCCGCGCCTCCTCCTCCTCTGATTTGGTAGCTGGAGTGGCAGGCGGCCGACAGGCCACAACATTGGTCTCGATGGCCGACTCAGTTCGGATCTTGCAACACTACCCTGGGACACCTTCATTCGCTAAAAAATAAATGTTCAGGGACAGGAAGAACCCACAATGGCCTCCGACTAATCAGTCTCACCTCTCTGAAATGGCGGTGCCTTCGTTCTCTTTATTCATCTCGTGCACCTTGGTCTGAGTGTTGAATTCTCGCTCTTTGATCTCGAGCAGCGCTTTCTTCCCTTCGACCTCTTTGATCGCGTCTTCTTTCTCCACCATGGTCTCCGTGCACTTGGTCTCCATTTTTTTGGACGTCTCCACAAGTTCCTGCGCTTCTTCCTGAAGCGAGATTTTTCTTTTTTCGATCTCTCTGTAAGCAGCAGTGGCAGAGGCTGACGTGAGTAAGAATAAGGTGTCTGTGTTTCCTATTTGTGGTATTTTTTAAAAAATGTCATTTGGTAAATATGGATGTAGAACAGGGTGTCAAACTCGCGTCGTCACGTCGTCATGTGATGTATGGCAACTTTTTCCCCCTTTGATAAACTGGGGGTGGGGTTGGCCAGCACGTGACGTATTCTGGCCCACCAGCCGCGAGTTTGACACCCCTATATAGAAGGTTATGAATTGTGGATCGGTTTCGCGAGGGGGGAAATTATTATTGTTGAAATATATTTATCAGTATTCAACCCGGGGGAGGGACATTTTAGGTGTATGTTTGATATTTTGTTTTGTAAACATTTTTGGTTTTGTTTGTTTCTTTTGTTTGTTGTTGTTTTTTCTCTTTGCTTTGCTTTTTTTTTTTCTTTTTGGGTTTTGTATTTGAACTTTGGAAGTACATAAAAAAATATCAAAAGATAATCGCTTAAAATCTGCTTAGGGTATTTTTGGCTTTTATTATTTCATTATTATTTCAAGAATAGGGTGGAGTAGAGTAGAGGAGTATAGAGTAAGTAGAGTAGAGTAGAGTAGAGTAGAGTAGAGTAGAGTAGAATACAACAGATTAGGATTCTTCATTGGCCAAGAGTGATTAGACACACAAGGAATTTGTCTCTGGTGCAGAAGCTCTCAGTTTACATACATGTAATCACAGCCCAACTCTTGAGATTGTAACTATATTCATGGAATGGAATGGAATGGAATGTGGAATAGAATAGAAGGGAAGGGAAGAGAAGGGAAGGGAAGGGAAGGGAAGGGAAGGGAAGGGAAGGGAAGGGAAGGGAGGGAAGGGAAGGGAAGGGAAGGGAAGGGAAAGGGAAGGGAAGGGAAGGGAAGAGAAGAGAAGGGAAGGGAAGGGAAGAGAAGAGAAGAGAAGAGAAGAGAAGAGAAGAGAAGAGAAGAGAAGAGAAGAGAAGAGAAGAGAAGAGAAGAGAAGTATATTTTAAAAGGTGGAATAACAATATAATAATAATACAATAATGTCAACTCCAGTCTAAGCATCTAGCTGATTGTGCAACCAATGATAATAATAAAGAGAAGAACATACTGCATTCTGCGGCTTATTTTTTCCATATCCTTTCCGAGCTGAATAGGAATGGCTTGGAGACGGACAAGTTCATCCTGGTGATAAAATAAACATAAATATTAGCCGGCGTGAAACTAAGCGTTGAAAGAATTTTTCAGGATGAATTAACTTCGAGCTGGATCATAGGAACGATCCAAGAATGTCCTGAAAACGAATATTCCCCCCCCCCTTTGAAATACGTTGGAGTCTGGAAGTTGAGTCGTGACAATTGGTCTTCTTTCTTCTTTTTTGATTGGAAACCTTTTGTTGCTTATCCAAGTAGCTTCTTCAGTCTGGACAAGTTGCTTAGGGAGAACCCCATATACCAGGCCTGTCAAACTGGCGGCCATAGCCGACCCACATGGGCCACGCCCACCCCAGCTCTGCAAAGGCAAAAAACATCTCGATACATCCCAATACGGCCCACGATGCTATCGTGTTTGACACCTCTGCCATAAACCCCTGTCCTGCAGGAAGGTTTCACTTCTTCACCTAATTTGAATAGGCTCCTTAGGTGAGTAGGCAGAGGTCAGTCAGTGTTGTGGGCCGTCAGCGGCCTGTGCAGCTAGTAGCTGATTCCAACAGCGAGGAGGCTGGTGTGGTGCTGTGCCAGCTGCCTGTGCAGCTGGCACTCGAGTCAGACAATGAGGAGGCTGGAGAAGATGTGGTGCCAGAGGCGGGGATTCAGCCAGGGCCTTCAGAACCTCCAGAAGCTCCTCAAAGTGAAGAGGATGAAGAGGAGGAGCCTCTTCTCAATGCACAGGCACGCAGAGCTGCCAAAAGGCAGGAGTGGTTCCTCAGCAGGAGGTCTCCTCGAGAGTAAGGCTTGGGGCTAATTGGCCACTCCCTTAGCCTATTTAAGGAGGAACACCAACTGAAGCAATTTGCAGGGAACAACTTTGTTCACATACCTTCGTGTCTTGCTTATCTTATCAGCTTCCTGCAAATTGCTTCTGGGCATTCTGCCAATCATAGTAAGCTTTCAGTTATTATTCTTTGAATTCTTGGCAGCTGTTAATGCAAGTTAATTAATAGCTGTTGTTGTAAAAGACTGGTTTATTTAGTAAAATAAGATTTGAACGGACTTTGTGTGTGCTGCGTTCTTTGGGGTCCGTAGCTGGGGCAGAACAGTCGGGGTATAAATGTTACAATACCTAAACCCTTTACTATGATGATGATGATGATGATGATGATGATGATGATGATGATATCTATTTAGTCGAGCCAGGTCTCTCCATGTCTTCCAATCTTGCACTACTTCCTTGAGTTTTTTCTATGTTTGGTCCGGTATCAGCTTCGATGGTGTCCAGCTGCCGTGTTCTTTGGTGCTCTGGTTTCCTTTTACCATTGACTCTTCCAATAGCAATAGCACTTAGACTTATATACCGCTTCACAGTGATTTACAGACCTCTCTAAGTGGTTTACAGAGTCAGCATCCTGCCCTCCAACAATCTGGGTCCTCATTTAATCAACCTCGGAAGGATAGAAGGCTTGAGCCGGTCAGGATCGAACTGCTGGCAGCTGGCAGAATGAGCCTGCAATACTGCAATCTAACCACTGCACCACCATGGCTCTTAATATAATTGTAATATGTTTGTGATGATAGCAATAGCACTTAGACTTATATACCGCTTAACGATGCTTTACCGCCCTCTCTAAGCGGTTTACAGAGTCAGCATATTGCCCCCAACAATCTGGGTCCTCATTTAACCAACCTCAGAAGGATGGAAGGCTGAGTCAACCTTGAGCCTGGTGAGAATCGAACTGCTGGCAGTCGGCAGAATTAGCCTGCAATACCCCATTCTAACCACCACAGCTCTTGTTTTCTCCAATGAATTTGCTTTCTCCAGGGACTTTGCTTTCTCCAATGAATTCCCCTGCATGACATGGCCAACGTAAGATGCAGTTTCATGATTTTTGCCTTCCGGTGACACGTCTGGTGTTACGTGATCCAATACCGTGTTTGCCCGAAAATAAGACCCTGTCTTATATTTTTTTGAACCCCGAAATAAGCGATTGGCCTTATTTTCGGGGCGGTCTTATTATTTGGCGGGGGGGGCGTGGAGCAAGATGGGGCTCCTCTTGCCATCTTACCTGATTTCCAGCTCTGTATTTAAATATTTTCAGGGAGGGCTTATTTTCAGAGGGAGTGTTGTGGCTCCGATCCCTGAGGCCGTCTTATCGGAGGGAGAAGGCTCCGAACATGAAGGAGAGGAGTTGGCCAGGCCTCCCTCTCCAGGACCCTCCTCTCTGGCAATGCCTCAGGTGTCTCCCGTAGGAGAAGAGATTGGCCAGGAGCCAGATACCTCCTCACAGTCGGACAGTGAAGGAGATAAGTCTTAGCTGGATCCACGCCAGCGTCGGAGGGACAAGCGCACGCAATAGAAAAGGAGGCGTGCCAGAGATTAAGCTGAGTCACTGGACCACACCCCACAGGGGATATAAGGGGGTGAGGTGGCCATTCAGACTCTGTAACGGACAAAACTAACTACTATCGAGTCACATTGCATCTTTGGAAACAACATTATCTGCCTTGGATTTAATTATGGACTGGACTTGACAATTCTTGAACTGTGTATATCTTGTTTATGAGTAAAGTTCTTGGCAAGCAGCTACTGGGTTGCTGCCAATCCTCTTATCAAAAGAATTGGTTGTCTGCCAGTTTATTTAACCCCCGGTTGTTTGTTTGTGTGTGTGTATGAGACGGGGACAGAACAGGGAGGGTTATTTTAGCAGATGAGCTCAAAAGCCCGATTGGGCTTATTATCAAGGGATGTCTTATTTTGGGGGAAACAGGGTACTCGCTTGTTAGTCTCCTTTGCTATCCAAGGGATGCACAGGAGCCTTCTCCCGCCCGACAGCCCAAATGAATCCTTTATTTATTTATTTATTTATTTATTTATTTATTTATTTATTTATTTATTTTTGATTGATTGATTGATTGATTGATTGGTTCGATTTATATGCCGCCCTTCTCCGGAGACTCAGGGCAGCTTACAATGCATTAAACAATAGCCTTCATACTTTTGTATATAGCTGCTTAGTAGGGCTTTCGGCCCCCCCAAGTGGTGTTATTTTTTATACAAAGTCAGCTTATTGCCCCCACAATTCGGGTCCTCATTTTACCTACCTCAGAAGGATGGAAGGCTGAGTCAACCTTGAGCCTGGTGAGATTTGAACTCGCAGTAATTGCAGGCAGCTGGCAACTAAGTGCTACTTTAACAGCACTTAGTCCACTGCGCCACCAGGCTCTTTACCCTAGTAGGGGCATGAAATGTGGCCTCCCTGGTGAACCAGTGAAGTGGACTTGATCTACCGGGTGACTTCTTGGGATCTTGCTCAGACTGAGGAAGCTACTTGGACAAGCAGTGAAACATTTCGAGCCGGCAAGAAAAATCCGGTTGTCTTGAGTCAACTTCCACACAACTCCATCTGGAGGGCTGAGCATCTTCCTTGACAAAATACAAGTGAGCCTTTTTCTATATGGCTTGGAAGTGGACATCCAAACTCAGCCTTATAAATTGGCGTCTAAGGGTCACCCTCCGTTACCTTTAGTTCTTCTTGTTTTCGAAATAGTTCTTCCAGTTCTTTGTGCTCCTTCGTGAGACGTTTATGCCTCGCAAAGAGATCGTCTTTCAGGTTTTTGATTTCTAGCCTTCTCTGCGTTGTTTCTTTACGCAGGTCTTCGCAACTGTCCCTCAAGGCTTTGATTTTCTTGTCCGCATCCTTTTAAAAATGAAATTGAGTGACTCATGGTATTAATGGAAAGGGATGGGACGGGACGGGACGGGACGGGACGGGACGGGACGGGACAGAACAGAACAGAACAGAACAGAACAGAATAGAAAATATGGAGTGGAGTGGAGTGGAGTGGAATGGAATGGAAAGGAATAGAATGGAATAGAATAGAATAGAATAGAATAGAATAGAATAGAATAGAATAGAATAGAATAGAATAGAATAGAATAGAATAGAATAGAATAGAAAATATGGAGTGGAATGGAGTGGAATGGAATGGAATAGAATAGAATAGAATAGAATAGAATAGAATAGAATAGAATAGAATAGAATAGAATAGAATAGAATAGAATAGAATAGAAAATATGGAGTGGAGTGGAATGGAGTGGAGTGGAATAGAATAGAATAGAATAGAATAGAATAGAATAGAATAGAATAGAATAGAATAGAATAGAATAGAATAGAATAGAAAATATGGAGTGGAGTGGAGTGGAGTGGAGTGGAGTGGAGTGGAGTGGAATGGAATGGAATGGAATAGAATAGAATAGAATAGAATAGAATAGAATAGAATAGAATAGAATAGAATAGAATAGAATAGAATAGAAAATATGGAGTGGAGTGGAGTGGAGTAGAATAGAATGGAATAGAATAGAATAGAATAGAATAGAATAGAATAGAATAGAATAGAATAGAATAGAATAGAATAGAATAGAATAGAATAGAATAGAAAATATGGAGTGGAGTGGAGTGGAGTAGAATAGAATGGAATAGAATAGAATAGAATAGAATAGAATAGAATAGAATAGAATAGAATAGAATAGAATAGAATAGAATAGAATAGAAAATATGGAGTGGAGTGGAGTGGTGTAGAGTAGAATAGAGCAGAGCAGAGTAGAGTAGAAACTTTAGTGACATACACTAATCAGCATACATTAAAACAAAATCTCATTGCATTCAGCTCTCAAAAGATAACCATTATACATATACCCACATATACTATGACGCAGAGAAACATCACACTCAGTTTAGGTCAAATGTATACGTACGGTGAAAAAAAATCTAGTCATCCTGCTATAAATATGTGGGGTGGGGGGTGGGGAGCAGCAGAAACAGGGTGGGTGGAGCCTCTAACAATGCTTTGAGCTCTAAGCACACAACGCTTATAATCGGTATCCTGAATGACCAGGAAGCGAGCTTCCTATCATCTTCTCAGCTGTCCTCACCACTTCCCTATTGTGCAGGTTTATCTTGTCTAGGGTTTCAAAGGAGTTGTTTTATGGAGAGGCATAATCTGATCTGAGCTTTCAGCCCAATTCATTTATGTGCTTCTGAATTCTTGCAATTTGTTTTTTCTGACCTCAGGCAACCTCTCCTCAGAAATAAATAGTAAGGACACAGGCGTGGGCTTCAAAAATTTTAGCAAGGGGTTCTCTGCCCTGTTGCTGGGTGGGCGTGGCCATGGTGGGCGTGGCCTAGTTGGCCTCCTGCACCACGGCGGGGGGAGTGTTTTTGCCCTCCCTGGGCTTTGCGGGCTTTTTTCAAGCCTCCGGGAGGGCAAAAACGGCCTCCCCAGGCTCCGGAGGCCCTCTGGAGGCCATAAACAGGTCTGTTTCCAGCCTTCCCGAACTTCTGATAGGCCCATTTTTCACCCTCCCTGAGCCTCCACACACACCCTGCACTTACCTGCAACCAAAACGGGCCGCATGGGGACTCCTGGGAGGGGCGGGGTGGAGTGGGCGGGACCAGCCAGGAGCGGGATTTGGGGGTTCTCCGAACTGCACAGAATCTTAGCTAGAGGTTCTTCCGAACCCTTGCGAACCCCCAGCAGCCCCACCCCTGCAAGGACAGGAGAGAAGCATTCCAGCGATTCCACCATGGAGTTTTGTGTGTGTGTGTGTGTGTGTGTGTGTGTGTGTGTGTGTGTCCATCTGGAACACAACTCGGTTGTTTTCTTGCAGATGTTTCATGACCCCAACTAGGCAACGTCGTCAGTGGTAGGTAGCATCATCAGAACCATGCACTGGTGATATTACCTAGTTTGGGTCATGAAACGTTTGCAAGAAAACAGCCAAGCTCAGATAGCACCAAGGACTTCTCGTTTCAACCCTGAGCTACAAATTTTCTCCTTATTTGCTTGCAAGATCAGAAAAACTTTTATCCTTAAAGCCAAGGTTCCAAGATTTTGGGGACTTTTTTATTTCTATACCAAACGGCTAGACCTGTATGTTCCATACAGAATTATTTACTACTAGCTGGACGCCTGTGCTTTGCTACGAAACTATGTGATCGGGCTTCTAGTCCAGCCCGCAGGCCGGATGAGTCATGCGCTGGCGACGCCCATGCCTGGTTTAGCGAAGGGGTAGCATCAGAGCGTGTTAATATAAGGCAACTGGCAGTTGGAACAGAGTTCTTTTCAGGTGGGGAGGGGGAGTAGAACATCTAACTCCTTAGCATCAGAGTGTGTGAACATAATACTGTATATGGAATACTAATGATCTGATGGTCATTTTGAAAAATCCTTTCTTAGCGAGCACCTAGAAGCCAAGAGGAACATATGTGCCAAATTTCAAGTTTGTAGGCTTTACGGTTCTGGAGATTTCGTGATGAATGAGTGGTATTTGGCTTTTATACTGTATATATAGATTTCTCTTCCTTCCTTCCACTTCCAGTCACCACAAAAGCACCTCTCGTCTGTGTTTGGAAGCACCATTTAAAAAGTACTGCACTCCATCCTTGCTGAATTGTACAATGAACCATTTGAGGGAGCTAGAAACAGAGGTTGTATTCAGCAGGTTCTGAATTCTGGTATTCCGGTAGCGGAAATTTTATGTAGTTTGGAGAACTGGTAAATTACCACCTCTGACTGGCCCCGCCGCCATCTATTCTCTGCCTCCCAGTCCCAGCTGATCGGGAGGAAATGGGGATTTTGCAGTAACCTTCCCCTGGAGTGGGGAGGGAATGGAGATTTTACAGTATCCTTCCCCTGCCATGCCCTAGTCATGCCCACCAAGCCACACCCACAGAACCGGTAGTAAAAAAAGTTTGAATCCCATCACTGGCTAGGAAAGTCTAGCCCCGTGATGGCGAACCTATGGCACGTGTGCTACAGGTGGCACGCAGAGCCATATTAGTGGGCACGCGAGCTGAGCTCCGGTGCACATGTGTGCGCCGGCCAGCTGATTTTCAGGCCTTCTGGGCCCACCAGAAGTCAGGAAACATGCCGTTTCTGGCCTCCGGAGGGTCTCCGGGGGGGTGAGGAAAACCGATTTTCCACTCTCCCCAGGCTCCAAAGGCATTCTAGGAGACTGGAGAGGGTGAAAACAGCCTTCCCCACCCCCCCGGAGGCCCTCCGTAGGTTGGAAATGCCCCGTTTCCCCACTTCCGATTTCACCGGAAGTCCAATGTCCCACCGTGCCATCGTGTGCCAAAAGCGGGGAGAGCATGGGGGGGGTGTTGTGCACGCATGCACGGGGGGGCGGGCCACATAGAATTATGGGTGTGGGCACGTGTGTGCATGACCCCCCCACACGCTCCCCCCACTTTTGGCACTCAATGGCAAAAAGGTTAGCATCACTGGTCTAGCCAGTCTATCAAAGAGAAGGATTAAGAGGGACATGATGGCTGCCAGAATAACCCTTAAATTTCACAGATTTATAGGACAATTCTGGGCACATCCTCAGATAAAAAAAAATACATGATTATAACCTTTAACTGACTCGTCTGATTCCATGATTTGCAGCAAAATCTGCAGATTGTATTTTCAGCACACTGAATTAGGTGCCTGAGGTTATGTGAGAAATTTACTTACAGAAGCTTTGGGAACTCTGTGATAGTCCTTTTCAATTAATTTCTTGTCTTCTAGTAAGCTAGATAGGATAAATAATATTAAAAGGCAGCGTATAAGATAAGATGACCTGTATTACAGAAGGAAAATTCTCCATCCACATTTATACGGACCACAATCCGGGCAGTCCTCGAGTTACGACCGCAACTGAGCCCAAAATTTCTGTTGCTAAGCGAGGCGGTTGTTAAGTGAGTCTTGCCACCATTTGACGACCTTTCTTTGCCACGGTTAAGAGAATCACTGCACGTGCTAAGTGAGTGACATGTTGTTAAGTGAATCTTGCTTCCCCGTTGACTCTGCTTGCCGGAAAGTTGCAAAAGCGGGATCATTTAGTAAAGGAAATTATGGGTTCCACTGTGGTCGTAAATTGAGGACTACTAGCCCCATGTAGAAAGGAACGGCAAGGCAGTTTTTCAACAGGCCCCTGCCAACATCAAAGTAGTATTTTCTGAAATCTGAGCCAATTTGGTACTGTTGCCCAGTTGGCCACTGTACAATTTGGCTGAAACTTCTAGAAGGCAGGACTTAGAGAGTTGCCTTCGGGGAATAACACCAAGGACGTTCTCATGCTCAGTTTGTGTGTCCTTCTTTTGAAGTGTCACTGTCGGGCTTTCCGGTGTGTTTTGACCTATTTTCTGTTACTTATTAACTGATAATAAAAGTGCTGATTTTATTGCCCCTGGGTTTGACATTAAGCAATCTCACTGCATCTGATAGTGTCTTCTTTCTGTATTTCCGGCTGTTATAGGAACTCTCCTCTCCCCTCTCTCTCCTCTCCCTCCCTCCCCCCTCCTCTCCTCTCCCTCTCCCCTCCGTCTCTCTCCCTCTCCTCTTCCCCTCTCCTCTCCCTCTCACCTCCCTCTACTCTCCCCTCCTCTCTCCCTTTCTTCTCCCTCCTTCCTCTCCTCTCCCTCTCCTCTCCTCTTCTCTCTTCCTCCCCTCCCCTCTATCTCTCCCATCCTCTCTCTCTCCTCTCCCTCTCCTCTCCCCTCTCCCTCTCCTTCCTCTCCATCTCCTCTCCCCTCCCCTCTCCCTCTTCTCCCCTCCTCTCTCCCTCTCCTCTTCCCTCCTTCTCCTCTACCCACCCTCTCCCCTCCTCTCCCTCTCTTCTCTTCCTCTCTTCTCCTCTCCCTCTCCTCTCTTCTCCTCTCCCTCTCCTCTCCTCTTCGTCCCCTCCCCTCTATCTCTCCCATCCTCTCTCCTCTCCCTCTCCTCTCCCCTCTCCCCTCTCCCTCCTCTCCCTCTCCTTCCTCTCCTCTCCATCTCTTCTCCTCTCCCCTCTCCCTCTTCTCTCCCCTCCTCTCTCCCTCTCCTCTTCCCTCCCTCTCCTCTCCCCGCCCTCTCCTCTCCCCTCCCCTCCCCTCTATCTCTCCCCTCCTCTCCCTCTTCTCTCCCCTCCTCTCTCCCTTTCCTCCCCTCTCCCTGTTCCCTCCTCTTCTTCTCCTCTCCCTCTCCCCTCCTCTCCCCTCTCCATGGTCAATGACCATTCAAAGTTACAACAGCCACACTTATGACCATTGCGGCATCCCCAAAGTCACACAAGATCGAAATTCAGATGCTCGACAATTGACTCCTATTTATGACTGTCTCAGTGTCCCGGGGGGCACGTGATCCCCTTTGGCGACCTTCTGACAAGCGAAGTCAATGGGGAAGCCGGATTCACTTAACAACCACGTTCCTAACTGAGCAAGTGCGGCGAATCACTTAACGACTGCGGCCGGAAAAGTCATAACTTGGGGCAAAGCTCACTTAACAGCCGTCTCGCTTAGCAACAGAAACAGTGGGCTGAATTGTGGGGGTACGTCGGGGAGCAGCTGTATTCTATCTTCTTTCTATTTACCTGTGTTCTCACCTAGGCTTCCCAAAAGCACAAAGCAGACTCCTCATCATGACAAAACCCCTTTTTATTAAGCTAATGGGAATTCCTCTCATTCACATCCAGCAAAGTCCCGGTAAACAGTCTTTCCAGGGTGAATTTACAACCACAGACCTTATCAGGCTTGGAGAGCTGCCAAGCTGGTATCTTCCTACAAGAAAGTACTTGGCAAGGAGTCTCTGAGAGTCACGGATGAAATGAACTAACTGTCCCCTGCAAACTCCGCTCCCCTTTCGCTCCTCTTTATTCCCTGTGGGAGGGGCCTTTCGCCGTCCACCTGTGCCTTTACTCCCGAGTCGGCCCTTGTTCCTTAGCTATTCCCTTCTCCCGGCAGCTCTGTGCATGTGCACATCGGGAACAGGCTCCAGCTGTTCTTCAGCCCTACTTATCTCTGACTCCGAAGGTAGCTGATAACTGTCAGACGGCTGTGGCCCCCTCTCTGCCTCCGACGCAGAGCCCTCATCAGAGCCTTCCCCAGACTCCAGGACTGGCCCATGTTCCTCCCCAACCTCCTCACTCTCTGAGTCTGCCGCCAGCTGTGCTGGCCGCTGGCGAGCGACAACAATCTGGCAGTCTGGAACAACACCTTGTAGAGTTTTGTTAAAATAGGCAGTGGGCCAAATGTTATACCCACCTATTCAGCCTATACTGAATCTCAAACTCTCTCTCTTGAATGGCATTGTACTCGTTGAAGTATCTCAGGTACTGCTGTCTCAGTTTGGAGACCTCTGAAGTGGCATCCTCTGGGAACTGCTCGGCTTTTTCCAGTACCTGCTGCTGGTCTTCTAGCTTAACCGTGAAACGTTTGGCATCCTGCAGCAGCTGAATCTCCGATTCCTGTAAACTAGAATAAAACCGGTTTGTTTGTTTTTTGAATCCAACGGATACGCTCTATTGAAGAATTCATCGGTCCTCGTGGTTAATTGGTTCCAGGAGGCGTATGAATACCAAAAACTATGAGTACCAAACATTTTTTCCCCCCGTAAGGAATAATGTAGTAAGCCACAAGGCAGCTGACAGTAATAAGTTCTAGTTTGTGCATCAAGTACCAAACAAATGATGAGTACCGGGACAAAATTTTCATGTAAAAAAAAAATGCATTGAGTACCAAATTTGATGAGTTTCAAAGTATTTGAATACCAAGGTACCAATGATGGGATTCAAAAATTTTTACTACCAGTTCTGTGGGAGTGGCTTGGTGGGCGTGGCACGGCTTGGTGTGCATGGCAGAGGAAGGATATTGTAAAATCTCCATTCCCACTCCACTCCAGGGGAAGTATACTGTAAAATCTCCATTCCCTCCTCATTCCAGGGAAAGGTTACTGCAAAATCCCCATTTCCTCCCAATCAGCTGGGACTCAGGAGGCAGAGAATAGATGGGGGCGAGGCCAGTCAGAGGTGGGATTTACCGGTTCTCCAAACTACTCAAAATTTCCGCTACCGGTTCTCCAGAACTGGTCAGAACCTGCTGAAACCCACCTCTGCAAGGTACCACTATATGTGTAAAATTTACCGAACAGCATCCAACTTATTGATGCTACTGATCACTCAGTTGATCAGATAATTCTGGGACAAAGCATTAGGAGACTGATTAAAATATGTCCTGGTTGAGCCCCGTTTTCTGTAACAGATGCAATAGAATGGAATGGAATGGAATGGAATGGAATGGAATGGAATGGAATGGAACATGCGGAGTTTAGGTGGAGGTAGGGGTAGAATGAAATGGAGTGGAGTGGAATGGAGTGGAGTGAAGTGGAGTGGAGTGGAGTGGTGGGTTGCCCCCGGTTCTATAGAACCAGTAGTAAAACTGGAGGGAGGCTCTGCCCAGCAACCCCGATATCATCAGAACACTTCTGCGCATGTGCAGAAGCTTCTGTGCATGTGCGTGGCCCCATTGCGAACCGGTAGTAAAGGTAAGTAGAACCCACCCCTGGAGTGGAGGTAGAGGTAGAGGTAGAGGTAGAGGTAGAGGTGGAATGGAGTGGAATGGAGGTAGAGGTAGAGATACAATGGAGTGGAAGTAGAGGTAGAGATAAAGGTAGAGGTAGAGGTAGAATGGAATGGAGTGGAGTGGAGTGGAGGTAGAGGTAGAAGTAGAAGTAGAGGTAGAATGGAGTGAAGGTAGAGGTAGAATTGAGTGGAGTGGAGTGGAATGGAGATAGAGGTAGAGGTAGAAGTAGAGGTAGAATGGAGTGGAGGTAGAGGTAGAGGTAGAATGGAGTGGAGTGGAGGTAGAGGTAGAGGTAGAATGGAATGGAATGGAATAGAATAGAAATATAGAACATAGTTGTAGAATATAACTTTGAATGGTCACTAAATGAACTGTTGCAAGTCGAGGACTACCTGAAATGACTGAGTGAGGAATAATAAATCAGGATTGAAGCACAGAGATGCTTACAATTCACAGAGGAGGTTACAATTCTAAAGGGATCGCCTCGTTTCCAAAAGGGTTGTGTTCTATCTTAAAACAACAGGTACAGTTTGCAGTGTGTTCCCGGATCTGCATCATTCTCTGATTTTTCCAGATTGAGTGGAGAGGTTGAAGGACACGTATCAGCTTTACTGACATACCATCTCTTGCTGATAAACAGGGATCTTAAAAAGCCTATGCCGATTACATCCAGCTTGTCTGCTATACAATCTATGCAGCTCTGCCTTTATTATGTGGTCTGGAAAGTTAAATTGGCACGAAACTCATCCACCAGATTGATTTTTAAGAAGAACGGAAAGCTCCCATTACGTTTATGCTAAAAGCATTACGCGGATTGTCCATTGATTTCTGAGTGAAATACAAACCGGTTACAACTTTTAAAGCCACGTATAGCTTGGGATGAGATTTTATTTTTTTTTTAAGAATCTTTTTCTCTAGGATTTGCATTCTTCTACTCACTGAGATCTTTTGAGGTTTTTCTTGCAGCAATTAACATTCGAATCTTTTCTTTAGTCGTTCCAGATCTCTAAAAAAAATTTTTTTGTTAATTCATTCACCTTTTTGGGAGAAATATCCATTTGGTTCCGTTCCAAGCTGGGAGAAAGACATTGGAAACATGGAGGCTGATTGGAAAGATGGTTTAATGTTGAAGGAGAACCACATGAGTTTGAGGTCCTGGGCCGCTGACCACATGGAGTTCAGTGATGGGTTGCTACAGGTTCGGGCGAATCTGTAGCGGCGGTGGCAGGAGGCTCTTCTCACCCGCCCGGGTGTCTCTGCGCATTGCGTAGTGTCATGTGCGCGTGTGAGCACGTGCATGCACGCGAGTGAACCAGTGGTGAGTTGCCCCCGGTTCGGACCGGTTCGCAAGAACTGGTAGTAAAACCGGTGGAAGGCCCCGCCCACCACCCCAGATGTCGTCATCAGTGATCTGCGCATGCACAGAAGCACTTACCTTTACCACCGGTTCGCAATCCGGTTGCAAACCGGTGGTAAAGGTAAGTAGAACCCACCCCTGGAATGAACTGATAGCGACCGAAATTGAAACCCACTACTGATGGAGTTGAGAGTGTGTGTGTGTGGTGGGGGTGTTATACCTTCTCTTGGGCTTTGCACTTGAACTTCCTGTTCCTGTGCAAGAACATGTATTCTATTGGCTGTTGTCAGACTCCCACGGGGCCATGTAGGGGTTATGTAGGAGTCATAGCTGGCAAAGTACAAATCCTAGGTGTTTGTCTGAGCTAAGTTTGATGGAAGTTTGGAGGGTGATGCAATGTCCTTAGGAGATTGTGCAGTGTAGTGAGCTCTGCTGCTAAAAAATCCCTAGTGCCACGTAACAGGGTGAGCTCCTGTTACTTGTCCCAGCTTCTGCCAATCTAGCAGTTCAAAAGCATGCTTTCAATTGCTAGGTGGGCAGGAGCTGAGGTGAGAACAGGAGCTCACCCCTTTGCATGACGCACGGAGCTCGAACCCAGGATGTCAGTTCTCCAGGTGACAAGCTCAGCATCTTTAACCGCTGATCCATCGCGCCCTCCTTCTTCAATTACACCCCTCTAAATGCATGCAGAGGGATGCGGCGGCTCAATGGCTAAGATGCTGAGCTTGTCGATCGAAAGGTCAGCATTTCAGCGGTTCGAATCCCTAATGCCGCGTAATGGGGTGAGCTCCCGTGACTTGTCCCAGCTTCTGCCAACCTAGCAGTTCGAAAGCACGTAAAAAATGCAAGTAGAAAAATAGGGACCACCTTTGGTGGGAAGATAACAGTGTTCCGTAGCGCCTTTGGCGTTTAGTCATGCCGGCCACATGACCACGGAGACGTCTTTCTGACAGGACTGGCTCTTCGGCTTTGAAACGGAGATGAGCACCGCCCCCTAGAGTCGGGAACAACTAGCACATATGTGCGAGGGGAACCTTTACCTTTACCTTTAACAAAGATATAAATTACTGACTTTGCACCCTTCATTAAATTTGTACTGGAATAAAGGTTGTTCTATACTAAAGACAATAAACTATAAATTGATTAGTTAAGGGTTTTTTAAAATAAAGCTATAGTTATCTGGTTCACCTCACATTATAAGCCCTAGGTGCCAATTTACAAAGCACGGGAACTAAGTTACACAATATTATATAAGTCAATAAATTTCAGAAAGGCTGAAACACAGGTTTTAAGTAACTACTGAAACATTATGTATACAATAAATACCAGAGGCTTACCTTACTAGAGTATCATGCAACATGGTGTATTTCACCTTCAACTCAGCCAATCGGGTTCCAGGGATTTTTCCATCATAAAAGAGCTATGAAATTGCAAGAGAATAAAGAGTTTCTAGTGAAATTGTGAAGTCACCATATAGGAAATTTACTAACCTTAAGACAATACCTAAATAAATTATAGTTGAGTTATATTTGGCAATCGACAATTAATCAATACATAGCTATATGCTTGTTTCACAACTTCTGGAATATCACAGAATTATCATTTTTTTAAAAATATTAAGCAAATAGAGCCATTAATATAAAAGAATATTCGTAAAATAATAATCAATTGATAATACTCAAATAAACTTTATACTGTAAATTTTAATAGATGCACCACATTGTTGATAGAACCCTGGTGAAATCAAAGGGAGCATAAGATTGAAACTATAGGTAGATCGTTTAGTGGCATAAGTCATAAGTCGAGGACTATCTGTACCTCATTTTGAAAAAAGACAACAAGTTGCAAATTTTCTTTTTTCAATCTACCTTGTTTGTAAATTATTGCTGTGGACAGTCATATCTACAGTCATATCTACAGTTAATCTCACTAGAAAGTCAGACACTTAGATGGAACACCCAAATTTTGATCACAGGACTCTGAGGATGCTGTGATGGTCATAAGTGTGAGAACCGGTCATGTCCCTTTTCCGGTGCTGTGGTAACTTTGAACGGTCACTAAACACATGGTTGTCCGTCAAGAACTACAGGTAGTCCTCGACATATGACCGCAACTGAGCCCCCAAATTCTGAGCTAAGTGAGTCATTTGTTACAATCTATTTTACAACCTTGTTGGAAGGTCACAAAAGGAGACACTGCAACTGTCACAAATATGAGTCTCTGAATTTTTATCACCTGACCGTGGGGATGCTGCAACGGTTGTTAAGAGCAAAAAATGGTCGTAAGTCACTTTTTTTTCAGTGCCATTCTAAGTTTGAATGGTTAGTAAACAAACTGTTGTAAGACAAGGACTACCTATACGTGAATCAGCAGCAACAGGCTAGTTGCTAATACATGGCTTGAATCTGTCGTGAAATCCTCCGAGGTCTAATACTGGTTCGCTGCGCGAGCGTGCATCCACAGTGCACGCCAAACACGTGTTTTGCATGCATGCACACCGCAGGCGCTATCGCCTTTTCCAAGGTAAGTAGATTAGTGAGGGCGGGGGAACAGCTGTGCTGCGTGATTTAGATTCGCTAGGAAGCAGGATTTCTAGCTGATCGTCAGAAATACCGGTTCGCCCGAACTGGTAGATTTTATTACTACCAGTTCGTCTGAACCGGTCCAAACCGGTAGCATTTCACCCCTGTCCTGAACTAGTCACAGATTTATTAAAATTGGCTCCAACATTTAGGCCAGAATTTTAATGGAGATTAATAGCAATGTCATCATTATCAGGAGTTTGGTAGAGATTCAGTATTGCATAAATATAACTAGAGATCCGTGTACATAGCAACGGGAACATTACAAAAAGGAGCATTTCCTGCCTGAGTCAGAAGTTCAGTATGTAGCCTTTGGTCAGGAATTTATAATTTCGCAGCTCGTTTTAAGCAACAGTTCTCCAGGGATATGTCAAACAGAACAAGACCTGGAGTCCTAGAACCTAATATGAGTGATTTCTGAGAATGCTTGGTATTTGACCAGCGGCATTATAAACCCCGGTCTTGAAAATGACTCATCGAATCGAAGGAGGAATTCCTTCCTAGAAGTTTAGTTACACCATAATTTTATCTACAGGCAAAATAGGACTTCAGCTCTTTTTAAAAAGATTAGTCATGCCGTTTTGGAATTGGAACGGTACCCAAGTTATTCCCTCTTTACTGTTAAAAGCATCCTTAGGGGCTGTTCTGCCCGGGCTACGGATCCCAAAGAACGCAGCACACACGAAGTCCGTTCAAATCTTAGTTTACTGAATAAACCAATCTTTTACAACAACGGCTGTTAATTAATTGCATTAACAGCCGCCAAGAATTCAAAGAATAATAACTGAAAGCTTACTGTGGTTGGCAGAATGCCCAGAAGCAATTTGCAGGAAGCTGATAAGATAAGCAAGACAAGACACGAAGGTATGTGAATGAAGTTGTTCCCTGCAAATTGCTTCAGTCGGCGTTCCTCCTTAAATAGGCTAAGGGAGTGGCCAATTAGCCCCAAGCCTTACTCTCGAGGAGACCTCCTCTTGAGGAGCCACTCCTGCCTTCTCGCGCCCTGCATCGAGAAGAGGCTCCTCCTCTTCTTCCTCTTCACTTAAGGGAGCTTCTGGAGGTTCTGAAGGCCCTGGCTGAATCCCCGCCTCTGGCACCACATCTTCTCCAGCCTCCTCATTGTCTGACTCGAATGCCAGCTGCACAGGCTGCTGGCGCAGCACCACACCAGCCTCCTCGCTGTCAGAATCAGCTACTAGCTGCACAGGCCGTGTACGGGCCACAACAGGCTGAACAGGTTGTCTCCGACTTATGACCACAATTGAGCCCAAAATTTCCGTTGTGAAGGAAAACATCAGTTAATGAGCCTTGCCCCATTTGAGGCCCTTTCTTGCCAGAGTCGCGAAATGAATCACTGCGATTGTGAAGTTAGTAGCACAGTTGTTAAGCGAACCTGGCTTCCCCCCTTGACTTTGCTCGTCAGACGGTCGCAAAACGATATCCCGTAACTCCGGGACACTGCAACGGTCATAAATATGAACCAATTGCCAAGAATCTGAATGTTGATCACCTCACCATGGAGGTGCTGCAATAGTTGTAAATGTGAAAAATGGTCGTAAGTCACTTTTTTCGGGGACCTTGTAATTTTGTCACTAAATGAACTGTTGTAACAAGTCACTAAATGAACTTTTTGTAAGTCAAGGACTACCGATCGAATACGTCAAATTTGTTGACTTAGCAGTAATAATGAAAAATAATGCGATAAGGATATGCTGAAGATGCCTCGATCAACATTTCACTGTTTTTAATATATATTGCTGATGGTTCAATGAACATTTTTAAAAAAACATATTTGCAACAGGGGGTTGAGCAGGGGGTTGGGCTAGATGACCTCCAGAGTCCCTTCCAACTCTATTACTGTTAAAGAAACAAAAAATAGGGATCTTTTCAATTGGTCAAGGAATACTGATCACAGGAAAATAAACACATACCTCACACAGTTCAAAACCAAAGGTTTAATTTTGGTATTTTCTTTTTTATGACCGGATAAACAATAAATCTAGAAGCCTCACAGATCTGCTTTTATGGGAAACGTAGCTAATGAACCTGAAGGAAATAATCCTTATAAATAAACAAACAAAAATGTAGGAAGTATATTTTGATAGCTTCCCAATTTTTATAGCTGATTGCAAACGGATTTATAGCTTTCCCACTTAAAGTTTGAACGTTAATAGGCAATTTTACCGCTCTAAGCATCATTTCCTACAATAGGGTGAAATTCAGGTTGCCTCTGAGCAGGGGTGGGTTCTAATTTTTTTTACTACCAGTTCTGTGGGCGTGGCTTATTTTGTGGGTGTGGCTTGGAGGTCATGTGACTAGGGTGGGCGTGGCTAGCTGGTCAGAGTCATTTCTGGAAGGTCCTTGCACTTACAACCAGTCCTCGCACTTACGACCCGACTCATTTGTTTGCTTTTAACACTGATCAGCTGTAGGGCGGCCCTTTGAAGCCCCGCGGCAAGAGTTTAAACAGTTTTTTTTCCCTCTAGTCATCAGCTGGGACTCAGGAGGCAGCAATAGATTGGGGGTGGGACCAAATAAAAGGTAAGAATAACGTGGGGGGGGTGGGAGGGCAGTGGGGGGGAGAACCAGTTCAGTGACGTCATACTGTCACCGTTACCGGCTCAGCCGAACCGGACCAAACCGGGAGGAACCCACCACTGCCTCTGAGATATCCAGATTCTTGAGGCCTTCATCAGCCTGGCCATAGTGTGTTCTTGTTGACAATATCAAATTGTCTATTTTGGCTTCATCCAGGGTGTTTTTTTAAATTCTTCCTAGTCTAGACTACAGTTTGAAATTCCCTGCTGATCTCTCATCCAGCTATTAATCCAATTCAACCCTTTATACCTGTGATGGCGAGCCTATGGCACACGCGCCGTCGCCAGCTGCTCTTCTAAATTCCGGTGCACACAGGCGCGCTGGCCAGTGATGGGTTGCCCCCGGTTCGCACCGGTTCTATAGAACCGGTCGTAAAATTGTTGGGAGGCTCCGCCCACCGACCTCGACGTCACCAAAATGCTTCTGCGCATGCGTGAAGCAAGGTGAAGCAAGGGCACTTGCGCAGCCCCATTGCGAACCAGTAGTAAAGGTAAGTAGAACCCACCCAGGGGTGAAATGTAAAATTTGTTACTATCGGTTCCGTGGGCGTGGCTTGGTGGGGAGGGGGGGTAATGTGACTGGGTGGGCGTGGCCAACTTTTTTTTTTTCTTTTAACTTTTCAAAGCATTTTTTCTAATGCTTTGAAAAGCCTCTGCTGATCAGGCAACTCAGCTGGGATCGTCAGAGACTTTTCAAAGCATTTTTTTTTACCACCTCTTCGGCCAAGAGGTTGCAGAAAAAAATGCTTTGAAAAGCCTCTGAGGATCCCAGCTGAGCCGCGCGATCATCAGAGGCTTTTTTTTTTTACCTTTAAAAGCATTTTTTTGTCGGAAGAGGTTGTAGAAAAAATGCTTGGCATGGTGGGTGGGGGGGCAAAGGGATTTTTGCTACTGGTTCTCCGAACCACATGCCGCCATCGCTACTGGATCAAGTGAGCCGGTCCAAACCAGGAGCATTTCACCCCTGAACCCACCCCTGGCGCTGGCCAACTGGTCTTCATGGGTGCCGGAGCACCAGAAAATGGCAGTTTTTCAGGCCAAAAACGGCCTGATAAACGGCCAAGAAAAAGGCCGGAATAGGGCCTGGAAAAATGGCCAAAAATGGCCAAAAAACAGGCATGTGTGTGCCGGCCACCTGGTATTCGGGTTTCCAATGCTCCAGCATGCGCGACCAGCTGACTGGCGCACATGCACATGCACACGCATGCGCCACAGCCAGATGGTCTTTGGGTTTCTGGCGCTCCCGTGTACACAAATCAAAGGTGGATTTCAGCAGGTTCTGACCAGTTTTGTAGAACCGGTAGCGGAAATTTTGAGTAGTTTGGAGAAGCAGTAAATACCACCTCTGACTGGCCCCGCCCCCATCTTTCCTCTGCCTCCCGAGTCCCAGCTGATTGGGAGGAAATGGGAATTCTGCAGTATCCTTCCCCTGGATTATTTATTTATTTTATTTTATTTTATTTATTTTATTTTATTGAATTTATATACCGCCCTACTCCCAAAGGACTCAGGGCGGTGAACAGCCATAGAATAAAACATATATAAATACAAAATTTAAAATAAGATAAAATGAATTAAATAATTTGGCTGAACAAATTTAAAACCCCAATAATTTAAAAACCAAATTTAAAATTTCCATTTAAAAAGGGGAAAGACTTAGGTCAGGCCAGCTTGATGAAATAAGAAAGTCTTGAGCGCGTGACGGAAGGTATGCAGATCCGGGATCCTCCGTATCTCCGGGGGGGAGCTCGTTCCAGATAGTAGGTGCCCCCACAGAGAAGGATTGGGGTGGGAATGGAGAGTTTACAGTATCCTTCCCCTGCCATGCCCACCAAGCCACGCCCACCAAGCCACGCCACGCCCACCAAGCCACACCCACAGAACCGGTAGTAAAAGACATTTTGAAACCCACCACTGGCGCAAATGCACACGCATACAAATGCGTTCCTGTTTGGGCACTTGGTGCTAAAAAGATTCGCCATCACTGCTTTATACGTATACCTCCACACACAAAGACATATACACGTACGCATACAAATTAAAGATATCAATTATCCTATACAGTCCAGATTTTTTAAACAGCCCACCCGCTGGGACATTAGGAAGTAAACTTCTTGTTCAGCCACAGAAAGAACAGAACAGAACAGAACAGAACAGAACAGAACAGAACAGAACAGAATAGAAAATATGGAATGGAATGGAATTCTTTATTGGCCAAGTGTGATTGGACACACAAGGAATTTGTCTTTGGTGCAAATGCTCTCAGTGTACGTAAAAAGAAAAGATGCATTCGTCAAGAATCATAAAGTACAACACTTAATGATAGTCACAGAGAACAAATAAACAATCAAATCATATTAGGAAACCGTCAATATAAATCGTAAGGATACCAGCAATAAGGTTATAGTCATACAGTCATAAGTGGGAGAAGATAGGTGATAGGAACGATGAGAAGATTAATGGTAGTGCAGACTTAGTGAATAGTTTGACAGTGTTGAGGGAATTATTTGTTTAGCGAAGTGATGGCGTTCGGGAAAAAACTGTCCTTGTGTCTTGTTGTTCTGGTGTGCAGTGCTCTATAGCGTCGTTTTGAGGGTAGGAGTTGAAACAATTTATGTCCAGGATGCGAGGGGTCTGTAGATATTTTCATAGCCCACTTTTTGACTCGTGCAATATGCAACTCCTCAATGGAAGGCAGGTTGGTATCAATTGTTTTTTCTGCAGTTTTAATTATCCTCTGAAGTCTGGGTCTGTCTTGTTGGGTTGCAGAACAAAACCAGACAGTTATAGAGGTGCAGATGATGAGTTCTCCCAATTGTTTTATAACTGAGAGAATGAGAATCAACTTTTGTCATTTTAATGTCCTTTACAATAAACGATTTATTATCTTTTCTAATAATGATCACTTTACTATTTCCAGGTAATTAACCAAGTGAAAGAACTACTAAAGATTTTTTTTCCTTTCACTGAAAACTGACCGTTTCTTATAGTGCAACGAATGATCAGTTAATCGGAGTATTATTCTTATTCCACACCTACGAAATTTGCCCGGGAATCTTCGGTGCTCAACTTCGTCGAAAAGTATTTCTGAGTTCAAATAAGGATTGGATAAATTCGGTAAGCTTGGGTGAGAAAAATCTCATCTTTACCGAAGCCTGCTGTTGATCCTCATTCAGCAGAATTTTTATCATTTGAAAATAAACGATAAGATAAACCGTCTGTCATTTTCCGCTAGTTCTCCAGAATGCTTTTTTAAAAAAAACGGGATTATATTGCCATTTTCCAATCCGTGGGTACAAAGGCTGATCTTATGAATGTGTTATATGCTTTTATTGCATACTTTTAAATCTGAAGAATAGCAATTTTATACTTGAGCAATCGCTGAACATTAAGCGTTTTATTTTCCCACGCTGATTATGAGACTTCTAGCTTTGAAACAGTGGGCCTCCTTCCCCAAATATGCTTGCTTTGCTATTACACAGGTAGATCTTGACTTACAACTACAATTGAGCCCAGTACAGGTAGTCCTTGACTTACAACAGTTCATTTAGTGACCATTCAAAGTTACAACGGTGCTGAGAAAAGTGACTTATGATTGTTTTTCACACTTATGATCATTGCAGCATTCCCGTGATCGTCAAGCAGTCTTTAATTCGAATTGCTATTGCTACAGTTATCTTGTTTCCCAGGTCTATTTACAATATTTCAGCAATGTTTGATTCTATAACCATTCTTGCCTATTTCCTCTCAAAATCTTCTCCCTGGTTCTCACAATCTTTACCATTTTATTTTATTTTTATTTATTGGTTCGATTTATATGCCGCTCTTCTCCGGAGATTCAGGGCAGCTTATAATGCGTTAAGCAATAGCCTTCATACTTTTGTATATACCTGCTTAGTAGGGCTTTGCCCCCCCTCCCAAGCGGTGTTCTTTTTTATACAAAGTCAGCTTATTGCCCCCACAATCCGGGTCCTCATTTTACCTACCTCGGAAGGATGGAAGGCTGAGTCAACCTTGAGCCTGGTGAGATTTAAACTCGCAGTAATTGCAGGCAGCTGGCAGCTAAGTGCTACTTAACAGCGCTTTAGTCCACTGCACCACCAAGGCTCTTTGGTGGTACATTCCTCCATTTCTCCCCTCCCCCCCTTTTTTTTTTGCATTCTAAACTACAGCAAAAAGGCCAATTCCGCATCAGGGATCATTAGGAAAGCAAACGGAAATTTGAAATACTACTCCGATCATTATTTCCTGCAATCGCTTGAACCGGTGATGATTGGGATTCAGATGTGGTTTCTGTGAGGTTGATATCGTGCGGTTGGGAAAAGGGCCAAAAAAACTACACACACACACACACACACACACACACACACACAATGACCAGGATGAGAGTGAGTCTGGAGCACAGGTATATTCAGTACATAGACATAGACATAGATATAGAATTCTTTATTGTCCAAGTGTGATTGGACACACAAGGAATTTGTCTTTGGTGCATAAACTCTCAGTGTACATAAAAAGAAAAGATGCATTTGTCAAGAATCATAAGGTACAACACTTATTTATTTATTTATTTGTTTGATTGATTGATTTATATGCCGCCCTTCTCCGGAGACTCAGGGCGGCTTACAATACTTTTAAGCAATAGCCTTCATACTTTTGTATATACCTGCTTAGTAGGGCTTTTGGCCCCCCTAAGCAGTATTCTATTTTATACAAAGTCATCTTATTGCCCCCACAAACCGGGTCCTCATTTTACCTACCTCAGAAGGATGGAAGGCTGAGTCAACCTTGAGCCTGGTGAGAATTGAACTCGCAGTAATTGCAGGCAGCTGGCAGCTAAATACTACTTTAACAGTAGTTTAGTCCACTGCACCACCAAGGCTTAAAGATAGTCATAGGGTACAAATAAGCAATCCAATCATACTAGGAAACGATCAATATAAATCGTAAGGATACAGCAACAAGTGACAGTCATGCAGTCATAAGCGGGAGGAGATGGGTGATAGGAACGACGAGAAGATTAATAGTAATAGTAATGCAGACTTAGTGAATAGTTTGACAGTGTTGAGGGGATTAGTTGTTTAGCAGAGTGATGGCGTTCAGGGGAAAACTGTCCTTGTGTCTAGTTGTTCTGGTGTGCAGTGCTCTATTTTTACTTTAGTATTTTACTTTAGGAAACAGGAAAGTGGAAAAGGGGATCCTTGATTGCGGTTTATATACAATTAGATACGATATAAAGGTTTTGTTTCCTCCTGGTTTAACATCAATGACTCTCGAAGTCCAAACCCAGACTGTTTTGATTATTCCCCGAAGAAAAGCAATCAAAACCAGATTGAAATATGAGTGAGGAGGGAAAGTGGGGGCGGGAGGTGGGGGGAAATCTTATGATCTACATCTGTGTGTATCCTGATGAATATTTGCTTACGTGGACAAAAGCTGAACAGCATGGGAGTTTGAGTGATTTCCCTCTCTCTCTCTCTCTCTCTCTCTCTCTCTCTCTCTTAACTACTCCGTGCTGCTATTAATATCACTTTCAGCTTGTGATGCAAGATATACACCCACCCTTTTCTGAGAACCGAGCCTGACGGGGCTGCGATAACTCACAAGCACCACCGAGCTGCCGTGTATAAAAGTGTCTGGAGCTCCGTGTACTTCCTCACTGAGCGGCTACGTTCTCAGATAAGATGAAGCTCGCTGGTGGGGTGTTGCTGCAAGCAGTAGCTCTGCTTTTTGCAAGCAGGTTCGTTCTGTCGGAAGAACACGGAGGAAGGGGAGATGAAGAAAGAGGAGGAGGAGGAGGAGGAGAAGATAAGGTGTCTCCGGCTTGCCCGCTCGCCCTCCGAAGCAGCGGGAAATGCGATGGAGAGGAATGTCCCTACCAGGTGAATTTTCCTCCCCTGACCATCCAGCTGCCCAAGCAGTTCCAACTGATGGAGAAGACCCTCAAGGAAGTGGAGCTACTCAAGGAAATGGTCAACACTTTGAAGAAATCCTGCCAGGATTGTAAACTCCAGGCAGATGACAACCGAGAGAAGGACAATTCGAACGACTTTCTGCCGGCCGGTCCCGCGAACCAGAGCGTTGTCCAAGACAACCGAGTCACGGACTTGCAGGACAAGGTGACCAAGCTGTCCGAGAACCTGAAGAACGCCAAGAACCAGATCCACACGCTGCACGGCCGGCTGGAGAAAATAAACCTGGTCAACATGAACAACGTGGAAAATTACGTCGACAACAAAGTGGCCAACCTGACGTTTTTCGTGAACAGTTTGGACGTTAAGTGCTCCTCGCAATGTTCAGCCCAGGAACCCAAAGCAGGTAGGTCAACGCCTGAGATTTCTCCATGAATTTGAAGTGTTGACACCTTATTTACGTTGAGAAATTGTTGTTGAACCGAGTTATAAAGAAGCCAGGATTTGGGGGTTGATAGCTACCTTAAGAGTAACGGATGAAAGGTTATAGAATAGAATAGAATAGAATAGAATAGAATAGAATAGAATAGAATAGAATAGAATAGAATAGAATAGAATAGAATAGAATAGAAAATATGGAGTGGAGTGGAGTGGAGTGGAGTGGAGTGGAATGGAATGGAATGGAATGGAATAGAATAGAATAGAATAGAATAGAATAGAATAGAATAGAATAGAATAGAATAGAATAGAAAATATGGAGTGGAGTGGAATGGAATGGAATGGAATGGAATGGAATGGAATAGAATAGAATAGAATAGAATAGAATAGAATAGAATAGAATAGAATAGAATAGAATAGAATAGAATAGAATAGAATAGAATAGAATAGAATAGAATAAGGTTAGGGTTCAACTGAAGAGGGATTGGGTGTGTGGGGGGGGGTCGATGGCGAGATAACCCAGTGACATGAGTAGTGAGATGATAAATCTTAGAAGTTGGGAAGCAGGCCAAGGTGAGAGTTGCTGTCATCGGGACACCATCTGCATCAGTTCAAGCAGGAGAGCCTATACAATTTGAAACAAGTGGCTGCCCAATCTCTTCTTAAAAGCCTCCAGTGATGAAGCGCCTACAACTTCTGAAGGCGAGCCCGTCCACTGGTTAATTGTCCTCACTGTTAGGAAGTTTCTACCTTAATTCCAGGTTGCTTCTCTCCTTGATTAGTTTCAATCCATTAATTCTTGTCTTGCCCTCTTGGAAAATAAGCTGACCTCCTCCTCTTAATGGCAGCCCCTCAAATACTGGAGGACTGCTATCACGTCACTCTTGGTCCTTCTTTTTCTCTAGACTAGCCATACCCAGTTCCTGCAACCGTTCTTCATATGTTTTTAGTATTTAGCTTCACAGCTCCAGGGGTAACACTCTTCCAATTTGTAGCAGGAAAAGTTAAGGGGACAGTGAATTTAGTTCGGTTTCTCAAGAATAGAATAGAATAGAATAGAATAGAATAGAATAGAATAGAATAGAATAGAATAGAATAGAATAGAATAGAATAGAATAGAATAGAATAGAAACAGAATTGCCACTTTAAACGTACACTAATCAGCATACATTAAAATGAAATCTCATTGCATTCAGCTCTCAAAAGATAACCATTATACATATACCCACGTATACTATGACACAGAGGAACATCACACTCTAGGTCAAACGTATACATATGGTGAAAAAAATCTAACAGAACAGAACAGAACAGAACAGAACAGAACAGAATAGAATAGAAAATAGGGAATGGAATGGAATGGAATGGAATGGAATGGAATAGAATAGAATAGAATAGAATAGAATAGAATAGAATAGAATAGAATAGAATAGAATAGAATAGAATAGAATAGTTGTTTTATGACTTTTCATGCCCCAGTTGTTAAGGGAATCACTGCCGTTATTAAGTTAGTAACATGATTGTTAAGTGAATCTGGCTTCCCCATTGACTTTGCTTGTTAGAACAGGGGAGTCAAACTCGTGTGATGCATCCGGACCACGGGCCGCAATTTTGACACGCCTGCGTGAGAAGGTCGCAAAAGGGGATCATAGGACACCTGGACACTGCAACTATCATAAATATGAATCAATTGATAAGCATCTGAATTTTGATCACGTGATCATGGGGATGCTGCAACGGTCGGAACTGTGAAAAACAGTCGTAAATCACTTTTTTTAGTGCCGTCGTAACTTTGAACAGTCACTAAATGAAGCCGAGGGCTACCCGTACTAGCTCAGGGGAGCAGCAGCATCGATCGGCACTTAAGAGTATAGATTTTTCTGTTTATGTGAAAGGATTTAGGACCCAGGGACAAAGCTCCCAATTTTTGTAGACATTTGGATTAACAACTGAGGGAAAAGTACAAAGGCACCATTTATTGCCGACTTCCTCCGGGGGCTTCTAGAAAGAAACATGAGCCTAGGAAAAGCTGGGTGTCTAAAGTTAGCAAACTGACAATGCACTCTATACTCAGCTATCTTAGTCTACATCTTATTAGGTTGGATGAGAGCATCCTTTGCTGTTCACTGAGGGTACCAAAGGGAGACCAGTTACAATTTGCCCAGTTAGTTTGCTACCAGCCAGGGCTAAATCAGGTCCAACTAATGCAGAGATCTTCAAACTTGGCAACTTTTAAGACTTGTGGACTTCAACTCCTAGTATATTAATAGATTTAATAGATTAATAGAGTTAGAAGGGACCTTGTAGGTCATCTAGTCCAACCCCCCGCCCAAGAAGGAGTCTACCCCATATTTCTGACAGATGGCAGTCCAGTCTCTGGAAGCCTCCAGTGATGAAGTCCTTCGGGAGTAGGGCGGTATACAAATTAAATAAAATGAAATGAAAATGAAAAAATGAAGCTCCCACAACTTCCAAAGGCAAAGGTTGATTGTTCTCACTGTCAGAAAATTTATCCTTATTTCTAGGTTGAATCTCTCCTTGTTCAGTTTCCATCCATTACTCCTTGTCTGGCCTTCGGGTGCTTTGGAAAATAGCTTGACTCCTCTTCCTCCTCTCTGTGGCAGCCTCTCAAATATTGGAAGACTGCTATCATGTCTCCTCTGGTCCTTCTCTTCATTGACTAGCCATGCCCAGTTCTTCATATGTTTTAGTCTCCAGTCCCCTCATCATCCTGGTTGCTCTTCTCTGCACTTTTTCTAGAGTCTCAACATCTGTTTTTACAGCGTGGCGACCAAAACTGAATCCAGCATTCTAGGTGTGGTCTTACTAAGGCTTTATAGAGTGGTATTAGTACTTCACCTGATCTTGATTGTATCCATCTGTTAATGCAATTTAGGAATCCATTGGCGTTTTTGGCTGCCGTTGCACACTCTTGGTTCATATTTAATTGGTTGTCCGCTAAGACTCCAAGATCCCTCTCACAGTTACTGCTATTAAGCCTGGTTTCACCCAGTTACTTTTTTTTTTTTAATTTGATTTATATGCCGCCCTTCTCCGGAGACTCAGGGCGGCTTAAGCAATAGCCTTCATCCTTTTTTTGTATATTTATACAAAGTCAGCTTATTGCCCCCACAATTGGTTCCTCAATTTACCTACCTTCTTTTGGTTTTTCTTGCCTAAGTGTAAGACTTTACTTTTCTCTACATTGAATTTTAAAAGTTGCCAAGTTTGGAGACCCCTGCCTTACAGTATTAAAGATATTATACTTTAATATATAGTCAAGTCAAGAATGTACCTACCAATCCTTTAGCAAACATTATTGGTAATCCTCGTCTTGACTATGCCAAGGGGTCTCCAAACTTGGGAACATGAAGACTTGTGAGAATAAATTAGAACTGGAAGGGACCTTGGAGGTCTTCTAGTCCAGCCCCTTGCTCAAACAGGAGAACCTATACCATTTCAGATAACTAACTGTCTAGTCTCTTGTTAAAAACTTCCAGTGGTGGAGCAATCAGGGGTGAAATCCAGCAGGTTCTGACAGGTTCTGGAGAACCGGTAGCAGAAATTTTGAGTAGTTCGGAGAACCGGCAAATACCACCTCTGGCTGGCCCCAGGAGTGGGGTGGGAATGGAGATTTTACAGTATCCTTCCCCTGGAGTGGGGTGGGAATGGAGACTTTACAGTATCCTTCCCCTGGAGTGGGGAGGGAATGGAGATTTTGCAGTATCCTTCCCTTGCCATGCCCACCAAGCCACACCCATAGAACCGGTAGCAAAAACATTCGGATTTCACCACTGTGGAGCATCCATGATTTCTGGGGACAAGCTGTTCCGCTTGTCAATTGTCCTCACTGTTAGGAAGTTTCTCCTTAATTCCAGGTTGCTTCTCTCCTTGATTAGTTTCCATCCATTGTTTCTTGTCCTGCCCTCTGGTGCTTTGGAGAATAATTTGACCCCTTCTTCTTTGTCGCAGCCCCTCAAATACTGGAATACTGCAATCATGTCACCCCCCTGTCTTGAACTCCCACAATTATTCAGACATCCAGTTGGAGTCCACAGGTCCACAAGTCTTAAAATGCTTAAAAATGCATTAATGGGTAGAAACGGAAAAATAGGAACTTGGTTTTATTGCAAGGGTAGTTCTCCTGATGATGTTAGTGTTCTCGGGTTGATAATGGAGTCCTTTTATCCCCATAAGGTAGATAGATTTTTCATCTGGAAAAATGTGACAATCCTAGACCAAGCCGAGTCTGAAAACACTTGGCAATTTCTAGAAGATTGGTAATCTGACAAATTAGCCATCGATAGACACATAGACGTTAACAATATCTATAGACTACGCCGGGTGTCTGCAACCTGCGGCTTCGGAGCCGTATGTGGCTCTTTGGGCCCTCTGCTGTGGCTCCCTATTGGATGATCCCACCACTGGCTGGCCCTACCCGTCACTCTCCCCTCCCAGTCACTCCTCGCCTGGCCTGAGAAGGTAAGGGCGACGGCGGGGGATGGAGAAGCGTCCGGAGTAGAGACAGAGAGATACAGAGAGAGGGGGAGAGAGAGAGAGACATAGAGAGATACAGAGAGGGGGGGAGAGAGAGACATAGAGAGATACAGAGAGAGGGGGAGAGAGAGAGACAGAGAGATACAGAGAGAGGGGGAGAGAGAGAAATATAGAGAGATACAGAGAGGGGGGAAAGAGAGAGACATAGAGAGATACAGAGAGAAGGGGGAGAGAGAGAGATAGAGAGATACAGGGAGAGGGGGAGAGAGAGAGAAATAGAGAGACACAGAGAGAGATACAGAGAGAGGGGGAGAGACAGAGAGACAGAGAGAGGGGGAGAGAGAGAGACAGAGAGATACAGAGAGAGGGGGAGAGAGAGAAATATAGAGAGATACAGAGAGGGGGGAGAGAGAGAGACATAGAGAGATACAGAGAGAAGGGGGAGAGCGAGAGATAGAGAGATACAGGGAGAGGGGGAGAGAGAGAGACAGAGAGTTACAGAGAGAGGGGGAGAGAGAGAGAAATAGAGAGATACAGAGAGGGGGGAGAGAGAGAGACATAGAGAGATACAGAGAGAAGGGGGAGAGAGAGAGATAGAGAGATACAGGGAGAGGGGGAGAGAGAGAGAAATAGAGACACAGAGAGAGATACAGAGAGAGGGGGAGAGACAGAGAGACAGAGAGATGGGGAGAGAGAGAAATAGAGAGATACAGAGAGGGGGGAGAGAGAGAGACATAGAGAGATACAGAGAGAAGGGGGAGAGCGAGAGATAGAGAGATACAGGGAGAGGGGGAGAGAGAGAGACAGAGAGATACAGAGAGAGGGGGAGAGAGAGAGAAATAGAGAGATACAGAGAGGGGGAGAGAGAGAGACATAGAGAGATACAGAGAGAAGGGGGAGAGCGAGAGATAGAGAGATACAGGGAGAGGGGGAGAGAGAGAGACAGAGAGTTACAGAGAGAGGGGGAGAGAGAGAGAAATAGAGAGATACAGAGAGGGGGGAGAGAGAGAGACATAGAGAGATACAGAGAGAAGGGGGAGAGAGAGAGATAGAGAGATACAGGGAGAGGGGGAGAGAGAGAGAAATAGAGAGACACAGAGAGAGATACAGAGAGGGGGAGAGAGACAGAGAGATACAGAGAGAGGGGGAGAGAGAGAGAAATAGAGAGATACAGAGAGAGGGAAGAGAGAGACATAGAAAGATACAGAGAAAGAGGGGAGGGGGAGGGAGGGAGGGAGAGTGAGATATCAAAAGGGTTTTGTGGTTCCCGTTATTTTTTAGCAACCGGCTCTCTGCCCTAATGACCGGCTGGGTAGGCATGGCTAGGGAGGTCATGTGACTGGCGAAAGTGAGTGACGTCGAGTTGGCCACGCCCAGCGAGGTTTTGTGGCTCCCGGTATTTTCTTTTCTGTGGGAAATGGCTCTTTTGAGTGTTTAAGGTTGCAGACCCCTGGACTATACAAAAGAGACAATCAACTAAGCCAAAAAGGGGAACAAAAAAAACCCACCAGCAATCGGCACCCAGATCAGCATAGATTAACTCCAAGGTTAATATCAGACCAACAATTAAGTAAACAATACCCCAATCGAAAAAAGGCAACAGCAAACAGCCTACCAAATAATCTCTAAGACCATCCCAATCAACCCTGACAAGGGAAGACACTAGAATATAAACTGAGAGCAAACCCCACTCCTCGCTAGCATTGATAATGTTACCTAGTTGGGTAATAAAACATCTGCAAAAGAAGCACCAAGGGCCCCACAGATGAAATATTAAGGAACCACGGTTTTTTGGAAGAGGAGTAAAGGGTGAAGATCGTATCTAGGTTGGGTTGGGGTTTTAAGAAAGGGAAGAGATGAATTTTTCAAACCATTTGTGATGGGACCGGACCATCCAAATAATATTTTATCTGTCACTTTTCCCCCCATATTGTTTTCAGCTTTATCTTCAGAATATTGATTCTAACATATTGGTGAAATGCCTCAGTTTTAGACTGGAATGCTGTGAATCTCCCATGCATGTGAACTTTTCAAAAAAAAAACCCTCAAAAAATTAAAAAGCTTCACCATGAAACAGTGTTTTGAACTACCGTATTTTTCGGTGTATAAGATGCACCTGAGTATAAGACGGACCTACTTTTTTTGGTGAGGAAAAGAAGAGAAAAGAAATCTCCCTCTGCCTCTGAGCAATTTTGCCTCCTTGCAGCAAACAGCAAACAGCCTGCTTTACTTTCATTTTCGTTTTCAGCATAGCTTGATTAGCACAAGGGAAAAAAAAAATCTGCTCCAGCAATTTACCTCTTTGCAGCAAGCAGCAGAGCCCTCCGCAAAACAGCTGACGGCAAATCAGCTGAGAGTCGGGAGGCCGATCCAATCAACTTGTGCTAATTAGGCTGTGCTGAAGCTGAAAGGAGCTGTTTCTTCTTGCTGTTTGCTTGCAAGGAGGTAACTGCTGGGAGGCAGGGGCCAAAGGGTGGGGCCCAGTGGGTGGGCAGGGCTACATTCGGTGTATAAGACGCACCTAAATTGAAAATTTCTAAATTTTCAAATTTTTCCCCCTTTTAGGGGGGGAAAAAGGTGTGTCTTATATTCCGAAAAATATGGTATTTTAAAAAACCATTCAAGTGCTCACCATATGTTATATGTCTGCTATAGTCTTATATAAAGGAGAAGGCCCAAATGATGGAATGCAAATATCTGGATCAAAGTAGGAAAAAAATCATAGATGGCACATCTTATACCAAGAGTGGAATCTTGGCACAATTTCATACTATTAGCAGTGCAAAATGAGGTATTGTTTTGTAGGCAATTTCCTTCCAGCTATGCAGCTTTTAGGAGTTGCTTTATCTTCAAGGCAGTCTGTTCTAACCACACACACACACACACACACACACACACACAAAAACTTTGTAAAATGATGGCACTTGGCATTCAAACATGATCTATTTTGGCTTTCGGATCATTCTTTTTCCAAGCTTCTTTCCAAGAAATGTAACATTTTAAATTGATTACATTACAGTAAGCAATGAACAACTTAAGAATTCAGTTGACATTTCTGATTATTATCATCATCCGGAGCGGACAGAAATATTTATGTCTCAAAGTATGTTATATGGTTAATAAAGCTCAGGTTTTATTGCAAAGAAATATCTGGACCAGGAATAATAACCTTCCAAACAGTGTAAGGTTGTTTAGGAATAAATACATCATCCAGGGGTGGGTTTCAAATTTTTTTACTATCGGTTCTATGGGTGTGGCTTGGTGGGCGTGGCATGGCTTGTTGGGCGTGGCATGGCTTGGTGGGCGTGGCAGGGAAAAGATACTGTAAAATCTCCATTCCTTTCCCAATCCAGGGGAAGGTTATTGCAAAATCCCCATTTCCTCCCGATCAGCTGGGACTCGGGAGGCAGAGAATAGATGGGGCCGGGGCCAGTCAGAATTTTTACTACCGCTTCTCCGAACTACTCAAAATTTCCGCTACAGGTTCTCCAGAACTGGTCAGAACCTGCTGAAACCCACCTCTGACATCATCACTATTTCATAGGGCTGGAAGTTTCATCTTGGACAAACAGTTGTCCAATCTTTTCTTGAAAACCTCCAGTGATAGAGCATCCACAACTCCGTGGGACAAGCTGTTCCATTGATTCACTGTTCTCCCTGTCAGGAAATTTCACCTTAGTTTCAGGTTGGATGTCTCTTCAATGAATTACCACCTGTTGCTTCTTGTCCTGCCCTCTGGTGCTTTGGAGAATAAATCATCCCCTTTGTCAGGGTTCTGAGTAACACATCCAAAGAAATCAGAAACTTCGAGGCAGGAAGGTTCCTTAAAGAACATGCTTATTGGATACAGCACATTGGCACAGGCTAGGGAAAAACCAACTCTGAAAGTTTCCCGCCGTTATAGCATAATTAAAAGAGTGAATGTTTCCCTCCCCAACTGTCACAGGTCACACTGTCCAATTAACACAGTTGGCAGCAGGGGTGGGGCTGCTGGGGGTTCGCAGGGGTTCGGGAGAACTTCTAACTAAGATTCTGTGCAGTTCGGAGAACCCCCAAATCCCACTCCTGGCTGGCCCACCCCACTCCTCCCCTGCCAGGAATCTCCATGTGGCCCGTGGGTAAATGCAGGGCGCGCACGGAGGCTCAGGGAGGGCAAAAAACAGGCCTACCGGAAGTTCAGGAAGGGCCTCCGGAGCCTGTCGAGGCCGTTTTCGCCTTCCCGGAGGCTCGAGAAAAGCCTCCGGAGCCTGGGGAGGGCAAAAATTCCCCCCCACACACCATGGTGCAGGAGGCCGACTAGTCATGTGATCAAAATTCAGATGCTTGGCAACTGGCTCATACTTATGACCGTGGCAGCGTTCCGGGGTCATGTGATCACTTTCTGGAACCTTCTTTTGCAAGCAAGCAAAGCCAATGGGGAAGCCAGGCTCACTTAACAACCACGTTACTAACTTATCAACTGCGGTGGCTCACTTAACCACCATGGCAAGAAATGTCGTAAATGGGGCAAAACTCCCTTAACAAATTCTCGCTTAACAAATAAGAGTTTGGGCTCAATTGTGGTCGTACGTCTAGGACTACCTGTGTATATGTCTTAAGTTAAGTGTAAGCGGTACATAAGTCTTAAGTATATAGATGTGGTGAAAGGGCTTTCACTGCGCATATAACATTCCTAAGACCTTACCAGCCACAAGTCCAGTACAGCTGTGTGTTGACTGCAACTGGCATTTAAAACTACCTCTACCTGAAGCACAGGTGGGTGTTTTCTGTATTTTTTAATAAACCAGTATGCTCTGCTAGATTCCCCAACCCTCCTTCTAGAATTGACAGGCCACAGGAATGGTAAATCTGTGGTCAAGATTTTGTTAAATTACACATGCCAGTGGTCAGAATTAGGTCTGCCAAGAAGACTCAAGTAATGTGATAGCTCAGTAATGTTTGATGCATCATTAGGCTTCCTGCCACTGTGTCTTTGCTCACATAGTCTCGTCTTCTTCCCAAGTAAATAAATATTAATTGCCAAATTTTTGAACCACGAGACCTCAAATATGGTTACTTATACCAAGGGTCCCCAACCTTTCGGACCTCAGGGACCACTAAATTCATAATTTTAAGCCCTGCGGACCACTAATGTGATCTGCCTAATGACTGGGTGGGTGGGCATGGCTAGGTGGTCATGTGACTGGGTTGGCGTGACCAACTCCATGTCACTCACGTCAAGGGGTGCCTCGCCGGCCTCTACTCGCCCTTCTCCCTCCCAGCCACTCCTCACCTGCTCGCCCGGGCTCCTTAGGACCCCAATGGGAAGCAGTTGTTGGAGCTAAGCAGCCACTAGGAGAAAGAGTGGGCAAAACAGCTGGCTCAGTTCAAATTGGATCTGACCGAGAAGGAGGCTCAGCAGAAGCACCACACTGAGGACTAGGAGCATAGGCTTTCCAAGCAGAGGGAAGACCTGCGGGAGTGCAAGGCCAGGTAACAGCACCTGGAAGCTCAGCGGGCTGAGATGGTCAGCCAGTTCCAGGCCATGATGCAGTCCCACTGGAACGAGGCCCTCCGGCTCTTCGCCACCAGCGGCACTTTCCTCCAGCCTTCGCCCAAAGCCCCTCACCAGGAGGCTGAAACAGACCCCGAGTTAGAATTTCTTCCCCCCTCCAACCCACACAAAAAGACCTCGAAGGGGGAGACTCTCTGCAGCAACACAAACATTCATTGCACGTATCCGGCCCAGGGGCCGTAGTTTGAGAACCCCGATTTAGTGCAATATAAAAAATGCAAATAATTTTTCTGCGGACCACCAAAATTTTCTCGTGGATCACCAGTTGTCCACGGACCACTGGTTGGTGACCACGGACTTATAGAGTTCGCCCGAAATCCAGGACTCCATGCAACTGAAATGGGGCAAATGTAATCAAACATCTTTCATCGACCACAAAAATTCTCATTCTGTAACCGTTCTGTTGTCTTGAGAGTACCCGCAGTCCTCAATTTACGACCACACAATTCAGCCCAAAATTTCTGTTCTTAAGTGAGGCAGTTGTTATGTGAGTTTGGCCCCATTTTACGACCTTTCTTGCCACGGTTGTTAAGTGAATCGCTGCAGTTGATAAGCTAGTAACACGGCTGTTAAGTGAAACGGGCTTTCCCCGTTGATTTTGCTCGTCAAAAGTTTGCAAAAGGGGGATCACACAGCAACGGTCATAAGTATGAACCACTTGCCAAACATCTGGATTTTGATCACAGTTTGTTCTGTGTAAAATATAAATGAAATGTTGCACATTAACTTACACATTAATTTGCACATTAATTAATGTGTTAAAAAAAAAAAATCCAGCACCGTGTGAATTGTCTTGCTTATTTCAATGACATAATGACATTAAACGCCAATGACCTAAATAATTTATAATAACTGGGAAACAGATGGAAGACCTTTTTTTAAAAAAAAAATAATAATAATATAAAGTGTTACATTCCTGTTTGGTGCCAAAACCAAAAAGTTACGTAATACCACTATTATAGGAAATCACTGTCGTCCTTTTAAATGACCATTTTCAGAGAGCATTGTGCTCGGGACGACTTTAATAGCGAAGTTACTGCTATTTCTACCAATAACCGGCCTTAACAGTTACCGTTCTTAGAAATAAATCCATCTGTTTTCCCTGAAAGGACAGTAGTAAAAATCACGAGGCCAGCTCTTATCCAACTCCACCCAGAAAAAGCCATCTCACAGATGTTGAGAACAGCTGCGGTGAATTTTTGGAACTGTTGCATAGTACTAAGAAAGGTTACGATAAAAATCTTTGCCTCTAAGAGTTCTTGTAGCAGATCTCAATGACTGTAGGGTATTTTATTAAGGAAGGAAGGAAGGAAGGAAGGAAGGAAGGAAGGAAGGAAGGAAGGAAGGAAGGAAGGAAGGAAGGAAGGAATGGAGGAAGATCGCAATGACTGTAGGATATTTTATTAAAAGAGATGGTAGTGAAATGGAAGGAGGGAGGGTGGAAGGAAGGAAAGGTGGGAGATCTCAATGACTGTAAGATATTTTATTAAAGGAGATGGTAGAGAGATAGAGGGAGGAAGGGTGGGAGGGTGGAAGGGAGGGAGGGAGGAGTGGAAGGGAGGGAGGAGGGAGGAAGGAAGGAAGGAAAGAAGGGATATCTCAATGACTGTAAGATATTAAGATACTTTATTAAAAGAGATGGTAGAGAGATAGAGGAAGGAAGGAAGGAAGGAAGGAAGGAAGGAAGGAAGGAAGGAAGGAAGGAAGGAAGGAAGGAAGGAACGAAGGAAGTCCTTGACTGCACTGAATAATTTATTCTTCACACATATTCTAACACCAATTTTAAAAATTCTCTTTTTTGGGAAATACAAGCTCATTACAACTGCATCCTTTGGTACAATGCTAGAGAAGTCAAAATATACCTGTCACTTCTGATAACTATCTGTCTCCCTCTCTCCCTCTCTCCAGACATCCAGCTTCTTCAAGGAGACTGTTCCAATTATTTCGCCGCCGGAAAACGGCAGAACGGCGTCTACAAAATCACCCCAGATCCCAGAAACCATAGCTTTGAGGCTTATTGCGACATGGAGTCCTTTGGAGGAGGCTGGACCGTGTTCCAGATGCGCCAGGACGGCAGCGTCTCCTTCAACCGAACCTGGGAGGCCTACAAGAACGGCTTTGGAAACGGTAAGGAGTTCTGGCTAGGGAACGACAAAATCCACCTCCTGACCAAAAGCAAGCAGATGCAGCTGAGGATCGAGCTGGAAGATTTCAACGGCGTCCGAGAATACGCCACATATGACCAGTTCTACGTCGCCAACGAGTATCTCAAATACCGTTTAACCATCGGCACCTACACGGGCACCGCCGGCGACTCCTTGAACTTCAGCAAACGCTACAGCCACGATCAAAAGTTCTTCACCACCCCGGACAGAGACAATGACCAGTACGCTACAGGCAACTGCGGAGCGTATTATAGCTCTGGATGGTGGTTTGATGCTTGTCTGGCTGCGAATCTCAACGGCAAATATTACAACAAGAACTATAAAGGGGTCCGCAATGGCATCTTTTGGGCCACGTGGCCTGAAGCGTCTGATCAGAACATGAATGGTTACAGAAAAGCTTTTAGGAAGGTTAAAATGATGATGAGGCCCAAAACATTTTTGCCATGAATTCCTTCCCTGCTCCCAAAATCCCTTTGTCCAATCTTGGCACTTTCGCCTCAGAATTTGAGTGCAATTTAAGAATATTCTGTTACATTTCCTTTTTTTTTAAAAAAAAAAAATTCTCTTCCTCTTGCAAGCATACCTCTTCCAAAGTACACAGACTTCTTTTCCTGACCAAATTCAGGATGGCATACACCAGAAAAGTCTCCAAACATGGCAAATTTTAACATTTGTGGACTTCCATTCCCAGAATTCCCCAGCCAGCCATGGCGAAGGGCTCAGAATCCTGGGAGTTGAAGTCCACAAGGCTTAAAGCGCTTCATCATGGATAAATAAATCTATCTTTCTTTCTTTCTTTCTTTCTTTCTTTCTCTTTCTTTCTTTCTTTCTTTCTTTCTTTTTCTTTCTTTCTTTCTTTCTTCCTTTCTTTCTTTCTTTCTTTCTTTTCCTTCCTTCCTTCCTTCCTTCCTTCCTTCCTTCTTTCTTACTCTCTTTCTTTCTTCTTTCTTTCTTTTAATTTTTTCCTTCCTTCTTCCCTCCCTTCCTTCCGTCCTTCCCTCCCTCCCTCCCTATATGTTTTTAAGAAGAATCTAGACAGTCACTTATCTGAAATGATATAGGTTCTCCTACTTAAGCAGAGGGCTGGACTAGAAGACCTCCAAGGTCCCTTCCAGCTCATTCTATTCTATTCTATTCTATTCTATTCTATTCTATTCTATTCTATTCCATTCCATTCCATTCCATTCCATTCCATTCCACTCCACTCCACTCCACTCCACTCCATTCCTTCTGTTCTGTTCTGTTCTGTTCCGTTCCATTCCGTTCAGTTCTAAACTTGCCAAGTTTGGAGACCCCTGGTATATACAAAGACTTGGACCAAATAATACTTCAGCCTCATACATTTTCTGAATTTGGATTTCGGCTCAATTTTGACACAGTGATTTTTGAAGGTATTCCAGTAGTCCGGTTCCATTATCTGCTCCTAGGAAAAAAATGCAGATAATTAAAGGCATTTAAACCCAAAGTTTAAATGCCCCCATTTTAAGGCACCTTCCAGAAACATATTGATAAATTCAAGCTGTGGTTTCCCCACCCCCCCACCCCCCACCACTGCCACCAGTCTCTTGGTTCAGTCTACTTTACAAGGTTGTTGTTATTAGGATGAAGTGAGGGAAGGCCCCATTCCACAGTGCCTTGAGTTTTTGGAGAAAATGCTGGCACGTCAACGTGATTTAACCATTCTTTTCAAAGCCACTGAAACGAAACTGCCTTGCCGCGCTTTCCAAGGCGAGAAACATCTTCATCTCTTTGTGACTGTGCTTTTTCTATGTAAATAATAGAGGTTATATTTTTATAGATGACGAATTATGCATTGCCACTGTCACTTTTCTTTCTACGTCTAAATAGTTTTGTAGAAGAGTAGCTGCATTCGTTCTTTCTTTGTTTTTGTTTTGTTTTAGTAAAAGCCATGAAGAATCTTGGAGCACCTTAACTAATTTTAGCTTTTATAGGGTATTATCGTAGTACGTTTTTATGATTTCATTCTAAAATGCGACAATGTTTGTTGTAGTACAAAAATACATGGGTTACAGATGACTTTGTTGGATGCATGAATCTGAAATGGTTGCGTATGATCCAGAAAGGTTACATCCCACTAGATGCTGTTGTCATTTCTAATGAATCTATCGCGCTCGGCACGTGAAATCTATCGTAGCAATTATGCCACACTCTTCAAATATGAATGTACGTTGACAGTTAGGATTCACTCAGACAGGATTAGATCAACTTAAGCGCCACTGAAAACAATGTGCAGATGTTTATCGTGTCGTTTGAAAACCAGGACAATTAAACGAACTTAAAATTACTGTGGCTTAATTAAGTATTTCCAGTTCTAGATTTAAAAAAAACAGAGGTTCTTTTTTTCAATCGGAGAGGAAATAATCCCCAAAACTATCTTTATGCTTATAGAAGGAAAACCGTAATTTGTCATATCACATTTAGATCAACAGAGGTCACGTTAAGTTGAAAATTAACCTGCCATAGGTTACCGTATTTTTCGGAGTATAAGACGCACCTTTCCCCCCCCTAAAAGGGGGTGAAAATTTAGGTGCATCTTATACACCGAATGTAGCCCCACCCACCCATTGGCCCCCACCCTTTGGCCTCTGCCTCGCAGCAGGTACCTCCTTGCAAGCAAACAGCAAGAAAAAACAGCTCCTTTCAGCTTCAGCACAGCCTAATTAGCACAACTTGATTGGATCAGCTGATTTGCTCTCAGCTGTTTTGCGCAGGGCTCTGCTGCTTGCTGCAAAGAGGTAAATTGCTGGGAACAGATTTTTTTTTTCCTTGTGCTAATCAAGCTATGCTGAAAACGAAAATGAAAGTAAAGCAGGCTGTTTGCTGTTTGCTGCAAGGAGGCAAAATTGCTCAGAGGCAGAGGGAAATTTCTTTTTTTTCTTTTCCTCACCAAAAAAGGTCTTATACTCCGAAAAATACAGTAATTCCATGCAGTCTCAATAATACAGGTAGTCCTCAACTTACAACAGTTCGTTTAGTGACGGTTCAAAGTTACAACAGCACTGAGAACATTTAAGACTGTTGCAGCATCCCCATGGTCATGTATTCAGATGCTCGGCAACTGGCATGTACTTATGACGGTTGCAGTATCCCGGGGTCACGTGATCCCCTTTTGTGACCTTCTGCCAAGCAAAAGTCAAAGGGAAAGCCGGATTGGCTTAACAACTCTGTTGTTAACAACTGCAGCGATTCACTTAACAATTGTAGCCAGAACGGTCGTAAAATGGGGCAAATTCACTTAACGAACCTTTCACTTAGCCCAACAGAAATGTAGGGCTCAATGGTGGCTGTAAGTCGAGGAATACCTGTGCAATTATTAGGGGTCAAAATCTGAGCAGTAGTTTTGCAAAGCTGAAGGTCAGGCTCAAGTCCAAAGATGAGACAAGGATACTCCATCCAATTCCAATCCGATCCAATTGCGTCCGATGGACAGAATCTTGCCAAAGTTTCTATAGCCTATTAAATATATCCTGAGAGATTCTAGGGCAGGGTGTCAAACTCAAGGCCGGCGGGCCACATCTGGCCTGCAGGGGTGCTTAGATCTGGCCCGTGGTCCCACCCTGGAAACAGTGAAGGACCGGCCCGTGGTGCCTCTGTCAGTAAAAACGGAGGTTTTTCCCAGGGCTCTGTTTTCGGCTGCGACGGCCTCCCCAAGCTCCATTTTCGCCGGCAGAGGGCTGCAGGAGGCTGTTGCGGCCAAAAACGGCACCTCAATGAGTGATGTCGAGCTGGCCACGTCCTCCCTGGCCACGCCCCCCTGGGCCTTCCGAGGCAGTGGTGGGTTCCTCCCGGTTCGGCCTGGTTTGGCCGAGCCGGTAGCGGTGACGATATGATGTCACTGAACCGGTTCTCTTTGTTCAGGAGCTGCCCCCCCGCCCCCCTGCGTTTTCTTACCTTTTATTTGGCCCCGCCCCCAATCTTTTGCTGCCTCCCGAGTCCCAGCTGATCGGCTAGAATGGAAAAAACTGTTTAAACTCTTGCCGTGGGGCTTCATAGGGCCGCCCGACAGCTGATCAGTGTTAAAAGGCAGTGTGGTGGTAGACCGGTGCCTCCAAAAACAAATGAGTAGACCGGTGCCTCCAAAAACAAATGAGTAGACCGGTGCCTCCAAAAACAAATGGGTAGACCGGTGCCTCCAAAAACAAATGGGTAGACCGGTGCCTCCAAAAACAAATGGGTAGACCGGAATGCTCCAAGAACAAATGGGTAGACCGGTACCTCCAAAAACAAATGAGTAGACCGGTACAGCTCTGCAAGCTGTTAAAAGCCTGGTAGACCAGTACCTCTGCTAAATCCTAAAGAATTGTCACATGACCATCAGGCCACGCCCACAAAATAAGCCACGCCCACAGAACCCATAGTAAAAAATTTTAGAACCCATCCCTGCTCCGAGATCAAACACAACCCTGATGCACCCCTCAATGAAATCGAGTCTGACACCCCTCTTCTGGGGTATGGCTACCTTGAACTTCTTCCTCCTTCCCCCATCCAGCTGTGGAACAGTGCAGCTTCTTAATCTGGGCCTCCTTCTGGGAAGCCTCTGAGTTGGCAAAATACACCTCTACGTCCCCCACCTCTGCTGCCGCAGGTGCACAATCCCTCACAATCCTGCACCGCTGTCGCCATCCCACCCTTCCACGGAGCCAACAAGAGAGTGTGTGAAAACCAAGCCAGCAACGACTTTCTCTCCGCATCTGTTCTTCTCTTATCAACGTTTGCTTTTCACTTGCCAATGGGAGCGATACCAGTTGCCTTTTGGGAAAGAAGAGAAGCAAAAGTTGGAGCAACTGAAGAGGGATTGGGTGTGTGGGGGGGGGTCGATGGCGAGATAACCCAGTGACATGAGTAGTGAGATGATAAATCTTAGAAGTTGGGAAGCAGGCCAAGGTGAGAGTTGCTGTCATCGGGACACCATCTGCATCAGTTCAAGCAGGAGAGCCTATACAATTTGAAACAAGTGGCTGCCCAATCTCTTCTTAAAAGCCTCCAGTGATGAAGCGCCTACAACTTTTGAAGGCGAGCCCTTCCACTGGTTAATTGTCCTCACTGTTAGGAAGTTTCTACCTTAATTCCAGGTTGCTTCTCTCCTTGATTAGTTTCCATCCATTATTTCTTGCCTTGCCTTCTTGGAAAATAAGCTGACCCCCTCCTCTTAATGGCAGCTCCTCAAATACTGGAAGACTGCTATCGCGTCACTCTTGGTCCTTCTTTTTCTCTAGACTAGCCATACCCAGTTCCTGCAACCGTTCTTCGTATGTTTTTAGTAAGTGGCTTCACAGCTCCAGGGGTAACACTCTTCCAATTTGTAGCAGGAAAAGTTGAGTGGACAGGGAATTAGTTCAGTTTCTCAAGATTAGAATAGAATAGAATAACAGAGTTGGAACGGACCTTGGAGGTCTTCTAGTCCAATCCGCTGCTTAGGCAGGAAACCCTATACCACTTCAGACAAATGGTTATCCAACATCTTCTTAAAAACCTCCAGTGTTGGAGCATTCACAACTTCTGGAGGCAAGTTGTTCCACTGATTAATTGTTCTAACTGTCAGGAAGTTTCTCCTTAGTTCTAGGTTGCTTCTCTCCTTGATTAGTTTCCACCCATTGCTTCTTGTCCTGCCTTCAGATGCTTTGGAGAACAGCTTGACTCCCTCTTCTTTGTGGCAGCCCCTGAGATATTGGAAGACTGCTATCATGTCTCCCCTAGTCCTTCTTTTCATCAAACTAGAACAGGGGTCAGCAACCTGCGGCTCTGGAGCCACATGTGGCTCTTTCATCCTTCTGCTGTGGCTCCCTGCCGCTAGTCAGCTCCACAATTGATAGAGGACTTTCAGTTAGGATAAGTAGAGGAAAAAGGATGCCGTGCTAGGAGGAGACACTATGGTGGGGGGAACCGGACTTCCGGTTGGCTCCAAAATTGAATGGGGGGCTTCCTGTTAGGGCCTTTGTGGCTCTTTGAGTGCTTAAGTTTGCCGACCCCTGGAATAGACATACCCAGTTTCTGCAACCGTTCTTCATTATTCATGGCCTAGCCCTTTATCTATATAAGAGACTGTAGAGGAGTGAAGATTGACTCCGGAGTGATCACATAGACTGCTGGAATCAAGATGGCGCCCAACTGTGTTAACAGCTCAGATAAAACACGCGTGAATGTCAAACACAGGACCTCAAACACAGATCTTCCCCCGTTTAAAACATCTCTGAATGTTTCGGTCGGCATTTCTTTTCATTCTTTTAACAAAGAGGTCAGGTGGCCTCAGGAACACACAGCCCAAGACATTGGGTGTTTGTAAAAGCCATTGGAAGTGAGGAACCCTACGGTTGTAAAATCTGAGGAGTTCCGATTGCTAATTCCTGGGTTGAGATTGAGCATTTCTAACTACTACTTCTTTAGGGAGCCGTCCTTCTGCACGCTCTATTTACTCTCCAACTCGACAGCACATTTTGTCCACTTAGTCAGAATTACTCATTTTTGGAACGTGACACTTGATATTTCCTTCAAAAGAGTTCATATATTTGCCTAATTTTTAAAAGCTATTCTTAAAAAACAAAACAAAACATATTTTCCCCAGCATAACACACAGCCCAGATGTGTAAGTCTACAGATCTTATCATTCTTGGCGTGAGGGGAAAAACAGTTATTTTATTTATTTAGCGTATAGCATAACATACATACATGGACTTACAACATTTCACTTAGATTAAAAAACACAGTAAATGTTTAAAAGATCTATATTCAGATGCTAATGGAATACAGTGTAATACAACTAGAGGATTCTAGCTTTGGAAAAACTGAATTAGCTAGTTTGGCTTAAGTAACATTTTTCATCCATAAAGGCCGTGTAGAAATGCACATATCAGCTTACATGCCTCTATGCTATGGTTAGCTTTTAATGGAGAAAACGATTAAGAGTATATTTATAATACTGCGTTACTGTGAACAGGAGAAAGATACGTACACAGAAGAACATAAATTAATATTTAAAGCAGAATGGATATTTTGAAGGCATTTTATTTGTATATTATTGCTATTAACAAAAAATATTGATGCTTATGTATATCTGCATTACAAAGGAGGCTTTTGCCTAGAATTAAATCCATATTTACTATTTTGTGACAAATCTTATTTAACTGGAGAGCATAAGAAATGGTGATGTTGAGAGGAAATATATATATACATTTGCATTGAAAATGTTTTCTGATGTTTTCTGACGTCACACATCAAGTTTTTAAAAAGCATATTATAATGTATACCACTGCTTAGCGCTGGTGCTTATCAAAACACTTCTTCCAAAATACAATCAAGATAATAAATGTTAAGGATGTTATTAGACTGTCTTTGACTACTATATTTGTAAAGTTTAACATCTCTATGGGAAACAGCAATGCTAAGAGCTAAGAGTGTGGATTGCCTGAGGCATATCCACACAACGTGTTAAAGGAGGTTTGAAAGTTTAGAAAAGTGTTTTGATAGCATACTTCACTCCAAGAGATCTATGATCTACTGTGGAATTCTGGGAATTTACACAATTCTTTGCTCATCGTAAGCTATCATTCCCAATGTTCTTGCTTCAGAATGCCAGAGAACGCTGTTTTATCTCTTTCACGAAAAAAGTACCTTGTATGTAAACGATTCCTACTTTTGTGAAATGTGTGGCTTTTCTCAACGAGCTACCTTGCTGGGTTTATTTTTCAGTATTCCTGTGTTTAAATGATTTTAATAAATGTTATTTGCCTCAAAGTAATCTGCTTGTACGTCGTTACAGCTAGTATGTCTGGTTGTTTTCAGTGCAAAATGTCATCCAAATTGCCTACAAAATAAAGAAACAGCCGGCTTGATAATGGCTTTATTTTGTAATACTGTTAAACCAACGGTGGGCTTCAAAAATTTTAGCAAGGAGTTCTCTGCCCGGTTGCTGGGTGGGCGTGGCCATGGTGGGCGTGGCCTAGTTGGCCTCCTGCACCACAGCGGAGGGGCATTTTTGCCCTCCCCGGGCTCTGGAGGCTTTTCCCGAGTCTCCAGGAGGGCGAAAACGGTCTCCCCAGGCTCCGGAGGCCCTCTGGAGGCTGGAAATGGGCTGATTTCTGGCCTTCCTGAACTTCCGGTAGGCCCGTTTTTCACCCTCCCTGAGTTTCCACACGTGCCCTGCACTTACCTGTACCCAAAATGGGTCATGTGGGGACTCCTGGGAGGGACGGGGTGGGATGGGCGGGGCCAGCCAGGAGTGGGATTGGGGGGGTTCTCTGAACTGCACAGAATCTTAGCTAGAGGTTCTCCTGAACCCCTGCGAACCCCCAGCAGCCCACTCTGTTAAACTCTATACGTGAAATTCTAGTGGTACCCAATCAGAATTCCCCATTTGACCAATTAGAACCAGAAGAAAATTGGTATCAGAATCTGTTTTTTCCTTATGAATATAAATATCATCATTATTTATAAGAGCTGTTATTTAACTTTCTGGGTTGAAGAGCCAGATAAATATATTTATTTTTTTAAAATCAGGGAAGGAGGTCAGGCAACTCCCCAGAGTTGCTAGACTCAAACACTTGGTAGCCATAGCAAGCATAGAAAGGATGATGAATAACAGTTTACTCCAATATTTGTAGAGTTTCAGGTTTCAACGCCTGCTGGAAATATGGCTGAATGACATACTTCAACACCCTGAAGTCTTAATTAAATCCAGAAATCACAAAATAATTTGATTGCGAATTCCGATTTTGCAGGCGGTTACTAACAGAAGATACCAAACCTTTATCTGCAAAACTGAAAAGAAAAAAAAAACCACTAATATTTTATGCAACAAATAAAGTCTTTAGTTATTTATTTGTTTGTTTTTTAATGACCGTGTAATCCCTTACATCGGGGTGGAGTTGGGGCAGCTCAATGGAACTGAGTATTTACTGGCCAGATGCCCTTCCTGTTGCCAATGCAGAGTTCGCAGCAGATAATTACTCACTGTGCCCAGAGAGAGAAATAACCGCCGCTACCTAGGATTGAACTCACAGCCTCCTGATTGTGAGGTGACAGCTATTTGTTTATTTTGATGTTATAAAAACATGAAACCATACTGGTTTCAAAAGTCTCCCTGGACCTCGAAAAGGTCAAAAATGAAAATCAAAAGTGAAAATTAGAAAAAAGTTAAGAGGGAAAATAGGAAGTTCTGTGGCACATAACTTGTTGCCTGACGGATGTTTTGAACAATTTTTGCAACTACCCGTAACTTCCTACTGGAAGACCCTTGTGTGAATTCCACTGAAAAAGACACCGTAATAAGGAGATGGAAGATAATCTCTACTTAGACACGAAGTCTGTCCGGTTTACTCACATGAAGCGCACAGGTTGCAAACAGGAGGTATCTCGCTCAGCCTGAGTACTTCTGAGAAACATCTGGTAGACCGCAGAGTAAACCTGACCTAGCAGTTTGCTGCAGCTGTCAAAGATCTAATACAATTTTGGACTGCAGCAACAGAATATAGCAGTGATGGCTAACCTTTTTGCCGTCGCGTGCCAAAAGCGGGGAGAGCACAAGGGGTGATGCACGCATGTCCACACCCATAATTCAATGCACCCCACCCACCCCCGCACATGTGCGTGTGACCCCCTGCTCCCCCCACCACGCTTTTGGCATGCGATGGCATGGTGGGCTAGGTAGGCCTCTTTTTCACCCTCCCCAGGCTCCAGGGGCTTTTTAGGAGCCCGAGGAGGGTGAAAACGGCCTTCCCCACACCCCCCAGAGACTGGAAACAGCCCATTTCCTGACTTCTGATGAGACCAGAAGGCCTGCTTTTCGCTCTCCCCACGCTCCAGAGGCTTTCTAGGAGCCTGGGGAGAGTAAAAATACCCCCCCTCCCCGGAGGCCAAAAACGGCCCGTTTCCTGACTTCCAGTGGGCCCGGAAGGCCTGAAAAACAGATGGTTGGCATGTGCATGCGCACTGGAGCTGAGCTAGGGCAATGCACACGTGCCCACAGATATGGCCACCTGTGGCACGCGTGCCATAAGTTCGCCATCACGGGAGTATAATGTTAAGGTCACAAAGAAGTGATATCTCCACTCCATGCTGTGCTAGAAAAACTACATCTAAAATACTGTACCCATTGCTAGTTGTCACTGTTAAGGATATTGTTGTTGTGTTACCAACCAGCAGAGTGTAGAGCACAGAGAAACGTTGCTGAGAGCAATGAATAAGAGATGTGCAAACTGGTTTATCAAAAGTTTACTTTAGAGTGAAAAAACAATCTCATAGTCTTTAAATCAATCCAAGTCTTTGCCAGTTAAATCAGTCCAGTGATACAGAAACTCTTCTTACCACACAAACAGTAGTTGGTTAGAATAACAAGTTCACTCTGGTTCATAAACCACGATGGTAGCAGATCCATCCAACTGATGATAGCACAATGGTTGCAACTCCACACACAATGGTAGCTTATCATCAACTGAATACGTTACAGTACCTTTCTTAAATATGTTCACAACTAATTACAGCATGACTCAGCATTACAATGAATCAGCAGTAAAACTTTAAAGTCACACAATACATATTCATATTAAAGTCACAGAACACATATATTGCCTGGACAACTTGTTAGGCTCAAACCATATCCCAACAGCCACAATACAAGAGGCTGAGGAACAGGAAAGGATACAGAGAAGAGCAACAAAAACCATAAGGGGCATTGAGACTAAATCCTTTGAATTGTTAATAGCAATAGCAATAGCACTTAGACTTATATACCGCTTCACAGTACTTTACACCCCTCTCTAAACGGTTTACAGAGTCAGCATCTTGCCCCCAACCATCTGGGTCCTCATTTTACCGATCTCGGAAGGATGGAAGGATGGCTGTGTCAACTCCATTTTTATATGAAAGTGTGCAGGACAAAATATGGTCCAGTATTGCACAATTTCCAACTCGAACAGCAAAGGACAGAAAATGGATCGATCATCTTTTTCGGTAGAAGATGCATTTAAATACTGAAATAATGAAGCTATTTGGGGGTAAAGAATTCAGGAACAGACTCATCTAGATAACACTGAGTATAATGTTTAAAGAGAGTCCCAATACATACTAGACATGCTGAAGGATTGTGCCACTCTATTGTCGTTAACAGTCGCGCTGATGAAATAGGGCCCTCCTTATATATATATATAATTTAGAAACTGTATAGGTGTGAAAGCCCTATGAGTGGCATGATGGCCTAGTGGTAAAGATACTTGCCTTCCACTCAGAAGGTTGAGAGTTCAATCCTAGGTAGCAGCAAATGTTTCTCTTCCAGGGCGCAAAGAGAAAATATCTGCTGTGAACTCCGCGTAGGCATCAGGAAGGGCATCCGGCCAGTAAACGCTCAGCTCCATTTGTCTCCCCGACTCTACCCTGAATTAAGTAGTTACAGGATCATTAAAAAGGGAGTTTTTATAGGGATAAAAGCCCTCTTTAGATCGTTCAATAATTTCACATAGGAATGGAAATGATCTAAACCTCAACTTTTCTAGTTCCAGGGACCCGTTGCAGAATAAAAACTGTTTTCCATGGACCAGGAAGGGTCGGGGGACAGTTTCACTTGTGCAACCTAGATCCCACACATGTGCAGATGAAAGTTTGCTTGCTTGTCCATGACTCACACAGCCCGGTTCCCGACAAGGGTTGGGGACCCCTGATCTAACCCACTCACAAGTTGATTCGCTGACTTTTGAAAAAAAGAAACCTTTGTGTGAGAGAGCTTCACAATGTCATATGTTCAATGCAGTCATAGTTCTGGCTTGGCAATCTTGTCTTTAACGCAACAATTATGACCCAGCTGGAAAAGTTTTGTTCACTAGTGACATTACATTCAGCAGTTCCGGTGGCCTCTTATATGCACATGTTAAGAATCAGTCTTAAGATATGAGGCCTCAAAGCATTTCCTCCTATTAAATGCTGGCTCTTAATTTGGAAAAAATGATTTTGCATTCTTTAGTCATCATGCAAGAGATATTAAGGAGATAAAATTATCTGCATTGAGCCCCACCCAGTATAGTAATCGCTTCAACAGTTTTTTTTTATACAAAACGGCTGTTGAATCTGTCCAAGGACGTATGGAAGAACAAAATTAGGAAAAAAGATTATCCGTGATTGATAGTTCTGGAGGAAAAATACTTATAAATACCTAAATAGTAGTTTAAAATTCACCTGATTTATAATGTTTCGTCCCGAATAGAAAGCCAGAAAAGTGAGAATAAGAGATTATGATTGTTTGGAGGGCACCATACTTATGAATCAGGGGTGAAATGCTCCCGGTTCGGAACGGATCACCTGATCCGGTAGCGATGGCGGCGGGTGGTTCGGAGAACCGGTAGCAAAAATCCCTGCGCCCCCTCCATGCCCAGCTGATCCGCGCGATCATCAGAGGCTTTTTTTTTTACTTTTAAAAGCATTTTTTCTACAACCTCTTCCGACGAAAAAATACTTTTAAAAGTAAAAGAAAAAGCCTCTGATGATCGCGCGGCTCAGCTGGGATCCTCAGAGGCTTTTCAAAGCATTTTTTTCTGCAACCTCTTGGCCGAAGAGGTGGTAAAAAAAATGCTTTGAAAAGTCTCTGACGATCCCAGCTGAGTTGCCTGATCGGCAGAGGCTTTTCAAAGTATTAGAAAAAATGCTTTCAAAAGTTAAAAAAAAAAAAAAAGTTGGCCATGCCCACCCAGTCACATTACCCCCACCACCAAGCCACACCCACAGAACCGGTAATAACAAATTTTACATTTCACCCCTGTTATGAATCCTTTCTTACTGTGGCTTCCAACCATCTTTGGATGAGACCATTGAAAACTAGCCTGGGTATTTTAAAAAGGAAGAAGTGTAGGTAAAACCAGGGTTGGGCTGCTGGGGGTTCGCAGGGGTTCGGGAGAACCTCTAGCTAAGATTCTGTGCAGTTCGGAGAACCCCCAAATCCCACTCCTGGCTGGCCGCCCCTCCCAGGAGTCCCCATGCAGCCTGTTTTGGATGCAGGTAAGCGCACATGGAAGCTCGGGGAGGGCGAAAAACAGGCCTACCGGAAGCTCGGGAAAGCCGGAAACGGGCCTGTTTCTGGCCTCCAGAGGGCCTCTGGAGCCTGGGGAGGCCATTTTCGCCCTCCCGGAGCTTGACAAAAGCTTCCGGAGCTCAGGGAGGGTAAAAACGCCCTCCCCCGCCATGGTGCAGGAGACGAGACCGACTAGGCCACACCCACCATGGCCACACCCACTCAGCAACCGGGCGGAGAACCTCTTGCTAAAATTTTTGAAGCCAACCCCTGGGTAAAAGCCGAAAAAGAATGGGAGGAGGAGAAGCAAAATGGCAGGAATTGATTCTTTTTAACAAAGCCAATTTTCAGAATCTCGTCTCCACAGCAATTTCATATAAACACAAGTGTTTGATGTTTGGAATGTATGCCGAATTCTATTGACATCTGAAACGTTTTCAATTTCCTTGGAAGTTCATGCAGGCTTTCTTCCTTACGAAATTCTAGGAAACGATGAATTAAGGTCTAACTCCTTATTTGGAAGTCTCCATAAATTATTTCCTGTATTTGCCCCATGGGTACTGTTAGGCAGAGCGGGAAAATACTTCAACCATTGACCCATTGCCATGCATTGAAAAGCCAAACATTGGTGGTATTTTCATGGAAAATATTTTCAGCATATGACGAAATATTTGCGTTCTAAAGAAGTCCCAGATAGATGGCATGATCTAGCCAAATTGTGAAGATCAGCTGAGTTGAACTTCATTTATATTTAGATACCCCAAAATCCCCTGTTCTGAGGCTAAGAATGAGAGCAAAAGAATTCTGGAAGAAAACAGGGCTCCATATAGAGCTAGCCCTGTCTGAAGACATATCCGTGATCATGTGACCGGCATGACTAAACGCCAAAGGCGCACGGAACGATGTTACCTTCCCACCAAAGGTGGTCCCTATTTTTTCTACTTGCATTTTTAAGTGCTTTTGAACTGCTAGGTTGGCAGAAGCTGAGGCAAGTAATGGGAGCTCACCCCGTTACGCGGCACTAGGGATTCGAACCGCTGAACTGCTGACCTTTCGATCGACAAGCTCAGCGTCTTAGCCATTAATACAATCACCATAAATCATAAGAGACAACACTCATAGGATACTAGTCATAGAAAACTAAATAAGCAATCAACAGAAATCATAATAGGATACTACATAAAAGCGATCAACAGAAATCATAAAATGCAAACCACAAAGTTATAGACATAAGAAGCTAAGGAAATAGGTAGTAGGAATGATGAGAAGGATAATATTAATGCATCCCAGGGCATAAGACAGTGTTGTGGGCATTAGTTGTTTAGCAGAGTGATGGCATCGGGGGAAAAAACTGTCCTTGTATGTAGTTGTTTTTCGGAGTGCAATGCCTTAAAGCGTCTTGAGGGAAGAAGTTGAAACAGATTATGTCCAGGATGTAAGAGGTCTGTAGATATTTTCACAGCCCTCTTTCTGACTCATGAACTATACAGGGAGATAGGGAGAAAGAAAGAAAGAGAGAGAGAGAGAGAGAGAGAGAGAGAGGAGAGAGAGAGAGAGAAAAAGAAAGAAAGAAAGAAAGAAAGAAGAGAGATATATGATGGATAGATAGATAGATAGATAGATAGATAGATAGATAGATAGATAGATAGATAGATGATAGATGAGAGAGAGATGATGGATGGATGGATGGATGGATGGATGGATGGATGGATGGATGGGAGAGAGAGTGATGATGGATGGATAGATTGATAGATCGATTGATAGATAGATAGATGAGAGAGAGATATAAGATAGATGAGAGAGATGATAGATAGATAGATAGATAGATAGATAGATAGATAGATAGATAGATAGATAGATGGATGAGGGATATATATGATAGATGAGAGAGGTGATGGATGGATGGATGGATGGATGGATGGATGGATGGATGGATGGATGGATGGATAGATAGATAGTTAGATGAGAGAGGGATATATGATAGATGAGAGAGAGAGAGATGATGGGTGGATGGATGGATGGATAGATGAATAGATAGATAGATAGATGAGAGAGAGATAGGATAGATGAGAGTGAGAGATGATAGATAGATGAGAGAGAGAGAGAGAGATGATGAATGGATGGATGGATAGATAGATAGATTAGATAGATAGATAGATAGATAGATAGATAGATAGATAGATAGATAGATAGAGGCAGGCAGGCAGGCAGGCAGGCAGGCAGGAGATATCATTCTTTATCCATCATGCAAGAAGTATTAGGAAGATAAAATTATCTGCATTGAACCCCACCCAGTATACTAATCTTTACAACACTTTCTTTATACAAAAAGGCTGCTGAATCTATCCAAAGACGTATGGAAGAACAATTTTTTTTAAAAAAAGAGATTGATAGTTGATGTGGTTGATAGTTCTAGAGCAGGGGTGCCAAACTCAAGGCCCGCAGGCCGGATCCGGAACCGCAGGGTGCATAGATCTGGCTTGTGGGGCCACCCTGGAAACAGCAAAGGACCGGCCCGCGGTGCCTCTGCCAGCAATATGGAAGAGATATATGGATGTATATACAGGTTGGTAATTGTGAACTATCTTGAAAGACTGCGGGAGAGGAAAGACTTTGCTGGAGAGGAATTCACTGTAAATTAAATAAAAGGGGTTTATCGGGACGAGGACTCGGCTTCGTGCTTCTGGGGAAGCCTAGGTCGGAACAGACTGTGACTCTTCCCCTGTCTCCCAAAGTCTTTCCCACATACCGATACAGGGGTTGGGGAGTCACCTCTGCTGCAGTGGTGGGTTCCTCCCGGTTCGGTCCGGTTCGGCCGAGCCGGTAGCGGTGACGATATGACATCATCGAACCGGTTCTCCCCCCCGCCCTCCCACGTTATTCTTACCTTTTATTTGGTCCCACCCCCAATCTATTGCTGCCTCCTGAGTCCCAGCTGATGACTAGAGGGGAAAAAACTGTTTAAACTCTTGCCGCGGGGCTTCAAAGGGCCGCCCTACAGCTGATCAGTGTTAAAAGCAAACAAATGAGTCGGGTTGTAAGTGCGAGGACTGGTCGTAAGTGCGAGGACCTTCCAGAAATGACTCTGACCAGCTAGCCACGCCCACCTAGTCACATCACCTCCAAGCCACACCCACAAAATAAGCCACGCCCACAGAATCGGTAGTAAAAAAAATTAGAACCCACCCCTGCTCTGCTGCATTTATTGACATCTGCTGTATTGATCAAGCTATGTACGTTCTTTTAATTCCAACCCCTGGTTATAAAAATATTAACCCGGCAAACAGTTCTGAAACCCCAGAATTGGCTTGCAGATATGCACATTTGCACAATTACCATCCTACATGCCTCAAATGCTTTGGAAGGACTTGAAAGTCCCACAGCTACCATGGGCATCAAAAAGAAAGGCAGATGTTGCTTTCGTTCCATCCGTGAACCTCTCGGCATCAATTTCGTGAACATTCTTGAGGCTAGCCGTGCGGTTAACGGAATATTTTTTTAAAAAAAAACCGGGACTGCTGATGTTTGTATTCTAGTCTGCTAGTAAAGTTTCAGACAGGGTGATAAGGGGAAGGCGTATCTCCTCCTACGAACGTGGACGTAATCGAGTCCAGAAAAAGCAGTACGGACAGAAAGAAATGGCTGTTTTCCCCAGCTCTAAAAACACAAAAGATCATTAAGTTCCCGATTTATATCCTGCCGCTGGCCAGATGCACACATTGCGGTTTGGCTAGCAAAGATGAAAGATTTCAGTCTTTATTGTCAACAAAGGTAGAGAGTTATTGAACTAAAGAGACTGGGTGTAATCTGATACCAGCCATATCTAACGCAAAAGCACATCAACGTTGGGATTGATTTTTGAACTGCAAAAGTTAAAACATTTCGGCGCATTGTTGTGCTTTCTTAAATATCAACATTTCTTTTTTTGGGGGGGAATGTCTTGGCTTATAAAGAATTCCTGAGAATGTAAAGGCTTTTTAATCCTTGTTCGTTTGGTTGGTTCTAATATAATGATAGGAACGGGGTGGCTCAGTGGCTAAGATGCTGAGCTTGTCGATCAGAAAGGTCGGCAGTTCAGCGGTTCGAATCCCTAGTGCCGCGTAACGGGGTGAGCTCCCGTGACTTGTCCCAGCTTCTGCCAACCTAGCAGTTCGAAAGCACGTAAAAAATGCAAGTAGAAAAATAGGAACCACCTTTGGTGGGAAGGTAACAGCGTTCTGTGCGCCTTTGGCGTTGAGTCATGCCGGCCACATGACCACGGAGACGTCTTCGGACAGCGCTGGCTCTTCGGCTTTGAAACGGAGATGAGCACCTAGAGTCGGGAACGAATAGTATGTGTGTGTGAGGGGAACCTTTACCTTTACTTTAATATAATGATAATTGAGTGATAGTGTAGGCTTTGCATTTTAAATTAAAGCAATTGTTCCCAAGAGAGAAAACAGAATTGTACTCTATTGATATGGTAGAATGTGCACCTGGAGAAGGTGGGGGGAATCCTAGAATGAGCACCCGGATTTCCTAGAGAGGAGGCAGTATATTCCAGAGAGAAGCCCAACTTAAGAGACTGTGCAGTCCTGAAATTCTAGCCACACACCAGAACATGTCTGGATGTCTTCTCAGGAGACTAAGAATGTCTCTTTAACCTTCTAACCTTAATTTAAAAGATTAAAGCTTTAGTCTGGCAAGATTCCGTCTATTAGATGTGTAAGCAAATAAAGCGCTGGACTCGATTGGATCTCGCTGTGTTATCTTTGGGCTTGGGTCTGACAATTATTGATGCTATTTTAATGTCCATCTTACTTTCCATTTCTGGGATGCTGTCTGGTCAAAACAAAACAAAGCAAAACAAAAACAAAACAAAACAATATAAAAGACAGTTTAAAATACATGAATGGCAAATAAACTCATTACCAACCTTTGCGGAGGACCGCCTGAAAGACACTCCTAAGGAAGTGCTTCTGGATCTTAATAGTATAGAAAAGGTGTTGTATGTATGTATGTATGTATGTATGTATGTATGTATGTGTGTATGTATGTATGTATGTATGTGTATATATATATTTATGTATGTATGTATGTATGTACCCTGTTTCCCCCAAAATAAGACGTCCCCTGATAATAAGCCCAATCGGGCTTTTGAGCACATGGCAATAAGGCCAAGCGCTTATTTCAGGGTTCAAAAAATATAAATCAGGGTCTTATTTTTGGGGAAACATGGTAGTAGGTATGTACTGTACTGTACTGTATGTATGTATGTATGTATGTATTTATGTATTTATGTATTTATTATTTATTAATTTGTTCATTCATTCATTCATTCATTCATTCATTCATACAATCTGTATGGCTGCCCATTTCAAAAATAATGACTCTGGGCAGCAATCATAAAATCAATTAAAAACCAAATTACAGCCCCCCCAAACAAAAAAAACCCAGAAACCCTCAAAAAACACATTCAGCACCCAAGAAAATGTTACAATCCACACATTTTAACATAATGTTAATTCACTCCTGTGTGTATTTAATGTGGATGTCTTTGAGATTTTTTTTTATTGGTGTTACTCTGTTTACTATTTTAAAATGGTTTTTATGTATTTGATTGTAACATCCATCCATCCATCCATCCATCCATCCATATATATATCTATATCAGTGGTGAAATCTGAACCGGTTTGTTACCGGTTTGCTGGCTGCGCATGCACGCTGCGTGCCAAGTACGCACTGTGTGCGCACATGCACAGTGTGCACCAAATGCACGTTGCGCATATGTGCATGCAAAGTACACACCAAAAGGAGGCTTGGGAAGGTAAGTAGAACAGCGAAGGGGGGGAATCAGCTGTGCCGCGCAGTTTAGTTCGCTAGAAAGCAGGACTAAACCGCGTGGCACAGCTGATCGTTGAAAATACCGGTTTGAAGGAACCGGTAGCTTTTTTAACACTACCGGTTCACCCGAACTGGAGCGAACCGGTAGCATTTCACCCCAATATATATATATATATATATATATATATATATATATGTTTTTCTTCTAGCCAGGTTTTCCCTGGCAATGCTCCTGGAAGCACGAAGCCGAGAACACCAGCCTGAAGATGACGAATGAGACTTCGTCGAAACGTCGCCAAGACACTTCCAATTTTACGTGGGAGAAGACCCGAATAACCAAAGACCTACATACAAACACCCGCGAAAACCTGAGAAAACATATATATATATATATATATATATTGTAAGCAGTGGTGAAATGTAAAATTTGTTACTACCGGTTCTGTGGGCGTGGCTTGGTGGGGGGTAATGTGACTGGGTGGGCGTGACCAACTTTTTTTTTTTTTAAACTTTTAAAAGCATTTTTTCTACAACCTCTTTGGCCGAAGAGGTTGTAGAAAAAATGCTTTTAAAAGGCTCTGACGATCCCAGCTGAGTCGCGCGATCATCAGAGGCTTTTTTTTTTTTTTTTACTTTTAAAAGCATTTTTTCTAAAACCTCTTTGGCCTTTGGCCAGGTACATAACCATGTCCAAAAAACAGGCCTTTGATATCAGGGACCTCTTTAAGAGATCTTTTCCCAATTTCCAGCACAGTCATGTTGTTACCAAGATACAATTTGCTGCCTGCAAGATAATCCGGCCCAAAGCTGTTACGCCTTTAAAAATTAAAGAACAATCTTGACTGGCACTTAGGAGGCAATTAGCAACCCTAATTGTTTTCTACACAGATATCTGATCACCGGTTAAAAGTACACCAGTTAAACATTAGCTGCCAAGCTTCATTAAGTGCAGTTTCTACATATCCTTCAAGGATTGCTCCACCTCTATCGAATTCACTGAAATACACTGTGATACATCCGAAAAAATACATAACTAAACAACTCAATCTGGTTTAAGAACGACGACAGATGGCATTAATAGATACAGATGTTCAAATATGTTCCTTGTCACTGCGAATGCCAATCTAGAGATAATTGGAGAATCTAGACATGCTGCCAGAATGTAAATTGCCTTTTCTGGAGACTGCAGAAAAGATTGCCCAATCCAGAAGAGCTTCTCAATCTCTCAATCTGGTTTCCTATGAGCCACGGTGGCGCAGTGGTTAGAGTGCAGTACTGCAGGCTACTTCTGCTGACTGCCGGCTGCCTGCAATTTGGCAGTTCAGATCTCACCAGGCTCAAAATTGACTCAGCCTTCCATCCTTCTGAGGTCTAGGAAGTCACCCCTCCTAGAAGAATGAAATATTTTGAGAAATATTTAAAAAGGCAGAATATTATATCGCCCCAAAGGAGAAACATGTTTCTAAAAACAGAAACCAGCTCTCTGTCCCCAGCAGGTATTTGGTGCCCATTAAAAAGGACAAAATGGATTTGTTTTTGTCATGCAATTGTACTTAGACACATGGAAAAAAACCGTGGACAAACGGAAGACGGCTGCATATTTTGGATTAATGACTCCACTGTTGACAGCTGTATAGCGGTTAGGAAAAACAACTTCTTGCAAAGTTACCTTTGTCAACATTCCAGTGTGTCCATGTCACACACACACACACACACACAAAGTTACATAACAATTAACTTCTAGAAAAATCGTGTGGTCCTCACTCAAGTTGCATCCTTTGGAAAGCGAAGGCATGATTCTACTTTCTACAAGTGGCAACCACTGACAGCAACTAAAGCCATGATATATGGAGTAAAAGTTTATCCTTATTTTTAAAACCGGAATTACATATATTTAAAATAAATAGAAGGAACGAAAGAGGTCTGTCAATGTCGAACAAAAGAGCCAAACAATGTCGACTGGCGGCCCCCAGGGGGAGGGCCTTCTCTGTGGGGGCACCCACTATCTGGAACGAGCTCCCCCCGGAGATACGGAGGATCCTGGATCTGCGCACTTTCCGCCGTGCTTTGAAGACACTCCTATTCCAGCAGGCCGGCCTGGCCTAATTTTCTCCCCTTCTTTTAAATTTTTAAATTGAAATTTTAATTTGTTTTAAATTACTGGGAATTTTAATTGTCTCAGGCAAAATTATTTAATTTGGTTTTAATTATGTTTTTTAACTTTTGTATTTATGTGTTTTATTTTGTGCCTGTTCACCGCCCTGAGTACTTCGGGAGTAGGGCGGTATACAAATTTAATAAAATGAAAAAATGAAAAAATGAAATTTCAGCATGTAGGTATATCAATGAGATAAACATATGTCTCTCTTAGGGCAGTGATGGCTAACCTTTTTGTCGTTGCGTGCCAAAAGCGTGCCCATGCACCCACACCCATAATGTAATGTGTGCTCCCTGTGCGTGACCCCCCCCGTATATGCATGTGACCCCCACTGCACGTGCCCCCCCTTGCAATTTTTTGGCTTCCAGACTGGTGCAGGTGCCCTGTTTTGGGCCTTCTGCACCAGTGGTGGGTTCCTCCCGGTTCAGTCCAGTTCGGCCGAGCCGGTAGCAGTGACGATATGACGTCACCGAACCGGTTCTCCCCCCCTGCGCCCTCCCAACCCCCCACTCCCCCACCCACGTTATTCTTACCTTTTATTTGGCCCCACCCTCAATCTATTGCTGCCTCCTGAGTCCCAGCTGATGGCTAGAGGGAAAAAAAAACTGTTTAAACTCTTACCGCGGGGCTTCAAAGGGCCGTCCTACAGCTGATCAGTGTTAAAAGCAAACAAATGAGTCAGGTCGTAAGTGCGAGGACTGGTCGTAAGTACGAGGACCTTCCAGAAATGACTCTGACCAGCTAGCCACGCCTACCTAGTCACATGACCTCCAAGCCACACCCACAAAATAAGCCACGCCCACAGAACCGGTAGTAAAAAAAATTAGAACCCACCCCTGTTCTGCACCAACCTGGAAGCCAAAACAGGGTGCAGGGGCAATGCATGCACCCCTCCCCGGGCCCCATTTTGGGCCTGGAAGGCCTCCTGCACCAACCTGGAAGCCAAAATGGGGCGCGGGAGCGCAACACGAGACCACAAAACTGGTTTTGTTTTCTGTGTGCATATGCAAGGGAACATACATTAAAAAAAACAGGCAGAGCTTCAATTGTGGTTTTAAGTTGAGGACTACCGGTTTTCTGAAAAAGAGGTTGTTTGAAAATTGGGAAAACCAGTTATCCTAGAACTGTGATGGCGAGCTTATGGCACACGTGCCACAGGTGGTACACGTAGCCATATCAGTGGGCACACAAGCTCAGCTCACTTCCGAAAGGTGGGACTGGAAATTGGCAAATAGGCCGTTTTCGGCCTCCGGAAGACCTCGGGGGGAGGCCGTTTTCGCTCCCCCTGACTCCTAGAGAGGCTCTGGAGGCAAAAAACGGGCCTTCCGGTCCCACTGGAAGTTGGCAAATGGGCCGTTTCTGGCCTCTGGAGGGCCTCCGGTGGAGGGGAGGCCGTTTTCGCCCTCCCCAGACTCCTAGAAAGGCTCTGGAGCCAGGTAAGAGAGAAAAACGGGCCTACCGGGCCATCGCGTGTCGGGAGCGAGGGGGGGTCACACGCGCAGGGGCAGGGTGCATAGAATTATGGATGTGGGCATGTGCACACGCAACCCCCCGCTCCCTCTCTTGGCACGCGATGGCAAAAAGGTTAGCCATCCCTGTCCTAGAACAATATATGAGCCAAGACCTAAAACACTGGATCCAGAGTTGAAGCATGAATAAACCCACGAAGGACAAAACATTAAAAAGATGTTTTTACCAATCCTTGATGCCTTTCTTCCCCCAAAATCTGATTTTCACAAATTTGTAGGAATTTAGCTTTACCCTACCGGCATAACTGCTATTAGGCTCTGCAAAAGCACAATATTTGAGTAGGAAGATCTCACCAATATTACTTTAGGGAAATTCTACATTTTACAAAACAGCCAAGGGTGGCATTTGGGGGTTCGCCGAACCCCGTCGATCCTTGGCTAGAGGATCGCCCGAACCCTGCCGAACCCCCAGGAGCCCATCCCTGGGTTTTTCTACAGAATCTGTGTCACTTTTTTCACGGCAGTGGTTGCCTCTGTGTAAATTTGGAGAACAAATTCTGTCTCTTTTCTTCACTGAAAGTTATGTTCGTCAGTGCAATAGTAGCTGGTTTTGGTGGAAATTGTGAATTAGTTGGACATTTCAGGATGACGATTAGAAAAAAAAAAATAGGCTCCCGTTTTGATCCTAATGAATAAAAATCGCTAGTTGATGGGATCATTGTGTTCCATCCAAGTCATTTTTCATTTGTGAAAAAGACCCCTTATAATGTGCTACAGTTACATGGAAAGGTTTAGCCTGACTGATGTCATCTTGGAAACAAATGCTGCGAAACGAACTAAGTGCTTCTCAATTGTTCCCTTTGGACCATTTTTAAAATTCCGAACAATTCCCTAAATAATGCCACATTGTGACACAAAAAATAAAGCACTCTGTAGAAGGGAATGCGTATAAATCTATTATTTTCCTTGTGAAAAATCAGGAGTTGAATACGAAACACATCATGTATTCTGGAGAAACATAACGGCAGAAAATCTTACCGAGGAACAATTATCACCACAATATAAGTGGTTAACACAATAGGATTCTCCTTTTATTTGAAATAAAAAATTGAATTTATATTTTTATTCTTGATTGTGTGTTATGTTGAAGTATATCCAGCATAATAATGGTAGACGAGTGATGACTAATCCTTTCCGGACCGAGTGCCCAAACCACACGCACCTGAACCCCCAAAATGCAATGTACCTGTAGCCCTCACGCATACGTCCTGCCCCCGATGCATGCACATGCACCCCCCATACGCACCCCACCCCCACATGCATATTCGACCCCTGTGCATGCATCTTGCCCCCGCACATGCACACACGCCCCCCTGCATGCACCTGTCCCCCACGCAGGCGCGTGTGCCCCCTGTGCATGCATGGCAGAGACCCAAAGACCAGCTGGCCAGTGGGAGGCATCGCACATGTGCAGCAGAACTGAACTGGGGCGATGGCTGACGTGCCATCAGAGAGGGCGCTGCGTGTCACCTCTGACACGCGTTCCATAGGTTTGCCATCATGGTGGTAGACCAATAGAAGTGTTGTGGTCTGCCAGCAGCCTGCAGAGCTGGCAGTGGAGTTGGACAGTGAGGAGGCTGGGGAGGATAATGGGCCAGTCCTGCAGTCTGGGGAAGGCCCAAACGAGGACTCTGCGTCGGAGGCAGAGATGGGGCCAGGACCATCTAGGAATGATGCGCGGACTCTGGAGCCTCCAGAGCCAGATAGCAGAGAGGCAGAGGAACAGGAGGAGCCTGTTCCTAGTGCACACATGCGAAGAGCTGTCAGAAGGCAAGAGCAGCTAAAGCAAAAGGGACGACTCAGGAGTAAGGCCAGGAGATGATTGGCCCCTCCCAGAAGGCTTAAAAGAGCAGCAAAGGCTCTTGTGAACTTTGTAGGAAAGCAATGTTGCTACATTTGTTTCTTGTCAGCATCTCTTGCTTCCGAACTTTTGCAAAGAAAAGCCTTTGGCAAGGTGCCAATGAAGACAAAGGTTGGCGATAAGGCCAAAGGACTGTTTATGAAGAATTTGTTTTGAACTTAATTTGGACTAAGCTGAGAATGAAGTAATTCTCAGCTGTTCTAATGAAATATGTTTGTTTAGAACTGATAGTGTCTGGTAATAACTACTTGGGCCTAGGTCACAACAAGAAGTAACAAAAAGATACTTCTATTTGTCTATCATTCAAACTGTAAACGAAGTAAGAATTCATCAATAAAATAACCACTTAAAGGCGGCTGTGTGCAACCAAATTGGATGTGAGCCCAGCATTTCTGTCGCTAAGTGAGATGTTTGTTAAGTGAGTTTTGCCCCATTTTACCATCTTTCCTTACCACTTAACGGTTGTTAAGTGAATCACTGCGGCTGTGAAGTTAGTAACCCGGTTGTTAAGTGAATCTGGCTTCCCCAATGACTTTGCTTTATCAGAAGGTCGCAAAAGGGGACACTTGAAACCGTCATAAATACGAATCGGTTGCCAAGTGTCCGAAGTTTGATCATGTGACCGTGGGGATGCTGTAACGTGGGGTTGTGAAGTCTTCATGGTCACAAGTCACTTTTTTCAGTGCCGTTTTAACTTTGAACGGTCACTAAATGAACCGTTATAAGTCGAGGACTACCTGTAGCTATTTAATAGACTATAACCTCTGCTTCCACTCTGAAGGTAAAAGCAGAAATAAAAAAGCATTGTTCCTTAATACCAGACAGGACTTTGGACGTTTGGAAATTTTCTTATCAGAATGTTCTATATATCATAAAAGAGAACTGCCTTTCGTGCAAATGTTTTCCCGAGTCTTTCAAAATGCTGCATGTCTATCGAAATATTTTGATTAAAGTCTAATTCTATTTTTTTTAAAAAACCCACATACAATAAAGTACATTTTTAGTACATTACTGGTAATTGTGCCAATGTTTTCTTCTCTACCGTGAGGAAAAAGGCTCTCACTGGCAATTAGGAATTAGAATTTACTAGAAGCCAGTGCTATTTACAGTATTTCTGTTGAGAAAAAGTTCATTTCAGTCTTTTCTACTTTCCCACTGCAAACATCTCGCCAGCTTCTCCTTGGACAGATCAACAGAGATATCAAATTTATCCAATCAGAAAACAATATATATTTTCACGTTGAGAGATACTGTTTTGATAGGTTGGACTGTTTTTTTTCCTTTTATGTAAAGACAGATGCGAAAAACTAATTAAACGGTTCTGATTTTTCCCTGTTGCTCCTCACCTTTTTGCCATTTTCTCCCGTTAGTGGATCAAACACTTCCTTGATTTTTTTTTCTTGTTTTTTACATGTTGAAAGAACCTTTTGTTGTTGTTGTTGTTGTTGTTGTTGTTGTTGTTGTTGCAAGCTCATTTTGAGCCGTAGCCTTCCTGACTTCATCTTTGGAGGTTCAGGCAATTTTCTGATATTCTGCCTTAGATATATGTCCCTCTTTCCACTTTTTATACTTGTTCTTTTTGTCTTTCAGTTTATCAGAGAGTTCTTCGTGCAGCCATGCTGGTTTCTTTTGAAATCTCTTACTTTTCTTCTTCATTGGAATTGTGCTAGACTGGGCTTTTATCATGTCACTTTTCAAAATTTCCCAAGCTTCTTGGGTTGTTTTCCCTTTAAGAATTCTCATCCATGGAATCCTTCCCAAGCTCTCTCTATGTTTATTGAAATTAGCTCTCTTAAAAGTCCAAGTTTGACTTTATTCTATTGCTTGTGCTTGCATAATATTCCACGTTTGAGTCGATTAGTAGTCATAATAAGGGATGTCTACGGAGATTCTCAATCATCCAGTTGTCCCAACTTCAAGAGGCAATTGGACTTTCTGGTTTTTCTGTGAAGACGTTTCGCTGAAGGAGCTTCTCGGATGAGAAGCAAAACATCTTCAAAGAAAAACGAGAAAGTCCAGTTGCCTCTTGAAAAAGCACCGTTGGGTCTTAATAAGGGAGAATCTGAAAGAAAATATTTTAAAAATTTGTGACAGGGAGATAAATAGAGAAAATACTTTGGAAAGTTCCAGTCAGCAAGATAATAATGGTGTTATTTTCTAAACAGTTTCACTTCCATTTCCATGTTTTTGGATAAATTAGTTAATTTCCTGTATCTCCTTCTTGGCTGAAACAGCAATAAATCAGTGTCCGATTCACAATGGGTACTTAAATTGTTTCATTTTTAATTTCCTTTAAACCTCCTGAGAACAACAAGGTTTGTTGGACGTAGGTTTATTTTTAAATTTGTCTGCTTCCTCAGAGTGAACGTTATGAAACGGTTATTAACAATAATTCCACTGGAGTTACAAGTATTTTTAATATTGTTGAGAAGGAATTGAGATAGCATCACTGGCTTTGATCTTCTTGGCTAGACAATTGAGTTCTGAGCCTCAGTAATCCTTCAATCTTAATTATCATCTTGCGTACAATTTTTGACATGCCGGAAGTTGCGATTGTATAAAACTTTATCTTGCCTGTTGACAACTGGAAGGTATTTTTTTTGGCTTTTGAGATAGTATCAGTTCTGTTTCTTATGGTGCTGCTTCTGATGCAGCTCCCCAAACACGATAAATCCCCTGTATTTTTTAAATCAATGATTCCTTTATTAGGAGTGCCAGCAGCCCTGGCAAAAAAGTTTCTCTCTCAATACAGGCTTACAACTCTGTCCAGCAGGGAGACGAATAGTTGTCTGCCACATCTATTATCTCTGCCCCCTATCTTTTATCCCCAGAGCTAGCCACTGGTGGGGCTTCGCTAGCATCAGTGGCTCTTCTATCCCAAGGACCGGCCCATAGATTTCCACTGCTCTCCTCTCCTCTGCCTTCTGCACCTCTATGCCTCAGGCACTGGACTCAGCTGTTCCTCCTCTTCCTCATCAGCCACCTCCAGACCTGGGGGCTGTTGACTCTCCATCTGAGGGCTGATGGACGGCCCAGGCTCCGCCTCTTTCTCTCTCTGACAGCTCCATTCCTTTTTCCCCCTCAGAGTTCTCAAGTTGCCTTGATGCAGGCCCTGATTCCCACACCTCCTCATCTGATTCTGCTGATGGAGGGGCCGGCGGCCGACAGGCCACAACAGGTGCATAGTTCCCACTTAACACCTGGCACAGCTTACGGCCATAATTCCCAGCTCAATTACAATCATAAATCAAGGACTACCTGTATTCCTTGCTCCACCTTTTTTCTCCTCACAACACCGATCTTGTGAGGCGAGTTGGGCTGAGAAAGTGTGACTGACCCAAAGTCATCCTCCCAGCTTTGATGGTTCAGGCAAATTTTTTTTTTTTTTAATTTGATTTATATGCCGCCCTTCTCCGGAGACTCAGGGCGGCTTACAATGCGCTAAGCAATAGCCTTCATTCTTTTGTATATTTATACAAAGTCAGCTTATTGCCCCCACAACTGGGTCCTCAATTTACCTACCTTAGAAAGGATGGAAGGCTGAGTCAACCTTGAGCCTTGGCGAGATTCGAACCTGCAGTAATTGCAGGCAGCTGGTCTTAATAACAGGTGCTTTAGACCAGTGTACTACCAAGGCTCTTCAAAAATTTCACATTTCCATACTTTTAAGTATACTGAATAAATCGTTCCAGTATAGGTAGTCCTTGACATACAATATTTCATTTAGTTACCATTTGAGGTTACAACAGTATTTAAAAAAAAATGACATGCCAGTTTTTCCCTCTTAAAATCATTGCAGCATCTCCCGGAGTCATGGAATCAAAATTCGGGCGCTTGGCAACGGACTCATATTTATGACAGTTGCAGTGTCCCGGAAGACGTGTGATCTCCTTTTGCGACCTTCTGAGAAGCAAAGTCAACGGCGAAAGCCAGATTCACGGCAATTAAAAAATGGGATGCACGAACACCAGCTGGCCGTCAAATGCCATGATCCCAAATCCTTCATCTCTACCCACACCGACACCCAACAGAACCGGTTCGATTGGAGCGACACAAAAATCATCGGCCGTCCTATACCCCCACCCCTGCCACCCTCATGAGTTCATCGAAGCTTGGCCCTCCACAAGTAATCCCACCCACAGACACATTGACTGACAACCAGCATACAAACCAGGAGTGAAATGCTACCGGTTCAGACCGGTTTGGCCGAACTGGTAGTGATGGTGGCGGGTGGTTCGGAGAAGTGGTAGCGATGGCAGCATGAAGCTCCGCCCACCTGCCTAGTCGTCATTACTTCCTGATTTTAACCAGGAAGTAACCTGTTTTTACCTTCTGCACATGCACAGAAGTGTTTGTGCATCCGCAGAGGGTCTGTGAGTGCATTGCGTGCATGTGTGGTGCATACACTTCCGAACCGGTAGGGAAGGTAAGTAGATTTCACCCCTGATACGAACCCCTCAGAATCCAAATTAATCACACAGCCAATCAGAGACAGCGCTGACCCTCAATCAACCCACACAATTCCCGCCCCATCAGCACTTCACCTCCCAATGATGCTCACCTGACGTAATCTCCCCATCACAAGACCCATCACAAGACTCCCACTGATGACTCACACCTGACCCATCACATGAGCCACCACCAGACCCTCACTTGACACACCAACACCCTAAGCCCTTATAAACAGAACAATGACATCCCCTAAATTCCACTGAAGATGTTACCTAGCTTGGCCCTCCACAAGCAATCCCATCAACAGACACCTTGACCTACAACCAGCCTATGAACCCCTCAGAATTCAATTCAACCACCAGCCAACCAGAGGCAGCACCGACCCTCAACCAACCCTCAACCGACTGGTGACTCCCAGGGGGAAGGCCTTCTCTGTGAGGGCTCCAACCCTTTGGAATGAACTGCCCCCTGAGATACGAAATAATCCCTGATCTCCGTGCTTTCCGCCGTGCCCTCAAAACCCTGATGTTCCAACAGGCGGGGCTAAACATATGAACATGTGAATGTTTTTAAAATGTTATCTAATTTTAGGTTCTATTTAATTGGGCCAGACTATGTTATAATAATAATTTTAATTAGCAATTTTATGATGTTTGTGTATCTATATTTTTCTTGACTGTACACCGCCTTGAGTCCTACAGGAGAAAGGCGGTATAGAAATATAATAAATAAATAAATAAATAAATAAATAAATAAATAAATAAATAAATAAACCCACACAAGCTCCCCCAACCAGCACTTCACACACACCCAATGACCCTCACCTGATCTAACCTCCCCATCACAAGACCATCACAAGACTCACTGATGACTCACACCTGACTCATCACAAGACCCAATACAAGACACTCTTTTGACACACCCCACACCTGAAGCCCTTATAAACAGAAGAACACTGACATTCCCTAAATTCCACTAAAGATGTTACCTAGCTTGGCCCTCCACAAGCAATCTCATCAACGGACACGTGGACCCACAACCAGCCTACGAACCCCTCAGAATCCAAATCAACCACCCAGCCAACCAGAGACAGCATTGACCCTCAACCCACCCACCCAAGCCCTCTGCCAACCAGCGCTTCACGCCCCCAATGACCCTCAACTGACATAACTTCCCCATCACAAGCCCCATCACAAGACTCCCACTGATAACTCACACCTGATCCATCACAAGACCTTCACTTGACACACTCACAGCTGGAGCCCTTATAAACAGAACACTGACATGGACATCCCTTAAACTCCGCTGAAGATGTTACCCAGCCTGGTAACGAAATGTTCGGAAACCAACGCACAAGCTTGGAGAACGAACCGTCACCCTCGTCCTTCACCCGAGCCACAGATATTCCGCCACTACCGCAAACCTTACCTCATTGAGATACACAAATGCAGGGCAGGACTCGACATCAATGGCACTTTCATCTTGAATGTTGACCGTTGGCGCCATGGCATAAACAGGGTCTTCTGGGTTCTCTGGTTCCGATCCAGATTCCCCTTCAGCTTCTTCAGCATCGGCGTCATATTCGCCTTCTGACTCACTGGAAGAAGAAAGTTTTTCCTCTTCAGAGCCATCCATCTTCCTTCCTGGAATTCTGTGAAATATCAACCGTCCCAAAATTATTGTCGGTCCTTGGTCCAAAATGAATAAGAAACTGACACCTCATTGAAAAGTTTTTCAATGACCCAAAAAAAGGGGGGATTATTGAATAATTAGCATCTTTTCCAAAACGAATGAAATGAAGAACTAAGATCAAAATGCAGGTGGTCCTTGACTTATAACAGTTCTTTCAGCGACCATTCGAAGTTACAAGGGCACTGAAAAAACAGACTTAACAATAATAACTTTATTATCATTGTACATGTATACACAGTATACCCATACAACTAAATTCACTTAACACCCAAAGACCAGGTCCAACACACATGACAATCCCCAAACACACTCCCACCCACAATTCCCCACCTCTAAACCACCCAAACATCCACACAACAGACCAAGTAATGCTGTCCAACAGCTCACTGATGGTGGCCCTTTAGTTCATTGTTGAGTGCAATTATAGCTCTGGGATAAAAACTATTCAGAAAACGTGCGGTCCGAGTTTTAATTGTTCTGTATCTTCTGCCAGAAGGCAACAGTCCAAAAAGATTGTAAGCAGGATGGGAAGAGTCTCTGAGAATGTTATGCAACTTCCTCAAACAACAAGATTCGAAGATGTCGTCCAGGGCTGGTAGCTGGACTCCGATGATATTCTGGGTAGTTTTAATGATTCTCTGTAGAGCTTTTTTGTCCGCTAGAGAGCTGCTCGCATACCATGCAAGAATGCCGTATGTCAGGACACTCTCAATGGTGCTGCGATAGTAGGACAGAAGTAGATGCTGAGATAGATTTATCTTCCTGAGCATTCTCAGGAAGTACAGCCTCTTCTGTGCCTTCTTCACAAGCATGTTAGCATTCATAGTCCATGTGAGGTCCTCCAAGATATAAATGCCCAGAAATTTAAAACTAAATTTAAAATTTAAAACCTCCACTACCCACCACTTAGGACCACTTTTCACACTTATGACTGTTGCGGCATCCCCGTGGTCACATGATCAAATTCAAGTGGTTGGCAACTGATTCATCTTTAGGATGGTGGCAGTGTCCTGGGATCATGGAGAAGCCAGTTTTATTTAACAACTGTATTAATGATTTAACAGCTCTAGTGGCGAGAAAGGTCCTAAAATGGGGCAAAAGCCACTTAATAAATGTCCCAGCAACAGAAATTTTGGGCTCAATTGTGGTTATAAATTGAGGGCCAGGTGTAAACTAGAGATTGAATGGTTTGATGAGACTGAGCATATGAATAAGAACGAGGAGAGAGAAGATCGTGATAGAGACAATTGATCGAAAATGGTTGATCTGTGTACATACCGGTAGATTGCGAATGGCTCTTTTTAATCTTTTTTTTTTTTTAATGAGATGCCTTAATTGTCCCACTGGCAAAATTCAAAAAAAAATTAGGAGAATTTTACCATACTTTTCGGAGTATAAGATGCACTCCCCACCCCCTAAAAGTGGGTGAAAATTGCGGTACATCTTATACACCGAATGTTACTGAAGCTCCGCCCACCTGCCAGCCCCCACCCTTCGGCCATTTTCGGCCTCTGCGCATCGCGTTTTTGGCCTCCGCACACCCCATTTTTGGCCTCTGTCCATTGCATTTTCGGCTGGTTCCAGGCAGCGGGGATCGACAGCGACGTGACGCACAGAAGCAGTGATCGGCGGCAATATGGTGTGGCGATCCCCGCCGCCTGAAACGGATCTAAAACAGAGTGTGCGAAGGCCAAGAACGTGATGCACAGAGGTGGCGATGGGCTCTGGCAATCCCCGCAGCCTGGAACAGCTGATTGGCAGTATTCCGGGAGGCTGATCCAACTGCCAATCAGCTGCTCGTGCTGAATCAGGCTGCGATAACGTGCTGAAGCTGACCAGGCTGTTTGCTGCAAGGACGCTAGCTAGATGAATACCGATGGATGCTGGTAGGCAGAGGAAGATTTTTTTTCTTGTTTTCCTCCCCAAAAACTAATGCCCATCTTATACTCCAGAGTATCTTATACTCAATTTATTTCCATACATATGTCAGTGTTTTGAAAACCTCGTGAAACAATTATCTATTTTTCTTTTCACAGTTTCTATAGCTCGATGTTGAGTTTAGAAAGTGCACCATAATAAACAGAACTGATAACTATCTCACAAGTCAATAAACACTTTCCAGTTGTCAAGAATCAAGATAATGTTTTGTACAATTACCACTTCCTGCCTGTCAAAAATTACACGTAAACTGATAACTAAGGTTTAAGGATGATTGAGGTTCAAAACTCAACTGTCTAACAAGGGAAGATCAAAGTCAACGGGGTTATGCAGGCCTTAACAGTCTGAGATGGAAAAAAAATATGAGTTTGCAACTTTTCCAAATATATTTAAATTGACTTGCTACCCCCTAAATTCATTTATTTGCCTAGTACATCATATTAACTTAAGGACACACTCCAGTTTTGGGTTTTTTTCCCCTTTTCTTTTGTGAGAGACGCCATGATTACGGGTCAGTGAAATCTTTAAAAACAACAACTATAAATTGGCTTTTAATACTGTTTGGATTATCGCCAGGGGCATTTTGCTCTTCCAGCGAGATTTATAGCAGCTGCATTTTCTTAGGAATTTTTTAAAAAACCCCAAAAAACAAAAATCTAAACAAATGAGGGTGGAGGAGGGAAAAGCATGCTTCCTACAGAATTCATAGCATTATGTAATAGTGCGAGTTGCATAAAGGTTAATGACAGACAAACAAAAATAGTTGAAATACAAGACGGATAGTTACTAAGTAATACGACGGTATGTCGGCTGAATTATCGGCAGTTTTAATGTCTTTGGAAACGTCTTCCGCCAAAATAGTCATTGTTCCCACATTACAAATGCCATTTAGAGCAGGGGTGTCAAACTCAAGGCCAATGCGCCAGATCTGACCCATAAGGTGCTTAGACCAGGCCCGCGAGGACACCCTGCAAATAACGAAGGACCAGTCCGCGGTTCCTCTGTCAGCGAAAATGGAGCTGGGGGGGCCACAGGCTCCGTTTTCGTTGGCAGAGGGTTGCAGGAGGCTGTCGCAGCCCAAAACGGAGCTCAGGAGCCCATTTTTGCTGGCAGAGTGCGTGGGCCACCACAGGCGTCCCTCACATGAGTGATCTTGAACTGGCCATGCCCACCCTAGCCCCCCGAGGTCAAACACAACCCTGATGCTGCCCTCAATGAAATCGAGTTTGACCCCCTTATTTAGAGTATCTCTCAAGGGCAGGGGTCTGCAACCTTAAACACTCAAAGAGCCATTTGGATCCGTTTTCCACAGAAAAGAAAAGACCGGGAGCCACAAAACCCTTCCCGTGCCTGACGATTTCTTGAGCAGCCACAAAACTAGTATATGTAGTTGAATTAAATGTTTTGTTTTCTTCTGAAACTTTTTTCTTTTCTTGGATTTATCCATGGTTGGCCTACAGGGGGTCGAAAAGCTCAATAAATCGTGTGCTGGCAGGTATCACACATTGGCAGTTGTAACACATATTTTGAGTGACAGGGAGCCACAGCAGAGGGGTGAAAGAGCCACATGCGGCTCCAGAGCCGCAGGTTGCTGACCCCTGCTCAAGAGAATGTAAATTTTAGGTTGCCTACTCAACTTTGATGGCCAACTTGTGATTTTCGTACCACAGATGGCACAGGCAGCAGTGGCTGAAACGTACCTGGATAACTGCAAGAGGTTTGAGCTCACCTGTCTAGTACAGGCATCTGCTGGCCTTCTCCATAGCCAAGTAAGCTAAGAGGTAAACTCATAGGCTATTTAAGAAGACCGTAACTGAAGATGACCACATATTCATTGGCTTTTATGTTTTGCAATAATGCCCAGCAAGTGTTTGTTTTCACTGCAAATTTTCAATGGCTTCCAATTAACTCTAGAAAAGCCAGAACTGATCTCTACATGCACTGCCGTAGCTAAAGAAGGGAAATGGCACACCAGAAGTATATATAGAATAACCTTTAGAATTGGAAAGACCTTGGAGGTCTTCTAGTCCAGGGGTGTCAAACTCAATTTCATTGAGGGCAGCATCAGGGCTGTGGTTGACTTTGAAGGCCAGGCGTGGAGACTGGGTGAGTGTGGCCGACTGGGTAGGCGTGGCCATCTTAACACCACTCCCCAAATTGCTGGCTGGTGTTGTGGCTCCATTGCCTGAGCCTGGGCTATCGACAGATGCAGACTCTGAGAGTGAGGGAGAGGAGTTGGCAAGGCCTTCCTCTCCAGGACCCTCCTCTCTGGCAATGCCTCCGGAGGACACCGAAGGCCAAGAGATAGGCCCAGAGCCAAGCACATCCCCGCAGCCACAGGTGGACAGCGACGAAGGAGATAAGTGCTGGCTGGATCCTCGACAGTGGCACAGGGAGAAGCATGTGCAGCAGAGGGGAAGGCGTGCCAGAGATTAGCTGAGTCACTGGACCACACCCCACAGGGTATAAATGTGGGTGTGGTGGCCGGTTCAGTTTGTAACGAGCAAAAACTAGAAATAATCCATGATCTCTGTGTTACTGGACTTCTGCCTGCCTTGTCGGACTGCATTTGGACTAATCCTTGTATTGCTGAAACTTTGCCTGCTTTATCAGAATGCTTGCAGTCTAATCTTTGTTTTGTGTGAGTAAAGTCTGAATTGGCAGCTAGCCACTGGGTTGCTGCCAGCTTTATCTTCAAAGACTTTGTCGTGTGGCTTAATTAATTCCGGGCCATCTGTGGGGGTGCATGTGTGGGACAGGGACAGGGACAGAACAGCTGGCCTGATGTTTCCTCTTCACATTGGGTACACCGAGCCGGAGCCAAATTGGGTAGAACAGGCCGAAGCGACGCAGGCTGGTCACTTACATTTTCCAGGATAGCCCTGCAGGCCGGATCCAACCACATAATGGGCCACATCCGGCCCACGGACCTTGTGTTTGGCACCCCTGTTCTAGTCCAACCCCCTGCTCATGCAGGAGACTCTATATCAGTGATGGCTAATCTCTTTGCCATCGCGTGCCAAAAGTGGGGGGAGCCTGAGAAGATTGCCCACGTGTGTGCCCACACCCATAATTCAATGTGCCTCGCCCTTGTGCATGTGCGCACACATGTCTCCTTGCTTCTAGCACATGATGGCACGGTGGGCCCGGTAGGCCCGTTTTTCACCCTCCCCAGACTCCAGAGGCTTTCTAGGAGCCTGGGGAGGCCTTCCCCGCTCCCCCAGAGGCCCTCCAGAGGGCGAAAACAGCCCATTTCCCAACTTCTGGTGGGACCAAAAGGCGCAAAAATCAGCTGGCCGGCGCACACATGCGTGCTGAAGCTGAGCTACGGCAACGCTCCCGTGCCCACTGTTATGGCTCCGTGTGCCACCTGTGGCATCCGTGCCATAGGTTCGCCATCACGGCCCTATATCATTCTGGATAAATGATTGCCCAACCTCTTCTTAAAAACCTCCAGTGATGCAGTACTCACAACTTCTAAAGGCAAGTCGTTCCACTGGTTAATTGTTCTCACTGCCAGCAAAGTTCTCCTTAGTTCTAGGCTGAAGTTCCCTTTCATGAGCTTCCATATGTTACTTCCTATCCTGCCCTTAGATGTTTTGGAGAATAAGTTGACCCCCTCTTCTTTGTGACGGCCCCTCAAATGTTGGAATACCGTTATTGTGTCACCCCTAGTCCTGCTCTATTAATATTAGTATTGCGCAGATATTTGGAGATACATATGTTTATTATATCCAGGTATATTTGTCCAGCCTCAGTTGGGATGGTGATATCATAAACATCAATCAATGAGAATAGAGCTGGAAGGAACCTTGGAGGTCTTCTAGTCCAACCCTATACCATTTCAGACAAGTAGCTGTCTAGTCTCTTCTTAAAAACCTCTAGTGATGAAACACCCACAACTTCTGAAGGCAAGACGTTCCACTGGTACATTGTTCTCACTGTTAGGAAGTTTCTCCTTAATTTGCTTCTTTCTTCAGTTAGTTTCCATCATTTCTTGTCTGGTGCTTTGGGAAATAAATTGGCACACACACCCCTTTCTTTGTGGCAGCCCCTCAAATACTGGAATACTGCGATCATGTCCCCCCTAGTCCTTTTTTTCTCTAGACTAGCCATACCCAATTCCTACAACCGTTCTTCATATGTTTTTGTCTCAAGGGCTTGTTTTGGCCCATCAGTGGCCTGTGCGGATTGTAGCTGATTCAGACAGCGAGGAGGCTGGTGTGGTGCTGCACCAGCAGCCTGTGCAGCTGGCACCCAAGTCGGACAACGAGGACGCTGGAGAAGATGTGGTGCCAGAGGCAGGGATTCAGCCAGGGCCTTCAGAACCTCCAGAAGCTCCTTTAAGTGAAGAGGACGAAGAGGAGGAGCCTCTTCTCGATGCACGGGCGCGCAGAGCTGCCAAAAGGCAGGAGTGGCTCCTCAAGCAGGAGAGTAAGGCTTGGGGCTAATTGGCCACCCCTTTAGCCTATTTAAGGAGGAACGCCAACTGAAGCAAGTTGTAGGGAACAACTTTAGTTCACTCTCCTTCGCGTCTGGATTCTCGGCAAATTGCTTCTGCCAACCTTAGTAAGATTGTGATTACTTCATCTTTGGTTTCTTGTAGGCTGCTAAGAAAGTTCATTAACAGCCTTTGTTTTGAAAAAGACTCAGTTATTTTAGTAAATTAAGTTTTCTACAATCTTTGTGCGTGCTGTGTTCTTTGGGATCCGTAGCTGGGGCAGAACAGGCCTTTAATCGTCTTAGTTGCCCTTCTTTGCATTTTTCCCAAAGTTTATAAAGCGGTACTAATATCCTGTATTAATATATAAAGCGGTACAAATATCCTGTGAGCCCTGAATCTGATCTGGATAGGAAGGTACAGTCTCAGTTGAATCCCTGCAAGACCAAGTTACTATTCGTACATAAACTACTTGGCACTCTTTCTTCTACAGTGATTCTGGATTGGGAGGTGGGTGGGCTTCTGGAGTTACTACTATTGCTGAATGTCAAGCCAAAGAAGAGCCCCAACAGAGGAGCAAGAACCACACAGGAATTTTATATGCATTGCTATGACATTTATAACAATGGAACCGAAGTAAACATTGTGGAAGCCAATGCTGTAAAAACCCAGTAAGTAAATAATATCCTGCCAGCCGGGAAGGAAAATAATTCTAAAATGTACCGTAACTCTTGATTGCATTTGGCATGATGAGGTTCAATACAGCTTACAGCGCTCTATAAAACGATTGTATGGATATATGAACATCCAGCTGTTTTCCTAAGGCAGACAAAATCTCAAAACCGTGTTTACTTTAAACATTTCTGAGCTATCTGAAAGGGTAACCTCTTCCCAAGGCAGCCTATTCGAAAAACAGAAAAACACAAAGAATAATATTCTACCAATTCCATGAGAGCAATAAAAGCACTGATAAAATCAAAGCAAGCCGTTTTTAAAATTGGACAGCCTCGCGGACAAAACAATCCCGGCGGAATCTGGGTTCAGTTATACGCCAAGAGAAATACGGGAAGGTCTCTAACTCCATGTCCGATATAAGCAGGAAAGCTCAAAATTAAGCCTCTAATGCTAATCTCACAACAAGGAGACCCAATCTCCACATAATAGGGTCCCAACCAAGGGTGGGGCTGCTGGGGGTTCGCAGGGGTTTGGGATAATGTGGATAAAAGAAAGGAATAATACAGAGTCAGATATATGAGCTCTAAAGGACCCTCTCTATTCACATTATTATAAGGGGAAGACGTGCTTAGATACATGAATTCTGAGAGACCCTCCCTATTCACATTATTATAAGAGAGGAAAGTGCTTGCTTGGAGATTACATTAACAAACAGTTAAACCCCATTAAGGGTAATAAATCTTCTGATGAGGCCTAGCCGTCACGGAAGGACAGCCAGATGGAAGACATCTGAATGGCCCCCACTGTCAGATACACAAAACAGCCACCAGAAACAAAGAGTCACATATTACCTCTTATTACCCAAGGACAGTAGTAAATCTCCCATTAGCAACTCTGAGCACTTAAGAAAAAGTTGTGTGGCTAAGATAATCTTATAAACTAAAATTAATGGTTTAAGTAATTAGATGAACATATTATCAAATGTATATAACCATATAGGGAAAATCGGATGTATGTAACCATATATGGAAAATGTATGATCTCACTGAATCCTTTGTCTTAGAAATGTATAAAAACAGAGATATCACAGCTCTTGGGTTGTTCAAAGCTTCAGGTACAAATCTGGCTCTGAACCTTGCGCAATAAAACTGTCTCTGGCTGACCCAGGAATGTTGCTTGGTCCTTTCATTCCACATCAGGGAGAACCTCTAGCAAAGATTCTGTGCAGTTCAGAGAACCCCCAAATCCCATTCCTGGCTGGCTCTGCCCACCCCACCCCGCCCCTTCCCTCCCAGGAGTCCCCAAGCAGCCCGTTTTGGATGCAGATAAGTGCAGGATGCGCGCGGAGGCTCGGAGAGGGTGAAAAACAGGCCTACCGGAAGTTCGGGAAGGCCAGAAATGGGAGGGCCTCTGGAGCCTGGGGAGGCCATTTTTGCTCTCCCAGAGGCTCAATGAAAGCCTCCGGAGCCCAGGAAGGGCAAAAACGCAGCCCCCAATCATGGTACAAGAGGCCATCTAGGCCACGCCTACCCTGGCCACACCCACCCAGCAACCCCGGCCAAGAACCCCTTGCTAAAATTTTTGAACCCCACCCCGATCCCAACTGACTAGGGCTTCAAAGCAGTCCTCAACGTATGACCACAAATGAGCGCCCAAAATTTCCATCGCTTAAGCAAGACCGTGGTTAAGTCCATTGGGCCCCCGTTTTACCACCTTTTTTTTGTTTTGTCGCAATGGTGAAGCCAATCACTGCAGTTGTTAAGTGAATCGTGCGGTGGTCGTTAAATGAATCTGGCTCCCCCCACCGTTGAGTTTCCTTGACGGAAGCTGGCCTGGGAAGGTAACAAACCGTGATCACATAAACCCCCCCCAGGATAGGGCAATGGTCATAAATATGAACCCGTTGCCAAGCAACTGAAGTTGGATCATGTAACCGTGGGGATGCGGCAAAGGTCATAAGTAAGTCACCTTTTTCAGCACCGTTGTAACTTGAAATAGTTCCTAAATGAATGGTTGTCTATGGAGATTCTCAGTCATCCAGGTCATCATTGTCCCAAAGGTGCTTTTTCAAGAGGCAGCTGGACTTCCTTTGTTTTTCCTTGAAGACATTTCACTTCTCATCCAAGAAGCTTCTTCAGTTCTGACTGGATGGTGGGGAAATGGAAGGATTTATATCCCTTGCAGACAGCTGGTCATTTGCATCCTTTTTGGAGAGTCGTTGAGGCCACTTGGAGGTTTATCTGTGTCCTCAGGGTCACCTCCAAGTGGCCTCAACGACTCTCCAAAAAGGATGCAAATGACCAGCTGTCTGCAAGGGATATAAATCCTTCCATTTCCCCACCATCCAGTCAGAACTGAAGAAGCTTCTTGGATGAGAAGTGAAATGTTTTCAAAGAAAACCCAGAAAGCCCAGTTGCCTCTTGAAAAAAGCACCTTTGGGTAAACAGATGGTTGTAACTCAAGGACTACTTGTAGTAATATTACACATGTTCCAACGAGAAATTTAAAAATTATGCCTTAAAACAGGGGTCTTCAAACTTGGCAGCTTTAAGACTTTAAGCTATGCTGGCTGGAGAATTCTGGGAGTTGAAGTCCACAAATCTTAAAGCTGCCAAGTTTGAGGACCCCTGTGGCAGTTTTTCTAGACTCACTTCAAGGGTAAAATGGGAGGATAAGAAATGAAATTATGCATCGACTTTGGGTTATTTTTTTACATAAAACATTGTTAAAATCTAAATTGCTCCGTATTGAAGTAAAGGGGTAACTGATCGTCACGCCCTTATAAACACACTAAAATCCTGTCTGGATTTTATTTATTGCACACTAAAACAATATGGGATGCGGTGGCTCAGTGGTTAAGATGCTGAGCTTGTCAATCGAAAGGTCGGCAGTTCAGCGGTTCGAATCCCTAGTGCTGCGTCATGGGGTGAGCTCCCGTTACTTGTCCCAGCTTCTGCCAACCTAGCAGTTCGAAAGCACGTAAAAAATGCAAGTAGAAAAATAGGGACCACCTTTGGTGGGAAGGTAACAGCGTCCCGTGCGCCTTTGGCGTTGAGTCATACCGGCCACATGACCACGGAGAGGTCTTTGGACAGCGCTGGCTCTTCGGCTTTGAAACGGAGATGAGCACCGCCCCCTAGAGTCGGGAATGACTAGCACATATGTGCGAGGGGAATTTTTACCTTTACCTTAAAACAATACATTTGCTGATAATAGAAAACTACGTAAGTACTTTTCTTTTTTAATGGTAGCGTACCCTTGATTTGATGGCATTGCATAATAAAAACAATTCATATTCAAACATAATGATCCAATAAATTATTATAGATAATAGATACAGAGAAAAGAAGAATTGGGGTAACATGATAGCAGTATTCCAGTATTTGAAGGGCTGCCATAAAGAAGATAACATCTATTGGTTACCACCTTTAGAGCGCTCCATGGCTTAGGACCCGGGTATTTACGAGACCGCCTTCTGCCACCGATAGCCTCCCACCGACCAGTACGCTCCCACAGAGAGGGGCTCCTCAGGGTGCCATCGGTCAAACAATGTCGACTGGTGACACCCAGGGGGAGAGCCTTCTCTGTGGGGGCACCTACCCTCTGGAATGAGCTGCCCCCAGAGATACGGCGGATCCCGGATCTTTGCACCTTTCGCCGTTCCCTAAAGACGTTTTTATTCCAGCAAGCTGGGCTGGCCTAACTCTTTTAAATGGTTTTAATTTTTAAATTGTTTAATTATGGGTCTTAATACAGGGGTGTTTTTAATTGTGGGCCAAATTAATTTAATTAGATTTTAATACTGTTTTTAAATTTTGTATTTCTTGTGTTTTATCTGTTGACTGTTCACCGCCCCGAGTCCTTCGGGAGAAGGGTGATATATAAATATAAACAATTAAAAAAAATAAAAAAAAAGATAGAGGTCAACTTATTTTCCAAAGCGCCTGAAGGCCAGACAAGAAACTATGGATGGAAACTAATCAACGAGAGAAGCAACCTACAACTATGGAGAAACTTCCTAACAGTGAGGACAATCAACCAGAGGAAATTCAGAAGTTTTGGGTGCTTCATAACTGGAATTTTTAAAGAAGAGACTGGACAGCCACTTGTCTGAAAAGGTGTAGGGTCTTCTGCTTGAGAAGGGGGTTGGACTAGAAGACCTCCGAGATCCCTTTCAGCTCTATTCTGAATTGAAAAGATACCTATACCTATACATACATATGTTAAACATGCATATTTTTCAAAATTTATGTTTAGAAACTCAGTAAAAAGCCAGCGGTTCCATCGCTCTTTGACTGGTTGGAAAAGAATATTAATTTCCAAGCATTGAACAATTAAAACTGCTCTCCCCCGCTTCCGCCCCGGAATTTAAAGATGAATTCTAAATTCCCTCCCAGGTTAGTCTGACACGGAAAAAAACGCTGGAGTCTAAACTTTGCAGTTCAGGAATGCAGATGTTGATAGTTCCTAAGTAATGTTTCTATTCTGAAAACACGCTTCCAAAGAATTGTGTAAGAACTGCAGTTATCCATATGAGGGGGGAAAAAAACCAAGAAAATTCCAGTTTGAGAAGAACAGAATAGAATAACAGAGTTGGAAGGGACCTTGGAGGTCTTCTAGTCCAACCCCCTGCTTAGGCAGGAAACCCTACACCACTTCTGACAAATGGTTATCCAACATCTTCTTAAAAACTTCCAGTGTTGGAACATTCCCAACTTCTGGAGACAAGTTGTTCCACTGATTAATTGTTCTCACTGTCAGGAAATTTCTCCTTAGTTCAAGGTTGCTTCTCTCCTTGATTAGTTTCCACCCATTGCTTCTTCTCCTGCCTTCAGGGGCTTTGGAGCATAGCTTGACATCCTCTTCTTTGTGTCAACCCCTGAGATATTGGAAGACTGCTATCATGTCTCCCCTAGGCCTTATTTTCATTAAACTAGACATACCCAGTTCCTGCAACCGTTCTTCATATGTTTTAGCCTCTAATCCCCTAATCATCTTTGTTGCTCTTCTCTGCACTCTTTCTAGAGTCTCCACATCTTTTTTTACATCGTGGCAACCAAAACTGGATGCCGTATTCCAAGTGTGGCATTATAAAGTGGTATTAACACTTCACGAGATCTTGATTCTATCCCTCTGTTTATGCAGCCTAGAACTAGAATAGGCAGATGGTTAGGATCATTCCTTGTTAATGGCCATCTACATCACTGTATTATCCCAAGATTTTTTCAATAAATATGCTATTTCTGTCCTACTCCTATTTGTTATGTCTACAAGTTTATGCAGGACCCATCTCATCTGGCTATTCTTTTTTTCATGAAGAACTCGTCTCATGACAGCAAATGAATGTGTTTACCAAGCAAACTGCAGCTGTAAAACAAAAGTTCAAAGAAATGTATATTTTAAGATTATTTTTTATTTTATGCCTTCTCAGGAATTGCACTGGGAAGTGGGCCACACAAACAACTTGCCTCCAGAAGAATAATGAGGATGAATTCCTGGTTTGTTTGTTTTTTGGCAACCATAAAGATTATATTTTTTTTGTTTAGAAAACGTATATATGGCTACTCATCTAACAATCCTGGCTGGCTAACAATAACAAAACAAGTTTAAATAATAATAAAATGTTAACTGTAAAAACAGGTGGCATGATGGCTCAATGCAGTAATGAGATTCAAATCCCGGCGCTACCAGTTCGCTATTGGGAGTACACAGAGCAGAGGTGGGTTTCAGCAGGTTCTGACCAGTTCTGGAGAACCGGTGACGGAAATTTTGAGTAGTTCGGAAACGAGTAGTAAAAATTCTGACTGGCCCCGCCCCATCTATTCTCTGCCTCCCAAGTCCCAGCCAATCGGGAGGAAATGGGGATTTTGCAGAATCCTTCCCCTGGAGTGGGGTGGGAATGGAGATTTTACAGTTTCCTTCCCCTGCCACGCCCACCAAGCCACGCCCACCAACCACACCCACAGAACCGTTAGTAAAAAAATTTGAAACCCACCACTGGCGCAGAGCATTTTTTATGATGTCTAGGCAGGTGGGAGGAGCCTCCCGCCACCCCCTACTCCGAACTGGGGCGAACCGGTAGCAACCCACCTCTTATTCCAGCTACCCCTGTCTTGGCTCAAGACAAAAGCAAATTGTGGTCTATTTTGCTCAATGTGTTGGTCAATGTGACAATGTGTAGCACTTCCATGGTTGTCACAAAATCCGAAGCCAATTCTACTAAAGAAGTGTCAGCTATGCAACAAACCATAATTAAGCAACTCGTGATTTAACTAGATATCCTGTGTCTGTACCTTGTTTGCATCAAATTCAACATATATTTTTCCAAAACAATGCTGCAAGTTGGTTTTGTACATAAGTGCAAATATTTACAGAGCTACACTATGCTTCAACATGTGTAATGTTTTTGGGCAAATAAATGTTTGCTCCGTCCCATTTTTTCTAAGCAAATATTAAGCATTTTAACGGAAGATTCACACACACACTTAATTTTTTAAAATATGCATTCAATTTCCTGCAATACCTGCACTGTTAAATATCTGCACGAGCTAAAACTGCTTACTGCAATTTTTTTAAAAGGATAATTGTACTGTTTCAGGAAGCGGTCATTATATCAAAAGCAAAGCAAATGAATTTCCCATCCCTGTCACAAAATTAACCAATCAAAATGTAATTGCAATGTATTGGGTAGGTAACTGCTGCCATCTGATGGTATAAAAGTGAATTATAGGGCCCTACAAATATTTGTTGTTAGTTGCGAAGTCGTGTCTGACCCATCGCAACCCCATGGACAACGTTCCTCCAGGCCTTTCTGTCCTCTACCATCCCCTGAAGTCCATTTAAGTTCATGCCAACTGCTTCAGTGACTCCATCCAGTCACCTCGTTCTCTGTCGTCCCCTTCTTCTTTTGCCCTCAGTCGTTCCCAGCATTAGGCTCTTCCTCCAGTGAGTCCTTCCTTCTCATTAGGTGGCCAAAGTATTCGAGTTTCCTCTTCAGGATCTGGCCTTCTAAAGAGCAGTCAGGGTTGATCTCCTCTAGGACTGACCGGTTTGATTGCCTTGCAGTCCAAGGGACTCTCAGGAGTCTTCTCCAGCACCAGAGTTCAAAGGCCTCCATTCTTTGGCTCTCAGCCTTCCTTATGGTCCAACTTCCACAGCCATACATTGCAACTGGGAAAACCGTAGCCTTGACCGTACACACTTTTGTTGGTAGGGTGATGTCTCTGCTTTTTAGTATGCTGTCTAGATTTGCCATAGCTTTCCGCCCCAGGAGGAAGCGTCTTTTAATTTGTAATATATATTTGAAAACAAGCCATTGCAAAATTAAAAAGTAAACGGATAAGTTCGCATTGTACGAAACACTAGCTAAGAGATGCATTTGAACTGATATATTACTGCAGAAAGCAATTAGGGCTGTGGGTTCAAATCAGGGGTGGGTTCTAAAAATTTTTACGACCGATTCTGTGGGCGTGGCTTATTTTCTGGGCGTGGCTTGATGGTCATGTGACCATTCTTTAGGATTTAGCAGAGGTACTGGTCTACCAGGCTTTTAACTGCTTGCAGAGCTGTACCAGTCTACCCATTTCTTTTTTGCAGGCACTGGTCTACTCATTTATTTTGGCAGGCACTGGTCTACTCATGTATTTTTTGCAGGCACTGGTCTACCCATTTATTTTTGCAGGCACCGGTCTACTCATTTATTTTGGCAGGCACTGGTCTACTCATGTATTTTTTGCAGGCACCGGTCTACCCATTTATTTTTGCAGGCACCGGTCTACTCATGTATTTTTGCAGGCACCGGTCTACTCATGTATTTTTGCAGGCACTGGTCTACCCATTTGTTTTCTTTTAACACTGATCAGCTGTAGGGCGACCCTTTGAAGCCCTAGGGCAAGAGTTTAAACAGTTTTTTTCCCTCTAGCCATCAGCTGGGACTCAGGAGGCAGCAATAGATTGGGGGTGGGGCCAAATAAAAGGTAAGAATAACGCGGAGCGTGGGGGGGCGTAGGGAGGTGCGGGGGTGCGGGGGGGCCAGAACCGGTTCAGTGACATCATATAGAGCCTTGGTGGTGCAGCGGACTAAAGTGCTGTTAAGTAGCACTTAGCTGCCAGCTGCCTGCAATTACTGCAAGTTCAAATCTCACCAGGCTCAAGGTTGACTCAGCCTTCCATCCTTCCGAGGTAGGTAAAATGAGGACCCAGATTGTGGGGACAATAAGCTGACTTTGTATAAAAAGAACACCGCTTGGGGGTGCCAAAAGCCCTATTAAGCAGGTATATACAAAAGGATGAAGGCTATTGCTTAACGCATTGCAAGCCGCCCTGAGTCTCCGGAGAAGGGCGGCATATAAATCAAACCAATAAATAAACAATAAACAATAAATAAATATCGTCACCGCTACCGGCTCGGGAGAACTGGGCCAAACCGGGAGGAACCCACCACTGGTTCAAATGGATGATAAGGTCATCCATGGATGAGCAGACAGCCTCTATTGGAAACATCTTAAAACAGCTGTATCTTTCTCAAGAACACAGCTGCCCACATGCCTTGCACACTGATGTAGTCTCATATCTCCTTAGTTCAAGGTGTTTCTAAAGGTTGCACACTCCCAACAACCTCTGAAACCAGATCCTTGGTGAAGTCCTTGTCAAGTGCAGGAAAATCAGAAGACCAGGCGGTTCAAAGGAAAATAAAGGTTCATTGCAGGGTTATGCTCTCTATAAGAATCTGAGCTACTAACAGTCAAAGCAAATGGGTGGTAGAGAAGAGTCAATGCAATTCAAGGTGGGTTGAACTTAGATTTTTTGTGGGTGCGAAGAGACTCAAGACTGATGATGCGTTTGACCCCTCCCTCAGGCTCAGCCTGGTTATCTCCTACAGTCCTACTGCTTAAAATGTATTTCCGAAAGCCAGCAAAGATGAAGATCCTTCAGATAAAGAGCACCTAATACAGGTAGTCCTTGATGTACGACAGTTCTTTTAGTGACCGTTCAAAGGTACAACGGCACTGAAAAACGTGAGTTACGACCATTTTTTCACATTTACGACCGTTGGCAGCATCCTCATGGTCACAGGGTCAAAATTCAGATGCTTGACAATTGGTTCATATTTGTGACGGTTGCAGTGTCCTGGGGTCACGTGATCCGCTTTTACGAACTTCTGACAAGCAAAGTCAACGGGGAAGCCAGATTCTCTTAACAACCATATTACCAACTTAACAGATGCAGTGATTCACTTAACAACTGTGGCAAGAAAAGTCGTAAAATGGGTCAAAACTCACTTAACAAATGTTTCACTTAGCAACATCAATGTTGGGCTCAATTGTGGTCATAACTCGAGGACTACCTGTACTATCAATCATATCCAATTATGCAATTTTTCAAGGCTTCCTTTCTTAGCTATTTTTTTCATAGACAAAACATTAAAAGTAGTTATACAATACAGGTTATTCCATTTTATACATAAATTTAATCTTGACGCAATCCCCAAAAATCTGTAAGTGCCTCAAAAAAAGGAAGATTTTTTTAATAAATCTTTTTGTATTCCTCTACACATACTAGAGCATGAAGTTGTATTAATATGTACCTTGACTTAAACAAAGAGTCAAATCTTGGCAAATCTTGCCTTTATCATTCACTTCCTAGCACTTGCTATTCCATATTTCAATTTATTTCCAGCATTAGATGGATAGCTCGAATACCCATCATTAACTTTCTTCAGATCAGAAGAAACACTAAACAATGTTGCAAAAATTATAGGAGCTGCACAAACAATTGACACAACAAATGATACATTTGCCCACTGTTCATTGGCCTGCTTCACACATCATGCTTCTATATCTGTTTGATATAACAGCCACCTATACAGGTAGTCCTGGACTTACGACCAAAATTGAGCCCAGAATTTCTGTTGCTAAATGAGAAATTTGTTTAAGAGAGTTTTGTCCCGTTTTTCTTTACAACTTTTCACTCAACAGTCATTAAGCGAATCACTGCAGTTCTTAAATGAGTTACACGGTTGTTAAGTGAATCTGGCTTTCCCATGGACTTTGCTTATCAGATAGTCATAAAAGGGGGAATGACATAAGCCCGGAACACTGCAACCGTCATAACTATGAGTCAGTTGCCAAGCATCTAAATGTAAATCATGTGATGCTGCAATGGTCATAAGTGTGAAAAATGGTCATTAGTCACTTTTTTTCAGTGCCGTCGTAACTTCGAATACCTTATTTTATTTATTCCCATGGGTAGCAAGCAAAACATTGGATTTCCTCGACTTTGTCAATACATCAATGCAGTTTTTATTGGCAACCATGGTAAGTGAATTTTTCCCGTTGCCTTTTTTGGGGGCAACGTTTGCCCAGTCAAACTGACATCCCTGGGATTTCCTGGTGGTCTCCCATCCACCAATAAAAACATGACCTAGCAAAGGCATAAACAGGAGTGGGGATTTCTTGAAAGAAGCTCTATTCCTGAAGTTTATATCTCTCCCCCCCCCCCCCCCGGAGTACAAAACCTCCCCTTCACACAATGTGGGATCATCATAACCCAGTTTAATCTTACCGGCGTGACTACAATTCGCGTTACTCTTTTCTTTCCCAGGAACGGTTGCCTAGCAACCGACTCGCCCCGTTTCCAAGGAGACCAAACATTCTCCGCCCCTTTTTTTTTTCCTGATCCCACACCCTTTCCGATTGGGTGACGAAACGTTCCATCCTCCTTCCCCAGCCATTAGAGAGAGAGAGTGAGGGGGAAAAAAAAAACAAACAAACCTCAGAGTACGAATGACATTCTGGGACTTGTAGTTAAATATGCCCGACTTGTGCGCTTGCGTGCTTTTCTCCCGGGCGGGGAAACCACAATTCCCAGCAGCCCTCGCTGCAAGTTTGACATGTCCGGGGTAGTAGAATAATTGCAACTTTTTGTGCGGGGTTTTTTGTGCATCTCCGGTTGGATGCAACGCGCGATTTTTTTTTGCGTGGGGAGAAAGGGTGGGCTTGTAAGAGGGGGTTCTGATCCAGTTGATCCCCACCCCATGCAAAAATTGGGGGGGGGGGAATTTATAAAAAAAATTAAAAAGAGGGGATCTTAGGCAAAACATCCCCATATAGAACAAGGACTCAACAAGACAATGCAAGGCAAGTTGCCTGGATGGTTCTACCTGGCGGGGAAGGCGTTAGCAAGGAGCAATCGTGGTTTGCTGATGGGGAGATGGCCCCACCAACTGGGCTTGTTGTTCACAAGTAACGCAAACCTGGGTCCTGCTGCAGAAAAGGACCCAAATGTTGTCAAGGAGTGGACTTTGATGGTCAGTCCTTTTGGTCTGCTGAAGGCGCGTCTCCCTTGCAACATAACAGTGGGTGCCCTGGACCCCCATAAGTACCCCGATTCTGACCAGGTATTGGTTGCCCTTAAAGGGAGGGATTCCGATCCCAAGGATCTGCTTGTGAATTATGACGAGGCCCGTAAGGAGGTGATGATCATTTCCGATGGCGTGGACGGCGCGGCTTCCCTGGATGTGAGGACCCCTGTCAAATTTGGTAGGTGCAGAAAGGGTGGGTGGGTGGGTGCGGCGTGATAGAATACAAGCAGCCCTCGTCTTACGGCCGCAATTGAGCCCAAAGTTTCTGTCGCTAAGCGAGGCAGTGGGGAAGTGAGTTTTGCTCTGCCATTTTTTTTTTTGCCACGGTGGTTAAGCAAATCACTGCAGTTTATAATATAATAATAACTTTATTGTCATTGTATGTGTATACACAGAATACCCATACAACGAAATTCACTTAACACCCAAAGACCAGGTCCAACACGCATAACAATCCCCAAAGGCACTCCCACCCACCCCTAAATATCCACCCAAATATCCACACAACAGACCAAGTAATGCAGTCCAACAGCTCACTTGATGGTGGCCCTTTAGTTCATTGTTGAGTGCAATTATTCCTCTGGGATAAAAACTATTCAGAAAACGTGCGGTCCGAGTTTTAATTGTTCTGTATCTTCTGCCAGAAGGCAACAGTCCAAAAAGATTGTAAGCAGGATGGGAAGAGTCTCTGAGAATATTATGCAACTTCCTCAAACAATGAGATTCAAAGATGTCGTCCAGGGCTGGTAGCTGGAGTCAGGGGTGGGTTCTAAATTTTTTTTACTACCGGTTCTGTGGGCGTGGCTTATTTTGTGGGCGTGGCTTGATGGTCATGTGACAATTATTTAGGATTTAGCAGAGGTACTGGTCTACAAGGCTTTTAACGGCTTGCAGAGCTGTACCGGTCTACCCAGTCATTTTTGCAGGCACTGATCTACTCATGTATTTTTACAGGCACTGGTCTACCCATTTATTTTTGCAGGCACCGGTCTACTCATTTGTTTTCTTTTAACACTGATCAGCTGTAGGGTGGCCCTTTGAAGCCCCCCTCCCCCCCGCAAGAGTTTAAACAATTTTTTTCCCTCTAGCTATCAGCTGGGACTCAGGAGGCAGCAATAGATTGGGGGTGGGGCCAAATAAAAGGTAAGAATAACACGGGGGGGCGCTGAAACCTGCTGAAACCCACCTCAAACTGTATCAAACTGGCGACCCGCGGGCTGGATGCGTCACGCACAGGCCACACCCACCCCAGCTCCGCGAAGGGGAAAAACATCATGAAACGTTACGTGACGGCAGCGAGTTTGACTCCCGTGAACCAAAGTCTCCTTGGGCTATTTGACTAGAACTGCAAGAATTCTTAGCACCATTAAAGGAGTTGTCACCCAATATATCTTGAATGGTTCAGAGCAGGGGTGAAATCCAGCAGGTTCTGACAGGTTCTGGAGAACCGGTAGCGGAAATTTTGAGCAGTTCAGAGAACCGGTAGCAGAAATTTTGAGTAGTTCAGAGAACTGGCAAATAGCAACTCTGGCTGGCCCTAGAGTGGGATGGGAATGGAAATTTTGCAATAACTTTCCCCCAGGAGTGGGGGCGGAATGTGGATTTTGCAGTACTGTTCCCCTGGAGTGGGGTGGGAATGGAAATTTTGCAGTATCCTTCCCCTGGAATGGGGAGGGAATGGAGACTTTACAGGATCCTTCCCCTGGAGTAGGGTGGGAATGGAGATTTTGCAGTATCCTTCCTTTGCCACGCCCACCAAGCCACACCACATCCACCAAGCCACGCCCACAGAACCGGTAGTAAATAAATTTGGATTTCACGACTGGTTCAGAGGGTGAAGTTTTATTTAGGGAATAAAACAGATATGCTTTGCAAGCAGGATCTTGCTCTCTGTATTTCATTTGCTGACATCACGAAATCTTAACTTAAGACTGTTCTGATCTCCATTCCTTGTTCACTTTTTAAAATTGATTTTAGATTTGGATATCAAGACATCAGGAAGTGGCTCTGTGACGATTGAACAAATGCAGTCTGCTTCCTGCAATGTAGAAACAGAGAAAGGAGCGAGTCTATTGAAGTCAATAAAGGTACCGGTCTCTCATCCTGGCCTTTCTTTGTTTTAAGAATTATAAGAAATCTTCAGCGTCATAAATGTCCTTTATCGCAGGGTTACTTCTTGCAGATGCAAGATGATTTCACATCCAGTAGATTGATTCCCTGTATCTGACATTTTTGCTGCTCACAAATGGAATTATTTTTTAAAAATCTCCACAAGCATTTCTTGGCTGGGCTTTAAATCCTTAAACAATCGTGAAGGTGGGGGGGATTGAAATTTTTTTAGCAACCAGTTCTCTGCCTGGTTGCTGGGTGGGTGTGGCCATGGGGGCGTGGCCTACTCAGTCTCCTGCAGCACATCAGGGGAGGGGGGCGTTTTCACCCTCCCCAGGCTCCGGAGGCTTTCCTTGAGCCTCCGGGAGGGCGAAAATGGCCAACCCCGGGCTCCGGAGGACCTCTGGAGGCCGGAAACGGGCCCATTTCTGGACTTCTGGAACTTCCAGGAGGCCCGTTTTTCACCCTCCCAGAGCCTCTTCGCGGGCCCTGCACTTACCTGCATCCAAAATGGGCCGCGTGGAGACTCCTGAGAGGGGCGGGGTGGGCGAGGCCAGCCAGTCCTTGCAACTACCGGTTCGGCGAACCAGATGTAAATTATCATCCGTTTCGCCCGAATCGGCTGAATCCCACCCCTGCAATCATGTCACTGGCCCACTTCACTGAGCTGAAATCCTGGGTGCAGTTCTCTGAAATGGGTACCACTGAATTCAATAAATTTTACTTCTTGACAGTTGTGAATAGGATTGTCAAATTAACCATCACCTTCCTTACTTTATGTATCCTTTTCAGAAAATCAGAGGCATCCCTTTTTATTCCGCTTCAGAATGCTAGTCTATTTACCTCAGAACAGCTGACATTTAATAGCTCTTTAGATTTACAGATTCCATACGTTTTTTTGCGGACTTAAATACAGAGATTCGATCTGAAATTCCTAGCTTTTTTTATCTTTTAAGAGTTGGATAACGAGCAGTACAGATAGTCCTCAATTTACGACCACAATTGAGCCCAAGATTTCAGTTGTTAAGTGAGACATTTGTTAAGTAAGTTTTGCCCCATTTTACGACCTTCCTTGCCACAGCTGTTAAATGAATCACTGCAGTGATTAATAACCTGGTTACTAAGTGAATCAACCATTGAGTTTACTTGTCAGATGGTCATAAAAGGTAATCACATGACTTTGGGACACAGCAACGGTCATAAATATGAAGCCAAGCATCTGAATTTTGATCACATGATCATGGGGATGCTACAAAAGTCGTAACTGTGAAAAACGGGCATAAGTCACTTTTTTCAGGGCCGTTTTAACTTTGAACATAACTTAATTACTTTGTTGTTGTTTTTTAAAGTTTTTATTGGTTTTACCACAACAACACAACACAACTTACAAAACACAAACACATGATATGTGTTTCTTTTTACATATCTCCAAAATGTTGGAAATGTAAAAAAGTCCCCAGAACATATTATCATCTCTGGTGGACATGTCCCAATGCAAAAAAATATTGGATTAAAATTAGAAGTTGGATAGAAGAGATAATTGGATATAATGTGGATTGGAAACCAGAAACGTTTTTACTGGGGATATTGAACAGAACTTACAGTAAAGAAATTAGATATTTGATTCTGCATATAATTACAGCAGCAAGGATAATCTACGCACAGTCCTGGAAAAGTGAAAAGATCCCAACAGAGGAAGAAATAATTAAGAAAATCCTGGACTGTGCCGAGATGGATGAATTAACGAAAGAAATAAAAGAAAAGGAAGATACAGAATAGTATCGAGTATGGACTAAGTGGTATGATTGGCTTGAGATTAGGGAAAGTAAATGTGAATAAATGATGGAGAGAAGAAGGTGACAAATGTGCAAAATATTGTAAATGAAGAAAATTAAAAATAAAGGGACGATAAAGATAATGATAATAAAGGATGGGAAAAATGGGGAATGTATATAGTAGAAAGTAAGAGGAAGGAAATAACTCAATTACTTTGAATGTCACAAAACGAACTGTTGTAATTTGAGGACTACCTGTATTTAGCTCAGGATAACTGATACTCAGTAGCTCTTTAGTCTTAATAGTTTTTAAATACAGAGATCCGATCTGAAATTCCTAGCATCGTAGGTTGCTTGTTTACCTTTAAGAGCTGCATAATGGACAGTAATTCAACGTTATCAGAATATGCTATAGAACCAGGGGTGAAATCCAGCAAGTTCTGACAGGTTCTGGAGAACTGGTAGCGGAAATTTTGAGTAGTTCGGAGAACCGGCAAATACCGCCTCTGGCTGGCCCCAGAGTGGGGTGGGAATGGAGATTTTGCAATATCATTCCCCTAGGAGTGGGGAGGGAATGGGGATTTTGCAGTATCCTTCCCCTGCCACGCCCACCAAGCCACATCACGCCCACCAAGCCACGCCCACAGAACCGGTAGTAAAAAAAAAAATTGGATTTCACCACTGCGTAGAACTAATTGAAAAACAGCTTCCATACAGGTGTTCATTTTCCAGGAAAGTTCAAAGATCAGATTTGAAAGTTAGAATGTGTCATAACCGGGAAATGAATCTTTGAAGAAAAAGAAAGTAAACTCTTTTAACACCAATGCAGTTTTTTTTCAGAGTCAGAAAATTGATATCCGAGCAAAAGGAGGGGACGTTACCTGTTTGGGAACTCTTCAAGGAAATACTGATATTTCTGTATCACAAGAAAGTGTAAGTGAGAACCATGAGGTAAATTAGGTTACACTAAAAGGTATATTGTTTAATATTAAACAATGTGAGAAGAATTATGTTATTTTTATACTTGCATCTGCCGCTAATTCTTCCTGTGCTTCAGTAGGTATCTTTTATCAGAAAAAAAAATATTCTAAAAATCTAAATCTGAAAAATAATGTTATGCTTATCTCAACGTTGCATTATTGATTGACAATAATGATTGACAGAAGTCATTTTTCATGTTGCATGTAGTACATGAAAACTAAACAGCAGTCTTCAGCCCATTTTATTAAAAAAAATTCCCTTGTCCAGCCTTAAATAGGCTTATCTGGGCCGTGATTCTTAATAGAACACAGTGGCAAAGTTAATGTAGTAGATTTTTTTGTATTTTTTTAAAGATGACAATCATCTCGTTTGGCAGAATCCTAATACAGGTAGACCTTGATTTACAACTGTTCATTTAGTGACCATTCAAAGATATAATCGGACTGAAAAAAGTATATATGACCCAGTGGTGGGTTTCAATTTTTTTTACTACCGGTTCTGTGGGCGTGGCTTGGTGGACGTAGCTTGGTGGACGTGGCAGGGGAAGGATACTGTAAAATCTCCATTCCCTCCCCACTCCAGGAGAAGGATACTGTAAAATCTCCATTCCCTCCCTACTTCAGGGGAAGGATACTGTAAAATCTCCATTCCCTCCCCACTCCAGGGAAAGGATACTGTAAAATCTCCGTTCCCTCCCTACTTCAGGGGAAGGATACTGTAAAATCTCCATTCCCTCCCCACTCCAGGGAAGGATACTGTAAAATCTCCATTCCCTCCCGATCAGCTGGGACTCAGGAGGCAGAGAATAAATGGGGGCGGAGCCAGTCAAAGGTGGTATTTACCGGTTCTCCGAACTACTCAAAATTTCTGCTACCGGTTCTCCAGAACTGGTCAGAACCTGCTGAAACCCACCTCTGTTATGACCGTTTTTCACACTTACGGTCACTTAACGACCGTTGCAGCATCCCCAGGATCACGTAATCAAAATTCATATTTTGACTCATATTTATGACGGTTGAAGTATCCCCAGGGGTCATGTGATCCCCATTTGGCGATCTTCTGACAAACAAAATCAATGAGGAAGCCAAATTCACTTAACAACCGGGTTACTAAATTAACAACTGCAGTGATTCACTTAAGAACTGTGGCAAGAAAGGTCGTAAATTAGGGCAAAATTCACTTAACAAAAGTCTCAGTTAGCAACGGAAATGATGGGCTCAATTGTGATCATAAGTTGAGGCCTACCTGTATTGTCCAGGTGGTCCTTGACTTAGAATCATTCACTTAGTGACCAAAGTGACAACAGTGACTTATGATGGGGATTCACATGACTGTTGCAACAATTGTCTTACTTACAGAAATTTTGGGCTCAATTGTGGTTATATATCGAAGACTATTTACATTCAATCTTGTGCAAAGTGGTTGAAAATCTTTTTTCTAAGAAATAGAGAGAGGTGCTATATATTTGCCAGAAGATGGCGTCTTTAAACTAGTAGTATTTCTCTTTGCATATTAAGAATGTGACAATTTCTGTTGAATGATCCTGATTTTGGCAGCCCTGTGAGGAAAGAATTACAGGTTTTCTGTAAACACAGGTAGTTCTTGACTTATAACCGTTCATTTATTGACCGTTCGAAGTTACAACGGAACCGAAACCGTTTTCGCGCTTCGAACCGTGATCAATTTTTGTGACGTTTTCACAAGCAAAATCAGTGGAAAAACCAGATCCCCTTAACAACCCTGTGACTAACTTAACAACTGCAATGATTCACGTAACAAAAGCATGTTTCTCCATTTCTCCCTTGGGGGAAATACAATATTCTGGCCCTTTTTAATATTTCCCAAAATATTTCATTCTTCTAGGAGAGGGAGGGGGGGGGGGGGCTTACCACACAAATATAACAGCAGGGCAGCCAACTCTGTAGAGTAAGAAATTTGGCTGTCTTTCTCGCAGACCGATTTCTGTTAACAATCAACCTGCCTTTCGTTCTCCCTGAGGATCCTTTTTATGACAATTTTGTTCCATCTGTTATAGACATCATTATGTAGTTTAAGATTCAGCATTTCCAGGGTAAACGAAGGGGCGATGAAGGTTTTTGGCTGTGCACTATAAGCTCTCCTCTAGAAAGAGTGCAGAGAAGAGCAACAAAGATGATTTATGGGAATGGAGGCTAAAACATATGAAGAACGGTTGCAGGAACTGGGCATGTCTAGTTTAATGAAAACAAGGACTAGGGGAGACATGATAGCAGTGTTCCAGTATCTCAGGGGCTGCCACAAAGAAGAGGGAGTCAAGCTATTCTCCAAAGCACCTGAGGGCAGGACAAGAAGCAAAGGGTGGAAACTAATCAAGGAGAGAAGCAACCTAGAACTAAGGAGAAATTTCCTGACAGTTAGAAAAATTAACCAGTGGAACAACTTGCCTCCAGAAGTTGTGGATGCTCCAACACTGGAAGTTTTGAAGAAGAGGTTGGATAACCATTTGTCTGAAGTGGTGAAGGGTTTCCTGCCTAAGCAGGGGGTTGGACTAGAAGATCTCCAGGGTCCCCTTCCAACTCTGTTATACTATTCTATGGTTCTGCCTTCAGTTGCTCCAGCGGATTCCTGAAAAAATCAAAAGATAATGAAGAGGAAAGTGTTCTGCCCCAGCTCCGGATTTCCGAGGATATAGACACACACCAATGGTCCTTATCAAATTTATTAAGTAGCAAGAATAAACCAAAGTCCGGCAAAGGTTGGCAACCAGCCCAGAAAACAAGATACGATAAGACTTTTCCAAAAATGCTCTGATGATAATTACAAGTTGTTTCCAGCAAGAAACTTACTAACCGCGTGTGACTTAAATAGGCTAAGGGAGTGGCCAATTATCCTCAAGCCTTACTCTCGAGGAGACCTCCTCCTCCTGAGTAGCCACTCCTGCCTTCTGGCAGCCCTGCGTGCTCGAGCATTGAGGAGAGGCTCCTCCACTTCGCTCTCTCCACTTGAAGGAGCCTCTGGAGGTTCTGAAGGCCCTGGCTGAGTCTCTGCCTCTGGCACCACATCCTCTTCAGCCTCCTCGCTGTCCGATGTGAGCACCGGCTGCGCAGGTTGCTGGCATGACACCACACCAGCCTTCTCGTCGTCGGGATCAGCCACAATCCGCACAGGCCATTGGCGGGCCATAACAGAAAGAGAGAAAGTTCCTGATGAATTCAATGATCGTGCAAAAATATCCTTTCATTTCAAATGCATCAAGTGTAGGTAATCCTCGACCTACGACCCTATTTGAGCCCAACATTTCTCTCGCTGAGCTAGTTGTTAAGGGAGTTTTGCCCCGTTTTACGACCTTTCTTGACACAGTTGTTAAGTGAATCACTGCAGTGGTGAACTTAGTAACACGGTTGTTAAGTGAATCTGGCTTCCTCATTGACTTTGCTCGCAGAAGGTCGCAAATGGGGATCACATGACCCGGGGACACTGCAACCGTCGTAAATAGGAGCCAGTTGCCAAGCATCCAAATTTTGATCACGTGATCAGGGGGATGCTACAACAGTTGTAAGTGTGAAAAATGGTCATAAATCACTTTTTTCAGTGACGGTCACTAAATGAACCGTTGTAAGTCGAGGACTACCTATCAAATACATCAAATTTGTTGACTCAGCAATAACAATGAAAAAGAATGGGATCAGGATATGTTGAAGATGCCTCAATCAATATTTCACTGTTTTGAATATATATTTCTGAGGATTCAATGAAGGTTGAAAACCTTATTTGCAAATATTTTAGAAACAAAAAATAGGATCTTTTCAATTTGTCAAGGAATAGTGATCACAGGAAAATAAACACTTGTTCACATAGTTCAACAGTCATAAATCACTTTTTTCAGTCCCGTCATAACTTCGAACGGTCACTAAACAAACTAACGTAAGTCAAGGACTACCTGTATACAAGTTGAAGTCTTCAGGCAGATTCTAGTACCGTGATGGCGAACCTATGGCATGCATGCCACCGGTGGCATGCGTAACCATATCAGTGGGCACGTCAGCTCAGCTGTGGCGCGTGCGCATGCGCTGGCCAGCTGATTTTCGGGCCCACCAGAAGTAGGGAAACAGGCTGTTTCCTGCCTCTGGAGGGCCTGGGGGTGGGAGGGGGAAGGCCCGTTTTTGTTTCTCATCTGGCTCCAAATCCTCTCTGTACATCTGGGGAGGGTGAAAACAGCCTTCCCCACCACCTTGGAGGCCCTCCGGAGGCCTGAAACCGAGTCTCTAGGAGTCTCTGGAGGCTGGGGACAGCAAAAAAGTCACTTCCTGTCCCACCGGGAGTTGGGAAATGGCCGTTTCAGGCCTCTGGAGGGCCTCCGAGGAAGTGGGGAAGGCTGTTTACACCCTCCCCAGATGCACAGAGAGGATCTGGACCCAGGTGAGAAAGAAAAACGGACCTACCGGGCCATCGTGTGCCAGGAGCGGGGCAGAGGGGGGTTACGGATGCATGCACAGGGCGGAGCGCATAGAATTATGGGTGTGGGCATGCGTGCGCATGAACCTGCCCCGCCCCCCACTTTCCTGGTACGCGATGGCAAAAAGGTTAGCCATCACTGTTCTAGTACCAGCCATCCTTTCACTTTCCAGCAAAGAAAATATCCATTAGCGATATTTCCCATGACCAATTTTTTTCTAATCAATCATATTTTCTTCTCATACGTGCAAAACTGTAAGCAAGTAAAGGTCGTACTTATAACAGTTCACTTAGTGACCATTCAAAGTTACAACAGGACTGAAAAAAGTGACCTATCGCCATTTTGCACGCTTACGACCATGGCACGACCCGTGGTCACGTGATCAAAATTCAGACGCTCGGCAACTGAACTCACACTTATGACGATTGCAGTATCCCAGGGTCAGGTGATTCCCCTTTTGCGACCTTGTGACAAGCAAAGCCAATGGGGAAGCCAGATTCACTTAACAACCGGGTTACTAATTTGACAACTGTAGTGATTCACTTAACAGCTGTGGCAAGAAAGGTAACCTGCGGCTAAATTCTCTTAATAAATATCTCGCTTAGCAACAGAAATTTTTTATTTTTAATTTATTTATTTATTTATTTATTTATTTATTTATTTATTTATTTATTTATTTATTTATTATTCAAACTTCTATACCGCCCTTCTCCTTTCGGACTCAGGGCGGTGAACAGCCAAAATAAAAACATTTATACATAAAGTTACAGTTAAAAATAGAATTAAAATAATTAAATAGATTTGGCCCGTAATTTAAAACTTATCAATTTGTATACCGCATTCAATTTTGCACTCGATCGTAGTCGTAAGCCGAGGAATATCTGTAAACACTTATATGGAAACAAGTAATTTTTCAATGCCAGTTCAGTTACTCCGTACCCCAGTGGTGAAATGGGTATGGGCTCTATCCGGCTCGGGCAAACTGGTAGCGGCGCCGGCAGGCTCCGCCCACCCGCCCGGATGTCATCACGTCCCGTTTTTGATGCTCTGCGCATGCTCCCATTTGCGAACCGGTAATGAACGTAAGTGGATTTCACCCCTGCCGTACCCCATTATTGATTTGTTCTTGTTATCATAGAAATACACAAATCAAATTAATGCCAGGATCTCGCCTAACAATGTGTCTAGGAATGAAGTGTTCTATAAAATATGTATTGTGTCCCTAACCAATCAGCAGAAAATCTAACATCTCAAATATCTTCCCCCCCCCCATTTTAAAGGTTTAAACCTTCATCGTGCTTTCATTTATCCTAGAAACACACAGTCTTAACTACATTGTTGTTGTTGTTGTTAGTTGCGAAGTTGTGTCTGACCCATCGCGACCCCATGGACAATGTTCCTCCAGGCCTTCCTGTCCTCTACCATCCTCTGGAGACCATTTAAGCTCACGCCTACTGCTTCGGTGACTCCATCCAGCCACCTCGTTCTCTGCCGTCCCCTTATTCTTTTGCCCTCAATCTTTCCCAGCATTAGGCTCTTCTCCAGTGAGTCCTTCCTTCTCATTAGGTGGCCAAAGTATCTGAGTTTCATCTTCAGGATCTGGCCTTCTAAAGAGCAATCAGGGTTGATCTCCTCTAGGACTGACCGGTTCGATCGCCTTGCAGTCCAAGGGACTCGCAGGAGTCTTCTCCAGCACAATCGTTCAAAGGCCTCCATTCTTTGGCGCTCAGCCTTCCTTATGGTCCAACTTAACTACATAATGATGTCTATAACTGGTGGAACAAAATTGTCATAAAAAAAAAGACAAAGATGTTTTACATGTCAGCGCAGATGTTAGAAGACTGTAAATCAGTCAGAGGCTGCCCATAAAACCATCAGATTTGGAAAATTAAAAGCATATTGAATATTCGATTGCGGCCTGGATCACTTTGGAATGAAGCAGCATGTAGTAAGAGTTTACAAGAATCTAAGTATATATTAGAGTCCTTGTTTGCGGTCGCTCTCGGGTGTTGTAAATCGAATTGGTTGAACAACTTTTGATTTAATTGTTGTAGGATTTGGCCTGCCTGTTTTAGCTGGTGGCAGTGCTACCATGACCTTGCTGGCTTTAAGAAGCTAAATACAGATAGTCCTCGACTTATGACCGCAATGGAGGCCAAAATTTCTGTTGTTAAGGGAGACATTTGTTAAGTGAGTTTTGCCCCATTGTATATGCTTTTTGGTCACTGTTGTTAAACGAACCGCTTCAGTTGTTAAGTGAATGATGCAGCCATTAAATCCAAACTGGCTTCCCCATTTTTTTATGTCCTTTCTTGCCATAAGTTGTTAAATGAATCACTGCAGTTGATAAGTTAGTCACCCGGTCGTTGGTGACAAAAGTTGATCACCTGACCGTGGGACACAGCAACGGTCATAAGTATGAACCCATTGCCAAGCCTCTGATTTTTGATCACGCGACCATGGGGAGGCTGCTACGGTCGTAGGTGTGAAAAACGGTCATAAATCACATTTTTCATTGTACCTTTGAACGGTCACTAAATGAACTGTTCTGACCTAGGCTTCCTTAGAAATTAAACAGCACAAACGTAGTCCCGGCAAACCTCTTTAATTCATACGGCTGTAAAATTACTTTCATTTACAGTCCGCAAAGCTTGATAAACAGTCTTTCAGAGGAAGGTTATCGACACCCACCTATCTCACGTGGAACGCTGCCAGAGAGCTAATTTCCAGACGCAGGGAAAGGCCAAACTTGGCACAGAGTCACAAAAAGAACTTTCAAATCTTGAATCGGCCAGATGAACTAACTGCTTCCTGCAAAAGCTCACGTCCAGTTCGCTTCTCTTTTATGTCTTATGGGAGGGGCCAATCATCTCCAAGCCTTACTCCCAAGTCGACCCTGTTTCCTTAACTGTTCCTGTCTCCTGGCAGCTCTGCGCATGCGCACACTGGGAACAGGGTCCCGCTGTTCTTCTGCCTCGCTGATGTCAGACTCTGCAGACTCCAGAGGCAGCAAAGAACTACCACACGACCTTGGCCCTCTCTCTGGCTCCGATTCAGAGCCCTCGTGCGAGCCTTCCCCAGACTCCAGGACTGGCCCACGTTCCTCCCCAATCTCCTCACTGTCCGAATCTGCTGCCAGCTCTGCTGGCCGGTGCCGGGCCACAACATGAACTGTTGTACGTCAAGGTCAACCTGTACTTATATTCTTCACCAAGCATTCTTCACCAAGCATCACACACTCGTGGTGCGGAGACAATAATTTGGTCCTTAACACCAATAAGACCAAGTGTTGTGACCCAGGCCCAATAAGTATTAGTTTAAAACAGACTTTATTAGAACAGCTGAGAATTAGCTCATTCTCAGCGTAGTCCAAACTAATTCAAAACAAATTCTTCATAACACAATTCCTCAGCCTTATCACCAACCTTGGTCTAATTAGGCAAACTGCCAAAGGCTTTTCTTGGTAAAAGTTCAGAAGCAGAAGACGCCGACAAGAAATAAATGCAGCAAGACAAGAAACAAATCTATCAACGTTGTTTTCCGACAAAGAGCCCAAGAGCCGTTGCTGGTCTTTTAAGCCTTATGGGAGGGGCCAATCATCTCTTGGCCTTACTCCTGAGTCGTCCTTTTTGCTTGAGCTGCTTTTGCCTTCTGGCAGCTCTTCTCATGCGTGCACTAGGAACAGGCTCCTCCTGTTCCTCTCCCTCTCTGCTCTCAGCCTCTGGAGGCTCAAGAGTCCACACATCACTCCCAGATGGCCCTGGCCCCATCTCTGCCTCCGATGCAGAGCCCTCATCCGGGCCTTCCCCAGCCTCCAGGACTGGCCCAAGTTCTTCCTCAGCCTCCTCACTGTCTGACTCCGCTGCCAGTTCCGCAGGCTGTTGGCAGACTACAACACTAAGGAGCTTATAGTGGACTATAGAAGGAATAGATCAGACATCCAGCCCTTGGTTATCAATGGAGACCGAGTGGAGCAAGTGGCCAGTTTTAAGTTTTTGGGTGTTATCCTAAAAGAGGACCTGACCTGGGGCGCTCACATTGCAGCACTGGTCAAAAGGGCCCAGCAGAGATTATACTACCTGAGGCTTCTCAGGAAACAACAGGTGAATGAAAAACTGCTGGTGACCTTCTACCACTGCACCAGAGAGAGTATTTTAACTTACTGCGCCTGTGTATGATTTGCCAATTGCACAGTGGCAGATAGGACAGCACTCCAGAGGGTCAACACCATTGCCCAGAGGATCGTTGGTTGCCCTCTCCCCTCTTTGGAAGAGCTTTATAGCTCCCGCTGCCTTAAGAAAGTTCAAAACATTCTTAAAGATCCATCTCATTCTGGGTACCCCACTTTTTTTTTTTTGAACTATTACCATCTGGCAGACGGTACAGGACAATAAAAAGAGCCTGATAGTACAGTGGACTAAAGCACTGTTGTTAACATCTGCTGCTTGCAATTACTGCAAGTTCAAATCTCACCAGGCTCAAGGTTGACTCAGCCTTCCATCCTTTCAAAGGTAGGTGAAATGAGGACCCGGATTGTGGGGGCAATAAGCTGACTTTGTATAAATATACAAAAGTATGAAGGCTATTGCTTAACGCATTGTAAGCCGTCCTGAGTCTCCGGAGAAGGGCGGCATATAAATTAAAGCAAAAAAATAAAATAAAATAAAATAAAATAAAATAAAATAAAATAAAATAAAATAAAATAAAATAAAATAAAATAAAATAAAATAAAATAAAATAAAATAAAATAATATAATATAATATAATATATATAATATAATAAAATAAAATAATAAAATTAAATTAAATAAAATAAAATAATAAAATAAAATTAAATTAAATTAAATTAAATTAAATTAAATAATAAAATAAAATAAAATAAAATAAAATAAAATAAAATAAAATAAAATAAAATAAAATAAAATAAAAGCAAGGACAAATAGGCTGAAAAACAGCTTCTATCCCAGGGCAGTAACTATATTGAATTCTACTGTATAATGCAATATTAATGCAATATTTATCAATTCAATTGTATATAATGTGAAGGGTGTGTGTTTTTGTTTTATTTATTTTTTTATATGTATAATGTACACTGAAGATGGCATTTAATTTCGTGGTACGAGGTGCAATGACCATAAAGGAAACTGAACTAAGCAGCTTCTCATCAGAAATATATATTTTATATATGTACCAGTCCAAAATGATTCCATGCTTCTCCTTGATACATTCCTGGTTCCTTTGCTTTTCCACGGTTAGCATAATTCAACAGCCTTCAGGCATTTTATATATTTATGGGGTTGGCACCTTGGCAGCACATAGACTCCTAGGCTGGAGCCAAAGCAAACTTACCAGCAGTTCCAACCGAATGAATTTTTTTTCCAAAAGGTGGAAATTTTTTTTCCAAGGTGTCCAGGGAGAAGCCAAAACCGAATGCCAGATCGTTTCTTAGCTTTAATTTTTTGCTCTGCAGGACAGGTAAACCAGCCAGGAAGTGGATTCAAAGCAGATCAGAAGTTGGGCCCTTGCCTAAATTGAAGCACAGGGAGGAATGTCAAGAAAATGGGCTGGAAACAGAAATCTCATTGCAGAAGATAGAATGATAGGGTTGCTCGAGCAGGAGACCTTATACCTTAAATACTGGGTGATTGATATCAATTCTTTCTAAATTACCTACCAGATTCCTTCTTTGCAGAGACTAAAATAGCTCCTGTGGAGAAATTACTCGTACCTTCGTTCTTCATTTTTGCTTCCTCGTTTATAATTTCAATCTTTTGAGGAGGAATACAGCTAGATCAGGCATGGGACCTTTGATCCAAGAAATTCTAATTTAACTTTTGAAGTTTCTTCTGAACTCCATGCCTCCCTCGTTCCCTTGAAGGTAAAGGTAAAGGTTCCCCTCGCACATATGTGCTAGTCGTTCCCGACTCTAGGGGGCAGTGATCATCTCCATTTCAAAGCCGAAGAGCCAGCGCTGTCCAAAGACGTCTCCGTGGTCATGTGGCCGGCATGACTAGACGCCAAAGGTGCACAGAACGCTGTTACCTTCCCACCAAATGTGGCCCCTATTTTTCTACTTGCATTTTTTACATGCTTTCGAACTGCTAGGTTGGCAGAAGCTGGGACAAGTAATGGGAGCTCACCCCGTTACGCGGCACTAGGGATTCGAACCACTGAACTGCCGACCTTTCGATTGACAAGCTAAGCATCTCAGCCACTGAGCCACCGCGTTCCCTTCCGGCTACCTTAGATTGCACTAATTTCTTCATTAATTTGTAGCATCTTCTAGCAATTCCTAAAGTTTTCCGAGCATTCTATGGTTTCTGTAACTTTGGTGTTATTTCTAGGTATCTGGGAATCTGACTCCCTTCTTAGTTTGTTGAGAAACGCATAGCGTACTTCACCTGGGAGCTGAACTTTATAAGATAATATAGTTATAGCAAGTGTTGCTTATTTATTGATTGTTAAATTGTATCCCGTCTATTAATTTTTACAAACAACTCAAGGTGACGAATATATCCAACACACCTCCCTCGTCTTGTTTTCCCACAACAACCCTGTGAGGTGGGGTGGGCTGAGCGGGAGAGGGACTGGCCCAAAGTCACCAAGCAGGTTTTCATGCCAAAAGCGGGAAAATGGAATGGAATGGAATGCAATACAATACAATACAACAATACAATACAATACAATACAATACAATACAATACAATACAATACAATACAAAATACAATACAACACAACACAACACAACACAACACAATACTTTGTTGGCCAAGTGTGATTGGACACACAAGGAATTTGTCTCCGGTGACAGAAGCTCTCAGCGTACATACAAGCAACAAGTGTTTAATCATGATCATAATCATAAAATACAATCATCATAAATCATAAGATACAACATTCAGCGATCGTCATAGGATACTAAATAAAAGCGATCAACATAAATCGTAAGATACCAACAACAAAGTGATAGTCATAAGATGTTAAAGGAATAGATAATAAGAAAGATAAGGAGGAGGATAGTAGTAGTACAGCCCTACTACATGGTTTGACATCTTAGGGCACAAGTCGGTGTGGTGTGAATTACTTGTTCATGGTCTCCTGTTTTCTAGCCTGGTGCCTTAACCACTAGACCAGGGTGTCAAATTCAAGGCCGGTGGGCTAGATTCAACCCGCAGGATGCTTAGATCTGGCCTACGGAGCTGCCCTGCCAACAGCAAAGGTCCAGCTCGCGGTGCCTCTGCCAACGAAAACGGAGCTCAGGAGGGCTGCGTTTAGCCCTCAAGAGCTCCGTTTTCGGCCATGACGGCCTCCTGCAGCCCTCTGCCAGCAAAAACGGTGCTCGGGGGGGTCTCTGTTTTCACTGGCACAGGGCTGCAGGAGACTGTCATGGCTGAAAACAGAGCTCAGGACCCCGTTTTCGCTGGCAGAGCACTCGGGTCACAGGCGTCCCCAACACGAGTGACGTCAAGCTGGCCATGCCCACCCTGGCCACGCCCACCCGGCCTCCAAGGTCAAACACAACCCTGATGCGGCCCTCAATGAAATCGAGTCTGACAACCCTACACTAGACCAAACTGGCGAGTCAGAATATTTAACACAACTTTATTGTAATTGTTTTCCCTCTTTTTTTTCTTTCTTGTAATAGAGTGTGAACGTAGAAAAGCTCCAAGGATCATCCATTAACGTTACAAGTGAAAATGGTTTGCTCAAAGCTAAATATTTGTACGCCGACGCCTCGTTTCTGACCTCAGCGGCTGGTGACATCTTACTGGGGAACGTCCATGGTAAGAGGGCAAAGCGACTTTATTAGGGCAACATTTCTCTAACAAATGCCTTTTTAAGGAAAAGTATTCTTTTTCGTACCTGGTTTAGTGCCCGCTTGTGTTTATGAAGCTGAATATAGCTCAGCCATTTCTTGAGTGCCTTGGGAAACTTAACAAGTTGAGCCAGATTTTGAAGATAACGCGGTTCTATTAACGAACAAAATAGAACTTTTTTCCTAAGGTTATGTTCTCTGAGAAGTATCCTGACATGAGCTAAAGCCCAGGTGCCGTTTACCAATGTTATGTACAATATGTACAACGTTATGCCCAGAACTAAAACTTCATTTCTTTATTGGAAAACAAATTATATTACTACCTAATATATAAAACAATCCTAAGTGGCTAAAAACACATGCAAATTAGAAAAATACAGAATAACAGAGTTAGAAGGGATCTTGGAGGTCTTCTAGTCCAACCTCTTGCTTAGGCAGGAAACCCTACACCACTTCAGACAAATAGTTATCCAATCTCTTCTTAAAAACTTCCAGTGTTGGAGCATTCACAACTTCTGGAGGCAAGTTGTTCCACTGGTTAATTTTTCTAACTGTCAGGAAATTTCTCCTTAGTTCTAGGTTGCTTCTCTCCTTGATTAGTTTCCACCCTTTGCTTCTTGTCCTGCCCTCGGGGGCTTTGGAGAATAGCTTGACTCCCTCTTCTTTGTGGCAGCCCCTGAGATATTGAAAGACTGCTATCATGTCTCCCCTAGTCCTTGTTTTCATTCAACTAAACATATCCAGTTCCTGCAACCGTTCTTCATATGTTTTTGCTTCCAGTCCCCTCATCATCTTTGTTGCTCTTCTCTGCACTCTTTCTAGAATCTCAACTTCTTTTTTACATCGTGGCAACCAAAACTGAATGCAGTATTCCAAGTGTGGCCTTACCAAGGCATTACAAAGTGGTATTAACACTTCACGTGATCCAGGTTGGCACCGTAACAGTACCCACTCGGAAAGCTAAAGGATGCTGGGCTCCCATCCTGATCCAGCACCACAGGGAATAAACAGAGTTTAACAGTCTTCCAGAAGGCCTGGATGATTAGACTTCTCCATATATCAAGGGAAAGCTGTTTCTTAGAGTAGATGAGTGTTTCTCAACCTTGATTACTTTAAGATGTGTGGACTTCATTTCCCAGAATCCCCCAGTTAACATCTGGTGATAGTATCTGGCTGATAAGAGTCATGTCTTATTAGTATTTGAGGGAAAATAGTTAAAGTATACCGACATTGTAGGCTAGATTACAAACGCTGTTTGTTTGGTTATATCCCACCTTTATTATTTTTACAAATAATTCAAGGCGGCAAACATATCCAACCCAACTTCCCCATCCTATTTTCCTCACAAAAACAGCCTTGTGAGGTAGGTCCGGCTGAGGGAGAGTGACTGGCCCAAAGTCACCTAGCTGGCTTTCATGGCTAAGGCGGGACTTGAACTCATGGTCTCCCATTTTCTAGCCTGGTGCCTTAGCCACTAGACCAAGCTGGCAAACATATCAAACACACCTTCCCCGTCCTATTTTCCTCACAAAAACAGCCTTGTGAGGTAGGTTCGGCTGAGGGAGAGTGACTGGCCCAAAGTCACCTAGCTGGCTTTCATGGCTAAGGCAGGACTTGAACTCATGGTCTCCCATTTTCTAGCCTGGTGTCTTAGCCACTGGACCAAGCTGGCAAACATATCAAACACACCTTCCCCGTCCTATTTTCCTCACAAAAACAGCCTTGTGAGGTAGGTTTGGCTGAGGGAGAGTGACTGGCCCAAAGTTACCTAGCTGGCTTTCATGGCTGAGGCGGAACTTGAACTCATGGTCTCCCGTATTCTAGCCTGGTGCCTTAGTCACTAGACCAAGCTGGCTTCTTATGCCATAGGTCCGTGATGGCGAACCTATGGCACGCGTGCCACAGGTGGCACGCAGAGCCATATCTGTGGGCACGCGAATGTTGCCCTAGCTCAGCTCCAACACGCATCGGCCAGCTGATTTTCAGGCCTTCTGGGCCCAATGGAAGTCGGGAAACGGGCCGTTTCTGGCCTCCGGAGGGCCTCGGGGGGGAGGCAGTTTTCACCCTCCCCAGGCTCCAAGAAAGCCTCTGGAGCCTGGGGAGGGTGAAAAATGGGCCTACCGGGCCCACCGGTAACCTTTTTGCCGTCGTGTGCCAAAAACGGGGGGAGTGCGGGGGATTGCACGTGCATGCGCAAGGGAGTGGGGCAGGGGTGCATTGAATTATGGATGTGGGCACGTGTGCGCATGACCCTCCCCCACGCTCCCACGCTTTTGGCATGTGATGGCAAAAAGGTTAGCCATCACTGCCATAGGTCGTTCCCAGACGCGAGCTAAGAACTTCAAGATCGATCCTTTTTCCACAGCCTTAGTAAGGCTATGTGTGAATGCTACTTCTGAAGGACCATAGTTGTAACGAGCAGCAACATTTTGCCAACGTAAACAATGTGCTTCTCGTGTACCCTTTCCCAAAGATCAAAGATTGTCAGTTTGGGAAGGAAATAAACACTATCAAAAGAGTTGGGTGTCTTTGGAGGTCCTCCAAGTCATGGTTCTCCCAAATGTGCCTTTTCAAGAAGCCACTGGACTTTCTTGGTTTTTCCTTGAAGTTGTTTTGCTTCTCATCCAAGAAGCTTCTTCAGTTCTGGAACTTGGATGAGTTGGAAGCTTTTTGGATGAGAGCTGAAGAAGCTTCTTGGATGAGAAGCAAAACATCTTCAGGGAAAAACCAAGGTAGTTCAGTTGCCTCTTGAAAAAGCCCCTTTGAGACAGAAGAATTGGATCTGAAACATTGCAGAGAACAGTAGCTTCATTATCCTTGGTTGAAATGATGACTGGGATGTTCTGTGGGACCTTCTGATTTGGTTGGAGATGCTTCCTGGAAGTTTGGGCTGGTTGAGAGACAGAAAAACCCAATCTTTCTACTGCCAACTTTTCTCCTACGGTTGGTGGACTGCCCTGTGTCCTGAGTCTGGGGATTCCCACCTAGCATTTGAAAAGCGCTGAATGATTGAATATCCTGTATTTTTTTTTTCTACTGGTGGTTAGGATGTGGGGGGGTGCAGGCCTCCTAGTTGTCATTCATCCAGATTCCTGGTTTGTGGATTTATTTATTTTTTTGTGGGTTGGAGAACTCTGTCACAATAATTCAGAGCAGAAGTTAGTACTCAGCAATAAGATTATCCATCAGTCAGGCAGAATTTTAGCATTGCAATGATCCCTTTTTTTTTAGCTCTTCTATTTTTTTATTTTATTTTATTATTATTTTGGGGGGGGGGGTTGTTCTTTCTTTTTGTGTCTGTCTTTCTTCTCTCCCAACCCATCCCTGCATTAAAAACCATTTCATTTTCTTTTCTAATGAACTGGACAGGTTGGCTCAAACTTTTGGCTGTTATAGGCCAATGGTTCGAAAAGAGCCAAAAAGACTGGGCAAGCCACACAGGCTCGAGTAAATAAATAAAAACTTGATGTTTTTAAATTAAATTCCGAGGAATAGCCATGCTGAACTGTGAGGTCTCGTTCAAAAAAAATTTTTGATCGATAGGTTTTAATGTAGACAGCTGAGTTTGAATATAAATTTGGCTGTCATAAAAGGCTGTTTTGGATACTTTCAGGCAAAACATAAAGTTTTCTGTTTCCACACTCTCCCTGTAAAAACACATAATTTTGTGTGGCAGGATATAGCAAAAAGCTTAAGTGTCACAGCCAGTTTAAAGAAGATAATTTGAACACTGATGCCATTATTCTGCCTGGTTTTTGCTATACAATGTTCTAGAAATATCAGGCTGAGATATATGTCCCATATGTTTGAGACTAACTGAACATGCTTTATTCTTGAGCATACATGTAGAAGGCTGTGTTGATGACTTATGTTCCATGGGAAATTAAAATGATATACTGTATTTTCCGGAGTATAAGATGCACCTTTTTCCCCCTAAAAGGGGGTGAAAATTTAGGTGCGTCTTATACACCGAATGTAGCCCCGCTCACCCACTGGCCCCCACCCTTTGGCCTCTGCCTCGCAGCAGTTACCTCCTTGCAAGCAAACAGCAAGAAAAAAACAGCTCCTTTCAGCTTCAGCACAGCCTAACTAGTACAAGTTGATTGGATCGGCCTCCCGACTCTCAGCTGATTTGCTCTCAGCTGTTTTGCAGGGCCTCTGCTGCTTGCCTCAGGGAGGTAAATTGCTGGGAGCAGATTTTTTTTTTCCCTTGGGCTAATCAAGCTATGCTGAAAACGAAACTGAAAGTAAAGCAGGATGTTTGCTGCAAGGAGGCAAAATTGCTCAGAGGCAGATTTCTTTTTTCTTCTTTTCCTCACCAAAAAAGGTAGGTGCGTCTTATACTCCGGTGCGTCTTATATGCCAAAAAATACGGTAAGTCTTTGACTTATACCTTGTTTTCCCGAAAATAAGACCCAACTGGAAAATAAGCCCTAGCAGGATTTTTTGGGATGCTCGTAATATACCCCAAAAATAAGCCCCAGTTAAGATTGTCAGCAGATGGAGGCGTTTAGTACTGAATTTCCCCCAAAATAAGACCTAACCAGAAAATAAACCATAATGCGTCTTTTGGAGCAAAAATTAATATAAGACCCAGTCTTATTTGGGGGGAAACACGGATACCGTGTTTCCCTGAAAATAAGACCCTGTCTTATATTTTTTTGAACCCTGAAATAAGCGCTTGGCCTTATTGCCATGCGCTCACAAGCCCGATTGGGCTTATTATTAGGGGATGTCTTATTTTTGGGGAAACAGGGTAGCATTTCATTTAGTGACCGTTCAAAGTTACAACGGCTGTTTTAAAAAAAAGGACTTACGACCGTTTTTCACACTTGCAACATCCCCCATGGTCATGTGATCAAAATTAGACCATTTAGCGACCGACTCATATTTATGACGGATTGCAGCATCCCGGGATCACGAGATCCCCTTTTGGACCTTCTGACAAGCAAAATCAATCAGGAAACCAGATTCACTTAATAACCGTGTTACTAATTGAACAACCTCAGTAATTCACTTAGCAACCGTGGCAAGAAAGGTCGTAAAATGGGGGAAAACTCACTTATCCACTGTCTCGTTTAGGAACAGAAATTTAGGGGTCCATTTTTGTTGTACGTCAAGGACTGTCTACCAGGGGGGAAAAACCCGAGATATATTAATATGGAGTCAATTATGACAGCTGGTGTGTTCATGTTTAAGAAAGTTGTTGGAAAGTTTGCTTAATTTCTTTGTTTTGAATCCATCTTTTGGAGCCTTCAATCAGTGGATTTTTATTCTTTCTGTAAAATCATGGCTGGAAACGACTCAATTTTGAACCGTCCTGCTCATCTGGAGCAGCGAAGATCTTTCTGCTTGAGATCAACAGTTCCATCATAAATGTTTTCCGGTGGAAAGATCTTCCATGACTTCAGTGGAACTTATTCCTTGAAACGTGGCTTAAAGATGACAAGCATATGTCCTTTCTGTTAAAAAAATGAGCTGCCCCATTTGGATCAACCTTGCTTGAAGTTGATTAGGAATCTATCCATTAGGAATATTTATTTATTTATTTATTTATTCAATTTATATACCGCCCTTCTCCTAGTGGACTCAGGGCGGTGCACAGCCAGAACTAAAATACATAACAATACAAAATTTAAAATTAATTAAAAGAATTATATACTTTGGCCCGAATTAAAACAATACGAATTAAAACCCATTAACAGATTAAAACTAAGCAATTAATAACAATTAAAAACTAAAAAGTAGTAGTCCTTGAGTTACGACCACACAGTGGAGCCCAAAATTTATGTTGCTAAGTGAAAACATGTGTTAAGTGAGTTTGGCCGTCTTTTACGACCTTTCTTGACGCGGTTGTTAAGTGAATTATTGCATTTATGGGTTTTTTTTGTTTTATTAGACAAGTTTTATTGAAAAAGTTTTCTTTTCATCATATATATTTTATAAACTGAGCGCTGACCAGGTCACATCTCACACGTCTTATATATAATCCAAATCATCATTATACTATATCTTAATCTTCCCGGTTTTTTCCCAATATTTATCACTTTTATACATCCTTTATCACAAATTTATCATTTCTCTCCATCTCTACTTATTTCAACTTCTGCCATATTATTTTCCTTCCATCCTTTTTTTATCCTGTTCAGTTTTATTTTTAAATAACATCACTTCACGCTTTGTGCTTCTTCTCTATTACAATCACTCCCGTTGTTTACATTCTTCCTTCATTTCCGGAAATATCTCTCTAATCCTTGCATTTGTTAAGTTAGTAACATGGTTCTTAAGTGACTCTGGATTCCCCGTGGACTTTGCTTGCCAGAAGTTCGCAAAAGCGGATAGCGTGACCTGTTGTGGCTTCGTTACCTGAGCCTGTGTCATCGTCAGGAGAGGACTCCGAGAGTGAAGGAGAGGAGTTGGCAAGGCCTCCCTCTCCAGGACCCTCCTCTCTGGCAATGCCTTCGGTGTCTGCCGAAGGGCAAGAGATAGGGCCGGAGCCAAGGACGTCCACGCAGCCACAGGTGGACAGTGATGAGGGAAATGAGTCTTGGCTCGATCCTCGGCAGCGTCACAGAGATAAGCGCGCGCAACAAGAAAAGGCGTGCCAGGGATTAAGCTGAGTCACTGGACCACACCCCACAGGGTATAAAAGGGGGTGAGGTGGCCATTCAGACTCTGTGATGGACAAAACTAACTACTATCAAGTCACATTGCATTTTTGGAAACAACATTATCGGCCTTGGATTTATTTTACGAACTGGACAATTCTTGACTGTGTGTATTTTGTTTGTGAGTAAAGTTCTTGGCAAGCAGCTACTGGGTTGCTGCCAAACGTCTTCTCGGAAGAATTGGTTGTCTGCCAGTTTATTTAACCCCCGGCTGTCTGTTTGTGTGCGTGTGTGAGACGGGGACAGAACATGACCCTGCAACCGTCGTAAATGTGAACCAGTTGCCAAGCGTCTGAAATTTTGATCATGTGACCAGGCGGGGTGCTGCAACAGTCGTAACTGTGAGGACCAGTCACAAGACACCTTTTTCTCAATGTCATTGTAACTTTGAATAGTTATTAAAGGCATCTATTTATTAACCTATTAACTCAACTTCACTCAGTGACCATTCAAACAGTGGTGGGTTTCTACCGGTTCGCCCTGGTTCGGGGAAACCGGTAGTAGCAGCGGCGGGAGGCTCCGCCCACCCGCCCGGATGTCATCACAGATACTTTGCGCATGCGCGATTCCGAACCAGTAGCAAAGGCAAGTGGAACCCACTACTGCATTCAAAGTTACAACAGCTCTGGAAAAAAATAAATTAGAATGTTTTCACACTTACGACCGTTGCAGCATCTCCATAGTCACGTGATTGAAATTTGGGTGCTTGGCAACTGATTCATACTTATGACGGTTGCAACATCCTGGGGTCATGCGACATCCCCCTTTTGCAAGCTTCTGACAAAGCAAAATCAACGGGGAAAGCTAGATTTCCTCGTTGCCAATTTAAACAAGGGCAGTGATTCACTTGACAACTGTGGCAAGAAGAGTTATAAAACTCACTTAACAACATGGCCTCCGTTGTGGCCGTATGTGGAGAACTACCTGTGGTTTAGATTCCTCAGACTGGGCAGAATAAAAAAAAAACTATCAATAAACGGCTTTCTTAAGAACGAGAGATGTTTGAGGATGCAGGCTTCCGTAGAGAAAAATAGCTTTGACTTCTATCTTCGTTTTTAAGCAGTACAATGTAGTACGTGCAGGAAAATGTTTCCAATTATTGTTCAGGGGGAACAGAAAATAGAAATGAATCAAATTGCTTCTGTCAATACTCCATGACTATTGCCCCAACTTTGCATTTGCTGGATGTCAGCCATAGTGGCAAATCAGATAATATAAGATAATATGTATTTCCATTGGAGACAGCATGAAAATGACGGAGTTTATTACTGTATATCCTGTTTTTTGGTGGAATAGTTACTGGACTGCACCATTTTTATGAAAGCTCCTCTTCCAAACGACATGTTGAATTTTCTGCACTTGATTTAATTTTGCCAGACTTGGTTGATTCTAAAACATTGTATGTTTTCTTGACGTTACAAACTCAAAGTGACAATGGATATTGCTGCTTGACAAGAAGAATGCAAAACAGATCCTTTTCAAATTGAGCCACTGAAATATTAGGTTGCTATTATATAATTGCTTTATTTGCAATATTTGCGGTGGTGCAATGTGTGTTTTCAATTTATTTGGTTCTCGTTAATTATTTTTAACCGGTTTGAACATCACGGCTTAGGAAGAGTAGGAATCCAAGAAATAAATGAATTACAAAAATTTGCTAGCGCTTGGGAGCGATCCCAATGCGGTGAAGAATCGAAATGAGGAGCTGCTGTGTTAAAACAAAAATAAGAATGGAAGCAGCATTTGAATTAATGCTAATAAACTAGTCTGTGCAAAAAAGGTTATGATACCCTTAAAATACATTTATGTATTTGGTACTCTGAAAAATATTTTAGCTGGGCGAAAAACAACCTGGAAGTTGCTGAATTATACCTCCTAGCATCTCCTACCGTTTTCCAAGTTGCAATTGAAAAATGGTAGATTATAGTTAAGCAATGTTCTATCTCAGGGGTCTGCAACCTTAAATACTCAAAGAGCCATTTGGACCCGTTTCCCACAGAAAAGAAAACACCGGGAGCCACAAAACCTGGGTGGGCGTGGCAAACTCGATGTCACTCATCTCCACCAGTCACATGACCACCCCCTAGCCACACCTACCCAGCCAGTCATTAGGGCAGAGAACCGGTTGTTAAAAAACACCGGGAACCACAAAATTCTTTTGACATCTCTCTCTCTCTCCCCCTCCCTCCCTCTCTCCCCCCTCTCCCTCTCTCTCTGTATCTCTCTATGTCTCTCTCTCTCTCTCCCTCTCTGTATCTCTCTATGTCTCTCTCTCTCTCCCCCTCTCTCTGTATCGCTCTATGTCTCTCTCTCTCTCCCCCTCTCTCTGTATCTCTCTATGTCTCTCTCTCTCTCCCCCTCCCTCCCTCTCTCCCCCCTCTCTCTGTATCTCTCTATGTCTCTCTCTCTCTCCCCCTCTCTCTGTATCTCTCTATGTCTCTCTCTCTCTCCCCCTCTCTCTCTGTATCTCTCTATGTCTCTCTCTCTCCCCCTCTCTCTGTATCTCTCTATGTCTCTCTCTCTCTCTCTCCCCCTCCCTCCCTCTCTCCCCCCTCTCTCTGTATCTCTCTATGTCTCTCTCTCTCCCCCTCTCTCTCTGTATCTCTATGTCTCTCTCTCTCTCCCCCTCTCTCTGTATCTCTCTATGTCTCTCTCTCTCTCTCCCCCTCCCTCCCTCTCTCCCCCCTCTCTCTGTATCTCTCTATGTCTCTCTCTCTCTCCCCCTCTCTCTCTGTATCTCTCTATGTCTCTCTCTCCCCCTCTCTCTCTGTATCTCTCTATGTCTCTCTCTCTCTCCCCCTCTCTCTCTGTATCTCTCTATGTCTCTCTCTCTCTCGCCCTCTCTCTCTGTATCTCTCTATGTCTCTCTCTCTCCCCTTCTCTCTGTATCTCTCTGTGTCTCTGCCCAGGCCGCTTCTCCATCCCCCACCGTCCACCCTTACCTTCTCAGGCCAGGTGAGGAGTGACTGAGAGGGGAGGGCAAGGGATGGGGCCAGCCAGTGGTGGGATCACCTGACAGGGTGCCACAGCAGAGGGCCCAAAGAGCCGCATGCGGCTCTGGAGCCACAGGTTGCTGACCCCTGCTCTATCTCAAAGTAGTAGGCCAGTCTACGAATGGTGGTTTGATTACAAGATAGCTCCCCGATTCTGTCTGTTTACCAGCAGGCCAGCCAAGACTTCTTCAATTCAGTCTTTACGCCTTATCTAAGAGACGATCACTGCATCTTGGAAAATTTATTCTTCCTGGGATTAATTTAGAGCCAGATCTTGCCTGGAATCTGCCAAGCAAACCACAGATCTGCTCTTAGTCGTGAGAGAGAGAGGGAGGGAGAAAGAGAAAGAGAAGGAGGGAGATTCAATAAAATAAAAGGAAGCTACAATTTGATAAAAATAGCACTATATTCCTGCAACCAAGTGTGGAAAATAAATTTGGCACTGGTGGAAAGTCTTTGGCATTAGTTTGTAACGGAACTGTAACTGCTATAACTTTTCTCAAATTTTTTTTACTACCGTTTCTGTGGGTGTGGCTTGGTGGGCGTGATGTGGCTTGGTGGGCGTGGCTTGGTGGGTGTGGCAGGGGAAGAATACTGCAAAATCTCCATTCCCACCCCACTCCAGGGGGAAGGATATTACAAAATCTCCATTCCCACCCTACTCCAGGGGAGGGATATTGCAAAATCTCTACTCCCACCCCACTCTGGGGCCAGCCAGAGGTGGTATTTGCCAGTTCTCCGAACTTCTCAAAATTTCCGCTACCGGTTCTCCAGAACCTGTCAAACCTGATGGATTTCATCCCTGATCCCCGTGGTCATGTGATCAAAATTCAGACGCTTGGCAACTGACTCATATTTATGATAGTTCCATCCCGGGATCATGTGATCCCTTTATGGAATAGAATAGAATAGAATTCTTTATTGGACAAGTGGAATTTGTCTTTGGTGTATAGGCTCTCAGCGTACATAAGGAGAATAAAATACATTCATCAATAATAAAAAGATACAACACTTAGTGATAGTCAAGGTTAGTAATAAGCTATCAAATCGTGTTGAGAGATACAAGCACATGGTTATAGTAATAAGTGGGAAGAGATAGATACTAGTAAGGAAGAGACAAATAATAGTAATACAGTCTTAGTAAATAGTTTGACAGTGTTGTGGGAATTAGTTGTTAAGCAGAGGGGAAAAACTCTCCTTGTGTCTAGTTGTTCTGTTGTGCAGTGCTCTATAGCGTCGCTTTGAGGGTAGGAGTTGAAACAATTTACAGTATGTCCAGGATGCGAGGGGTCTGTAAATATTTTCCCAGCCCTCTTTTTGACTCGTGCAGTATACAGGTCCTCAATGGAAGGCAGGTTGGTAGCCATTGTTTTTTCGGCAGTTCTAATGATCCGTTGAAATCAGTGTTTGTCTTGTTGGGTTGCAGAACCAAACCAGACAGTTATGGAGGTGCAGATGACAAACTCAATCATTCCTCTGTAGAATTAACATGGGTCCTTATAACAAGCAAAGTCAATGGAGACGCCAGATTCACTTAACATCCATGTTACTAACTTAACAACTGCAGTGATTGACTTAACAACTGTAACTGAGCAATAAAAATTTTGGATTCAGTTGTGATCATAAGTCAAGGACTATCTGTATATTTCGGTACGTTCAATAATACAGATGGTTTCATCTGTATTTATGTGAATGGGGTGTGTGGTACATATTTGTAGGAAAAGAGCAGGCAGAGTTGTGGGGGGCGGTTAAGCAAATCATTAGCCTAGAATCATTACATTCCCACAAATGGTCCAAGTTCAACTTCTCTTGAATTGTGTCAACCCTCATCTGGCCGCAGTTTAATACTGAAACTTACCTAGTTGAGTATAGATTCTTGTGTGTAAGCTTGAGTAATAAATATTCTGCACCAGGAGTGAAATGCTCCCAGTTCGGACCGGATTGCCCGATCCGGTAGCGATGGCAGCGGGTGATTCAGAGAACCTGTAGCAAAAATCTCTGCACCCCACCATGTCCAGCTGAGCCACACGATAATCAGAGGCTGTTTCTTTTACTTTTAAAAGCATTTTTTCTACAACTTCTTTGGCCGAAAAATGCTTTGAAAAGTAAAAAAAAAAAAGCCTCTGATGATCATGCGGCTCGGCTGGGATCGTCAGAGGCTTTTAAATGCATTTTTTCTACAACCTCTTCAGCCGAAGAGGTTGCAGAAAAAAATGCTTTTAAAAGCCTCCGACGATCCCAGCTGAGTTGCCTGATCGTCAGAGGCTTGTAAAAGCATTTTTTTCTGCAACCTCTTCGGCCAAAGAGGTTATAGAAAAACTGCTTTTAAAAGTTAAAAAAAAAAAAAAAAGTTGGCCACGCCCACCCAGTCACATTACCCCCCCAACTAAGCCACGCCCACAGAACCGGTAGCAGTGGTGGGATTCAGCCAGTTCGCACCAGTTCGGGAGAACCGGTTGTTAACTTTCTGAGCAGTCTGGTGAACAGGTTGTTGGAAGAAATCATTAAGGCAGAGAACCAATTGTTAAATTATTTGAATCCCACCACTGACTGGTAGTAACAAACTTTAGATTTCACCCCTGTTCTGCACCGCAACTTAACGTACAATCCTGATCCTTTGTACTACGAATAAGAACTGATAATACTACGAATAAGAACTGTGAATAAGTAACTGCGAGAGGGATCTTGGAATCTTAGTGGACAACCAGCTAAATATGAGCCAGCAGTGTGAACCAGCAGCCAAAAAATCCAATGCAATCCTAAATTGCATTAACAGAGGGATACAATCAAGATCAAGTGAGGTACTAATACCACTCTATAAAGCCTTAGTAAGACCACACCTAGAATGCTGTATTCAGTTTTGGTCACCACACTATAAAAAAGAGGTTGAGACTCTAGAAAAAGTGCAGAGAAGAGCAACCAAGATGATGAGGGGACTGGAGGCTAAAAAATATGAAGAACGGTTGCAGGAACTGGGCATGGCTAGTCTAGTGAAGAGAAGGACCAGGGGAGACATGATAGCAGTCTTCCAATATTTGAGGGGCTGCCACAGAGAGGAGGGGGGGTCAAGCTATTTTCTAAAGCACCTGAAGGCCAGACAAGGAATAATGGATGGAAACTGAACAAGGAGAGATTTAACCTGGAAATAAGGAGAAATTTTCTGACAGTGAGAACAATCAACCCATGGAACAGATGTTGCCTTCGGAAGTTGTGGGAGCTTCACCACTGGAGGCTTTCAAGAAGAGGTTGGACTGCCATTTGCCATAAATGGTGTAGGGCAGTGATGGCTAACCTTTTTGCCATCGCGTGCCAGGAAGGGGGGGGCCGGGGAGGTTCGCGAGTGTGCACGTGCCCACACCCATAATTCTATGTACCCGGCCCTGCGCATGCATGCATGATCCTCCCCTCCCTGCTCCCCACTCCTGGCAAACAATGGCCCAGTAGGCCCATTTTTCTTTCTCACTTGGCTCCAGATCCTCTCTATGCATCTGGGGAGGCCAAAAACAGCCTTCCCCACTCCCTCGGAGGCCCGAAACGGTCCGTTTCCCAACTTCCGGTTGGACAGGAAGTGACATTTTTTGTTGTTCCCAGCCTCCAGAGACTGCTAGAGAGGCTGAGCTGGCGTGCCAGGTGGACATGGCTCCATGTGCCACCTGTGGCACTCGTGTCATAGGTTCGCCATCATGGGTGTAGGGTCTCCTGCTTGGGCAGGGGGTTGGACTAGATGACCTACAAGGTACCTTCCAACTCTGTTAATCTGTTAAAACCTCTGATTCAATTCATAGCTAGTTTCAATCCCCCTTTAGGGCTTCTTGCTTCATGCGCTACTATGAATTGTGCTGTGTGAAGTGACCCTCACATTTTAAGATACCCACTGCTCTTCCAATTTTGTTACAGGTGATACTACCTTGGAGACCAAAACAGGGAGCATCACAGTTGGTAAGTTCTTGTTCTCCTTTTCTTGTTCACGCCCTTGTTTTTTTAATTAAAACACCCCTGCTGAATCGGTTCTATGGATTGAAAATTTGGGCAGCTGTGACTGGACGTCCTTTAATGAATTTGGATTCAACGGTTCGTCTGCGGTGATTTCAGCTCCACGATTGCCAAGTTTTACTACAAGCTCAAGACAGATTGGATGTAATTCACCAGGGCTTTATAGCAGGGTGGCAGTTAAACCCATTGGCAGGAAATAGGTATGTTCATACCTCACGCTAAGCCACCCTGCTGTTTATTTGATTTTTGGGCTCGCATCTTCTGTGAATCCTTTCGTTGTAAGTTTATAAACCATGAATTATGATGTGGCTCAGTGGGTGATAATCCTTCGCTGTGCTCCAAACGAACGGGTTGCTAAGCTTATTACTTCAGCGTCTTCACGGTTCAGATATTTGCAGGGAAATAGTCTAGACCAGTGTTTCTCATATTTGGCAAATTTAAGATGTGTGGATTTCTGCCTGGGGAATTCTGGGAGTTACTTAACGTAACTTTGAGAAACACTGATCTGGTTGTGTTCTGACCTAGGCTTCCTTAGAAATTAAATAGCAGAAACATTGTCCCGGCAAACCTCGTTAATTCATACGGCTGTAAATTACTTTCATTTACAGTCCTCAAGGCTTGATAAACAGTCTTTCAGAGGAAGGTAATCGACACCCACCTATCTCACGTGGAACGCTGCCAGAAAGCTAATTTCCAGACGCAGGGCAAGGCCAAACTTGGCACAGAGTCACAAACAGACACAAAGAGCCTGGTGGCGCAGCAGACTAATAGCCTGTTATTAACATTCAGCTGCCTGCAATTACCGCAAGTTCGAATCTCGCCAAGGCTCAAGGTTGACTCAGCCTTCCATCCTTTCTAAGGTGGGTAAATTGAGGACCCAGTTTGTGGGGGCAATAAGCTGACTTTGTATAAATATACAAAAGTATGAAGGCTATTGCTTAACGCATTGTAAGCCGCCCTGAGTCTCCGGAGAAGGGCGGCATATAAATCAAATTAAAAAAAAAAAAAAAAAAAAAAAACAGAAGTTTCAAATCTTGAATCGGCCAGATGAACTATTTGCTTCCTGCAAAAGCTCACGTCCCTTTCGCTTCTCTTTTATGTCTTATGGGAGGGGCCAATCATCTCCAAGCCTTACTCCCAAGTCGACCCTGTTTCCTTAATTGTTCCTGTGTCCTGGCAGCTCTGCGCATGCTCACACTGGGAACAGGCTCCCGCTGTTCTTCTGCCTCGCTGATGTCAGACTCCGGAGAACTACCAGATGGCCTTGGCCCCCTCTCTGCCTCTGACTCAGAGCCCTCGTCCGAGCCTTCCCCAGACTCCAGGACTGGCTCACGTTCCTCCCCACTGTCCGAATCTCCTGCCAGCTCTGCTGGCCGCTGGCGGGCCACAACAGGTTGAAAAAAAAAATCTGTTGTTGAATGGCCATATCAAATTAAGGTCAGATGACAACCTATGAAAAACTGCTGTTGTTGTTTTAACCATTGAGTTGTGTTATTAATTGTGTTTGTGTGTGTGTTAACTTACTTAAACTGAAAGGTCTCGGGCATTTTGGCTTCCCTGTGTATATTTATTTTGAATGCGGCGGGTTCCCAGATTAAAATTAAACAGCATCAGAATTCAGTGTGGTCTTATCAAATGATCTAAACTTGTTAATCAGTTGTCCGTTCTTGTACTTTGGCACTTAGCATAAGTAAGCAATTATTTCTCAGTGGTGTGTTGGCAAGCAAAAGAAATTTATTTTGATAGGGCGCTAAGTCAGGGGGTTTCAAACTTTTTCCAGAATGCAGAATTTCTTCCCTAGATCCCGAGGATTTCAGTCAATTAATCCCGTGGAAAAAGGAAGCATCTTGTTTAACAGAATAACAGAGTTGGAAGGGATCTTGGAGGTCCTCTAGACTGCACCCCCTGCTCAAACAAGAGGCCCTATACCATTCTAGACAAATAGCTGTCCAATCTCTTCTTAAAAACCTCCAGGAATGGAGCACCCACAATTTCTAGAGGCAAGTTGTTCCACTGATTAATTGTTCTCACGGTCAGGAAGTTTCTCCTTAGTTCTAAATTGCTTCTCTCCTTGATTAGTTTCCACCCATTGCTTCTTTTCCTGCCCTCAGGTGCTTTGGAGAATAGCTGGACTCCTTCTTCTTTGTGGCAGCCCCTGAGATATTGGAAGACTGTTATCATGTTGCCCCTAGTCCTCCTTTTCATTAAATTAGACATACTCAATTCCTGTAACCGTTCCTCATCCAGTCCCCTAATCATCTTTGGTGCCCTTCTCTGCACTCCTTCCAAATATTGAAAGAGAATTAGCATATAGGTTCTACCATCCAAAGGCAGAAACTAAGAGATCTAGAATAATTTAGACCCGGTGTCTGCAACCTGCAGCTCCGGAGCCGCATGTGGCTCTTTGGGCCCTCTGCTATGGCTTCCTGTTGGATGATCCCACCACTGGCTGGCCCTACCCGTCACTCTCCCCTCCCAGTCACTCCTCGCCTGGCCTGAGAAGGTAAGGGCGATGGCAGGGGATGGAGAAGCGGTCGGGGCAGAGACAGAGATATACAGAGAGAAGGGGAGAGAGGGAGAGAGAGAGAGAGAGAGATAGAGAGATAGAGCGGGGAAGAGGGAGGAGGGGGTAGGGAGGAAGAGAGAGATTTCGAAAGGTTTTTGTGGTTCCCGTTGTTTTTTAGCAACTGGTTTTCTGCCCTAATGACCGACTGGGTAGGTGTGGCTAGGGAGGTGTCATGTGACTGGTGAAAGTGAATGTCGAGTTGGCCACGCCCACTGAGGTTTTGTGGCTCCTGGTGTTTTCTTTTCTGTGGGAAATGGATCCAAATGGCTCTTTGAGTGTTTAAGGTTGCAGACCTCTGATCTAGACTCTACCCATTATCTTTTTGGACAGGTAAAATAGCTGTATTTACCTGTCTAAAAAGATGTCCTTGAAACCTCAGGAATTTTAATCTAGGCTGTAGCAACCCAGGGGAAAATAGATTCTTCTTTTGTTTTTAATAAGTCAAAACATTAGCTTGGATTCAACTGGAGGAGAAAATATTGTTAAAACATACACCCGAGACATCACACACGCCGATAATTCAGTCCAGATTGTTTTACCACACACAGGCAATTATTTCCATTTATCCAAAAATGAATTTATGGTGCTAAGTTTGTCTTGATGCATTTATCTCATTTATTAGTTGCATCTGGTTTTGTCTGAGATATCTACCGAACAATTTCGGGATCTAAAATCCCCTGCTGTTCTTTCTTTTGGCAGTTACCCTTAAATTGCTCTAATAATGTAAATTAATTTCCAATTAGTTGCCGATTGGTTTGGAAGCAAAAGTGCATTTCTAAAGATCATTCCTTTTCTGTCAAGTCTGTTCTGTCCTCATACCTTCGAGACCAACTTCTGCCACCAATAGCCTCCCACCGACCAGTCCGCTCCCACAGAGAGGGTCTCCTCAGGGTGCCATCGGCCAAGTTATGTCGGCTGGCGACACCCGGGGGGGGCCTTCTCTGTGGGAGCCCCAGCCCTGTGGAATGAACTGCCCCCGGAAATACGTAAGATCTCCGACCTCCGGGTGTTTCGCTGCGCACTGAAGACCCTGTTGTTCCGCCAGGCCGGGCTATCAACATAACGATTTTAAATTGGGGTATTTTAAATTTTTGGGATTTTAATTGGAGCCTAATTATTTAATGATTTTAAATTTTAATCGTTGTTTTGTTCTGTGTTTTTAAATAGGCTGTACACCACCCTGAGTCCTTCGGGAGAAGGGCGGTATAGAAATAAAATTATTATTATTATTATTGTTATACCACACATGCACCCCCACGGACGGCCCAGAGTTAATAAGCCACACGACAAAACTCTTTGAAGATAAAGCTGGCAGCACCCAGTGGCTAGCTGCCAATTCAGACTTTACTCACACAAAACAAAGATTAGACTGCAAGCATTCCGATAAAACAGGCAGAGTTTCAACAATACAAGAATTAATCCAAATGCAGTCCGATAAAGCAGGCAAAATCCAGTAACGCAGAGATCATGAATTATTTCCAGTTTTTGCTCGTCACAAACTGAACTGGCCACCACACCCACATTTATGCCCTGTGGGGTGTGGTCCAGTGACTCAGCTAATCTCTGGCATGCCTTCCCCTCTGCTGAGCACGCTCCTCCCTGCGCCTCTGCTGAGGGTCCAGCCAGCACTTATCTCCTTCGTCGCTGTCCACCTGTGGCTGCGGGGACGTGCTTGGCTCTGAGCCTATCGTTTGGCCTTCGGTGTCCTCCGGAGGCATTGCCAGAGAGGAGGGTCCTGGAGAGGGAGGCCTTGCCAACTCCTCTCCCTCACTCTCAGAGTCTGCATCTGTCGATAGCCCAGGCTCAGGCAACGGAGCCACAACAAAGTCTTCCTTTTGTGGAGATGCTGTTCCTGAACATCCAGAAAAATCACAATATCACAACCTCTTTACCTCACTCTGATTCTCCTGTCCTTAAGAAGGTAACTGATAGTCATCTTCTTTTAATGACCCCATAATCCCTTGCGGGGTGGAGTCTGGGCAACTGAATGGAGTTGAGTGTTTACTGGCCAGATGCCCTTCCTGTCACCAATGCAGAGTTTTGTTCAGCAGATATATTCTCATTGTGCCCAGAGAGAGAGAGAAATATCTGCCTCCACCTAGGATCGAACTCACAGTCTCCTAATTGTGAGGCAAGAGCACCACCTCCAGGCCACCGCACCACTCAAGAAGGTAACTGATAATGCTTTAATTAATGAGTTTCTTGAGATCTTGATGAATGTTAGCATCCAAGAATCTAAATATTACCAATTCCAAGAACCAAGGATGTTTGAATGCCGAGTCTGGGAAACGTTAAATTTAGACACAGATGTCAAAAAGTTGCTTCTCCTTTATATTTGTCTCACAGCATTTTTCCTCTCGCCTGCGGGCCAGTTAATCTTGATCTGTTAAAGAGATTTTGAAGTTAGAAAGAAAGCTTGATAGGAGAAAAACTTCACATTCTTTCTGAGGGAGCATTTGTTGAATTTTTCATTGCTGAGGTTTCTCTCCTCCATTCGAATCCAAGCTTATGTTTTGACTTACTAAAAAAACAAAACAAGAATCTCTTTTCCTCTGATGATGTGCCCAATTCTTGCAACTACTCATCATCCAGTCCGGTGGTGGGATTCAAATTTTTTTACTACCGGGTCTCTGGGCGTGCCTTGGTGGCCGTGGCATGGCTTGGTGGGCATGGCAGGGGAAGGATACTGCAAAATCTCCATTCCCTCCACACTCCAGGGGAAGGATATTGCAAAATCTCCATTCCCTCCACACTCCAGGGGAAGGTTACTGCAAAATCCCCATGGAGTGGGGTGGGAATGGAGATTTTGCAGTATCCTTCCCCTGGAGTGGGTTAGGAATGGAGATTTTGCAGTATCCTTCCCCTGGAGTGGGTTAGGAATGGAGATTTTGCAGTATCCTTCCCCTGGAGTGGGTTAGGAATGGAGATTTTGCAGTATCCTTCCCCTGCCACATCCATCAAGCCACACCCACCAAGAGACACCACGCCCACCTAGCTACGCTCACAGAACCACTAGTAAAAAAAAATTGAATTCCACCACTGATTAATAGGTATGTCAACTGAAAGGAGACGATCTTATGTCTACACTGGTGGCTCTTGATAGCTCCATTATAAGAGATCTTAAATTTTATTTGACTGCCCCAACTAAACACATCACAGTTACTCTACAGGAGGGGTATCCAACCTTGGCAAGACTTGTCGACTTCAACATGGCTTGCCTGAGGAATTCTGGGAGTCCTGCTGTAGAGTAATTGTGATGTGTTCAGTTGGGGCAATCTAATATAATTTAAGATCTCTTACAATGGAGCTATCAAGAGCCACCAGACTGTTGTGGTCTGCCGGCAGCCTGCGGAGCTGGCAGCGGAGTCAGACAGTGAGGAAGTTGGGGAGGAACATGGCCCAGTCCTGGAGTCTGGGGAAGGTTCGGATGAGGGCTCTGCGTCGGAGGCAGAGAAAGGGGCATCTGGGAGGTATGTGCTGCCTCCGGAGCGTCCAGAGTCAAACCTCAGTGAGGCAGAGGAACAGGGAGAGCCTGTTCCCAGTCTGCACATGCGCAGAGCTGCTAGAAGGCAAGAACAGTTAAAACAAAAGGGACGACTCAGGAGTAAGGCTTGGAGATGATTGGCCCCTCCCATAAGACTTAAAAAAGGAGCAAAGGCACCTGGGCCTTTGCAGGAAGCAACGTTGTTAATTCTGTGCAGTTTAAAGTCTGAAGCTCTGTTTGATTCTGGGCTCCGTGTGGCTTTGCCAATGAGGTCTTTGGCAGCGCGTCAAGTGAGATAAAGGTGGGTATTATCAGCCTTATCCCGAAGACTCTTTACAACTATGTGAGACTCATCTGTCAATGAACAGAATTCACAGCTGTTGCAATAAAAGAGATTTTTGGAACTAGTCGTGTGTTTTACTGACTCAGGAAGCCTAGGTCACAACACAGAGTAGACATGAGATAGTCTCCTTTCAGTTGAGATACCTATTAATTCATGTGCAGGACCATGCTGTCTCCTTGGCAACAACCTGCAACTGGTTACAACGATCTTTTTCCAGGATATCTACAAGCTTGAGGATTCCTTGGTGGTCTCCCATCCTAGTACTAACTAACTTGCTGAAACCTTGGTAGATCTTCCAACGAACAGCACCAGTCACTTTTGCAGAGGTTTCCTAAGTTGAACCAAGCACAGGCCTTCACGGGAGCTCCCAGAGGATCCACAAGTCTCAGATTAGCAACTCTTTCCCCTCCTCCTCCTCCTCCGCCTTTCCTTATTTGTTAGAAGCCAGCCACAATTTCTTACAGCATGTCAACATCAGACTGGGCTCTGTTGGAAAGCGAATTGTGGATTGTTGGGAATTGTATGTTTCTCCCCCCCGTCCTGGAATTCCATGTGTTTCAGTCTGCTGACTTCACTGCTGTGGTTTTAAATTCTGTCCGTGCAACTTTTTCCAAGACTGATTAAAGTCAGATGGCTCGCTATTCAGTAAAATAGCTGGCAGGGCCAAAATGATGTAATCCAGAGGTAGGTTCTTGCCAAGATCTGGCTTCCTTCCCCCTCCTTTCAGCCACTGCCCAACTTTTGTGAACCCCCAAAATGTTTTCACCTCCTCGGTACAAAAGACAGATCACTCATCCCAGCAGAAACAGAACCGAAGCCTTAAGCATACAGAGAATTTTAGAAGGGAAAAAAGCAAACACACACACACACATATATATATATATATATCCTAATACAATCTCATGCATAGAGAGACATATCTCTATGCACGAGATTGTATTAGGATATATATATACGTGTGTGTGTGTGTGTGTGTGTGTGTGTCTGTGTGTTTTTCCTCTAGCCAGGTTTTTCCTACGTAACCAAGGTTTTTCTGCAGCCCTAGCTCAGTAGAATCACATCCACTCAATTCTGGGCTTTTTTTCTTTTCTTTCTGGCAGCCAGCAAGTTCTTGCTGCCAGGTGAGAGACTTATATAGATCTATTTCTGGCTCGTTAGCCATCATCAGTAAGCCAAACCCACATCTCATGTATCCTCCCTGTAAAGGTACTGTAAAGGTTGTAAAGGTACTGTAAAGGCTGCCAGAAAGGAAAAAAAGCCCAGAATCGAGTGGATGTGATTCCACTGAGCTAGGGCTGCAGAAAAACCTTGGTTACGTAGGAAAAACCTAGCTAGAGGGAAAACACACATAAATCCTACGAAGAAGTAAGAAAATAGATACTGTACCTTTACAGGGAGGATACATGAGATGTGGGTGTGGCTTACTGATGATGGCTAACGAGCCAGAAATAGATCTATATAAGTCTCTCACCTGGCACCAGAACTTGCTGGCTGCCAGAAAGAAAAAAAGCCCAGAATCGAGTGGATGTGATTCTACTGAGCTAGGGCTGCAGAAAAACCTTGGTTACGTAGGAAAACCTGGCTAGAGGAAAAAAAAACACACACACACACACACACACACACACACACACACACACACACACACATATCTATCTCCTGATACAAACCAGGATGTGTATTTGCAGACACACATATACTGTATGTGTGGGCAAATGCACATCCTGGTTTGTATTAGGATCCTTACGCATACGGTCTCTCTTAAGCGACAGATAAAAATCTGCAACCCTGTTAGATCTCGGATGCATCGGTCCTTGACATGCTTTGGAAGTCCTTGCTCAAAACTTTGGTAGATTCTGAATGTCCTTGGCCCAGTGACCATCGCTTGGCCTCAATGCTTCTTCTGAAATATGTTCAAAAAAAGTCTTCTGAAACATATAGACAGGCAAACCAACAGAGGTGCAAAAGCAAAATGCCAAATTCTGACTTTCCAGATGAGAGAATCCCCAAAACTAGCTCAAAAATACGTGTGTGTGAGAGAGAGAGAAAGGTGGGGGGGAGGGGGGGAGGGAGAAGAGAGAGAGAGAGAGAATAGGAATAGGAATGGAATGGAATGGAATGGAATGGAATGGAATGGAATGGAATAGAAAATATGGAGTGGAGTGGAGTGGAGTGGAGTGGAAGGGAAGGGAAGGGAAGGGAAGGGAAGGGAAGGGAAGAGAAGAGAAGAGAAGAGAAGAGAAGAGAAGAGAAGAGAAGAGAAGAGAAGCTGGAAGGGACCTTGGAGGTCTTCTAGTCCAACCCCCTGCTCTAGCAGGAGAACCTATACCATTTCAGACAAGTGACTGTCCAGTCTCTTCTTAAAAACCTCCGGTGATGGTGCACCCACAACTTCTGAAGGCAAGACATTCCAATGGTTAATTGTCCTCACCGTTAGGAAGTTTCTCCTTAATTCCAGGTTGCTTCTCTCCTTGATTAGGTTCCATCCATGGTTTCTTGTCTTTCCCCTCTGGTGCTTTGGAGAATAAGTTGACCCCCTCTTCTTTGTGGCAACCTCTCAAATACTAGAACACTGCTATCATGTTGCCCCTGGTCCTTCTTTTCTCTAGACTAGCCAAACCCAAATCCTGCAACCGTTCTTTGTATGTTTTAGTCTCCAGGCCTTTAATCATCTTAGCTGCTCTTCTCTGCAACTAAGAGAAAGAGAGAGAACACTGTGGATTTTTCCTTTAATATTTCCCAGTAAAGATTTCCAGCATATCTCCATCATGTGAGAGAGTCCTCTGTGTCTCCATCCAGAAATTCTTTTCTTCCTAGAGCTAGGTAGCTATAGAGCAAGTAAACCAGGTTCAGAGGTGGTATTCAGCCGGTTCGGACCAGTTCACACAAACCCGTAGCGGAAATCGTAGGTGGGCCTGCCCACCTGCCCCAGCTTGATGCTGTTCTATTTTAGGCACGTTTTTGAGTCTGGGCACATGCGTGGAAGGCACACCCACCAGCGAGCAAAGCACATGCACGGAAGGCCGGGCGCGCGGACTCACATTTTCTGTGCTGGGTGAAATTAAATTATGTGAATCCCACTTCTGACCAGGTTGTAAAGATTCATTCATTCATCCATCCATCCATCCATCCATCCATCCATCCATTCATTCATTCATTCGATTATGTAGGATGGAGCCGGCTTGCTTTAATGGAAATTGACAGGAGAAAAAGCTCAGTAGCAAACATTCGCCCTTTATAGCCGTGTAATCAAACTAGGTTTTAAGGGACTAGTAGTAATTCCCAGAATTTATTAATTCATGCTGTGGGTCAACAAGAAATCCAGTGCTGACTCTAATGGTCCTCGTTGCCAGAATTATTTTATTCAGCAGAAAAGTGAGTTTAGTTATAAAGAGGAGAGAGAGAGAGAGATGTAAGAAACAAACAAAAAAGTCCAGGTTCTTTTTGCCAAAAGTTTGCTAGATTGTGGTCATAACTTTATTCAATGTTCTCCTAATTGAATTCTGCGCTGCGCTGTACTTGCACCCATCCCAACTGTTGGCAAACCGGAGAGAAATGGAAATAATTATAACCATCGAAGTGGACTTTTTTGCCATTATTCTGAGACTGTCCAGTTCTCTCCAGCCTCCTTGTTTTTTCAGTAGGTTTCAGTTCTTTGACATATATATATATATATATATATATATATATATATATATATATATATATTTGCTTCTCAACATAAGCCTGTTAGACTATCTCTCTTTAATATATTTCTATGCCATGATGCAATGATAGCAAATTTCTAGATCTTAATTAAATGTAATCCCTTTTAAGAGGTATAGGACCAATGTGTTGTAATTTCCCCGTTCTCTTTTGTTGTAGTTAGTTGCACAGTCAGCCAAATGGATTTGACAGTTATGTCCACCTATCATGTCCTTCCCAAGGCCCTGGGATAGGCATGCTTATATATGCATTCTCAGGTTCTAACAGGTTCTGGAGAACCGGTAGCGGAAATTTTGAGTAGTTCGGAGAACCGGGAGCAGGAAATTTTGAGTAGTTTGGAGAACTGGAAAATACCACCTCTGGCTGGTCCCAGAGTGGGATGGGAATGAGGATTTTGCAATATCCTCCCAGGAGTGGGGTGGGAATGGAGATTTTGCAGTATCCTTCCCCTGGAGTGGGGTGGAAATGGAGACTTTGCAGTATCCTTCCCCTGCCACACCCAACAAGCCACACCACGCCCACTAAACCACGCCCACAGAACCGGTAGTAAAAAAAAATTGAATGTCATCACTGATACACACATACATATACATAATTGGGAGGTTATGTATATTCAATTATGTAGTTCAATCCTAGGCAGTGGCAGATGTTTCCCTATCAAGGCACCAAGAGAAAATATATGCTGCGAACTCCACACAGGCATCAGGAAGGGCATCCGGCCAGTAAATTCTCAGCTCCATTCAGTCACCTCGACCCCACCCCAATAAAGGGGATTACAGGGTTGTAAAAAGAAAAAAAATGTATGTGTGTATCATTCTAGCCATTGTCTATCCCCTCCAGGATGAAGGCTTCTCCCACATGTTTCCAACGGATAAGGTCATGAGTTTTCTTTTGCCGATTGGACCCCCAAACTTGCTGATGTCGTATACGTAAACGAAAGTATACGATATCATCAAGAGAATAAAAAGAATTGAAATGGAAACGGGCCGGTCACATAGCAAAGAAGTTTGTTTGTTTATTTATTTATTTATTTATTTATTATTTATTTATTTATTTATTTATTTATTTATTTATTTATCATATTTCTATGCCACCCACTCTTCCGAGGACTCTGAGCGGCTTACAACAATCGACAGTATACTAAATAGCATATTGCCCCCTACAATCTGGGTCCTCCTTTTACCCACCTCGGAAGGATGGAAGGCTGAGTCAACCTTGAGCCGGTGAGATTTGATCTGCTGATCTGCTGAACTAGCAGTCAGCTGAAGCAGCTGCAGTACAGCACTCTAACCACTGCGCCACCTCGGCTCATTAAAGTGATAGCCAAGGCAGTCATAGAATGGATCCCACTTGATCAAAAGCGCCCACGAAAGAGACCTAAAACAAAATGGATGGACTTTTGTTATAAAACATAAAGCTGAAGAAAACAAAGAGTTCTCATCAGATGCTCCATATCCCCAAAAATTATCTGATCAAAATTGTCTTTTCCCTCTTCTGTGCTGGTTGAAATCTCTCGTAAGCACTACATAATTTATCATAGCCATCTATGTCTTTAAAAACCACTAATCTCGCTATATTCTTGCCCCCCCCCCCGCAAACTATCAATCACATGGCTCACCATAAGCCAGTTGAGCCTTGTGTCACTGTGTCCTTGTGGATACAGTCCAACTTAAATTGGCAGGTGCAACTAAGTCCCTCTAAAAGCTCTGGAATCAGAGATGGAATAACTAAAGCCTAACTGATTAAAGTGGGACTAATTAATATTGTGCTAGATAGATCAATGTTTCTTAAACATTTTTCTCTCAGGATCCCTTCCCACTTTTCATAATTACGGAGGATCCCAAAATACATTTTTGTTTGTTTGTTTGGGCTGTACTTATCAATATTTACCATATTAAAAATTAAAATTGATGCACCACTTCCGGAGCCTGGGGAGACCGTTTTCGTCCTCCCGGAGGCTCAAGAAAAGACTCCGGAGCCCGGGGAGGGCACAAACACCCCACCCACCCCCGCTGTGGTGCAGGAGGCCAACTAGGCCACACTTACCATGCCACGCCCACCCAGCAACCGGGGAGAGAACCCCTTGCTAAAATTTTTGAAGCCCACCCCTGGTTCTCCTCACGCATACAGTTTCAGTGTTTTTGCTCATATTGTCACTCCAATCCAAATCCTTGTGTATTACGGCAGCTGGAGCTTCAGTTTCTCCTTAAAAGAGCTAAAATCTAATTAATTAACGGTTCGTTGGGAAAGAAAGGGCCCAGCTTCCTCGAATAATGTGGAGGCGATCGCATGTCCAAGTCTATTTCTGTTCGTATCTTATGCCAGTGTGTTCTGTCCCCGTCTCACACGCACACACACCAACAGATGTCCAAGAGTTAAAAACCAAACCAGCTGACAAAATCCTTTTCCTTATGATAATGGAACTTGGCAGCAACCTAGTGGCTGCCTGCCAAGAGTTTATTACTCACGAAGGGAAGAGATAACATCTCTCCGCTTCTGGTACATCAAAGTAAATTGTTCAATAATTACAGAGTAATTTAAGTCCAAATATAATCCAGCAAAGTCTATAGCAAAAGTCCGGCAATGCAGAATGGCGTGGAAGCTTTCAGCTTTGTTCGTCACAAGGTTTGACTGGCTACCACGCTCCCTTTTATAGCCTGTGGGGTGTGGTCCAGTGACTCAGCCTAATCTCGGGCACGCTTTTCTTCTGTTGCGCGCGCTTATCTCTGCGACGCTGGCGTGGATCCAGCCAAGACTCATTACTCTCATCACTGTCCACCTGTGGTTGCGTGGACGTGCTTGGCCCCGACCCTATCTCTTGCCCTTCGGCGGACACTGAAGGCATTGCCAAAGAGGAGGGTCCTGGAGAGGGAGGCCTTGCCAACTCCTCTCCTTCACTCTCGGAGTCCTCTCCTGCCGATGACACAGGCTCAGGTAACGGAGCCACAACACAGTGTTTCTCAACTATGGCAACTTGAAAAATGTGTGCGGACTTCAACTCCCAGAATTCCCCAGCCGGTCATGCCGACTGGGGAATTCTGGGTCTTGGAGCCAACACGTCTTCAAGCTGCCAAGGTTGAAAAACTCCAACCTACAGTCTTGCATTCATGAAGCCCTTGAAGTCATTCTTGGCAAGAGGAATAAATCCAGAAAGGATATTTTCCATCCCATCCTTCTCCTGGGATATTTTGCTTTTTCCTTTCTTAATTATGATTCTTTAACTTTCTGTTTGGGAGATGTTCTAGCTGGCAGATTTAGGGAAGGCTCCTAAACTCTATATTTTTGTTTTTTTCCTAAGAAGATTCAAGACGGAAACACCCTATTAATTTGCGAACTGGGAACACATATTTCATATTTTACTGACTAAATCTGTGATTTATCATCCCCAGGGGTTATTTCCAAGCTAAGCAACAGTCATCTTCAGCCAGGGGCCTGTTCTCCTGTTAGGCAGAAGGGAGCCGCTGACTCCAAAAGCAGATTCTGGAGTGCCATAAAGGAGAGGAGGAAGACCATCTGACTTCCCTGAAATAGTCTACTAAACTCAGAATAACAGAATAATGGAAGGGACCTTGGAGGTCTTCTAGTCCAACCCCCTTCCCAGGCAGGAAACCCTATACCATTTCAGACAAATGGTTATCCAACATCTTCTTAAAAACTTCCAGTCTTGGAGCATTGACAACTTCTGGAGGCAAGTTGTTCCACTGATGAATTGTTCTAACTGCCAGGAAATTTCTCCTTAGTTCTAGGTTGCTTCTCTCCTTGATTAGTTTCCATCCATCGATTCTTGTCCTGCCTTCAGGTGCTTTGGAGCATAGCTTGACTCCCTCTTCTTTGTGGCAGCCCCTGAGATATTGGAAGACTGCTATCATGTCTCCCCTGGTCCTTCTTTTCATTAAACTAGACATACCCAGTTCCTGCAACCGTTCGTTTGTTTTAGCCTCCAGTCTCCCAATCCTCTTGGTTGCTCTTCTCTGCACTCTTTCTAGAGTCTCAACATCTTTTTTACATTGTGGTGACGCAAACTGGATGCCGTATTCCAAGTGTGGCCTTACCAAGGCATGATAAAGTGCTATTAACACTTCACGTGATCTTGATTTTACCCCTCTGTTTATGCAACCTAGAACTGTGTTGGCTTTTTTGGCAGCTGCTGCACACGGCTGGCTCATATTTAAGCGGCTGTCCACTAAGTCCTTCTTTTCATTAAACTAGACACACCCAATTCCTGCAATTGTTCTTCGTACTGTAAGGTCCGGCTATACGCTTAAGCTCTCAGTGAACCAAAAAGAAAGAGCTAAACGGAGGCTTGAATAAGAATCAACATTTAATCTTTGATCAAAGACAGAAGGCTGGGTAAAACCATTCCAAACACATACAAAGAGATATGTATATGGGAGGGTTCACACCTTCAGAGAAGATGTAACCACTTTTTATACCTTTAAAGCACCAGTTAAGCCCCCAACTCTGGCCCCTAATTTATGTTTGTGTATTCTTTGTTGCCCTGCAAAGGAATCTAAACTTCCAATTAGTCTTATCTTAAGCATTTCTTGGTTTACTTAATTGGCCACTTAGCCCCTGGCTCTGGAAGACAAAATCTTATCCAGATCAAACATAAATTAGGGCTGAGGTGTAAATTATCCCTTTGTTGATGGTTGTAGTTCCAACAGAGATACGTACCATGCTTTTAGATGGCACAGAAAGAGATTGATATGAGTTCAGGTCAAATGGCAGGGACATACGTTTGACAAATACCAGATACATTTCAGAGGCCTAATGACAATATGTTTGTAACAGGAGATACAAATAGAAAGGAATAATATATGTGATACAAATACAAAAGCACAATATATATGTTACAGGAACCTAATGATTACAGAATAACAAGCTTTTACTAAATCTAGTATATCAGTATTTTATATTCTACCTTTATTATTGTTTCCCTATAGTACATTTAGCCTCTAATCCAGGGATGTCAAACTCAAGGCCAGATGCGACCTGCGGGGTGCTTAAATCTGGCCCGCGGGACCGGCCTGGAAATATCAAAGGACCTGCCTACAGTGCCTCTGCTGGCTAAAACGAGCCGCATGCGGGCCCCCATGGCCTGTTTTTGGCCAGCAGAGTGCTGCTGGAGGCCAGAGAGGCTGAAAACAGCCCATTTTCGGCCCGTTTTTGGCCATCAGAGTGCTGCAAGAGGCCATGGAGGGCAAAAATAATGCATGAGGGAGCCATGTGTGGCCTCCGCACTCTTATTTTGGCTGGTAAAGTACTCCAGGAGGCCATTCAGGCCAAAAATGGGGCAGAGGGAGCCACAGGTGCCCCCCAGAACCCCGTTTTGGCCAGCAGGGTCCTGCAGGAGGCATCCGTCCCATCTCCCCCACCCCATGGAGGAGAACTACAATGCTGATCCGGCCCGCGAAGAAATCCAGTTTGACACCCCTGCTCTAAAATCGTCCTTTTTGTTCTTCTCCGAACTCTTTCTAGAGTCTCAACATCTGGTTTTTTTTTTATATCATGGCGACTAAAACTGGACGCACTATTCCAAGTGTGGTCTTACTCAGAGTCCACAAGGACATGTCTCCATCAATAGAGTTGAAGTGGATTCGCTTCTGCTCCTGGTTCTCTCCTGTCTTTTGCAGATACCGGACGAAATGTTCCATCAGCCTCGAGAATCAAAATAGTCGTTGCGACCCGCATTCCCATCTCCTTTCTCAAATGTCACCAAAATCCCTTTGGGTTTGGTGAGAAGGAAGCTGAGATTGAAGCTGTCATTACTAATGCTGATTCATGGCTGTATTTTTCCAGAAACCAGACGCTATATTTTGCCCCTCCTATTTTGTTCTTCTTCTTCTTGGTCCTCCTTTTTTTTTTTCCTTTCTTTCTTTTTTTTTTTTTTTGTACAGGGGTTAGAAAAGAGAATTTGGCCATATCTGTCATCCGAGAGCTTAGTTAAACGACAAGCTGTACGCTAATTCCCTTGAGATTAATAGAGCTCCTGTATGACCCAAAAGTTTGAATCTACCTTAATCCAGCTTTTATTGCAGTTTCTAGTAGTAACTAGCACAATCCTGGGCTTCAAAAATTTTAGCATGGGGTTCTCTGCCCGGTTGCTGGGTGGGCGTGGCCATGGTGGGCGTGGCCTAGTCGGCCTCCTGTGCCATGGCAGGGGGGGTGTTTATGCCCTCCCCGGGCTCCGGAGGCTTTTCTCAAACCTCCAGGAGGGTGAAAATGGCCTCCCCAGGCTTCGGTAGGCCCTCTGGAGGCCGGAAATGGGCCCGTTTCCGGCTCTTCCTGAACTTCCGGTAGGCCCGTTTTTCGCCCTCCCCGAGCCTCTGTGCATGCCCTGCACTTACCTGTGTTCAAAATGGGCTGTGTGGGGACTCCTGGGAGGGGAGGGGCGTAGTGGGCAGGGCCAGCCAGAAGTGGGGTTCAGGGGTTCTCCAAACTGCACAGAATCTTAGCTAGAGGTTCTCCCGAACCCCTGAGAACCCCCAGCAGCCCCACCCCCGGCACAATCTTTTGCAAAACAAAACAGAAAAAAAGAAGGAAAAAAATCACCCTTTCTAGCCCAGGTGCATTTTTATTTTGATGAAGAACAGTTTTCCAAAAACCTATTGAAACATTTATGCAATTCAGATGACGTACAAGTATTCCTCGCTTTACAGCCGTTTGTTTAGTGACCGTTCGAAGTTACAGCACCACTGAAAAAAAAATGATTCATGACGACTGTTTTCACACTTTTGTGAGTCCTGGGAGCATCCCCAGGGTCACGTGATCAAAAATTCAGCCGCTTGGCAACTGACTCGTATGTATGACAGGCGCAGTGTCCAGGGACCATGGGATCCCCTTCTGACAAACAAAGCCAATGAGGAGGCCAGATTCACTTAACGACGGTGTTACTAACTTAATAATTACAGCCACTCTTTAACAACTATAGCAAGAAAGACAGTAAAATAGGGCAAAGCTCACTTAACAAATGTCTCACTTAGCAACAGAAATTTTGGGCTCAATTCTACTCATGTTTGCTCATTCCATAAATGGAGAAAATTGTGAAAAAACTACTAACTGCTCATCAGAAGGATGAAAAATTGGGATCATTGGACTTTTTTCTGGTTTCTTATTAATACAGGTAGTCCTCGACTTACGACTACAATTGAGCCCAAAATTTCTGTTGTTAAGCCAGACATTTGTTAAGTGAATTTTGCCCCATTTTACGACCTTTCTTGCCTCAGATGTTAAGTGAATCACTACAGGTGATAAGTTAGTCACATGGTTGTTAAGTGAATCTGGCTTCCCCATGGACTTTGCTTGTCAGAAGGTCGCAAAAGGGATCACATGACCCCAGGACACTGAAACCGTCATAAATATGAATCAGTTGCCAAGCATCTGAATTTTGATCACATGACCACGGGGTTGCTGGAATGATTAATTAATCAATGCTCAGTGATTGATTAATGAAGAATAATAAAATAACTGCATCCAGTTTTCGTTACCATATTATTAAAAAAGATGTAGAGACTCTGGAAAGAGTGCAGAAAAGAGCAACAAAGATGATTAGGGGTCTAGAGGCTGACACATTTGTTGTGGTCCGCCAGCAGCCTGCGGAGCTGGCAGCGGAGTCGGACAGCGATGAGGCTGAGGAAGAACAGGGGCCAGTCCTGGAGGCTGGGGAAGGCCTGGACGAGGGCTCTGCATCGGAGGCAGAGATGGGGCCAGGGCCATCGGGGAGTGATGTGCAGACTTCGGAGCCTCCAGTGGCTGACAGTAGAGAGGCAGAGGAACAGGAGGAGCCTGTTCCTAGTGCATGTATGAGAAGAGCTGCCAGAAGGCAGGAGCAGATAAAGCAGAGAGGACGACTCGGGAGTAAGGCCAAGAGATGATTGGGCCTTCCCATAAGACCAGCAATGGTTCTTGACCACTTTGCTGGAAAATAACGTTGAGAGAATTGCTTCTTGTTTTGCTGTATTTATTTCATGTCGGCGTCTTCTGCTTCTGAACTTTTGCCAAGAAAAGCCTTTGGCAGTTTGCCTAATTATACCAAGGTTGGTGATAAACTGAGGAATGGTGTTTTGAAGAATTTGCTTTAATTTAGTTTGGACTACGCTGAGAATGAGTTAATTCTCAGCTGTTCTAATAAAGTCTGTTTTTTTTCGAACCGTTTGCGTTTAACACTAACTACTTGGGCCTGGGTCACAACAACATTGTCCAGAGAAGGAAGAATAAATCCAGACCATAGAATAAATCCACAAGAGGTATAACACGAAACAATGGCAGAATAACGACTACGTTTCAAATAACAGTGGATTTAATATGTATATTAATATCATATGCATAATGTCAACTCACAAAGCATCCCTGACTTGCTCTCGAGTTGCCATAGGCCGGGGGCGATGGGAAACCGGCAAAATGGCACAGCAGCCAAAGGCAGATACACATTCTATCCTGATCTCTCTCAAGGCTGTATCCCAGGATTAGCTACAGCAGCTGAAGGGGAGTGACCTCTACAACCTGCAAAATTGCTCTGTTGGCGAATGTGATTGATGACATACCCTGGGGGGAGGGAGGAAACAGGGTCATAATTTGAGCATAAATTACGTAGGGTCAGAGCTGGCTTCACTTGGGAATGTGCCGACATGAAGCTCCTAATAAATAACTGGATTTCTTTTGAAGCTTGGCTCGAGACTCATGATTTAATTAGGGCATCCGTTGGAACCCTGACACAATGAACAGTTTCAGGAATTTGGAGTAGGGGTGACATGATAGCAGTCTTCCAATATTTGGGGAGTTGCCCCAAAGAAGAGGGACTCAACCTATTCTCCAAAGCATCAGAAGGCAGGACAAGAAGCAGTTACTGTCCAGTTGTTCCTGCTTTCTTGAAAGAGAAATATATATATATATATATATTTCAAGTTTACATCAAGACGACTGAACATTTTGAGAGCTAAGCTTGGTTACCTTCACTGAATATTTGCAGATGTGCTCGCTCTTGCTTGATGCTTACTGAGTCTCAAACTATCTATTAAAGTTTAAATATAGAAAGAACACACTGTCCTTTTGCCTATTTCCAAACAAAAACCTTCAGGATGTTTTTTTTTTTTTTCTCAAGAGCAAAAAAATTCTAAGGCACTTAGAATGAGCTACACAAAATACACCAATGAATTAATCGACGTTTGCAGAGAGCTGAGTGCTTTTCTGGTTTTTTTTATTATTATTATTTCAGATTCTTCTGAAGGATCTTTAAAAGCCTTTACTTATCGAGGAGAGATAAATGCCTACGTTCTTCGTCAAACTGGGGAAGTAAACCTGGTTTCTCAGGAAGGTTAGTGAGTTAAATAATTTTAAATTTTGGTTTCCTGCTTAAGATGCCCCCCCGCCCCCTGTGATCAGGAGAATAAAAATACCGTATTTTTTGGGAGTATAAGACTCACTGGAGTATAAGACGCACCTTAGTTTTTGGGGAGGAAAATAAAAATTTCTGCCTCTGCCTACCAGGTATTCATCTGGCTAGCGTCCTTAGCCCCTTACATTAGTTTGCTGGTTGTGAGTGCGCCCTCATTGGGGCTGAAAAGCAGCTTCAAAAGCACAGCTGATTGTTGGAGGGAGCTCCAGTGAGTAAAGCAGGCGAAGCGCAGAAGCGGTAAGACAAGGCAGCAGCTGTTCCGGGTTGCCATTTTGGGCTCTGCACCTCACGTTTTCAGCCTCCAAATGCTCCGGTTTGAGAGCCGTTCAAGGCTGCGGGGATTGCCAAAGCACATCGGCGCCGATTGGCGCCCAAAAACACGATGTGCAGAGGCCAAAAATGGGACTTGCGGAGGCCTAAAATGCGATGCGGAGGCCAAAAACGGGACATCCGGAGGCCTAAAATGCGATGCGGAGGCCAAAAACCGGACATGCGGAGGCCTAAAATGTGATGCGCAGAGGCCAAAAACGGGACTTGCTGAGGCCTAAAATGTGATGTGCAGAGGCCAAAAACGGGACTTGTGGAGGCCTAAAATGCAATGCGCAGAAGCCAAAAACGTGATGCGTGGAGGCGACAATCGGTAGCAATCCCCGCAGCCTTGAACGGCTCTCAAACGGAACATTTGGAGGCTGAAAACGCCAGACATGGAGCCAAAAAACGCAAGCCATTGTCTGTGGCAATCTCTGCAGTCAGGAAGAGGACACCCAGAGGCCGAAGGGTGGGGGCCGGCGGGTGGGCGGGGCTACATTTGGAGTATAAGACACACCTAAATTTTCAACCTCTTTTAGGGGGTGGGGAAGTGTGTCTTATACTCCGAAAAATACGGTAATTAAGAATATTGAGCAAGTCCAGAGATAGGATAGGCAACAAAAATGGTGCAAGATCTGAGGGACAGAATGTATCAGGAGAGATTGAGGAAACTGAATACATACAGTCTGGAGGACAGATGGGATAAGGGAGACAGGATTGAAACCTTTAAATATATTAAGGGTGTGAATAATGTTCTAGAACAGGGGTATCAACAGAGGTGTCCTCTGGCCTGCAGGGTGCTTAGATCTGTCCCGCGGGGCTGCCCTGGAAACAGTGAAGGACCAGCCCGCGGTGCTTCTGCCAGAAAAAATGGAGCTCGGGAGGGCTGCGTGCGCTCCCCCCCCACCCCGGAGCTCTGTTTTCACTGGCAGAGGGTTGCAGGAGGCTGTCACAGCCGGAAACAGAGCTCGCAAGAGCCACGCGCGGCCCCCAAGCTCCGTTTTCACCGGCAGAAGGTTGCAGGAGGCTGTCACAGCTGGAAACAGAGTTCACAAGAGCCGCGCGTTGCCCCCTGAGCTCCGTTTTCACCGGCAGAGGGTTGCAGAAGGCTGTCACAGCCGGAAACAGAGCTCGCAAGAGCCGCGCGCGGCCCCCAAGCTCCGTTTTCACCAGCAGAAGGTTGCAGGAGGCCATCACAGCCGGAAACAGAGCTCGCAAGAGCTGTGTGAGGCCCCCTGAGTTCCATTTTCACCGGCAGAGAGTTGCAGGAGGCCGTCACAGCTGGAAACAGAGCTCGCAAGAGCTGTGTGCGGCCTCCCGAGCTCCGTTTACACTGGCAGAGGATTGCAGGAGGCTGTCGCAGCCAAAAACGGAGCTTGGGAGCCCATTTTCACTGGCAGAGCGCTCATGCCACCACAGGCACCCCTGACACAAGTGACGTTGAACCCTGGCCACGACCACCCCAGCCCCCCAAAGTCAAACACAACCCTGATGCAGCCCTCAATGAAATTGACTTTGACACCCCTGTTCTAGAAGACAGCACAAATAGTCCTCAATTTACAAACCGTTCATTTAGTGACCATTCAAAGTTACAATGGCACTGAAAAAAGCGACTTGTGAGCGTTTTTCACACTTACGACCATTGCAGCATCCCCATGATCACGTGATCAAAATTCAGACATCTGGCAACTGATTCATATTTATGACGGTTGCAGCGTGGTATGATTCCCCCCCTTGTGTGACCTTCTGAGAAACAAAGTCAACGGGGGAGCCAGATTCCTTTAACAACTGTGTTACTCACTTTAAAACTCCAGTGACTCATTTAACAACTGTGGCAAGAAATAGCAATAGCACTTAGACTTATATACTGCTTTTACAGCCCTCTCTAAGCGGTTTACAGAGTCAGCTTCTTGCCCCCAACAATCTGGGTCCTTATTTTACCCACCTGTGAAGGGTGGAAGGCTGAGTCAACGTTCAGCCTGTTGACATTCGAACTGCTGGCAGGCGGCAGGCGGCAGAAGTAGCCTGCAGTACTGCACTCTAACCACTGCACCACCACAACTCTAGGTTGTAAAATGGGGCAAAACTCACTTAACTGTCTCATTTAGCAACGGAAATTTGGGGCTCCATTGTGGTTGTAAGTCGAGGACACTTCTGAGGTAACATATCGTCTGTTCCCTAATATCAGCTTCAATTAAATTAGACAAATATTTTCTTGGTTATTATTTTCTCATGAATTTTCAAAGCTAAACTCTCAGGAGAACAGGGAAAATTAACCACTGAGGTTTCAGATTATAAAAAAACCCCGTCAACTTCTGATGTTACATGTCATCTCTTCCAGGGGTGGGCTGCTGGGGGTTTGGGAGAACCTCTAGCTAAGATTCTGTGCAGTTCGGAGAACCCCCAAATCCCACTCCTGGCTGGCCCCGCCCATCCTACCCCGCCACTCCCAGGAGTCCCCACGCGGCCTGTTTTGGATGCAGGTAAGTGCAGGACATGCGCGGAGGCTCAGGGAGGGCGAAAAATGGGCCTACTAGAGTTCAGGAAGGCTGGAAACAGGCCTGTTTCCGGCCTCCAGAGGGCCTCCGGAGCCTGGAGAGGCCGTTTTCGCCCTCCCGGAGGCTCAAAAAAAGCCTCCGGAGCCCGGGGAGGGCAAAAACGCCCCCCCCCCCCTGTGGTGCAGGAAGCCGACTAGGCCACGCTCACCATGGCCACGCCCACCCTGCAACTGGGCAAAGAACCCCTTGCTAAAATTTTTGAAGCCCACCATTGATCTCTTCCCTAATGTTTATCTTCCTGATAGATAGGAGAGTGGATGAATAGGCTGCTATATGCTTCTATGAGTTCTTTCGCCAGCTTTGGTTCTACGTAAATATGGAGCAAACTCTTAGCCAGAGTTTCTTGGCTGGATTACTTAGTATTTCCAAGCCAGAGCTTGGGGGAGTCTGAAGTTGAAGCCAAGAGGCAGGACCTTCCTTTCCTTAAAAATGCACACTCAGTACTTTGTGCTTACAGGAAACCCAGAGATGCTTGCCATGTGAACACTCGGCTGTGACTGTAGAGATTGTCCATCATCCACATCATGGGTGCCCCAAAGCTGCTTTTTCAGGAGGCAATTGGACTTTCCTGTTTTTTTCTTATTTTGAAGACGTTTCGCTTCTCATCCAAGAAGCTTCTTCAGCTCTGACAGGATAGTGGACACCATTCCAAATTGGAAGTTCATCCCAAATTGCATAGCTAAAAAGTCTGTAGAGATTCTCAGTCATCCAGGTCTGGAAAAAGCACCTTTGTGACCTGGATGAACTGAGAATCTCTACAGACTTTTTAGCTATACAATTTGGGATGAACACCCTTTCAATGATGTGGGAGGAGGAATGGATTTCCAGAGGAAAAATTGCAGACTGCAGGAACCATTTGCACTACTCTGAGGACACTGATAAACCTCCAAGTGGCCTCAACGACCCTCTAAAAGGATGCAAATGACCAGCTGTCTGCAAGGAATATAACTCCTTCCGTTCCTCACCATTCTGCTAGAGCTGGAGAAGCTTCTTGGATGAGAAGCGAAACGTCTTCAAAAGAAAAAACAAGAAAGTCCATTTGCCTCCTGAATTAAAGCAACTTTGGGACACTCTGTGTGTGAGACAGAGAAAGATCAAGGAGAAGATGTCTTCTTGAGTTTTGCCCCATTTTACGACCTTTCTTGCTTCGGTTGTTAAGTGAATCGCTGCAGTTGTTAAGTTTTTAACTCGGTTGTTAAGGGAATCTGGCTTCCCCATGGACTTTGCTTGTTGGAAGGTCGCGAAAGGGGATCACGTGACCCCGGGACACAACAACAGTCGTAAATATGAGTCAGTTGCCAAGCGTCTGAATTTTGATCGCGTGACCAAAATTCGGGGTTGCTGCAAACGTCATAACTGTGAAAAACGATCCTAAGTCACTTTTTTTCAGTGCCGGTCACTAAATGAACCCTTGTAAGTTGAGGACTACCTCTATTTATGACGGTTTGCAGTGTGTCCCGGGGTCACGTGATCCTCTTTCGTGACCATCTGACAGGCAAAGTCAATGGGGAAACCCGATTCACTCACTGTTCTGACCTAGGCTTCCTGACACGGTAAAAAACACATCACACGGCCCGTGATGAGTCACAAAGAGTTGGTAAAGAGTCCGACAGAAGTCTGCCACAGTCCTTCGGGATAAGGCTGATAAGCACCCACCTTTATCTCCCTTGACACGCTGCCAAAGGCCTAATTGGCAATTAGCTTTGCAAGGCCAGACGGAGCACAGAGTCAAAACGGAGCTTCAGAATTTAAACCAACCAGCACGAACAAAGTTGCTTCCTGTAAAGGCTCACGTGCCTTTGCTTCTCCTTTATGTCTTATGGGAGGGGCCAATCATCTCCAAGTCCTACTCTTGAGTTGCCCCTTTTGTCTTAACTGTTCTTGCCTTCTGGCAGCTCTGCGCATGCGCGCACTGGGAACAGGCTCCCTCTGTTCCTCTTCCTCGCTGATGTCAGACTCTGGAGCCTCCAGAGTCAGCACATAATTCCCAGATGGCCCTGGTCTCATCTCTGCCTCCGACGCAGAGCCCTCATCCGAGCCTTCCCCAGACTCCAGGACTGTCCCATGTTCCTCCCCAGCCTCCTCAGTGTCCGACTCTGCTGCCAGCTCTGCAGGCTGCCAGCAGACCACAACACTTACCGACCGTGTTACTAACCTGCAGTGATTCACTTAAGAACGGAGGCAAGAAAAGTCATAAACAGGGGGCAAAACTCACTTAACAAAGGTCTCGCTTAGCAATAGAGATTTCGGGCTCCATTGTGGTCATATGTTGAGGACTACCTATATTCTTCAGTCAGGTTTTAGTGCCGCGGGCACGTAGAAAAGCAATTTCCACCAACAATAATCATGTTAGCAAAGAGGGTCATTCTGCGGTTGAAAGAATTTGCTTGTTGTATGTTTAATGGGAATCCTTTCCCTGCTCTCCGTAACAGGTTCCATTACTCTCAAGGTACCTGCAACTCTTCAAGCTTCCCTGAAATTGTCTGGAACGAAGGTGGAAGTCAGTCCAGAGATCCAACTGCAGGATATCCAGACTGTCTCGAGAGAAAATCATGTCACAGTGACGGGTGAGATTTGTTTGATGACATCTGCTGAAAATAAATCACGTTTTCCAATGAAGCAAATTTTCTACAATGGGTGGGCTGCCTAATGTTTACTGAACAAGCCAGCATCATAACCCTTTTTTTTTCATCTTGGCCTGTTGAAACTAATCAGAGTTCTTGAATTCAGATGTGTTTGTGAATTCTGGTTAGTTTCAGCTCAGAAACAATGTTTTTGGTCTTCAAGTTCTTGAGGGTTAAAGCAGAAGAGACATAAAATAATAGAAGAATGGAATCGAATGGAATGGAATAGAAATAAAAATAATAAAAATAGGAATAGGAATAGGAATAGGAATAGAATGAATAGAATAGAAATAGAATTTAAACGAATGGAATGGAATGGAATGGAATTTGAATTTGAATGAATAGAATAAATAGAATAGAAATAGAATTCGAATGAATAGAATAGAACAGAATGAAACAAAACAAATAGAATAGAATAGAATAGAATAGAATAGAATAGAATAGAATAGAATAGAATAGAATAGAATAGAATAGGTTTCATTATTTTTCCATCTCAAGCACTAAGTCCAAAAGCGGTTTCCAAATAAGAAACAAAAATAATTATGTTCTTTTCTATAATCAAAGCAGTCAATTTGGCCATCTCTGCTAACTCCGTTAATTTTTGCAGTCACGCACATAAATTTCCTCAGGAAAATTTGAAATATGTTCGCATTTGTAATATGGAAGAGAATCAAATGTTTTCTTGCTTTGTTTAATGCAGGTGTGTCCATCCCACACACTACAGGCCGCAGATACCACAGGACAGCTAATAATGCAGCCCCCACAAGATCGTAAACTTTTAACTTCATTATGTGATTTTTAGCAATAGTTACTAGATTATATATTTTATATTTGGCCCAAGACAATTCCTCTTCACTCAGTGCAGCTCAGACAAGCCAAAAAGGTTGAACATGCCTGGTTTAATTAAATATCTCTCTCCTTCCCTCTCTCCCTCCCCCTCCCCTCTCTCTCCCTCTCCCTCTCCCTCCCTTTCTTGAGTGAGATTGAGAGAGAAAGAGAGAGAAAGAGAGGGGGGATTGAGAGAGAGAGGTTGAGAGACAGTGATTCAGTGAGAAAAAGATTGAGAGAGAGACAGAGGGAGAAAGAGATTTAGAAAGGGAGTGATTGAGAGAGAGATTGAGAGAGAGAAAGATTGAGAGAGAGAGAAAGGTTGAGAAAAAGAGAGAGAGAGATTGAGAGAGCCAGATTGAGAGAGAGAGAGAAAGAGAGAAATGGAGAGAGAAATTGAGAGAGAGAGACAGAGAAATTGAGAAAGAGAGAGAGAGAGATTGAGAGGGAGACAATTGAGAGAAAGAGAGAGATTGAGAGAGAGAAAGAAAGAAATAGAGAGAGAAATTGAGAGAGACAGAGACAGGAAAATTGAGAAAAAGAGAGAGAGATTGAGAGAGAGAGAGACAATTGAGAGAAAGAGAGAAATTGAGAGAGAAATTGAGAGAGAGACAGATTGAGAAAAAGAGAAATGGAGAGAGAAATTGAGAGAGACAGAGAAATTGAGAAAAAGAGAGACAGATTGAGAGAGAGACTGAGAGAGAGAGAGAAATAGAGAGAGAAATTGAGAAAAAGAGAGACAGATTTAGGGAGAGAGATTGAGAGAGACAGATTGAGAGAAAGAGAGGGGGATTGAGAGAGAAAGAAATTGAGAAAAAGAGAGCGAGCGAGCAAAACCACACACATTGACCAAAGCAAGTCTGTCCATATATCTTTAACATGACGTATCTCTCTGCTCTTCAATTTAGACTTCTCATCCAAATCATGTCCGGTTTCGTATTATCTAAAAACTTTGGCCGGACTTGCAAGCCACTTCATTTCCATGCTCCAAATGGAGCCCGTTAGACCGAAGTCTACATAGCTCCGAATAAAATAAGTTGACCTTGCTTGTCACGGTTAAGGAATGTCCTTGTTAATGGCGAGGAAGCCTACTTGGCTGACGGGTGATTTTATTTTATTTTAATAAGAATGGCCTTGACTGTGCAGCTGATTAGGTTGTGCTGTTCGTATTCGCAGAAAGAAAGCCCATAGTCAGAAAGTTTATTTTGGAAGTGTAAAAAAATAAACCACCAGCAGCAACATGGGTCTTTCTTGAGGATTTGGGACAGAGGGTGGGGGGCTTCCCAAATAGGAAACGAATCAGGCCCATCTGGCATTTATTTTCCACGACAAGAATAGTGTTAGAATAGTGGAAATGCACGTTATTTCCATAGCAAGGAAGATAAAGCAGGAATGGTTCAATGGATTGCTTTATTTAAAGAGGAAAATACCGTATTTTTCGGAGTATAAGACGCACCTTTTTCCCCCCTAAAAGGGGGTGAAAATTTAGGTGCGTCTTATAAGAACATGAAATACAAAAATTAAAAACAATTAAAACATATATAAATTTGGCCCCAAAATTAAAAATCACAAACCAATTAAAACATTTAAAATTTCTTCTTAAACCAGCCCGGCTTGCTGGAAAAAATGGGTTTTAAGGGCACGGCGGAAGGCACTGAGGTCTTGGATTCTCCTTATCTCTGGGGGCAACTGATTCCAGAGGGTAGGGTATATAATAAAATAAAAAGGATACCAAAAAAAAAGAATAGTGTGGAAGACTGTAAACTCCCCATTTGAACCTGGAGAGAAGTTGCATAAGCAACACTTTGGTTTGCCAGTTCTGTGCGGGGCGAATTTAAGTTCACCCAGCACAGAAAATGTGAGTGCGTGCGCCCGGCCTTCCACGCATGTGCCCAGACTCAAAAATATGCCTAAATAGGACGGCATAGAGGCGGGGCGGGGGGTGGCCCCACCCATGATTTCCACTACCGGTTCGAGTGAACTGGTCCGAACCGGCTGAATACCACCTCTTGTGCTCACATAGTCAGCCAGATATTTAGACTCGATGTGGCATTATTGTCTACCTGTCGAATCAAAAATCAAATTTATTACAGTCAAAGACCAGAAACCTTTCCACTTGTTGAATATGTTCCAAGGATCTGGAATAGGTAGATTTGTTGTTTAAAATATTAGATGTTGATACGTTTGTTTGTTTTTTTAATTTGATTTATATGCCGCCCTTCTCCGGAGACTCAGGGCGGCTTACAATGCGTTAAGCAATAGCCTTCATACTTTTTTGTATATTTATACAAAGTCAGCTTATTGCCCCCACAAACTGGGTCCTCAATTTACCTACCTTAGAAAGGATGGAAGGCTGAGTCAACCTTGAGCCTTGGCGAGATTCGAACCTGCAGTAATTGCAGGCAGCTGAATGATAATAACAGGCTATTAGTCTGCTGCGCCACCAGGCTCCTTTTGTTCTTAAGGCTTGCGCAGCTATAGAAAAGACACACTTGTTCTGACCCAGCTCCCCAAACATGACAAACCGTCTGAAGTTAACTCAAAGATTCCTTTATTAGGAGCGCCAGCAGCCCCGGCAAGAAGTTTCTCTCTCACCACAGCCTAACAAGTCTGTTCGGCAGGAAGATGAATAGTTGTTTGCCACATCTATTCGTCTCCGCCCCCTGCCTTTTATCCCCAGAGCTAGAGTGGGGCTTCTCTAGCAGTGGTGGCTCTTCCGTCCCGAGGACCGGCCCATAGATTTCCACTGCTCTCCTCTCCTCTGCCTTCTGCGCATCCGTGCGTCAGGCACTGGACCCAGCTGTTCCTCCTCTTCCTCATCAGCCACTCCAGACTTGGGGGCTGTTGACTCTCCATCTGAGGGCTGACGGACAGCCCAGGCTCCTACTTTGTCTCTCTCTCTCTCTCTCTCTGACAGCTCCATTCCCTCTTCCCCCGCGGAGCTCTCCGGTTGCCGGGATCCTGACCATGACTCCCATGCCTCCTCCCCCTCCTCTGATTTGGCTGTTGGAGGGGCCGGTGACCAGCAGGCCACCACAACACTTTTCAGTGTGTTATTGATAATAAGAAAATGCTTTATCAGGGGTCCTTCATGCCATTATCCATTTGGTGAGTTGGTCCCTTTGTGTGAGAAATAAGGTATTAGGAAGAGCGTTTTCTTCCCAAATTTAGAATCTTGTTCATTTACCTTTGTAGATTCAGCCTGTCTCCCATTCTTTGGTTTTTAACAGGGTGGATTTGATTTAAATCGAGTTGATTTAAATCACAATTTAAATCATGATTTAAATCACTAGTAAAAAGGCTTGATTTAAATCAGCTCGATTTAAACCATAATTGTTAAAGAGCAACTGTCATCTCTGCTACTCCTTTGACCCACTGTTGACTCACCGATGGTCCCAGTGTTGCAGAATGTACAGCCTCCTGCTCCATAACTAAGCTCCATTTCATGCTGAATAAACTAAATTATTTATGTATCTTAAATAGAAAACAATCTAGCGATAGATTTTTACCCCAAAAGTTTTTTATTAAAATAAATTCGATAAAAATCAAAAAAATCCGATTTAAATTTTAAATTTATTTTTTTTAAAAAATCATTGATTTTTATCCACCCTGGTTTTTAAGCATTGTATGAAACCTTCAGACTTCTAATACTGTTGCCTGAAGATTGAAATGTTTTCAATTTTTGTAAGGTTTTTTTTTTTTTTTAAGATATTCACTTAGGCTTTGGTTATGTTTTGGTAGGAAGACATTGAGTACATAAAATAAATTAATTGTAGCGGAAAACAGCTGTTTACATCTGGAAAACTCTGGGCCGAAATGGGGGGGGGAAGAGGTTTGCTTCAGCTTTTACTGTAAGCTCATATTAAAAGGTACGGAATTAATCATCATCATGTTACAGTGTTTACTACTTGCACACTCCCACATAAATAATTGGTCTATAACTCTGTTGTTAGTGTAAAAAAAAAAAAAAAAAGCTGCATAGAGAGTTTACCTATATGCAGAGGTGGGTTTCAGCAGGTTCTGACCAGTTCTGGAGAACCAGTAGCGGAAATTTTGAGTAGTTCGGAGAACCGGTAGTAAAAATTCTGACTGGCCCCGCAGTCATCTATTCTCTGCCTCCCAAGTCCCAGCTGATCAGGAGGAAATGGGGATTTTGCAGTGACCTTCCCCTGGATTGGGGAGGGAATGGAGATTTTACAGTATCCTTCCCCTGCCACGCCCACCAAGCCACACCCACAGAACCAGTAGTAAAAAATTTTGAAACCCACCACTGCCTATATCCGTGATGGTGAACATATGGCACGCGTGCCACAGGTGGCACGCAGAGCCATATCTGTGGGCACGCCAGCGTTGCCCTAGCTCAGCTCCAGCACACATGCGCATGCAGGCCAGCTGATTTTCGGGCCTTCTGGGCCCACCGGAAGTCAGGAAATGGGCCGTTTCCGGCCTCCAGAGGGCCTCCGGGGGGGGGTTGGGGAAGGGTTTTTGCCCTTCCCAGGCTCCTAGAAAAGCTCTGGAGCCTGGGGAGGTGAAAAACGGGCTTTCCGGTCCCACTGTGCCATCGCGTACCAATAGCAGGGAGAGCGCGGGGGGGTCACATGCACAGTGGGGTGGGGTGCACTGAATTATGGGTGTGGGCACATGCACGTGCGACACCCCTGCGCTCCCCCCGCTTTTGGCACGCGATGGCAAAAAGGTTAGCCATCCCTAGCCTATATGATCAATGGAAGTCCAACAACTGCTAACGGCTACATTTATTTTGACATTAGGTCAAAGTCTAGTCGCATTTTTTTACTGAACCACCTCAAAGATAGGGAACAAAGGATGTAACATGCTCTCTGCAACATACCCGTTGCGGTATCCTAGCTCAACAATGGAGTCCAGGTTAAAGCAAATACAGAACAGAGAGGGTTGCACGTTCACTCCAGCAAAGGTTTGTGCAACCCTCTCCGGCCGGGGAGCATAACCGCTTCCTGGCTCGCGTATTTCTTACCGCGCCCACTTCCCCACCGGTAGATCTCCATGAGTGAGAAGCTGCGCGCTCCTCCGGTCCTCCTGGGGCAGCTCGCCACCCCGCTGGCAGCTTCTCCTCCTGGTTGCTCCAGGAGCAGCCTGTCTGTTACCCGGCGAGAACGGCCTGCCACCACAGCCTGCTCTCTCTGTCCCGGCAGTTGCTCCTGGTGCTGCCAGAGAAGCAGCGGCACGAGAACCGCTCTTGCTGGGGGCAAGGGGGTGGCGGTGGCAGGAGCAGCAGGCCAGGGCTTCCCTCCCTCCCTCCCTCCAGAGGCCTGGGGCTATGCCAGACGTCTGCTCGGGCGAGGAGACAAGGAAGCCCCGGACGGTCCATCCTTGCCACCACCGCCCCCTCGCCCTTGGCGGCAGCGGTTCTCATACAGGAGCAGCTGGAAGGGGAGAGGGGATGGCAGCAGGCTGCGGCAGCAGACAGTTCGAGCCGGCTAAGAGGCAACGTTCCTCCTCCTGCCAGCCTCGAGCTCAGATCCGGGCAGCGTCCCCCCCAGCCATACCTGGCTTCTCCCTGCGGCAGCCCATGTGGATCCCAGGCAGCGCAACTTCGGGGCTTTTCCTCATGGTGGCGGTGACGAGGCAGGCAGGCAGCCAGGTGCATGGGAGCGACTGGCGGCAGCGCTCCTGGCTGGCACAGGGTGGAGTTCCGGGGCTGCATGCGGGCAATGACGGTGGGCGGGGTAAGCAAGCCGCGACCGGGCCGGGAACCGGTTCGGGGGCGTGGCCAGCCAATCTTATTACCGGTTCTCCGAACTACTAAATTTTTTTACTACCGGTTCTTGCGAACCGGTGCGAACCGGGAGCAATCCACCACTGTGTTCTTTGGCTGCTGTGCCATTTCGCCAGTTTCCCATCCCCCCCGGCCTATGGCAACTCGAGAGCAGGCCAGGGATGCTTTGCGAGTTGACGTTATGCATATGATATAAATATGCATATTAAATCCACTGTTATTTGAAACGTATCCTGCCATTGTTCCTCGTTATACCTCTTGTGGATTTATTCTATGGCCTGAGAGTGATGTATGTTTTCCTTCTCTGGACTATGTCCATGATCTAATACTGTACAGTCAGGGGAGATGAATAATTTTCAACTCGACATTCCAGAGAGAGGTGAAATTGCCGAACGAAGAGCTTTTCCCATAAATCATGTTAGCTAAGTGTTTTTACACACCACCGCAAATGTCTTTCCAACTTTTTTTTTTACTCGTTTAAACAAAGCTTTGCTGGGGTCCTCTCGAACCCGGTTCAGTTTGCTTATAGCCCTTGTATTCTAAATCCAGAAGCCGAAAATAGATCCTGGGAAAAAAAACCCAGTGATAACCACCACAGAAATAAGCCCTTGGATTCCAGCTTGCATGGAGCGGGACAGACCTTCATTTTTCATTTCAGGAAACAGCTGCTTAAGCTGTCTTAAAGCTCTCGAAGATGGTTAGAACGAGGTTGGAAAAAGTGCTGTAAAAACGTTGCCGAGTAGCTTAGAAGAAGGCATGACAGGAGCAAGGCGTGAATATTCAGAGAGAATACAGGTGTTCCTCGACTTACGACCATGATGGAGCCCAAAATTTATGTTGCTAAGCGAGACATACCTGAATTGAGTTTTGCTCTGTTGGAAATGTCCTTCTGGGTTCAGTTCCAAGTGGGGAAAAAGACACCGGATTCATGGAAGTTGCTTGGAAAGAAGGTTTATCGATGAACAGGATCACACGGCTTGAGATCCTGGGCAGAAAAATGGCAGAGGTGTTGAGAGTGCCTGGGTTTTACGCCCTCTCTGGGCTTTCGAATTTGAGCTTGTATTCTGATTGGTTTGTCAGACTCCCATGGGGCCATGCAGGGGTAACTTTATAGGTTGTCTGTGTCCCGGGCTTGGTTGACTCTTGCTGGGTGATGATGTAATGTAAATTCCTACTATGGCTCTGCCTGAAGGAGGTAGATCTTGGTTATGTAGAATAGACTGGCCCAGGCCTTAAAGGTGTGGGGAGGCTGACTTTCTGCCTCCCTTTTAGGGGAAATATTCTGCCCTTTTAATATTTCCTCAAATATCTCATTTTCTTAGGAGAGGGGTGGGTGCTAACTTCCTACAGCTCCATTGTATGACCTTTCCTGCCACGGTTGTTAAGTGAATCATTCCAGTCGTTGACTTAGTTAACACTGTGAGCCTGGCTTCCCCATTGACTTCCCCATTGACCTTGCTGGTTAGAAGGTCTTCAATGTGAATTAGTTGCCAACTGTCTGAAGCAGTGGTGAAATTTGTTACTACCGGTTCTGTGGGCGTTGCTTGGTGGGGGGTGGGGGAATGTGACTGGGTGGGTGTGGCCAACTTTTCTTTTTTTTTTTACTTTTAAAAGCATTTTTTCTACAACCTCTTTGGTTGTAGAAAAAAATGCTTTTAAAAGCCTCTGACGATCCCAGCTGAGTTGCCTGATCGTCAGAGGCTTTTAAAAGCGTTTTTTTCTATCAAAGGCTCTGACAATCAGGCAACTCAGCTGGGATCGTGAGAGCCTTTTAAAAGCATTTTTTATAACCTCTTCAGCCGAAGTGGTTGTAGAAAAAAATGCTTTTAAAAGGCTCTGACGATCCCAGCTGAGTTGCCTGATCGTCAGAGGCTTTTAAAAGCGTTTTTTTCTATCAAAGGCTCTGACAATCAGGCAACTCAGCTGGGATCGTGAGAGCCTTTTAAAAGCATTTTTTATAACCTCTTCAGCCGAAGTGGTTGTAGAAAAAAATGCTTTTAAAAGGCTCTGACGATCCCAGCTGAGTTGCCTGATCGTCAGAGGCTTTTAAAAGCATTTTTTTTCTACCGAAGGCTCTGACAATCAGGCAACTCAGCTGGGATCGTCAGAGCCTTTTAAAAGCATTTTTTTCTACAACCACTTCGGCCGAAGTGGTTGTAGAAAAAAAATGCTTTTAAAAGGCTCTGACGATCCCAGCTGAGCCGTGCGATCATCAGAGGCTTTTTTATTTACTTTTAAAAGCATTTTTTCGGCGGAAGAAAAATGCTTTTAAAAGAAAAAAAAAAGCCTCTGATGATCGTGCTGCTCAGCTGGGCATGGGGGGGGCGCAGGGATTTTTGCTACCGGTTCTCCGAACCACCCGCCGCCATCGCTACCGGATCGGGTGATCCGGTCCAAACCAGGAGCATTTCACCCCTGGACTGAAGTTTTCATCCACCAGCAGCAACAGCAACGTAGCTGAAAATCTGTACACATTCAAAAAAGAAAAATTCCTTCTGCTCTAGTAAATATTTTGTTTTGTCAATGGAAGTAGTATTCTTATTTTTTTTTTTCTTTCAACCAGAAGACAGTAATTGATCTGTTCTCAGCGATTGCTGCATTCGCGGATTGTAGTTCAACGCCCTCCGTCATTTTCAAAATGTTTTGGACTGTTGAGAGTTCCCTGCAAACAAGAACCCAACAGACGTAATCTGGTCACCCAATCGGATCGAAGCGTTTAAATATTTTCTGGATAGAAATTCAGCTGTTCCCATTTAAAAAGTGAGGACTTGGTGATGTTTACTTCCATGGCAGCTGGAAGTTCTTAAATACTCCTAAAAATTGCTTCCAGTTTATCCCAATGGTGAAACGTCCCCTGTTTTAATTATGTTTCAAAACTGAGAGTTCTGTTTCATTTCACATACCATATGCAGGTAGTCCTCGACTTACAACAGTTCATTTAGTGACTGTTTGGAATTGCAACGGCAACGGGAAAAAAAAGGGACATGACTATTTTTCATAGTCACGTGATCATGATTCAACTGCTTGGCCACTGACTCATATTTATGACCGGTTGCAGTGTCCCTGTTGTGGCCTGTACGCGGCCTGTGCAGATTGTAGCTGATTCAGACAGCGAGGAGGCTGGTGTGGTGCTGCACCAGCAGCCTGTGCAGCTGGCACCCAAGTCGGACAACGAGGACGCTGGAGAAGATGTGGTGCCAGAGGTGGGGATTCAGCCAGGGCCTTCAGAACCTCCAGAAGCTCCTTTAAGTGAAGAGGACGAAGAGGAAGACCTCTTCTCGATGCACGGGCGCGCAGAGCTGCCAAAAGGCAGGAGTGGCTCCTCAGGAGGAGGTCTCCTCGAGAGTAAGGCTTGGGGCTAATTGGCCACTCCCTTAGCCTATTTAAGGAGGAACGCCGACAGGCAATTTGCAGGGAACAACTTCGTTCATATACCTTCGTGTCTTGTCTTGCTTATCTTATCAGCTTCCTGCAAATTGCTTCTGGGCATTCTGCCAACCACAGTAAGCTTTCAGTATTATTCTTTGAATTCTTGGCAGCTGTTAATGCAGTTAATTAACAGCTGTTGTTGTTAAAGACTTGCTTATTCAGTAAACTAAGATTTGAACGGACTTTGTGTGTGCTGCGTTCTTTGGGGTCCGTAGCTGGGGCAGAACAGTCCCTGGGTCACGTCATCCCCTTTTGCGACCTTCTGACAAACTAAGTCAATGGGGGAAGCCAGATTCACTTAACGACCGTGTTACTATCTTAACAATTGCCGTGATTCACTTAACAACCGTGGCAAGAAAGGCTCATAAAATGGGACAAAACTCACTTAACAACTGTCGCGCTTAGCAACCCAAAAAAATTGAGCTCAGTTGTGTTTGTAAATCAAGGACTATGTGTAGTAATCTACTAATTGGAGTAATGAATATCCTGCAAATTTACCTATGTTGACTAGATAGAATCTGTCAGATTAAAAGGCTGGAAATATGTTGTTCAGGTTAGAGATATTTATGTCCCTTTGTTTCATGACACGCTTGAATATTTTTCTGAATTCATTACCTGAGAGATTGTTACCTTTTGAGTTGGTTCCAAAATATTAATAATTCTCTTCAGTGTACAGAGGGAGTCATCTATAAGGTAAAGGTAAAGGTTCCCCTCGCACATATGTGCTAGTTGTTCCTGACTCTAGGGGGCGGTGCTCATCTCCGTTTCAAAGCCGAAGAGCCAGCGCTCCAAAGACGTCTCCTTGGTCATGTGGCCGGCATGACTCAACGCCAAAGGCGCACGGAATGCTGTTACCTTCCCACCAAAGGCGGTCCCTATTTTTCTACTTGCATTTTTTACCTGCTTTCAAACTGTTAGGTTGGCAGAAGCTGGGACAAGTAAAGGGAGCTCACCCCGTTACACGGCACTAGGGATTCGAACCGCTGAACTGCCGACCTTTCGATCAACAAGCTCAGCATCCTAGCCAATGAGCCACCGCGTCCCTACTTAAAATATAAAATATATAATATATAAAATATATATTTAAAATATAAAATATATTGTATATTTCTATAAAATATAGAAGACTCTTAATAATGTGTGAAAATAACTAACTATTCTTTTTTCCAGGTCATATGGATCAAAAGGATGCAAAAAGAAAATGTATTAAAGCGGAGACACAATATGGCACAGTCCATCTCAAAAATCAAAGCTGGTTCCAATCTTTGAAACTGAAGATTCCTTGACAATACTTACTTTATAAATATAGATAAAACAATGAAAAGTGACCGCTTAAGATTATACTTCCTAATAATAAAAATGTGAATGTTACTTCTCTGAATTGGAGAAATGTTCATCTTTTTGATGAGGTCATTAAAGAGAGATCCAAGCTGGAACTAAGGAGAAATTTCCTGACAAGGAACAACAATTAATCAGTGGAACAACTTGCCTCCTGGAGTTATGGGTGCTCCATCACTGGAGGTCTTCAAGAAAAGATAGGGAGCATGGTTATGGGTGCTCCATCACTGGAGTTCTTCAAGAAAAGATATGGAACTCAATTATGGGTGCTCCATTACTGGAAGTCTTCAAGAAAAGATAGGGAGCATTGTTATGGGTGCTCCATCACTGGAGGTCTTCAAGAAAAGATAGGGAGCACGGTTAAGGGTGCTCCATCACTGGAGGTCTTCAAGAAAAGATAGGGAGCACGGCTATGGGTGCTCCATCACTGGGGATCTTCAAGAAAAGATAGGGAGCACGGTTAAGGGTGCTCCATCACTGGAGTTCTTCAAGAAAAGATAGGGAGCACGGTTATGGGCGCTCCATCACTGGAGGTCTTCAAGAAAAGATAGGGAGCACGGTTATGGGTATTCCATCACTGGCGGTCTTCAAGAAAAGATAGGGAGCACGGTTATGGGTGCTCCATCACTGGGGGTCTTCAAGAAAAGATAGGGAGTACGGTTAAGGGTGCTCCATCACTGGAGGTCTTCAAGAAAAGATAGGGAGCACGGTTAAGGGTGCTCCATCACTGGAGGTCTTCAAGAAAAGATAGGAAGCACGGTTATGGATGCTCCATCACTGGAGGTCTTCAAGAAAAGATAGGGAGCACGGTTATGGATGCTCCATCACTGGAGGTCTTCAAGAAAAGATAGGGAGCACGGTTAAGGGTGCTCCATCACTGGAGGTCTTCAAGAAAAGATAGGGAGCATGGAGCATGGTTATGGGTGCTCCATCACTGGAGGTCTTCAAGAAATAATAGGGAGCATGGTTAAGGGTACTCCATCACCGGAGGTCTTCAAGAAAAGATAGGAAGCATGGTTATGGATGCTCCATCACTGGAGGTCTTCAAGAAAAGATAGGGAGCACGGTTATGGATGCTCCATCACTGGAGGTCTTCAAGAAAAGATAGGGAGCACGGTTATGGGTGCTCCATCACTGGAGGTCTTCAAGAAAAGATAGGGAGCACGGTTATGGGTGCTCCATCACCGGAGGTCTTCAAGAAAAGATAGGAAGCATGGTTATGGATGCTCCATCACTGGAGGTCTTCAAGAAAAGATAGGGAGCACGGTTATGGGTGCTCCATCACTGGAGGTCTTCAAGAAAAGATAAGGAGCATGCTTATGGGCGTTCCATCACTGGAGGTCTTCAAGAAAAGATAGGGAGCATGGTTAAGGGTGCTCCATCACCGGAGGTCTTCAAGAAAAGATAGGAACCATGGTTATGGATGCTCCATCACTGGAGGTCTTCAAGAAAAGATAGGGAGCACGGTTATGGATGCTCCATCACTGGAGGTCTTCAAGAAAAGATAGGGAGCACGGTTATGGGTGCTCCATCACTGGAGGTCTTCAAGAAAAGATAGGGAGCACGGTTATGGGTGCTCCATCACCGGAGGTCTTCAAGAAAAGATAGGGAGCACGGTTATGGGTGCTCCATCACTGGAGGTCTTCAAGAAAAGATAGGGAGCATGGTTAAGGGTGCTCCATCACCGGAGGTCTTCAAGAAAAGATAGGAAGCATGGTTATGGATGCTCCATCACTGGAGGTCTTCAAGAAAAGATAGGGAGCATGGTTATGGATGCTCCATCACCGGAGGTCTTCAAGAAAAGATAGGAAGCATGGTTATGGATGCTCCATCACTGGAGGTCTTCAAGAAAAGATAGGGAGCACGGTTATGGATGCTCCATCACTGGAGGTCTTCAAGAAAAGATAGGGAGCACGGTTATGGGTGCTCCATCACCGGAGGTCTTCAAGAAAAGATAGGAAGCATGGTTATGGATGCTCCATCACTGGAGGTCTTCAAGAAAAGATAGGGAGCACGGTTATGGATGCTCCATCACTGGAGGTCTTCAAGAAAAGATAGGGAGCACGGTTATGGGTGCTCCATCACTGGAGGTCTTCAAGAAAAGATAAGGAGCATGCTTATGGGCGTTCCATCACTGGAGGTCTTCAAGTGTCCAGGTTTTCTCCAAAGAAAAAGAAAAACAAAGCCATACCTTTTCCTTCACAGTTTTTTAAGAACAATAACAACAACAACAACAAAGAGGAATATTGTTTCACAAGGACTTTGTTACCAATAAATGAAAAGAATCTCTTTCTTATTTTTCTTTTTTTAAAGTACATTCCCCGCCCCTCCACAAACAAAAAGGATTGGCGGCTTTTAAACATCAGACACCTTTTAGGGATCTTCTGCAAGGCTTCCTGGCGAGATCAAACTTTCTTCCACGGCTTGCTCCGTGATGGTTTCCACCAGAGGAAGTTTGATTTGTTCAAAGTCTTTTTCTCCCAAACTCCCTACGATGCTCGGTCGCGCCGCCGTCATCGTGCTGAACCGACGCTTTTTCAGTTTCTTCGGCGTGGTCAATTCGTCACCGCTGACCCCGTAACTGAACCATAAAGGCGGTTCGTCATCGTTATATTCGTATTTCTGGAGCCTCGGCGCGTAATTTGAAACAGCTGGTCTGAAATAAAAATGCAGGAGATGGCCTGATTAGTGATTTCACTAATCACAGTTCAGGACTCTAGAATATAGATCTTGCCGGCTTGTTAATTACAGGCAGTCCTCGACTTAACGGCCATAATTGAGCCTAACATTTCTGTTGCTAAGCGAGACAGTTGTTAAGTGAACTTTGCCCCATTTTGCAGCCTTTTGTTCTGACCCAGGCTCTTTTAAAAAGCAGGACGCAGAGTCTTGGTCCCGGCAAAACCTCTTTTATTTACACAACTGTGAATTCTTTTCATTCACGGTCAGCAAGGCCTGTCCAACCAGTTTTCCAAAGGAATATTTATCAACACAGACCTTATCTCGCTTGGCAAACTGCCACATAACTAGTTTCCAAACGCAGTACAAGGCAAAACTTGGCACAGAGTGAGAGACTCTGTGCCAAGTTTTGCCTTGTACTGCGTTTGGAAACTAGTTATGTGTTATGGCCATCAACAGCCTGTGCGCTTTGTAGCCGATTCTGATAGCAAGGAGGCTGGTGTGGTATTGCGACAGCAGCCTGTGCAGCTGGCACCCGAGTCAGACAATGAGGAGGCTGGAGAAGATGTGGTGCCAGAGGCGAGGATTCAGCCAGGGCCTTCAGAACCTCCAGAAGCTCCTTTAAGTGAAGAGGACGAAGAGGAGGAGCCTCTTCTCGATGCACGAACGCGCAGAGCTGCCAAAAGGCAGGAGTGGCTCCTCAGGAGGATGCCTCCTTGAGAGTAAGGCTTGGGGCTAATTGGCCACTCCCTTAGCCTATTTAAGGAGGAACACCAACTGAAGCAATTTGTAGGGAACAACTTTAGTTCACTCTCCTTCGTGTCTGGATTCTCTGCAAATTGCTTCTGAGCTTTCTGCCAACCTTCGTAAGATTGTGATTCCTTTATCTTTGGTTTCTTGTAGGCCGTTAAAAAAGTTTTATTAACAGCCTTTGTTTTGAAAAAGACTGAGTTATTTTAGTAAATGAAGTTTTTTACAAACTTTGTGTGTGCTGTGTTCTTTGAGATCCATAGCTGGGACAGAACATTACGTGGCAGCTTGTCAAGCGAGATAAGGTCTCGGAAGAAACGAATTGTTTCCTGCAAAAGCCCACTCCCTGTTCACTCCTCTTTTGTTTCCTATGGGAGGGGCCAATCACCTCCAAGCTTTACTCCCTAGTCGACCCTGCTTTCTTAGTTGTTCTTGTCTTCTGGCAGCTCTGCGCATGCGCACACTGGGAGCAGGCTCCAGCTGTTCCTCTGCCTCACTGCTGTCTACCTCCCTCTCTGCCTCTGACGCAGAGCCCTCTGAGCTTTCCCCAGTCCCCAAGACTGGCCCACGTTCCTCCCCAACCTCCTCACTGTCCGACTCTGCTGCCAGCTATGCTGGCCGCCGGCAGACCACAACACCTTTGCAGCCAGGTTCCCCATTGACTTTGCTTGTCAAAAGGTCGCAAAACAGGATCACATGACCCTGGGGTGCTGCAACTGTCGTAAGTACATGCCAGTTGCCAACTGTTTGAATTTTGATCACGTAACTCTGGGGATGTTGCAGTGGTCGCTAATGTGAAAAACAATCCTAAATTCCTTTTTTCAGGGCCTTTTTTAAAATTTTGAACAGCCACTAAATGAATGGTTATAAGTCAAGGACTATCTGTATGTTATCTAAAAGGATTTTTTTTTTTTTTTGGTTTAGTCTCAGAGAACCTCTTACCGGGTAATACCTCCGCAATACAACATCTTAAGTACTCGGAGCTGCAAGCAACCTTTCGCCAGGTTTTTTAGTGCTCTGTCGGTAACATTTTTGCAACCTGAAATATCCAGATAATGCAGGAAATTGCAGCCCGAAGCGATTAACTGAATCCCTGCATCGTTGATCTGTCAATCAAGAGAAACGTTACTCAGAATTAAAAGCTGCTGGTAAATGATTGCAGTGTTTCAACAGTGAACATTGTGGAATAGGAAATTCTTGATTTAGAAGGTATTTAATCGACATGAATGCGTGTCTGTTTATCAAATTCAATCTCTGCCTCGAAATAGCAATAGCACTTAGACTTATATACCGCTTCACAGTGCTTTACAGCCCTCTCTAAGCGGTTTACAGAATCAGCATATTGTCCCCCAAAAATCTGGGTCCTCATTTTACCGACCTCGGAAAAACGGAAGGCTGAGTCAACCTTGAGCCTGGTGACATTTAGAAGTTTTGTTCAGATTAGGGCAGTGATGGCTAACCTTTTCCAGACCGTGTGCCCAAAGCACGCATGTGCATGTGCGAATGCGCACACATGTGCCCAAACCCCCAAAATGCAATGCACGCGTGCCACCTGCATGCACCCTGCCCCCACACACATACGCGGCAGAGACCCGAAGACCAGCTGGCTGGCGGGAGGCGGACATGTGTGTATGGCGGAGCTGAACTGGGCCGACGGCTTGCATGCCCACAGAGAGTTGGCCATCACGGGATTAGGGTATCCCACCTTGGCAACTTTAAAGATCTGTGGACTTCAACTCCCAGGATTCCCAGTGGCTAGGTGGGGAATTGTGGGAATTGAAGTCCACAAGTCTTAAAAGTTGCCAAGGTTGGACATCCCTGTTTTTAGAAAGAAGGGGCGAACAACAAATGTCTTCCATTCTCATGATCTAGACTAGATCTAGCCACAAGTGCTGGCCAAATATATAGAACCAAGAATGGGGAAACTCGGCTCAACAGCGACATTGTCGCACAGGAATTGGCCTTTAACTCTCCACCTGAAATAAGGGGGAATTTACAGGAATCTCCATGTGCCAAAATTATTAGTAACGAAAATTTCTTAGCCGCTTTGGATGGGACAGACTTGATAGAATTCTGGAAAAGTTTTTTTATTATTCGTGACATACTCAAAATAAAGGGGAGGGGGATGGCATTAGGTATTGTGGTTTTCATACGTACCTTGGAACAGCCCACCAGAATAAGACATGTGAGTTTGCGACAGTTCAATGACAAATATTTTAATGTAGAATTTGATATGTGCCGGCAGAAAGACACATCAATGTAGTCTAGTTTTTTTAAGTCAGTACACAACACCTGGAACATAAGTTACAAAGATGTATGATTTAGATGTGTTTGTATCAGTGGTGAAATCCTACCGGTTCGCACCGGTTCGAGCAAACCGGTCATGATAAAATCTACTGGTTCAGCGAACAGGTAGTTTAAAAAAAGCTACCGGTTGGTCCCAACGGGTATTTCCGACGATCAGCTGTGCCGCGTGATTTATATTCGCTAGAAAGCAGGAAACAGCGGCACAGCTGTTTCCACCCCCCTCACTGTTTAACTTACCTTCATACGGCTCCTTTTTTCCACACAAAGCACCCGTTTGGTATGCACTGTGTACATGTGTGGGCAGCGAACCAGTGGTGTCCGGCGGAGGATTTCACCACTGGTTTGTATGTATTAACTAGAGATCTTATCAGTTATGTTCATTAATGTATCCTTAAAATAACTAGCTTTCTCCTGATATACAAATATCAAATGTATGCCTTTTAACAAATCTGTGGTAGTAAGATTATATGTGAGGATTATTTCATTTCTCGTAAACGATGTTTTCACCCCCACAATTTAAGGTATTTAGTCAATTTGATTTGATGTATTAATTCATGTTCTATGTTTTAAAAGTGTAACTAGACCCTGGATGGATAATTTCAAAATGACTAAACCAGCTTAGATACTAGAATCAACACAAGTAGGAAAAGAAATTTGACCTGATAGAATCATAAACACATAGGTTTTTCCCCCCCTTAGGTATTCTGTAGTTCAAAATTGAAATATCAACCTTGCCTTGAGATTAGTAAGCAGCAAGATAAAACAATTTATAAAGAACCCAGTCATATCTTCCTGCTCCTTAAAAAAATCCAGGAAGTAACATTTTTAAGAATAAGACCATATAGAATAGTTAAAAGATAAAGGCAAAGGTTCCCCTCGCGCATATGTGCTAGTCATTCCCGACTCTAGGGGGCAGTGCTCATCTCCGTTTCAAAGCCGAAGAGCCAGCGCTGTCCGAAGACGTCTCCGTGATCATGTGGCCAGCATGATTCAATGCCAAAGGTGCACGGAACGCTGTTCCCTTCCCACCAAAGGTGGTCCCTATTTTTTCTACTTGCATTTTTTACCTGCTTTCGAACTGCTAGGTTGGCAGAAGCTGGGACAAGTAACGGGAGCTCACCCCGTTACGCGGCACTCGGGATTCGAACCGCTGAACTGCCGACCTTTCAATCGACAAGCTCAGCATCTTAGCCACTGAACCATTGCGCCCCTATATAGAATAGTTATTACTTCTTAAATATACCAGTAATAATTAAGTTTTTTTTTTTTTAATTTGATTTATATGCCGCCCTTCTCCGAAGACTCAGGGCGGCTTACAATGTGCTCAGCAATAAGTAAGTAAGTATATCACAGTTTTGTGTGTCAAAGGTATCTCTTTATAGTCAAAATGAGGACATACAAACTTACTCAAGGGTAAACTTTAAATATATACATAAATATCAAACGTACATATTAATAGAAGACATTAAAACATGTGTAACCTGCGTGGATGTTAAGATTCCAAAGTGAATCTGTTTCCGATTTCCCAAACTCCAAGGATAGAGTTGGGAGTAAAAAATATCCTCAAGTCAAATAATGAAGGAAAATAAAGAAAAGAAATTTAAGGGAATGGACTTACAAACAACAGAATAACAAAGGCAGAAGGGACTTTGGAGGTTTCCTAGGCCCACCCCCAGCCTCAACAGGACACCCTATACCAGCGGTCACCAACTGGTGGTCCATGGACCACTAGTGGTCCGCGAGAAAATTCTGGTGGTCCACAGAAAAATTATTTGCATTTTTTTATATTGCACTATATTGGGATCCTCAAACTACGGCCTCTGGGCCAGATACGTGCAATGAACATTTCAGTGGTGGGTTCCTCCCAGTTCCGCCCGGTTCTGCCGAGCCGGTAGCGGTGACGATATGACATCACCGAACCGGTTCTGCCCCCCCACCCACTCCCCGCGGCCCCCCCACGTTATTCTTACCTTTTATTTGGCCCCACCCCCAATCTATTCGCTGCCTCCTGAGTCCCAACTGATCGGCTAGAAGGAAAAAACTGTTTAAACTCTTGCCGCGGGGCTTCAAAGGGCCGCCGTACAGCTGATCAGTGTTAAAAGGCAGTGTGGTGATAGACCGGTGCCACCAAAAACAAATGAGTAGACCGGTACAGCTCTGCAAGCAGTTAAAAGCCTGGTAGACCGGTACCTCTGCTAAATCCTAAAGAATTGTCACATGGCCATCAAGCCACGCCCACAAAATAAGCCACACCCACAGAACCGGTAGTAAAAAAATTTAGAACCCACCTCTGGAATGTTTGTATTGCTGCAGAGAGTCTCCCCCTTCGGGAGGTTTTTGTGTGGGTCAGAGGGGGGGCAGAAATTCTGACTTGGGATCTGCTTCAGCCTCCTGGTGTGGGGCTTTGGGCGAAGGCTGGAGGGAAGCCCCGCTGGTGGCGAAGAGAAGAGGGCCTTGTTCCAGTGAGACTGAATCATGGCTTGGAACTGGCTGACCAGCCCGCTGAGCCTCAAGGCGCCAGTACCTGGCCTGCAGGTCTACCCTCTGCTTGGAAAGCCTATGATCGTAGTCCTCAGTGAGGTGCTTCTGCTGAGCCTCCTTCTCAGTCAGATCCAATTTGAACTGAGCTGTTTTGCCAACTCTTTTACATGCTGGCTGCTTAGCTCCTACAACTGCTTCCTGTTGCGGTCCTAAGGAGCCCGAACAGGCAGGCGAGGAGTGGCTGGGAGGGGGAAGGGCAAGTAGAAGCCGGCGAGGTGCCCCTCGACGTGAGTGACATCGAGTTGGTCATGCCAACCCAGTCACATGACCACCTAGCCACGCCCATCCAGCCAGTCATTAGGCAGATCATATTAATGGTCCGCGGGATTTAAAATTATGAATTTAGTGGTCCCTGAGGTCCGAAAGTTTGGGGAGCCTTGCCCTATACCCTTCTGAACAAATCTAATCTCTTTTTTGAAAACCTCCAATGATGGAGCACCCATAACTTCTGTGATTGTTTTCATAGTGAAGAAATTTCTCCTCAGTTCTAGGTCGGTTCTCTCCTTGATTAGTTTCCATCCATTGCTTCTTGTCCTGCCCTCAGGTGCTGTAGAGAATAGCTTGACTCCCTCTTCTCTGTGACAGCTCCTCAAATATTGAAAGACTTATGTCACACCTAGTCCTTCTTTTCATTAGGCTGGACATACCCAATTCTCAGCGTTGTTAAGAAGAAGCTGGACCTCCATCTCTTGAGAATGGTTTGATTGGTCTTACTATCAGGGTGGATTTGATTTAAATCAAGTTGATTTAAATCACTAGTAAAAAGGCTTAATTTAAATCAACTCGATTTAAATCATAATTTTTAAAGAGCAACTGTCATCTCTGCTACTCCTTTGACCCACTGTTGACTCACCGATGGTCCCAGTGTTGCAGAATATACAGCCTCATGCTCCATAACTAAGCTCCATTTCATGCTGAATAAACTAAATTATTTATGTATCTTAAATAGAAAACTATCTTACGATAGATTTTTACCCCAAAAGTTTTTTATTAAAATAAATTCGATAAAAATCAAAAAAGTCCGATTTAAATAAAAAAATCTGATTTTTTAAAAAAAATCATTGATTTTTATCCACCCTGCTTACTATGCAGGGCAGAGGGCTGGATTAAACAATCTATGCAGTCTGTTTTACCTCCACCATCCTAACAGTAGCAGATTCTGTGACTTCATAGAACATTTCCAATTTAAATTATTGAATTAAATTTCAACATTGAGACAGATAGAATGGTTTAGTCTACCAGATCCCATCCTGGCTTTCTGAAGCAAGATAGGGATGAATTTGAGTGTTAGAAATTCTGTTTATATATAGCAGCACAGAGCAAACAAAGAGTACAGTCACCATGTGCTTTACTGCTCAACTGTATTAACTGTAACAGGAAACAGGAAACTCTTACTTAGAAAAATGGAGTATAGATTATATACCATAGATCCAAATTTGTAAACACTGCCATCTACTGGTTGAATACTACTGTAGTTGTTGCATAGAAATACTTTCCAACAATGAATTTCGACATTCAGTCCCGCAGATAGCAAGCATAACGTTTATTTAAGAAGGACAAGGAACGTTACGAAATGAAACCTCAAAATATTACTACGGCAAGTCCAACAGAGTCATAAATGTGACACCTGTATGTTGTTTTACCTTCATGCCTGTATCAGAAATCAGCTTACACTCCGACAGAATAATCTCCTTAATTTTCAAATGCCTGCCTAGGCTCTCCAAACCCTATAAACATTTGAAACCAATGTTAATGTACTAGCAATCTCATATAAAAAAAAATAATGATCGAGCTGATTGAATCGTAAAATACACCCCAACATTGTAAATTGGGAAAAGAAGGAAATTGGTGTTGGGAATTAGGAAAGGGAAAAAAAAAAACTGGCAGGAAGAGGTAGAGAATTAGATTGAAAAAAATGTAATATTCTCAAAAGGGAACAGGTTGGCTGTGACAGGAAACCCAGAATATACAACGCTCTACAGATAGTCCTCAACATACGACCAGTGGTGGGTTCCTCCCAGTTCCGCCCGGTTCTGCCGAGCCAGTATCATTACCGAACCGATTCTGCCCCCCCGCGTTATTCTTACCTTTTATTTGGCCCCACCCCCAATCTATTGCTGCCTCCTGAGTCCCAGCTGATGGCTAGAGGGAAAAAAACTGTTTAAACTCTTGTCGCAGGGCTTCAAAGGGCCGCCCTACAGCTGATCAGAAACAAATGAGTAGACTGGTGCCTGCAAAAATAAATGGGTAGACCAGTGCCTGCAAAAATACATGAGTAGACCAGTGCCTGCAAAAATACATGAGTAGATCAGTGCCTCCAAAAATAAATGGGTAGACCGGTACAGCTCTGCAAGCAGTTAAAAGCCTGGTAGACCAGTACCTCTGCTAAATCCTAAAGAATTGTCACATGACCATCAAGCCACGCCCACAAAATAAGCCACGCCCACAGAACCGGTAGTAAAAAAATTTAGAACCCACCCCTGTGTACGACCGTAAGTGATCCCAAAATTTCCATTTCTAAGCAAACAAACTAAAACTAAGAAAAAAAACCCCTGTTAAGTGAGTTTAGCCCCGTTTTACAACCTTTCCCGCCATAGTTATTAACTGAACACTACCGTTGTTCAGTTAGTAGCACCGCCGTTAAATGAATCTGGCTTCCCCAATTGACTTTGCTTGTCAGGAGGTCGCAAAAGGGGATCCCATGACCCCAGGATACTAACTTGTCTCATAAGTACCTGCCAGTTACCAAGCATCCGAATTTTTCATCTCATGACCATGGGGATGCTGCAGTGGTCGTAAGTTTGAAAAATGGTCGTAAGTCACTTTTTTCCAGTGCTGCTGTAACTTCGAATGGTCACTAAACAAATGGCTGTGAGTCAAGTCTGCCTACACACTGTATTCTTTTTTTCAAAGGCAACTAATATTATAATATTACAGTATGTAATAATACAATATTATAGTAGTACTATCATGAATAATATGATTTATTGTAATAGTACTGTAAGAAGTATTCACACACACACTCCCCATCCTAGAAAATGAAATATTTTGGAGAATATTAAAAGAGGCAGAATGTTATATTTCCCCAAAGGAGAAATGGAGAAACATGTTCTTAAAGGCAGAAAGCAGCCCCAGTCTTTTTTAACAGCCTCCAGCAGATGCCTGAAGTTTTTAGAGATGGTATATTTTGTGCCTATTAAGAAAGACTGGGCCAGCCTATTCACAAACAAAACACCTTCACCTCCAGTGATGGGAGGGGAGGGGAGGGGAGGGGAGGGGAGGGGAGGAGAAGAGGAGAGGAGAGGAGAGGAGAGGAGAGGAGAGGAGAGGAGAGGAGAGGAGAGGAGAGGAGAGGAGAGGAGAAGAGAAGAGAAGAGAAGAGAAGAGAAGAGAAGAGAAGAGAAGAGAAGAGAAGAGAAGAGAAGAGAAGAGAAGAGAGGAAGGGAAGGGAAGGGAAGGGAAAATGGAAGGGAAGGGAAGGGAAGGGAAGAGGAGAAGAGAAGAAAGAGAAGAAAGGGAAGGGAAGAGAAGAAAGGAAGGAAGGGAAGGGAAGATAGAAGGGAAGAGAAGAGAAGATGGAAGGGAAGGGAAGGGGAGGGGAGGGGAGGGGAGGAGAAGAGAAGAGAAGAGGAGAGGAGAGGAGAGGAGAGGAGAGAGGAGAGGAGAGGAGAGGAGAGGAGAGGAGAGAAGAGAAGAGAAGAGAAGAGAAGAGAAGAGAAGAGAAGAGAAGAGAAGAAAGGAAGGGAAGGGAAGGGAAGGGAAAATGGAAGGGAAGGGAAGGGAAGGGAAGAGGAGAAGAGAAGAAAGAGAAGAAAGGGAAGGGAAGAGAAGAAAGGAAGGAAGGGAAGGGAAGATAGAAGGGAAGAGAAGAGAAGATGGAAGGGAAGGGAAGGGAAGGGAAGGGAAGGGAAGAGGAGAAGAGAAGAAAGAGAAGGGAAGGGAGAAGAGAAGAGAAGAGAAGAGAAGAGAAGAGAAGAGAAGAGAAGAGAAGAGAAGAGAAGATGGAATGGGAACAGAACAGAACAGAACAGAACAGAATTCTTTATTGGCCAAGTGTGATTGGACACACAGGAAACATTACAATGATCCACAAAACACACGCATCTCCAAGAAAGCATCCCTAGCAATACATTTTCAATCTTCTGGGTCCTCACCTGATCGGTGATGTTTGTTCGTGAAATATTGAGATAGGCTAACGAAGCCATCGCTGTCATAGCCTGGATCCCAGCATCCGTCACGAATTGACAATTATGTAAATTCAAGTAAATTAGATTTGGGCACCTAAGGACAGGACAAGAAATGTTGGAATGCTTCTTACTTAATCCTCGACTTACGAACCCACTTGAGCCCAAAATTTCTGTTGCTACGTGAGACATTTGTTAGGTGAGCTTTGCCCCGTTTTGCGACCTCTCTTGCCACCGTTGTTAAGTGAATCATGGCGGTTGTTAAAGTGACATGAACCGTGGTACATGGCGACTGTCATAAATATGAGTCACTTGCCAAGCATCTGAATTTTGATCCCGTGACCATATGGGAGAGCTGCAACGGTCGTTAAGTGTGAAAAATGGTCACAAGTCACTTTTTTCAGGGCCGTTGTAACTTTGAATGGTCACTAAATGGACTGTTATAAGTCGAGGACTAACGGTACAGTGTATTCCAAACTAAGAAAATTAAAGTGGAATTTTCAGGTAATAAAAAAGACTGTAAAGCACTCACACGGAATCACAAAAACACATACTCGCCACACTCACACCAGGGGTGAAATCCAGCAGGTTCTGACAGGTTCTGGAGAAACAGTAGCGGAAATTTTGAGTAGTTCGGAGAACCGGCAAATACCACCTCTGGCTGGCCCCAGAATGGGATGGGAATGGAGATTTTGCAGTATCCTTCCCCCAGGAGTGGGGTGGGAATGGAGATTTTGCAATATCCTTCTCCCAGGAGTGGGAAAGGAATGGTGATTTTGCAGTATCCTTCCCCTGGAGTGGGGAGGGAATGGGGATTTTGCAATATCCTTCTCCCAGGAGTGGGGAGGGAATGGGGATTTTGCAGTATCCTTCCCCTGGAGTGGGGCGGGAATGGTGATTTTGCAGTATCCTTCTCCCAGGAGTGGGGAGGGAATGGTGATTTTGCAGTATCCTTCCCCTGGAGTGGGGAGGGAATGGAGATTTTGCAGTATCTTCCCCTGGAGTGGGGAGGGAATGGAGATTTTGCAATATCCTTCTCCCAGGAGTGGGAAGGGAATGGGGATTTTGCAGTATCCTTCCCCTGGAGTGGGCAGGGAATGGTGATTTTGCAATATCCTTCTCCCAGGAGTGGGAAGGGAATGGTGATTTTGCAGTATCCTTCCCCAGGAGTGGGGAGGGAATGGGGATTTTGCAGTATCCTTCCCCTGGAGTGGGGAGGGAATGGAGATTTTGCAATATCCTTCTCCCAGGAGTGGGGAGGGAATGGTGATTTTGTAGTATCCTTCCCCTGGAATGGGGAGGGAATGGGGATTTTGCAGTATCCTTCCCCTGCTACGCCCACCAAGCCCACCAAGCCACACCCACAGAACAGGTAGTAAAAAAAATTGGATTTCACCACTGACTCACACACACACACACACACACACACACACACACACACACACAACCTTTTGGATTTTGCAGCCCCTATACACTCATCAGTATATTGGAAGACTTTCTAGAACTTTCCCTTCCTTGGAACGGAGATCTATTTTTTTTTTTTTTTTAAGGGTTTCATTCCTTCCGAATGCTGGGCATTGCTAAACGATCTGTTTCGACGAATTAAATGTAACTCAGTTTAAAAATCCTGAGTGACGTTCTGGCTTTGGGTCTGTGAGGCCTGTGCTATTTTGCCACACTGAGGCACCTTTGTCTACTACCAGCGAAGCTTCGCGGAATCACGTCGGGTTTAATGTTTTCACAGCTAGAGAGGGAAATTTTGTTTAATCCTCACGATCGGCGTAAGTGATGCCAGAGCTACATGAATGGCATTCATTCAGTCCGCTGCTTCCATCTTGGGACCGATTCAAAACTAAACATCTTATGGCTTTAACCTTTCCCCTCCCCCCCCCAACCAACCAATTTCGTAAATGATGCCTCACTATATTTTTTTTTATGGGAGAGATGCTCTGTCTGGCTCCTCTGGTGAGACGCACCCCCCCCGGCATTGCCCTTAGCTTCTTCAGACCACACAACAGTGGTGGGTTGCCCCCGGTTCGGACCGGTTTCCAAGAACCGGTAGTAAAACCAGCAGGAGGCTCCGCCCACTGACCCGGACGTCATCATAGGTGATCTGCGCATGCGCAGAAGAGCGCGCGTGGGAGGGATGCGATGATCGATCATCTATCTATCTATCTATCTATCTATCTAATTATCTATCTATCTATCATCTATCATCTATCTATCTATCTATCTAATTATCTATCTATCATCTATCATCTATCATCTATCTATCTATCTATCTATCTATCTAATTATCTATCTATCTATCATCTATCATCTATCTATCTATCTAACTAACTA